>NC_079498.1:49051315-49669511 GCF_030052815.1 Hevea brasiliensis
CATGCTTCCACTCCTTCACCTTCAACCAAGAATTTGCAAACCTTATGAAAACTTCACTAAATCCTCTTGTTCTTGCTGCTTATGATCTGTCCAAGGTGTGGAGACAACGTTTAATGAAGTGAACTTTGAGTTTTAGGTTTAAAATGGTGGGATTGGAAACTTGCATGCAAACGGGCATGGAGGAGCAAATGAAGATGGTATTCGTCCATGGTAAAATGAGTTGAAGAAGATGAAGTTCAAGTGGTGAATTCTGTCCCCAAGTAACCTTTTATACCCCCACTAATAATTAATAAATTATTATAATAATCAAGTTTTCATATTTCAATTTACACCCCTCCATATTTACTTTAATTACTTGATACATGTAATTTCATTTTTTTATGGGATTTTCAAAATTTAATACCACTTATTTCTAATGGACATTTAGGTCAAAAGTCAACTCTAAGTGTCAAATGACCAAAATGTCCTTTTTCGGTTCATAGTCAAACCTTTTCGGTAATACCGATTAATCCCTGATCTGCGGGTTCCTTTAATTTTCATTTTCATCTGTACCAATTTACTAAATTTTCTTTGACATTTTTAATGTCAATTATACCTCAGTAGATCTTTAATTATGTCCCAAAATTATTTCTTGGGGTTCCTCCTGGGGTCATTAACTATCTACGTAGTGACTTTCCGCTGTGGTCACCCATCGTTACGGTTTCGGCTCGTTTAACCTAGTTGCATTTCCTTTCTTTTATTTTCTCTTAATTTTTCTTGTATTCTCTTACCATGTATTCCATTATTTTATGTTTCCTCATTATCATTTAAGTGTAGTTCCAGACATCCTAGCTATCCAACTTCATATTCTATGCTTTTCTTTTCAAGTCAGCATAAGACTTCTGTCTATCCGAGGCAACCTTCAAATTGGCTTTGATCAATTTCACTTTTTCTTTAGTTTTTTTCACCAAGTCTAGTCCCACAAGCTTATCTTAGCCAAATTCAATCCAACATTATGGTGTTCTACACGTCCTCTCATACAGTGCCTCATACAGAGCCATTTGAATGCTAGCTTGGTAGCTATTATTGTATGCAAATTCTGCCAGTGGGAGGTATTTGTCCCAACTTCCCTCAAACTCAATAACATAATGCCTTAGCATATCCTCAAGGTCCTATCACATATTTCATATTGTTACTATTATTTCAATTTATTATTTATAATAATTCAATGAGTTTTAAAGTTTACCTGAATTACTCGTTCTGACTGTCCATCCGTCTAAGGATGAAAAACCGTGTTAAAATGGAGTTGTGTGCCCAAGGTTTCTTATAACTTCTTCCAAAATCTGGATGTGAACCTTGGGTCTCGATCAGATATGATGAAAAGTGGGATTCCATGTAGTCTAACTATCTGACTAATATACAACTCTGCTAGCTTCTCCAGTGAGTAGTGAGTTCTAACTGGCAGAAAATATGTTGATTTAGTCAATCTATCTACTATCAGCCATACTGCATCATGTTTCTTCTGGGTGAGAGTATACCACTTACAAAGTCCATGGTGACCGGATCCCATTTCCATTCAGGTATGCTTATAGGCTGTAACAAACCTGATAGAACTTGATGTTCTGCCTTAACTTGCTGACATGTCTGGCATCTAGTTACATAGTCAGCTATATCATTCTTCATACCAGGCCACCAATAGTGAGGATTTAGATCATGGTATATTTTTGTGCTTCCAGGGTGCATAGCATAAACACTGGTGTGTGCCTCTTTTAGAATATTTGTCTTCAATTCCCCATCATTTGGTACACAAACTCTTCCCTTGTAGTACAAACACCCGTCTTCTTTTACCTCATACTCAGTTTCCTTACCCTCTATGATTTTGCCCATAATAATCATTAGCTTCTCATCTTCCTTTGTCCATCTTGTATTTATTGTAGCAGGTTTGGTTTCACTTTCAACTCAACCAAAATAGCTCCATCATGAGCTAAGGACAAATGGGCATGCAATGATCTCAATGCTGCAATGGACTTTCTGCTCAAGGCATTAGCGACTACATTTGCCTTCCCAAGATGGTAGTCTATCACATAATCATAGTCCTTCAGGAACTTAATCCACTGCCTCTGTCTAAGGCTGAGTTCCTTCTGGGTTGGCAAGTATTTTAGACTTTTGTGGTCTGTATATATGTAGCACTTTTCACTATATAAGTAGTGCCTCCATATCTTTAGTGCAAAGATGATTGCTGCCAACTCCAGATAATGGGTAAGGTAGATCTTCTAATGTGGCCTTGGCTGCCTGGAAACATAGATGACCACTTTTCCCTCTTGCATCAGAACACACCCTAACCCATTATAGGAAGCATCACGGTAGACCATAAAATCTTTTCTCGACACTAGCTATTTAATACTGGTGCCTCTATCAACATAGCCTTTAACCTCTCAAAAGTGGCTTGACATTTATCATTCCAGTCAAATTTGACATTTTTATGTAGCAACTTAGTCAGTGGAGCAGTTATTAAAGAAAACCCCTTCATAAACCTTTTGTAGTAACCAACTAACCCCAAGAAGCTTCTGACCTCAGTTGCATTTCTGGGAGGCTTTCATTCCATCACTGTTTCAATTTTCTTGGGATCCACTCTAATCCCATCAGTTGAAACTATGTATCTAAAAAAGGCAATCTCATTCAACCAGAAGTCACACTTGGACAACTTAGCATACAGTTTCTTCTCTCTTAATGTCTGCAGAACAATTCTCAAATGTTCATCATGCTCCCTTTTGTTCTTGGAATACACCAGTATATCATCAATGAAGACCACTACAAACCGATCTAAGTATGGATAGAAGATACGGTTCATATGTCACACCCAACCTGTCACACCCTACCCCTCTGTAAGGCATAACATGATCCCGTAGTATACCTAATGAATTACCAACTCCGTCTACTGATAACCCATTAAATATACTACAAGGAATTTTAAAAACTTTTCTTACTTCTTTTACAGTGGTGAGCACTATTTACAAAGTCTAAATACAATCACATACACACCTAAACATCACTAATTCTCACATACACTTTACAAAATAATTTCATACACATATCCTTCAATCCTTAATGCCACAATTCTGCCCATATCTTCATGAACACATACACTTATCCAAGAGTATCAAGGCTGCCGAAATTGTCCTTCAACATCAAAGTGTCCTACAATTCATTAAATCCCATTCCAAGTGCAAAATTCACCATATACATGTGAAGTAATTCACTAGGTTATTAAATCATCATGATCAACATCATTTCTCATCAAATATATGCACAATTATTTCATCAATTACATGACTCCATGGCTGTCCAAAATGAACACAACAATAACTCTTCAAACTCAAAAATTTTCTTCACAAATCCAACACCCATAACATGCACACAAAACTTAATAAAGCTATCTTCAAAAATACTAACTTACCTTATGGTTGAAACTTGCCAAACCTTGATTAAACTTCTTAAATTTGGTATCAAACTCTTCCTTGTGATGAGTAGACAAACTTTCATGAAGCCACTTAAGGGATTGTAGTTGAAAATGGAGAGGTTAAGTGAGCTCATGCAAAACGCCCATGGAGTTTCCTCTCCCTTCAATTCGGCAATGTTGAGAGAACCTTGAGGAAGATGAAGTTCAGCTGGTTAGTGGACTTACATCAGCCCCCATTTAGTGTTTAATTAATCCATTAATGGTCCACTAACTCCAAATAATCATATAATAATCTAATTGTTCACTTAATCCCACATTAACCCATGATTTTAGCTATTTACTTTAAGTACCACCAAATTAATTTTTCATTTTATTTTCTAAGTGTAATATTATTTATTTTTAATGGAAATTTAGGTCAAAAGACACTTCGGGATGTCAAATGACCATAATGCCCCTATTCGGGTTGCATTCAGATTTTTAGAATATCTGGGTTTGTCTGTTTTTAGATTTCTCACTTTTCTTTGAAATAATTATATAATTTTTCTTTGATCTTTCTAATTATATATAATATTAAATAAGGGTCTATTTAAGTACTAAAAATGTTTTCGGGGTTCCATGATCCAGTAGCTAGTCAACGGTCCACGTCGTGACTTCCCGGTGCGGTCACCCATCGTTAGGTTTCCCGGCTCGTTTAACTTGATTACCTTTCTTTGCTATTATTTTTCCTTTATTTTTCTTGTATTTTCTTTTCTTGTATTTCATTATTTTATGTCTCCTCCCTCATGTCAAAGTGTAGTTCTAGGCATCCTAGCTGTCCGGACAACACTGGTCACCGGAGCAGTGGAACGCACTACCGAACTTAGGGGTGTTACAATTCTCCCCTCCTTAAATAAATTTCGTCTCGAAATTTTACCTTGCATTAATCTCTGAACAGCTGTGGGTGTTGTCTCCTCATATCCTCTTCACGTTCCCAAGTAGCTTCCTGGCCTGAATGATGGTTCCACAGCACTTTAACCAGGTGTATCTGTTTGTTCCTCAGCTGTTTCACCTCATAAGCCAGAATTTTTATGGGTTCTTTCTCATATGAGAGGTCTGGATTTACTTCAATCTCTTCAACTGATAGTACATGAGATGGGTCAGATCTGTACCTCCTTAACATGGACACATGGAAGACATTGTGTATCCTTGCTAGCTCTAGAGGTAATGCCAACCGATATGCCAAAGGACCCACTCTTTCCAGAACTTCATATGGTCCAATGAAACGAGGACTCAGTTTCCCCTTTCTGCCAAATCTCATAATCCTCTTCCAAGGAGAAACTTTGAGGAATACCTTATCACCCACTGCGTACTCAATATCTCTTCTTTTCATATCAACATTGGACTTCTGACGGTTTGATGCAGCCTTGAGTCTATCTCTAATCAATCTGATCTTTTCCTCTGTCTGCTGGACAATTTCTGGCCCAATCATCTTCCTTTCACCTACCTCATCCCAACATAGGGGAGTTCTGCACTTTCTACCATACAAAGCTTCATATGGAGGCATCCCAATGCTTTATTGGTAGCTGTTGTTATAAGCAAACTCAATCAAAGGCAAGTGTGTATCCCAACTACCTTCAAATTCAATCACACAAGCCCGTAGCATATCCTCCAATATCTGAATAACCCTCTCAGACTGGCCATCTGTCTGTGGGTGGAATGCTGTGCTGAAGTTCAATCTAGTTCCTAGGGCTCTCTGAAGACTACCCCAGAATCTAGAAGTGAACCTAGGATCTCTGCTGACACAATTGATCTTGGCACTCCATGCGCTTTTACAATTTCATATATGTACAATCTGGCCAATCTTTCCAGACTATAATCCATCCGAACTGGCAAAAAGTGAGCAGACTTGGTCAATCTGTCAACTATAACCCATACTGCATCATGACTACTCTGTGTCCTTGGAAGTCCTGTAACAAAATCCATAGTTATTCGTTCCCATTTCCACTCTGGTACTGACAAAGGATGTAACAAACCAGCTGGAACTTGATGTTCTGCCTTTACTTGCTAACAAGTTAGGCATTTGGAAACAAATTCAGCTATGTCTCTCTTCATACCCATCCACCAGTAATGCTCTTTCAGCCCTCTGTACATTTTAGTTCCACCAGGGTGTATAGCAAATGGAGACTCATGTGCTTTCTTCATAATGATTTGTCTCAATTCCACATCGCTAGGAACACACATTCTACCCTGATGTAGCAATAAACCATCATCTCTCACAGAGAATTCAGGTTTCTTGCCCTGCTGGACTTCTTTCAGTAGCTTCTGATACTTTTCATCACTCTGAGCAGCCATTCTGATCTGATCAACCAACACTGGCTGTACATGCCATGCAACTACTGTCTGTCCCTCATCATCAATCTCTAAACTGGCATGCTGTGCTTTCAATTCATATATCATGGACAAAGGAGAAACTCTGAGACTTGCCATAGTCTTGCGACTTAAGGCGTCAGCCACCACATTTGCTTTCCCTGGCTGATAGTCTATTAAGCAATCATAGTCTTTGATGAGTTCTAACCATCTCCTCTGCCTCAAATTCAATTCCTTCTGGGTGCCTAAGTACTTCAAGCTCTTGTGATCTGTGTAAATGTAGCATTTCTCCCCATACAAATAGTGTCTCCAGATCTTCAGAGCAAAAATAATAGCTGCTAACTCCAGATCATGTGTTGGGTAGTTCCTCTCATGCGGTTTCAGCTGGCGTGATGCATAAGCAATGACATTCCGATCTTGCATCAGTACACAGCCTAACCCATTGTGAGAAGCATCACTATAAACTGTGTATTCTTTACCCGGAGTAGGTAAAGTGAGAACTGGAGCTTCAGTTAAGCACCTCTTCAACTCATCAAAACTCTGCTAGCATTTATCTGTCCACTGAAATTTCACATCTTTTCGAAGCAGCTTGGTCAGTGGAGAAGATAACATAGAAAACCCCTTCACAAACCGACGGTAATATCCAGCTAGACCCAGAAAACTGCGAATTTCTATGATGTTCCTGGGCGGCTTCCAATTAAGGATAGCTTCTACCTTGCTGGAATCTACCTTGATCCCTTTAGCTGACACAACATGTCCCAAAAAGGAGATTTCTTTCAGCCAAAATTCACACTTCGACAATTTGGCGTATAGCTGTTTCTCCCTTAAAGTCTGCAGTACAATCCACAGATGTCTGTCATGCTCTTCTGCATTTCTCGAGTATATCAAAATGTAATCAATAAACACCACCACAAATTGATCAAGATATGGTCTGAAGATAGTGTTCATCAGATCCATAAAAGCAGCTGGAGCATTTGTCAACCCGAATGGCATTACTAGAAACTCATAGTGGCCATATCGAGTTCTGAAAGCAGTTTTTGGAATACTCTGCTTTTGCACCTTCAACTGATAGTAACCAGATCGCAAATCAATTTTGGAGAATACAGCTGCACCCTTTAATTGATCAAACAGATCATCAATGCGAGGCAATGGATATCTGTTCTTTATTGTCACCTTATTCAACTGCCGGTAGTCAATGCATGTTTGAGAGTACCATCCTTCTTCTTAATAAACAACACCGTGCTCCCCAAGGTGACACACTAGGGCGGATGAAGCCCTTTTCAAGTAGTTCTTGCAATTGTATCTTTAACTCCTTCAACTCCGCTGGTGCCATTCTGTATGGTGTTATGGAGATTGGATCCACACTGCATAACATTAATTTCAAATCGCACTTCTCTTTCCGAGGTAATCACGCAATTCATCAGAAACACATATGGAAAGTCATGTCTTGTAGGGATGTCCTTCAATGCTGGACTCCCACTTGGGTGTCTACCACATGTGCCAAGTATGCTTCACACCCTTTCTCGATCATTTTTACGCTAGTGCAAATTAAATGAGGTTTGATGGCAATAATCGCTTTTCCCCATGTATTACCACATCACTGTACTGAGGAAGGCCAAAAGTGACTGTCTTCAGCCTGCCTAGCTAACCAATCCATGCCTAAGATGATATCATAATCTCTGAAGGGCATTTCAATGAGATCGGACAGAAAAGTGTGTCCTTGGATCACCAAAGGACAATCTCTATACATTCTATTAACCCTGACTTCCTGTCCTAACGGACTTGTTACTAGCACCTCAAAGTCCAGTTTTGTACATGGAACAGCAATGCAATCAATGATGCTAGCACTCACATAAGAATGGGTAGAACCCGGATCAAATAACACAAACACATTTTGGTTAAAAGTTGAGAAGGTACCAGCCACAACATCAGATGTCTCTGCCTCTTCTCTCTGTCTCATGGCATAGACTCTGACTGGAGCACTATCTTGCTCTGATTGTTTTACTGTGCCTTGGCTGCCTGCTTGGCTACCTCTACCCCTGCCTCTACCTCTGCTGGGTGGTTGTGAGCTTCTGGTGACAGGGCTCTGAACTGACCCTTCTACAGTAGTAGGAGGTGGTCCAACTCTGCAACTACTGGTGCAGTCCTTGGCAAAGTTTCCTGTGTCTCCACAGTTATAACAGGCTCCAATAGCCTTGTAGCATATCCCACCATGATTTTTTCCACAAATTTCACATTGGCGGGGAGGGTAGGAACCTCTGGTACTCTGCTGACCAGATAGGGGAGGTCTCTGTCCTGAATATCTTCCCCTACCAGATTTCTTACCACCTCTGCCATGTCCCCCATAGTTCTTCCTCTTTCCAGTATGACCACTGGAACTCTGTTCTACTGACTTTCCCTCTTTCTCTGTCTTCTCTGATCTCTTTTTCTCTGGAGCAGTCTCAAACTCAACTCTTTCCAACTCTAGGGCTTGAGAAACAAGTTCAGAGAAGTTATTGTGTTTGAAGCCGATCACTTGTACTCTAATACTGGGCTTTAAGCCAGTTTCAAACCTCTTGCATCTCTCCCTGCTGGTAGAGAGTAGACTCACTGCATAATGGCTAAGGCGGGAAAATTCTCTTTCATACTCAGCCACTGATTTGCCCCCCTGTTTCAGACTTAGGAATTCTTGTAGCTTCTGGTCTACATAAGCATCAGGGACATATTTCGCTTGAATTCTCGAGAAAGTCATTCCAGTCAAGACCGCAGTTCTACTGATCGTGGGGAATGGTTTTCCACCAATCATAAGCATCCCCCTGTAACAAAGACACTGAGTATTCAAATCTGAGCTCCTCTGTGCAATGTAGTTTCTTGAATACCTTATCCATCCTCTCTAACCATTGTTCAGCTTCTAGAGGATCTACTGTCCCCTTAAACTCTGTAGCCCCATATTTCATCAATTTATCATACTGCCTAGTCAGAGATTGTGGTTGTACCACTGGTGTCTGTATTGGGACTTGAGTAGGCACATTGCCAGCCATTTGTTGGAACATTGCAGCCATCTCACGAGCGAATCGAGCAGAAATCGCGATGCTGCAGGGGTGCGGTGAACCACTAACATTATGTAGGCCTGGGGCATCCCCTTGCACCTCAGCCTCAATAGATTGATCGACTGAACGATCACCCTCTTCCATATTCAATGCGAGGATTCTAGATCTCCTGAACAATTAGCACAAAGAGATTTCCTCCCGTTAGTGCATATTTATAATGTAATGTACTGTATGTATCAAACAATGATATTGAGCAGTTGTACTATGAAGAAAGAACATTCAAATAACAGGTGAAAACAGAATTTAAAAACTTTGCTATGATACCACCTAAACATGTCACACCCTACCCCTCTGTAAGGCATAACATGATCCCGTAGTATACCTAATGAATTACCAACTCCGTCTACTGATAACCCATTAAATATACTACAAGGGATTTTAAAAATTTTTCTTACTTCTTTTACAGTGGTGAGCACTATTTACAAAGTCTAAATACAATCACATACACACCTAAACATCACTAATTCTCACACACACTTTACAAAATAATTTCATACACATATCCTTCAATCCTTAATGCCACAATTCTGCCCATATCTTCATGAACACATACACTTATCCAAGAGTATCAAGGCTGCTGAAATTGTCCTTCAACATCAAAGTGTCCTACAATTCATTAAATCCCATTCCAAGTGCAAAATTCACCATATACATGTGATGTAATTCACTAGGTTATTAAATCATCATGATCAACATCATTTCTCATCAAATATATGCACAATTATTTCATCAATTACATGACTCCATGGCTGTCCAAAATGAACACAACAATAACTCTTCAAACTCAAAAATTTTCTTCACAAATCCAACACCCATAACATGCACACAAAACTTAACAAAGCTATCTTCAAAAATACTAACTTACCTTATGGTTGAAACTTGCCAAACCTTGATTAAACTTCTTAAATTTGGTATCAAACTCTTTCTTGTGATGAGTAGACAAACTTTCATGAAGCCACTTAAGGGATTGGAGTTGAAAATGGAGAGGTTAAGTGAGCTCATGCAAAACGCCCATGGAGTTTCCTCTCCCTTCAATTCGGCAATGTTGAGAGAACCTTGAGGAAGATGAAGTTCAGCTGGTTAGTGGACTTACATCAGCCCCCATTTAGTGTTTAATTAATCCATTAATGGTCCACTAACTCCAAATAATCATATAATAATCTAATTGTTCACTTAATCCCACATTAACCCATAATTTTAGCTATTTACTTTAAGTACCACCAAATTAATTTTTCATTTTATTTTCTAAGTGTAATATTATTTATTTTTAATGGACATTTAGGTCAAAAGACACTTCGGGATGTCAAATGACCATAATGCCCCTGTTCGGGTTGCATTCCCGATTTTTCGGTAATACCGGGTTTTGTCTGTTTTTTGATTTCTCACTTTTCTTTGTACTAATTATTTAATTTTTCTTTGATCTTTCTAATGATATTTATTCTTCAATAAGGGTCTATTTAAGTCCTAAAAATTTTTTCCAGGGTTCACCGCAGTCCAGGGCTAGTCAACGGTCCACGCTGTAACTTCCCGGTGCGGTCACCCATCGTTAGGTTTCCCGGCTCGTTTAACTTGATTACCTTTCTTTGCTATTATTTTTCCTTTGTTTTTCTTGTATTTTCTTTTCTTGTATTTCATTATTTTATGTCTCCTCCCTCATGTCAAAGTGTAGTTCTAGGCATCCTAGCTGTCCGGACAACACTGGTCACCGGAGAAGTAGAACGCACTACCGAACTTAGGGGTGTTACACAACCCCTCTGTAAGGCATAACATGATCCCGTAGTATACCTAATGAATTACCAACTTCGTCTACTGATAACCCATTAAAAACACTATAAGGGATTTTAAAAACTTTTCTTACTTCTTTTACAGTGGTGAGCACTATTTACAGGTGTTAAAAACCTTTTTGAACTGAAGTGATAGAACTAACACATTTGAATTATTTGGAATTTCTGTAAAAATTTTGGCAGAGTGCCATCTGTATTTTGGATAAAACAGTTCTTCAGAAAACCTGTAAAAAGCACTTCAATATATTTCCAAATCTCAACTCCAACATATTTCTCAACACAACATGTTTCTCAACTCAAATCCACGGTGATTTTTCAAAGACTGAGATACAAGAAATCTAATACAATTTTTTTTTTTACAAGCCAAAATAACTCATAATTTACTTTACAACTTCAATGTATAATTTTAATTTACAACTGCTCAAATAATTTACATACATATTATTACATGCATACATCAGACCTATGTACATGGGTATACCTATAATATACCTGGAGCCGATCTGAAAGTGTCTTCAAAGAAACTTACTCACTGCTCTATGCTCTTCTTACCTACGACAGCATACAAAGCTATCGCTGAGTGGTGAACTCAGTGGTGCACAACTATAATTTAAAACATAGTACAATATACATTGACAAAATTTACAGTAAATAATTTGGGAATCTGAATACCCATCAAATTTTAAAACTCAAAATATTAATTGCCAATAATGTGAATCATTTGTATAAAATGACTTTGATCACGAAATTCAATTTATCAAATCATAACTAACCATATAGGTAATTCCAACAAAATCAATTATACATAAATCATAATTGAAATCACAATTCTTTACCATTCAAAAACATTATGTGTCTCAAAAACCATGTTGTATCTCAAAAACCATGTTGTATCTCAAAAATCATTCTTTATCTCAAAAGCCATTCTTTATCTCACTAACTATGCAAGACTAATCCGAAAGGGCCATCTTCGGGGTGATTCTAACTCCCTATGGTCGGGGAGGTCGAATCAGATTTTAACTCCCTATGGTCAGGGAGGTCGAATCATCGTGCACAGTACCATCACAATAATGAATCTTCCGCAAGGGCCATAACGATAAAATAAACTTAGATCTAACCTCAAATCAGAGGAAAATCTAAGCCTGTGCATGTACCATGGTAATCAAAACACAACTAACTCCATTGTCTTCTCAACAAATGAGAGAGATGGGTAATAACCTAGTCAAGCATCTATAGTGAGATATAAAACAATATCACAATCCTTTTAGTGAGCATAAATCACAATATAATTCGATTCAAATTCAATTCCAATATCCAATAATTTTTATGCTTATCACAATTCAAATCTTAAATTTGAATTTTTCCATGAAAATTACAATCACAATTCAAAACATGTTCTAACACAAATTTTCCAAAACATAATTTATTCAATCCATAACAATGCTTAATACTTGTGGAAATACCATTTCACAAAGCTAAATTCATACATACTATAACAATTTCAATAGTCATTGAATTAAATCCAATGCTTGTTAAACATAATACATAAGAAAAATATGTCATTTAATCATATGAAATATTCAAAACAAAATCAGTTAAAAACTAGTTGTGCACAAACCTCTGATAACTGTCTCTTGGTCTGGACTCAGTGTTTCCTTCCCTTTTCCTGAGTCGTTGGTAACTGAGAAACACAATTTGAAGTGTTTCGGTACTAAATTAAATTGTCTCTAACGATAATGTTCGATAAGTAATTCACTGAAAGCTATTATTTGCTTAATCAACCTAATATATCGATCCTTGATGCATTCTAGGTAAATTAGGTTTTAATGTTACTAATATGTCACATTCGATAGTATTTTAGGGTTGGTACATGTTACCGATTTCATTTCCTTATTTAGTGCATTTTATTGCAACTTGCTGGATTCTGGGATACTAGTTTGACCTAGACAGAAGACCTAGTTCCCTCAGTTTTCGGGTTTCGGTCAAAACTACAAACTTGTAGATCTATGTCTTATGGAACGCGGGGCAAAATTTTAGGTCATTCTGAGTTATTTAGACCAAGTTATGGTCATTTTACTGTTGCTGGTCAAATAGCATCAAATTTAGGTCATTTTAGGTCAATTTTGGTCAACTTTGGTTCGGCCAGTTTTTGGACCCGAACTTGTGTAAGCTGTTTGACTTGCTTATGGTCATTTCTGGGCTTTGGTGTCTTCATAAGACTTGTAGGTATGGGTTTAACTATTCATGGTTAAAATTGCAGGTCAATTGGACCTGTTTTGAGTGAGTTATGGCCTAAACACTAACTGCTGCCCAATTGGTCAATTTTCAGGTCTCAATTGTACTTAATCTGGATTTGGTCATTTTTCAAGCTACCATGCAAGCAGAATTTTGGTATGTTTCCTTCATGAAAGTTGGCACATTTTGTGCCTAGTTTCACCTACAATTGGTCTTATACCAATTGGAGTTACACATTTAGAGTTATAGGCTGAAATGTTTACTGTCCTTAATTACATTGCATAAACATGTATCAATTACACATTTACCTTGCTACAAATCCACTTCTCAACCTAATTCTGATTTGGTACATTACCAAAACCATATACCACTTCACTTTAAAGTCACTTTGGGCAGAATACAAATATCTTCAATACACCAAATGAAACTCTAATTCACAAAGTCCAATTATAACCATAAATACACATAAACACTCCTAATTGTTACATACAATTTCCACAACCAATTTACATACATATTCATCAATCCTCAATGTCACAATTTACCCAATATCTTCATGAATTTAAACACTCATCAAGAAGCCTCAAGGCTGCCGAAATGCTTCACATTGCCAAAGTGTCCATAATTTCGTCAACTTCAATCCCAATTGCACAATCACCACATATACATGGAAATAACTTACTAGGACATTAAATCATTCTACTCAACATGAATTCCCACCAATTATATGTAAGAATAAATCATCAAATATACAACTTCATGGCTGTCCAAAATTGGATATGTCAATAACTCCTCAAAACTTAAAAATTTCTTCACCAAGCAAACACCCATAACATGCTTTCAAACTTTAACAAAGAAATATTCAAAAACACAAACTTACCTATTGTTGGGACTTGCTTAATCTTCACTAAAACTTCTTAATATTGGTATCTACTTCTTCCTTGTGAAGTGGGGATAATTTTTAATGAAGCTACCTAGGTGTTTAAAGGTAAAATAAAGGAGTGGATGAAGCTTTATGCAACGCGGCAATGGAGGTTTCCCATTTCTTCATTTCGGCATGGATGGAGGAGTTGGAGAAAAATGAAATTGCAGATTATGTAATAGGTGTACACCTGCCCATTTAGCATTTAGTTTATTCTAAGTGGTCCACTCACTTTAGTTAATTCATTTAATATGTTTAATGTGCTAATTACACAATTTTCACTCCACTTTTGGCTATTTACATTAGGTACCATCAATTTAATTTTTCATTATATTTTCCAAGTGTAATATTATTTATTTTTAATGGAAATTTAGGTCAAAAGACAATTCGGGATGTCAAATGACCATAATGCCCCTGTTCGGGTTGCATTCCCGATATTTCGGTAACATCGAGTTTTGTCTGTTTTTCGATTTCTCACTTTTCCTTGTACTAATTATTTAATTTTTCTTTGATATTTCTAATAATATTTATACTTCAATTGATGTCTCTTTAAGTCCAAAAAATATTTTCCAGGGTTCCCCGCAGTCCAGGGCTAGTCAACGGTCCACGCCGTGACTTCCCGGTGCGGTCACCCATCGCTAGGGTTCTCGGCTTGCTTAACTTGGTTACATTTCTTTGCTATTATTTTTCCTTTGTTTTTCTTGTATTTTCTTTTCTTGTATTTCATTATTTTATGTCTCCTCACTCATAACGAAGTGTAGTTCTAGGTATCCTAGCTGTCCGGACAACACTGGTCACTGGAACAGTAGAACGCACTACCGAACATAGGGGTGTTACAATTCTCCCCCCCTTAAATAAATTTCGTCTCGAAATTTTACCTGGCATTAGTCTTTGAACAGGTGTGGGTGCTGTCTCCTCATATCCTGTTCACGTTCTCAAGTAGCTTCCTGGCCTGAATGATAGTTCCACAGTACTTTAACCAGGTGTATCTGTTTATTCCTCAGCTGCTTCACCTCATAAGCTAGAATTTTTATGGGTTCTTCCTCATATGAGAGGTCTGGATTTACTTCAATCTCTTCAACTGATAGTACATGAGATGGGTCAGATCTGTACCTCCTTAACATGGACACATGGAAGACATTGTGTATCCTTGCTAACTCCGGAGGTAATGCCAACCGATATGCCAAAGGACCCACTCTTTCCAGAACCTCATATGGTCCGATAAAATGAGGACTCAGTTTCCCCTTCCTGCCAAATCTCATAATCCTCTTCCAAGGAGAAACTTTGAGGAATACCTTATCACCCACTGCATATTTAATATCTCTTCTCTTCAGATCAACATAGAACTTCTGATGGTCTGATCTAGCCCTGAGTCTAGCTCTGATCAATCTGATCTTTTCCTCTGTCTGCTCAACAATTTCTGGCCCAATCATCTTTCTTTCACCTGCTTCATCCTGATATAAGGGAGTTCTGCACTTTCTGCCATACAAAGCTTCATATGGAGGCATCCCAATGCTTGATTGGTAGCCGTTGTTATAAGCAAACTCAATCAAAGGCAAGTGTGTATCCCAACTACTTCAAATTCAATCACACAAGCCCGTAGTATATCCTCCAATATCTGAATTACCCTTTGGTGGCCATCATCTGCGTGGGTGGAATCTTTGTCTTTGAAGTTCAATCTAGTTCCTAGGGCTCTCTGAAGACTAGCCCAGAATCTAAAAGTGAACCTAGGATCTCTGTCAGACACAATCGATACTAGCACTCCATGCAATTTTACAATTTCATATATGTACAATCTGGCCAATCTTTCCAGGCTGTAGTCCATCCGGACTGGCAAAAAGTGAGCAGACTTGGTTAGTCTATCAATTATGACCTATACTGCATCTTGACTATTCTGTGTCCTCGGAAGTTTCATCACAAAATCCATAGTTATTCGTTCCCTTACAATGTTTCATGACACTTATTATTGTATACAAATTCTGTTAATGGGATGTATCTGTCCCATCTCCCCTCGGATTCAATGACACAAGTTCTCAATATATTCTTGAGGGCTTATCACATAGTACAGGTTATTATTATCATTTCATTTCATTATTTACAGGAACTCAATGAGTTTCCGAATTTACCAGAATTACTTGTTTCAATTGTCCATCTGTCTGAGGATGATACTTTGTACTGATATCTCTAAGCTTATAGCAATTACTGTGGTATAGGTAGTTCACATTATTGTAACTGAGTTACTGACTCCAGCTACCTTACAAGTGTAGTCTTTCGACAGGCTAGTTCTGAAGTTTTAAATTTCTGACTAAAATTTTCACATTTATTTCCAGTAATAGTATCCTATTCGGTGCAACTGTATCAATTTATAGATTACTTACAAATATTCTTACTTTACTGTATCACGAGGAAGCACGTAGCTCTACATAATAATCCCGTGTTGGTACTGTAATCTGCAGCTTACAATACAAACATCGAGAACATTACATAGGTACTACGTTATAACCTCATGGGCTAGGTTTTCTAACATCATATCTTTCTCGAATCCACTAATATCCTAAACCGATTCTGATTACAATTTCCTTTGACAATTACTAACAGTAACATCTTTGTCCTCATCTAGAGCAATTCTATTACTGTAACTTACTTTTAGGTCCTCTTGCCTTACATTAAGTAAGCTCATTAATTTGCTTTATAATTTATGGTATGTTAGAAAATACTTTTAGCTAACAATTCTTCCAAAATTAATGTCAATCATACTTGTTATTGTAGTTTTGATCCTAAAAGAATAGTCACTAACGCATCAAAATTTATTCCCCTATAAAGGTATAGCAACAAAACATAGAATTCTAACACTAACATATAAATAAGTAGTGCTGGGATCAAATAATAACTCATTGTTTCCTTCAAAAATTAAGAACTTACCAGTAGCTATATCCGAAGTTTCTGCTCTTTCTCCTTGGCGCATAGTGGATGCTCTGTGTAACACCCTCCCGGTAACCATTCCGTACATCCTACTGTTCCAGTGACCGGTGTCGGTCCAGACAGCTAGAACGTCCGGAAAAATATTTAAACTAAAGTCAGGAACCATAATTAACTCAAATATTAATAAAAAAATTTAGTAAAAATTTTAGAAATAAAATACAACCAAGTTAAACAAGCCGGTGCCCTAGCGATGGGTAACCAGAGGGAAGTTGCGGTTCTCGCAACGAGGAGCCCTAGACCCGGGGGAAAAATTATAAAATAATTTTTGGGACTCCAGAAAAGGGTTATTGAGGTTCCCATGGCATTAGAATGCCAAGAAAATACCTAGAAAAATTTTTCAATCGGTACAGATAATTTTGACCCGTTCAGCCAAACGGAGGGCATTTTGGTCATTTCGCCTTCAGAGGTGATTTTTGGCCGACTTGTCCAGTTGAGTAAATAATTAATATGACATAAAATATGAAAAAACATTGCTAAAAATTAAATTGAAATGTGGTAGAAAAGAAAAGAAAAGGAAATGAAATAAAAATAACATTTATGACATCATGCATATGTAAAGATGATGCAATAAAAGCTTACTAACCAATTACCATAGGACACACACATTTAAAGAGAAAAAAAGGGATTAAAAGAGACAAATTTGGGTCTTCTTCTTCCACTTTCATCTCATGGCCGAATCACTTCTTAAAATTTTCCTCCATTGATGTTTCTTTAACCATTTCATTTTCCCATCAAAATCTTCCATATTTTCTCAACCTCCAAACACAAAAACTTGATATCTAACCTAGCTAAAGTGACTAGAGGCAAAAAGAAGAGGAGGAGATGAAGAATTAGAAGATTTAGAATCTTGCTATTTGAGGTTAGTGCAACTATAAACATAAAACTCTTAAATTTCATGATTTTGGACTTGAAATTTAGTAAGACTTGTAATTTAAATGAACAAAAACCTATGTGTATGAGCTCTTGAAATTCGGCTGCCCTAGAAAAGGAATATGTAGGAGTGTTTTTGATGAGCTTGAATTGAAATAGAAACCATGTTTGAAGTTATAAACATATGAGTAATGCATTAGTAGCTAACCAAGGTAAATGGCATAAATCATGAAATTGAATTAGGGTTTAGGAAAGGTGAAAATGTGACTTGGCTTAGGAAATTGTTAGAGAACTTTTTAAAGGTCAATTACTGACTATTTTAGGTAATTTGAGCACAATTTGGACTGAAAAATGGGATTGCAAAGAGAAGGAGTAAGCTGCCCTAGGACAGCAGAAATAGACTGAAATTTCAGTCCAATTACACAGCCATAACCTTGGTTGTGTTAGTCCAATTGATGTTTGGCCAATTGGACATGAAACTAGGCTTATAATGGCACATTTTTTCTGAAGAAACCATGCCCAAAAGACCAAAGCAAGAGGACCAAAACTTGGCCCCAATCCGGACACCCTGCAACTGATTCTGCAGAATTGACCAAATGAACAGTAACTGTTCATTTGGCCATAACTCACTGTATATTTGGTCAATTGACCTGAAATTTTTACAGCAACAAGTTAAGACATAGAAAAACAACTTTCATGAAGGAACCTACCCCAAATTATGGCCAGAACCTAACCCAAATGGCAGTGGAAATCACTGTTCATGTTACTGTAGATATGGTAATTTCTGTAGAATGGGAATCCGACCAGCTGTGGTTTTTGGACCATATCTGGAGTTACAAAACTCCAAATGGAGTGATTCAAAAAAGGAAATTCAACTAGACAAAATAAGAAACAACTTTCATGCTTTACATTTCTTCAAATTTCCACAGCAACAGTGTCCAATGAAACAGCGAAGTTGACTCACAAAAACTGAAAATTCTGCTTGTGTTGGTTTAAACTTTGAAATGGTATAAATGCTTAATGCCAACAAGTTTGGAATGCCAAATGTGGTATGTTGGGAGTGCCAAAGTCAATGTACATATTTTTATTCTAAAAGTCAACCTTTTTGTTGACCAATAAGATGAATAGTGACACTAAAAATTTGAAATTCACAAATTGAAGAATTTAAAAAGTTTCAAATGCCCTAGTATACCTAACAAGATTGGTTTGGATAGTTTGGCATGCCAATAGGGTTCAGTTAGCAGTACTGCACATGGAAATATGCCATTCTGTGATTTCATGGCTTGTAGCCATTCTAACTTTGTATTGAGACTTGGCCTTGTGCCTGATATTATTTACAGCTTGTTAGCTGTTCTGTTGCACACCGGGAGATGCATATGTGACCGATGGTGTGACAGCCCGAGGTACTAGGTACCCAGTGCCAGTTTACCCATTATCCAGTCCAGTCGCCTAGTGTAGGTTACTTGGGGCAACCAAATGAATAAAAGTGAACAACGTTAACGAAATAATGGATATACCAATACCAAACAAAGAAAGCATACACATTCTATACACATTCATTTTCTTGCTATTTTCTTCTATTATATTATTGCACCACTAAGCATTATTGCTTAGCGCGTTGCTTTTGCCACGCGTAGGTACTGGAGATCCCGATCGTGAGCCCGTGAGACCACGTGATCGGGTGAGTCCATCCCGCGATCTTGCACAGTGTCCGTGTCACCTCGTCACCTGCAGTGCATTGGTAGGACACTAGATGTCATTTTGTCATTTTGTAATTAAATTTTTATTTTCTCATATGTATTTGGGATTTATGTAATGTATTTTGTGGTTCATGTAAATAATAAAGATTTATGGTTATGTATGGAAGTAATAGAGTATTAAATTGTTGTTTATATATGAGAACGCTGAGAAAGGGATGTTTGAGAAATGAAAAGGTTGTTGAGACCTGAAATTGAAAAAAAATGGTTGAGATCTTGATATTGAGTTTTGTGATGATATTTGAGTTGGGAATGAATGAATTTGTTTATTGGAAGTGTTTTTAACAGGTTCCGAAGAACTGTTTTCTCCATTTTTAGCCGGTACTCCGCCGGATTTTCTATAAAATTTTCGGAACCTCAAATAAATAAAAATTTCGCTAAATGGCTTAAATAAAGTATATTTCATAAATTATATGCAAAAGCATGATATAAATTAATTAAGGTATATTAGAGTGTGCCGGTACACCGTGTGGCATTACTTACTCGGCATATCGTTGTACGGTAAGGGGTGTCACATTTAGTGGTATCAGAGCACGGTTTAGGCGTTTCTGGGCCTAGATTGAGTCCATACCATGCATTGCATTTGTAAGAGTCGAGGTGACACTAACGCAGATCTGTTTATCTTTCTTATTTTGAATAGGATATGGATCCTTCATCTCAGAGAGCCGTTGAGGAGGAAGTGGAGAGTCATGCTCCACTGCAGCTGAGACTGGGGGCATGAGAGAATCTGCTCCGCCAGCTCAAGCAGAGCCTGCTCAGCCTCCACAGGCCATGTTCCAACAAATGGCCGACTTCTTCAGACAAATGGCCGGGGTAATGCCAGCACCACCACCACCAGCTCCACAGCAGAAATCACACCTGGAAAGGCTAAGGAAGTTTGGAGCTGTGGACTTCTATGGCAAGAGAGAAGATGACTCTGTTGCAGCCAAAAATTGGTTGAACAAAACGGGCAGAGTCTTAAAACAACTCCACTGCACTTTGCAGCGTAACTTAGAAGTCTTGTATCCTTGTTACAAGACGATGCCTACGAATGGTGGGACACGTGTCAGTGAAGTGCAGCGTAAGTCAGAATTTGGGACTTCTTTCTTTCAGAATTTAAGAAGAAATATGTGGGTACTGTATATCTGGAAGAGAGAAGAAGAGAGTTTATTAACCTGAGGCAGAGACAGCTGTCAGTGGCCAAATATGAGAATGAGTTTGTTCGATTGAGCCATTATGGAAGGGAGATAGTCCCTAATGAAGCTGAAAGGTGCAAGAGATTTAAAGAGGGACTAAATGACAACATCAAGATCCATCTCACTGCCTTGGGAATCACAGAATTTACCAAGTTAGTGGAAGCCGCAATAAAGGTGGAAAAAGTAAGAATCAGTGAGCAGACTAGAAGAGAGACAGAGAAGAGGGGCAAGGTCGGTCTAGTTCAGCCCTGCATTTGGGAAGAAGTTCAAGGGTCCTCCCGCACAGTTCGGGTCAACCACGTGGTCGTGGTCGGTCTCAGGGGCCTGTGCCACGATTCACCCCTAGGAGAGGTCACCCACACCATCGGGCGCTCTCGTGGATGGGGTTCAAGGGACCAGCCCCAGCAGCTTCTGCGTGTCCACACTGTCAGAAATGGCATAAGGGGGAGTGTTGGAGAGTGACTGGTGCCTGCTTGAGGTGTGGGTCAACAGAGCATCACCGAGGAACGCCCACGCAGAACTACTACAACCGCTCCAACACAAGCGCATGCACTGCCTCGCACCACCAAGGGGTAGAAGGTCCGTAAATCCAAAGCTGTGGGACCATCTCAGAGGCCTGCATCTGAGCCAGCAGAGAGGCCAGATAACAGACCACCTGCCAGAAATTATGCCCTGAGAGCTCAGGAGGAGCAAGATGCCCCGGACGTCATCTGGGGTACGTTCTCCCTCTACACTACACCTGTGCATGCATTGGTGGATCCAGGATCCAAGCAATCATACATCTGCATCAATCTACCCATAGAAAGGGGGATACTGGTAGGGGAGAGTGACCAAGACATTCTGGTCACTAATCCATTAGGCCACAGTGTAGTAGTGAACAAAGTATACAAGGGTTGCCCGTTAAGGATTCAGGGGTATGAATTCTTGGCCGACCTGATTGAGTTACCCTTCCATGAGTTTGACGTGATTTTAGGAATGGACTGGTTGTCACGTCATCAGGCAATAGTTGATTGCAAATTGAAGAGAATTTCTCTAAAAACTTCAGAGGGTAATGAGATCACAGTTGTGGGGGAAAGGACAGATTTCTTGTCCAATGTCATCTCAGCCACAGTTGCAAGAAGAATGATGAGAAAAGGCTGTGAAGCCTACCTAGCACATGTGGTGGATACTAGGCAGCTAAGCCAAACCCGAGTGACATACCCACGGTGAGAGACTTCCTGCAGGTATTTCCTGAAGAATTGCCTCGTATGCCACAATAAAGGGAAGTTGAATTTGCTATTGAGACACTGCCGGGTACAACACCTATTTCCATTGCTCCTTATAGGATGGCACCCACTGAATTGAGGGAGTTGAAAACTCAGTTGCAAGAGTTGCTAGATAAGGGGTTCATACGCCCCAGTGTGTCACCATGGGGAGCTCCAGTGCTGTTTGTGAAAAAGAAGGATGGGACTTTGAGGCTATGCATTGATTACCGGCAGTTGAATAAAGTGACTATGAAGAATAAATATCCGTTGCCTAGAATTGATGATCTGTTTGATCAGTTGAAGGGAGCAGGAGTATTTTCTAAGATTGATCTCAGATCACGGTATCATCAGTTGAGGGTGAAGGATGCAGATGTGCCAAAGACTGCATTCCGGACCCGGTATGGGCATTATGAGTTTCTGGTGATGCCCTTTGGCCTAACTAATGCACCAGCGGCATTCATGGACCTTATGAACCGTATCTTCCATCCATACCTATATCGGTTCGTAGTGGTCTTTATTGATGATATTTTGGTGTATTCCAAGACCAGGGAAGAACATGATGAGCATTTGAGGATTGTTCTGCAAACCCTGAAAGAAAAGAAGCTGTATGCTAAGTTGTCCAAGTGTGACTTTTGGATGAATGAGATTGCATTCCTTGGACACATAGTGTCATCTGATGGGATTAGGGTGGATCCCAAGAAAATAGAAGCAGTGATGGAATGGAAGCCTTCTAGGAATACAACTGAGGTCAGAAGTTTCTTGGGGCTAGCTGGGTATTACAGGAGATTTGTGAAGGGATTTTCCCTAATAGCTGCTCCAATGACCAAGTTGTTACACAAGAATGTCAGATTTGACTGGAATGACAAGTGTCAGACCAGTTTTGAGAAGTTGAAGGCTATGTTGACAGAGGCACCGGTGCAACGCAGTGTCAGGAAAGGACTTCGTGGTCTACAGTGATGCCTCACATAATGGGTTAGGGTGTGTATTGATGCAAGAGGGGAAAGTGATCGCCTATGCTTCCAGGCAGCTAAGGCCACATGAACAGAATTACCCTACCCATGATCTAGAGCTCGCGGCAATTATCTTCGCACTGAAGATATGGAGGCATTACTTGTATGGTGAAAAGTGCTACATTTACACAGACCACAAGAGTCTAAAATATTTGCCAACTCAGAGGGAGCTCAACCTTAGACAGAGGCGATGGATTGAGTTCCTGAAGGACTATGATTGTGTGATTGACTATCATCGTGGGAAGGCAAATGTAGTTGCTGATGCTTTGAGCAGAAAGTCCATCACAGCTTTGAGGTCATTGAATGCCCGTCTAACTTTGATTCGAGATGGAACTATTTTGGCTGAGTTGCAAGTGAGGCTAAACCTGCTACAGCAGATTTTAGATGGGCAAAAGGCAGATGGAAAGTTAACGGCCATTATGAGTAAAATCCCAGAAGAAAAAGCAACTGACTATGAAGTGAAAGCAGATGGGTGTCTGTATTATAAAGGAAGACTGTGTGTACCAGATGATGGGGAATTGAAGGCTAGTATTCTAAAAGAGGCACAAACCAGTGTATATGCTATGCACCCAGGAAGTACAAAGATGTATCATGATCTGAAGCTTCAGTATTGGTGGCCTGGTATGAAGAAAGACATAGCTGACTATGTGACTAAATGCTTGACATGTCAGCAAGTCAAGGCAGAACATCAAGTTCCATCGGGTTTGCTACAGCTTATATGCATACCTGAATGGAAATGGGATCAGGTCACCATGGATTTTGTAAGTGGTCTACCTCTCACCCAGAAGAAACATGATGCAGCATGGGTGATAGTTGATAGATTGACAAAGTCAGCACACTTTCTGCCAGTTAGGACTGACTACTCACTAGAGAAGTTAGCAGAATTGTATATCAGTGAGATAGTTAGACTGCATGGAATCCCACTTTCCATCATATCTGATCGAGACCCAAGGTTTACATCGAGATTTTGGAAGAAGTTGCATGAATCCTTGGGTACACAACTCCATTTCAGCACAGCTTTCCATCCTCAGACGGATGGGCAATCAGAAAGAGTAATCCAGGTAAACAATTGAAACCAATGAAATTGATATAAATATTGAATTGAAATGATAGTAATGACATGAAAAAAATTGTCAGGTCCTTGAGGATATGCTGAGGAGTTGTGTCATTGAGTTTGAGGGAAGTTGGGATAGATACCACCCACTGGCAGAATTTGCATACAACAATAGCTACCAAGCTAGTATCCAAATGGCCCCGTATGAAGCGTTGTATGGGAGAAAATGTAGAACTCCAGTGTGCTGGACTGAATTGGGCGAAGACAAACTGGTAGGGCCAGACCTGGTGAAACAGGCAGAGGAGAAGGTGAAATCAATCAAAGCCAACTTAAAGGTTGCCTCAGACAGACAGAAATCTTATGCCGACCTGAAGAGAAAAGAAATAGAATATGTGGTTGGCGACAAAGTGTTCCTCAAGGTGTCACCATGGAAGAAGGTATTGAGGTTTGGAAGGAAAGGTAAGTTGAGCCCTAGGTTCATTGGCCCATATGAAATTATCGAACGTGTGGGTCCAGTGGCCTATAGGCTAGCTTTACCACCAGAGCTGGATAAGATCCACAATGTGTTCCACGTGTCCATGCTCAGAAGATACCGCTCAGATCCTTCGCATGTCATCTCCAGAGAAGAAATTGAAATACAACCGGATTTGACATATGAAGAAGAACCTCTACGGATCCTAGCTCGGGAAGTAAAAGAATTGAGGAACAAGCAGATTCCATTGGTGAAAGTGCTTTGGAGGCACCACAACACCGAGGAGGCAACTTGGGAAAGTGAAGAGACGATGAGGCAACGGTTCCCTCAACTGTTTGTATCAGGTAAATTTCGAGGACGAAATTTAAATTAGAGGGGAAGAGTTGTAACACCCTCCCGGTAACCACTCCGTACATCCCTTTATTAGGTGAGGTGTCGGTCCGGACAGCTAGAACGTCCGGAAAAATATTTAAACTAAAGTTAGGAACCATAATTAACTCAAATATTAATAAGAAAAATTTAGTAAAAATTTTAAAAATAAAATACAACCAAGTTAAACGAGCCGGTGCCCTAGCGATGGGTAACCAGAGGGAAGTTGCGGTTCTCGCAACGAGGAGCCCTAGACCCAGGGGAAAAATTATAAAATAATTTTTGGGACTCCATAAAAGGGTTATTGAGGTTCCCATGGCATTAGAATGCCAAGAAAATACCTAGAAAAATTTTTCAATCGGTACAGACAATTTTGACCCGTTCAGCCAAACGGAGGGCATTTTGGTCATTTCGCCTTCATAGGTGATTTTTGGCCGACTTGTCCAGTTGAGTAAATAATTAATATGACATAAAATATGAAGAAACATTACTAAAAAATAAATTGAAATGTGGTAGAAAAGAAAAGAAAAGGAAATGAAATAAAAATAACATTTATGACATCATGCACATGTAAAGATGATGCAATAAAAGCTTACTAACCAATTACCATAGGACACACACATTTAAAGAGAAAAAAAAGGGATTAAAAGAGACAAATTTGGGTCTTCTTCTTCTACTTTCATCTCATGGCCGAATCACTTCTTGAAATTTTCCTCCATTGATGTTTCTTTAACCATTTCATTTTCCCATCAAAATCTTCCATATTTTCTCAACCTCCAAACAAAAAAACTTGATATCTAACCTAGCTAAAGTGACTAGAGGCAAAAAGAAGAGGAGGAGATGAAGAATTAGAAGATTTAGAATCTTGCTATTTGAGGTTAGTGCAACTATAAACATAAAACTCTTAAATTTCATGATTTTGGACTTGAAATTTAGTAAGACTTGTAATTTAAATGAACAAAAACCTATGTGTATGAGCTCTTGAAATTCGGCTGCCCTAGAAAAGGAATATGTAGGAGTGTTTTTAATGAGCTTGAATTGAAATAGAAACCATGTTTGAAGTTATAAACATATGAGTAATGCATTAGTAGCTAACCAAGGTAAATGGCATAAATCATGAAATTGAATTAGGGTTTAGGAAAGGTGAAAATGTGACTTGGCTTAGGAAATTGTTAGAGAACTTTTTAATGGTCAATTAGTGACTATTTTAGGTAAGTTGAGCACAATTTGGACTGAAAAATGGGATTGCAAAGAGAAGGAGTAAGCTGCCCTAGGACAGCAGAAATGGACTGAAATTTCAGTCCAATTACACAGCCATAACCTTGGCTGTGTTAGTCCAATTGATGTTTGGCCAATTGGACATGAAACTAAGCTTATAATGGCACATTTTTGCTGAAGAAACCATGCCCAAAAGACCAAAGCAAGAGGACCAAAACTTGGCCCCAATCCGGACACCCTGCAACTGATTCTGCAGAATTGATCAAATGAACAGTAACTGTTCATTTGGCCATAACTCACTGTAGATTTGGTCAATTGACCTGAAATTTTTACAGCAACAAGTTAAGACATAGACAAACAACTTTAATGAAGGAACCTACCCCAAATTATGGACAGAACCTAACCCAAATGGCAGTGGAAGTCACTGTTCATGTTACTGTAGATATGGTAATTTCTGCAGAATGGGAATCCGACCAGCTGTGGTTTTTGGACCATATCTGGAGTTACAAAACTCCAAATAGAGTGATTCAAAAAAGGAAATTCAACTAGACAAAATAAGGAACAACTTTCATGTTTTACATTTCTTCAAATTTCCACAGAAACAGTGTCCAATGGAACAGTGAAGTTGACTCACAAAAACTGAAAATTCTGCTTGTGTTGGTTTAAACTTTGAAATGGTATAAATGCTTAATGCCAACAAGTTTGGAATGCCAAATGTGGTATGTTGGGAGTGCCAAAGTCAATGTACATATTTTTATTCTAAAAGTCAACCTTTTTGTTGACCAATAAGATGAATAGTGACACTAAAAATTTGAAATTCACAAATTGAAGAATTTAAAAAGTTTCAAATGCCCTAGTAACCTAACAAGATTGGTTTGGATACTTTGGCATGCCAATAGGGTTCAGTTAGCAGTACTGCACATGGCAATATGCCATTCTGTGATTTCATGGCTTGTAGCCATTCTGACTTTGTATTGAGACTTGGCCTTGTGCCTGATATTATTTACAGCTTGTTAGCTGTTCTGTTGCACACCGGGAGATGCATATGTGACCGATGGTGTGACAGCCCGAGGTACTAGGTACCCAGTGCCAGTTTACCCATTATCCAGTTTAGTTGTCTAGTGTAGGTTACTTGGGGCAACCAAATGAATAAAAGTGAACAACGTTAACGAAATAATGGATATACCAATACCAAACAAAGAAAGCATACACATTCTATACACATTCATTTTCTTGCTATTTTCTTCTATTATATTATTGCACCACTAAGCATTATTGCTTAGCGCGTTGCCACGCAGCGTAGGTACTGGAGATCCCGATCGTGAGCCCAGTAGACCACAGACTGGGTGAGTCCATCCTGCAGTTCTGCACAGTGTCCGTGTCACCTCGTCACCTGCAGTGCATTGGTAGGACACTAGATGTCATTTTGTCATTTTGTAATTAAATTTTTATTTTCTCATATGTATTTGGGATTTATGTAATGTATTTTGCGGTTCATGTAAATAATAAAGGTTTATGGTTATGTATGGAAGTAATTGAGTATTAAATTGTTGTTTATATATGAGAACCCTGAGAAAGGGATGTTTGAGAAATGAAAAGGTTGTTGAGACCTGAAATTGAAAAAAAATGGTTGAGATCTTGATATTGAGTTTTGTGATGATATTGGAGTTGGGAATGAATGAATTTGTTTATTGGAAGTGTTTTTAACAGGTTCCGAAGAACTGTTTTCTCCATTTTTAGCCGGTACTCCGCCGGATTTTCTATAAAATTTTCGGAACCTCAAATAAATAAAAATTTTGCTAAATGGCTTAAATAAAGTATATTTCATAAATTATATGCAAAAGCATGATATAAATTAATTAAGGTTTATTAGAGTGTGCCGGTACACCGTGTGGCATTACTTACTCGGGTATACTGTACACGGGTAAGGGGTGTCACACTCTGACTGGTGCGCTACTATATTCGGGTTGATTCACTGTGTTATAGTGGTGAGGAGTACCAACTCTATTTCTATCTCGACCCTGACTGACGGTCTGTGAACTTCGGAAAGCAGATCGAGGTGCTCTAGTACAATCTTTAATAAAGTGTCCAAGTTTTCCACAATTGTAACAGGATCCAGAGGCCTTGCGATAAATACCTCCATGTAGCTTACCACAAAAATGGCAGAAACGGGCAGAATAGGAACTTCTGGTTGTTCGACGACTAGATTTTGGTGGTCTCTGCCCTGATGATCCGCCTCTATCATATTTCTGAGTTCGGGACTCCTCAAATTCTTTTCTCTTCCCCAAATTACTATTCGAGCTCTGACCCATAGGTTTCTCCCTTTTCTCTATTTCATGTTGCCCTTGTGGGGGTTGGGTTTGTACTTGAGTTTGAGCTGATAGAGTATCAGCCATTTGTTGAAATAAAGTGGCCATTTGCTGGGCCATTTGTTCAGTAATTTGTACTGGTAAAGCTGGTACAGTCGGGGCTTCGACACTTTGTGGAGTTGGGGCCTCAACTTGTACTTCTGCCATCACTGATTATTCTATTGTCTCATTCTTTTCTTCCATTCTTTTCACAGAATTTTCTATTCCTGTACAACCAACACAAGGAGATTCCTCTCCATTAGTTCACATTTATGATGTAAATGTACTATATGTATCAAACATTTGAGCAGTTGTAGTTCTGACAAAAAGATTTCAAATTCACAGTTCGAAATTCACTTTAAAACCATTGCTCTGATACCACTAAAACATGTCACACCCTACCCCTCTGTAAGGCATAACATGATCCCGTAGTATACCTAATGAATTACCAACTCCGTCTACTGATAACCCATTAAATACACTACAAGGACTTTTAAAAACTTTTCTTACTTCTTTTACAGTGATGAGCACTATTTACAGGTGTTAAAAACATTTTTGAACTGAAGTGATAGAACTAACACATTTGAATTATTTGGAATTTCTGTAAAAATTTTGGCAGAGTGCCATCTGTATTTTGGATAAAACAGTTCTTCAGAAAACCTGTAAAAAGCACTTCAATATATTTCCAAATCTCAACTCCAACATATTTCTCAACACAACATGTTTCTCAACTCAAATCCACAGTGATTTTTCAAAGACTGAGATACAAGAAATATAATACAATTTTTTTTTTTTTTACAAGCCAAAATAACTCATAATTTACTTTACAACTTCAATGTACAATTTTAATTTACAACTGCTAAAATAATTTACATACATATTATTACATGCATACATCAGACCTATGTACATGGGTATACCTATAATATACCTGGAGCTGATCTGAAAGTGTCTTCAAAGAAACTTACTCACTGCTCTATGCTCTTCTTACCTGTGACAGCATACGAAGCTATCGTTGAGTGGTGAACTCAGTGGTGCACAACTATAATTTAAAACATAGTACAATATACATTGACAAAATTTACAGTAAATAATTTGGGAATCTGAATACTCATCAAATTTTAAAACTCAAAATATTAATTGCCAATAATGTGAATCATTTGTATAAAATGACTTTGATCACGAAATTCAATTTATCAAATCATAACTAACCATTTAGGTAATTCCAACAAAATCAATTATACATAAATCATAATTGAAATCACAATTCTTTACCATTCAAAAACATTATGCGTCTCAAAAACCATGTTGTATCTCAAAAACCATACTGTATCTCAAAAATCATTCTTTATCTCAAAAGCCATTCTTTATCTCACTAACTATGCAAGACTAATCCGAAAGGGCCATCTTCGAGGTGATTCTAAATCCCTATGGTCGGGGAGGTTGAATTATCGTGCACAGTACCATCACAATAATGAATCTTCCGCAAGGGCCATAACGATAAAATAAACTTAGATCTAACCTCAAATCAGAGGAAAATCTAAGCCTGTGCACGTACCATGGTAATCAAAACACAACTAACTCCATTGTCTTCTCAACAAATGAGAGAGATGGGTAATAACCTAGTCAAGCATCTATAGTGAGATATAAAACAATATCACAATCCTTTTAGTGAGCATAAATCACAATATAATTCGATTCAAATTAAATTCCAATATCCAATAATTTTTATGCTCATCACAATTCAAATCATAAATTTGCATTTTTCCATGAAAATTACAATCACAATTCAAAACATGTTCTAGCACAAATTTTCCAAAATATAATTTATTCAATCCATAACAATTCTTAATACTTGTGGAAATACCATTTCACAAAGCTAAATTCATACATACTATAACAATTTCAATAGTCATTGAATTAAATCCAATGCTTGTTAAACATAATACATAAGAAAAATATGTCATTTAATCATATGAAATATTCAAAACAAAATCAGTTAAAAACTAGTTGTGCACAAACCTCTGATAACTGTCTCTTGGTCTGGAATCAGTGTTTCCTTCCCTTTTCCTGAGTCTTTGGTAACTGAGAAACACAATTTGAAGTGTTTCAGTACTAAATTAAATTGTCTCTAACGATAATGTTCGATAAGTAATTCACTGAAAGCTATTATTTGCTTAATCAACCTAATATATCGATCCTCGATGCGTTCTAGGTAAATTAGGTTTTAACGTTACTAATATGTCACATTCGATAGTATTTTAGGGTTGGTACATGTTACCGATTTCATTTCCTTGTTTAGTGCATTTTATTGCAACTTCTTTGGATTAGGGATACTAGTTTGACCTAGCCGGAAGACCTAGTTCCCTCGGTTTTCGGGTTTCGGTCAAAACTAAAAACTTGTAGATCTATGTCTTATGGAACGCGGGGCAAAATTTTAGGTCATTCTGAGTTATGTAGACTAAGTTATGGTCATTTTACTGTTGCTGGTCAAATGGCATCAAATTAGGTCATTTTAGGTCAATTTTGGTCAACTTTGGTTCGGCCAGTTTTTAGACCCGAATTCGTGCAAGCTGTTTGACTTGCTTATGGTCATTTCTGGGCTTTTGTGTCTTCATAAGACTTGTAGGTATGGGTCTTAACTATTCATGGTTAAAATTTCAGGTCAAGTGGACCACTTTTGAGTGAGTTATGGCCTAAGCACTAACTGCTGCCCAATTGGTCAATTTTCAGGTCTCAATTGTACTTAATCCGGATTTGGTCATATTTCAAGCTACCTTGAAAACAGAATTTTGGTATGTTTCCTTCATGAAAGTTGGCACATTTTGTGCCTAGTTTCACCTCCAATTGGTCTTATACCAATTGGAGTTACACATTTAGAGTTATAGGCTGAAATGTTTACTGTCCTTAATTACATTGCATAAACATGTATCAATTACACATTTACCTTGCTACAAATCCACTTCTCAACCTAATTTTGATTTGGTACATTACCAAAACCATATACCACTTCACTTTAAAGTCACTTTGGGCAGAATACAAATATCTTCAATACACCAAATGAAACTCTAATTCACAAAGTCCAATTACAACCATAAATACACATAAACACTCCTAATTGTTACATACAATTTCCACAACCAATTTACATACATATTCATCAATCCTCAATGTCACAATTTACCCAATATCTTCATGAATTTAAACACTCAACAAGAAGCCTCAAGGCTGCCGAAATGCTTCACATTGCCAAAGTGTCCATAATTTCGTCAACTTCAATCCCAATTGCATAATCACCACATATACATGGAAATAACTTACTAAGACATTAAATCATTCTACTCAATATGAATTCCCACCAATTATATGTAAGAATAAATCATCAAATATACAACTTCATGGCTGTCCAAAATTGGATATGTCAATAACTCCTCAAAACTTAAAAATTTCTTCACCAAGCAAACACCCATAACATGCTTTCAAACTTTAACAAAGAAATATTCAAAAACACAAACTTACCTTTTGTTGGGACTTGCTTAATCTTCACTAAAACTTCTTAATATTGGTATCTACTTCTTCCTTGTGAAGTGGGGATAATTTTTAATGAAGCTACCTAGGTGTTTAGAGGTAAAATGAAGGAGTGGATGAAGCTTTATGCAACGCGGCAATGGAGGTTTCCCATTTCTTCATTTCGGCATGGATGGAGGAGTTGGAGAAAAATGAAATTGAAGATTTTGTAATAGGTGTACACCTGCCCATTTAGTGTTTAGTTTATTCTATAGTGGTCCACTCACTTTAGTTAATTCATTTAATATGTTTAATGTGCTATTTACACAATTTTCACTCCACTTTTGGCTATTTACATTAGGTACCATCAATTTAATTTTTCATTATATTTTCCAAGTGTAATATTATTTATTTTTAATGGACATTTAGGTCAAAAGACAATTCGGGATGTCAAATGACCATAATGCCCCTGTTCGGGTTGCATTCCCGATTTTTCGGTAACACCGAGTTTTGTCTGTTTTTCGATTTCTCACTTTTCCTTGTACTAATTATTTAATGTTTCTTTGATATTTCTAATGATATTTATACTTCAATTGATGTCTCTTTAAGTCCAAAAAATATTTTCCAGGGTTCTCCGCAGTCCAGGGCTAGTCAACGGTCCATGCCGTGACTTCCCGGTGCGGTCACCCATCGCTAGGGTTCTCGGCTCGCTTAACTTGGTTACATTTCTTTGCTATTATTTTTCCTTTGTTTTTCTTGTATTTTCTTTTCTTGTATTTCATTATTTTATGTCTCCTCACTCATAACAAAGTGTAGTTGTAGGCATCCTAGCTGTCCGGACAACACTGGTCACTGGAACAGTAGAATGCACTACCGAACATAGGGGTGTTACATCATAAGGTCCATGAAAGCTACTGGTGCATTTGTTAAACCAAACGGCATCACCAAAAATTCATAGTGCCAATACCGGGTCCTAAATGCGGTCTTAGGTACATATACATCCTTTATCCTCAGCTGATGATACCCTGATTTGAGATCAATCTTGGAAAATATGTCTGCTCCCTTCAATTGATCAAACAGATCATCAATTATGGGCAATGGATACTTATTCTTCACATTTACTTTGTTTAACTGCCGGTAGCCTATACACAATCTCAAAGTCCCATCGTTCTTCTTCACAAACAGCACCGGAGCTCCCCACGGTGACACACTAGGGCGTATGAACCCCTTATCTAATAACTCCTGCAACTGGATTTTCAACTCCTTCAATTCAGTGGGTGTTATCCTATAAGGAGCAATGGAGATTGGTGTTGTACTCGACAGTATCTCAATGGAAAATTCTACTTTCCTTTTTGGTGGCAAACCAGGTAATTCTTCAATGAAGACATAGGGGAAGTTAATCATAGTGGGAATATCATGGAGACTAGATCTAGCCTTTCTGGTAGCAACCACATGAGCCAGGTAGGCTTCATAACCCTTCCTGATTAATCTCCTTACAGCAGTGGCTGAGATGACATTAGACAAAAATTCTGTCTTTTCTCCCATAACTGTTATTTCATCATTCTCAGGAGTTTTCAGTGTAATCCTTTTCAATCTACAGTCCACTATTGCCTGATGATGTAACAGCCAATCCATTCCCAAAATCATGTCAAACTCATGGAAGGGCAATTCAATTAGGTCTGCTGAGAACTCATACCCTTGAATCCTCAATGGGAAACCTTTGCACACTCTGTTTAACACCACTCTGTGGCCTAGTAGTTTAGTGACTAAAATGTCTTGGTCATTTTCTTCTACTTGGATTCCCCTTTCCATAGGTAACTCAATGCATATGCATGAATGTGTGGATCCTGGATCCACCAATGCATGCACAGGTATGTCACAGAGAGAGAACATACCCCTGATGACATATGGGGCATCCTGCTCCTCCTAAGCCCTCATGGCATATGCCCTTGCTAGTGCCCTGACCTCTGGGCTCTCAGCTGACTCTAAAACTGGCCTCTGTGATGTACCAGTGCATCAGATTTACTCGGCCTTCTACACCTTTGAGCTATAGGGGCAGGCCTGTCTGCTGGTGCTGGAGCAACTGTAGTAATCCTCCTTGGACAATCTCTGATCTAATGCTCAGTAGACCCACACTGGAAGCAACCCCCAGTCACTTGCCAACATTTACCCTTATCCACTTATGACAGTGTGGACAGGCTGAAGAAACTGCTGGGGCTGGTCCCCTATACACTGTCCTTGGAGAGCTGCCCACTGAAAGGGTGGACTGACCTCTCCTTGGTGTGAACTGAGATCTGGGCCTCTGGGACTGGCCCTGATCTTGTGGCTGACTAGAACTCTGAGCAAGAGGACCTCTATACTTTTTACTAGGTGCAGAGTATGAACTGGTCTGACCCGAACCTCTCTTTTACTGTCTATCCCTTCTGCTCTACTCATTAATTCTGACCCTTTCTACTTTTAACGCAGCTTCAACTAATTTTGCGAAGTCAGTAATTCCCAAAGCTGTTATCATGAGTTTGATATTATCATTTAACCCTTCTTCAAACCTTCTGCACGTTTCAGCTTCAGTAAGTACTATCTCTCTCCCGTATCTGCTCAACCTCACAAATTCCCATTCATACTCTGATACTGACAGTTGTCTCTGCCTCAAACTGATAAATTCTCTTCTCCTCTCTTCCAGGTACACATTGCTGACATACTTCCTTCTAAACTCTATAAGAAAGAACTCCCATGTGATCTGATCTAGCTACACCTCCCTGGATACTGTGTCCCACCACTAGTGAGCATCATCTTGAAACAAGGACACAACACCCTCTAAGTTCTGCTCTGGGGTGTAGTGAAGTTTTCTCAATACCCTTCCCATTCTGTTTAGCCAATTTTCAACTGCCATGGGATCATCTTCCTTCTTTTCCAGAAAATCCACAGCCCCATATTTTCTTAATTTCTCCAAATAGGACTTCTGTGGTAGTGGCAGAGGTTGTGGCTGTGGTTATGGTAATGGAATAACCCCCATCATCTGCCTGTAGAATTTGGTCATTTGTTGAAATAAGGCAAACTGAGGCTGTGCAGGTGCTGGTGGAGCAGGTTCTCCCCTGCTTCCAGCTTCAGGTCTAGGTGGAGCATGACTCTCCACCTCTTCCTCTACTGCTCTCTGTGACACAGGATCCAAATCCTAACCAAAATAATCAAAGACAAACAGATCTGCATTAGTGTCACCTCAACTCTTACAAATGCAATGCATGGTATGGACTCTATCTAGATCGAGAAATGCCTAAACCGTGCTCTAATACCACTAAATGTGACACCCCTTACCCGTCTACAGTGTAGCCGAGCGAGGCATGTCACACTTGGTGCCGAAGTGTCTTAACTTATCTCATCTCATTCTTAATTTTCCACATTTCATTTTTATTAAATTTAAATCTAATTATTTTAACGGAGAAACTGACGGAGTTTCCCCTAATTTATTAATATTCTGACGATTTTCCCACTTGATTAAAAAATAAATGCAGTAATATTCTCATTCTCATATTCTGATTCTCATCATCAATTTAATGTCACTCATATAAATACATATGAAATTCCAAATCATTTCCATGCATACACAACTCTAATATGAAGTTTAAAACTTTATTAATTTACACCATGTGCAAATTTAATATACAAATATATATTTCACAATAATTACATAAGTGTCTGATTTACATTACAAAATGGAAGTCTAATTACAAATTACAAATTATAAAATACAAAATTACTAATGAAGCCTAACGGTCATACCCAAAACACTGCACGGAAGAGGGACACTGGACATAATGCAGATCTGACTCTCACCCAGTCTGAGGTCTGTTGGGCTCTCGCTCTGTATCTCTAGTACTTACGCATGGCAAAAAGCAACGCGCTAAGCAATATAGCTTAGTGGTGCCAATATAACATAAAAATAAACTAAAATAAATAAATAAGTAGAAATTATGTTGTTATTTTATGCAGGTTAGATTTTTGGTAATTATTCGTAATATTCTTAATATTAGTATTTTTTATGTTCATTATTTGGTTATAAATTATTAAGACTTATTTTGGTTACCCAAGCAACCTATACTAGTTTACTAGACTGGATAAACAGGTAAACTGGCAATGGATACCAAGTATCTTGGGCCATCACACCATCGATCACAAGGTGTCTGCCAGGTGTGCAACAAAACGTCTAATAAGCCATATCAAACATCAGGCATAAAGCCAAGTGTATCAATCATAGCAAAATGGCCATAGGCCATAATATCATAAAATGGCATAAAATGCAATAAATCACGGAATGGCACAAATCCATATACAGTACTTCTATAGATACCCTATTGGCATGCCAACCTATCCAAACTAATCATACTAGGCACACTAGGGCATGTTACAAAGTTAATTATTTAATTCTTTGCACTTAATTTTTGGTAGTTACTATTCAACTTACTATTCATGTATAATTATTGACTTTTTCATAATTAATAGGTAGACAAGTTCTAATTGCACTAAAATACCACATTTTGGGTTTTGCATTTGTTGGCATTGGTTGTCAATTTCAATTCAAAGCTCATTGGAAGTTATTTCAAATTTTTAGATTTGGTTACTTAGGTTTACTATTCCATTGGACCAATCTACAGTGAGAATTTGGATAAACTTTCTTCATCAAAGTTTTTTCTTCATATGTCTTCTTTAATTGCCTTTTTAAATTATACCATTTGGGGCTTTGTAGCCCAAGTTATGGCATTTTTACCATAACTAGCTGGATTGGTCATTGTCTAGATTTTATGGGCAGAATTTTGTTCTGGCAGTTTTGGTGTCCTAAATTTGGCTAGCAATTTGCATTGGTTATAGTCAAAATTTGGGTTTCTATTCTTCATGGAAGTTGTTCTACATTGTCTATGCTTTCTAAGGGTTCAATAATTACGTCATTTGGACCTCTCTACACAAAGTTATGGCCATATGAACAAACACTGCTCATTTGGTCATTTTCCAGGTCTAGAATTTTGGTTACTCGGATTTAGGAAAATTTTAAGTCATTCTAAGTTGGTTTTCTGGGCAGGGTCTCTTCATTAAAAAATGTGGCATTATGCCCCGAGTTTCACCTCTAATTAGCCTTGCACCAATTGAAGCTACACAAGTCAAGTTAGGGCTGCCCAAACCCACTAGACTCAAAAATTCAGAATTTCCAGTAATTGAGCAGCCTCTCCAATTAATTATTCTATGCCACAATTGATCTCAAATTAAGGTCAATTCATCATAAAAGGTCACTAATTGTCCATTATAACACCAATTCACCATCAATTGAGCAAAAACCTAATTTTTCTCAAACCCTAATTCTCAATTTTTCCAATATTGCACTACACATACAATTTAAAATTATAATTCACTTAAACGTATAAAAAGGTATCTCTACACCATTTTAATTCATTTAAAGGTCATCAAATCCTAGATTCTTCATGGCTGCCAAAATTTTGGGTATACATACATGTGAATTTCATTCCATTTCCTTGCAATTTTCTAACTCAAACTAAGTTCCTAAACAAGAATAAAGAGAGAGAGTGAAAGGATTGGCACTAACCTCACTAAACAGAATTTTCTCCTTGCTAAACTTCAATTTTCTTTCCCTTTCTTAGTAGCCAAACACTCTAGGAGGCCCTAAAGATGACTTTTAATATTGGGGCTTTGAGTTTTTGGGTGAGAAACAAGGGGATTCAAGCTTGAAGAAAAGAGAAAAATGGAGGAGAAGAGGGAGAGCTGGTTCGGCCAGCTTGTGGAAGAAAGAAGAAACAGATTTTCTTTTTAATTTTTTGGCTTCTTTTATCCTTTTTAATTAGTTTTAAGTGTTCTTCTTGCATGGTGATTGGGTAAGAGGTTTTTATTGCATCATGGTGACCTCATGCCTATGTAATAATTAGGATTAAATTTCATTTTCTTTTTCTCTCTTCTTTACTCATTTTTAATTAAATTTTAGTTAATATTTATTCACATTTTATGTCATATACCTCACTTACTTGAATGGACAAATTGGTCAAAAATCATCTCTGAAGGTGAAATGAACAAAATGCCCTTCATTTTACTTAATGAGCTAAAATTGTCTGTATCGATTTAGAAAATTTTCTTAGCATTTTCTTGACCTTTAATTGTTATCTAAGGCTCAATTACTCTTCATTGGAGTCCTAAAAATTATTTCACTGGGTTTTCCCATGGGTCTAGGGTCGCTAACCGTCTTCACACTCACTTCCTGTTAAGTCACCCATCGCTGGAGCTATGGCTCATTTAACCTTGTTGTATTTTATTACTTAAATTTTTTCTTAATTTTTTTTTCTTATCATTATTTCGTTTATTTATGACTCCTCACTCTAGTTTAAATATAGTTTCAGACATTCTAACTATCCGGATAAACATTAGTCACCAGAACAGTAGAATGTACAGACTACCTAAAGTGAGGGCATTACATGGTCAGCTTCAATCATTAGAGAAGTTAACTAATTAGTTGCGTATGTCTACCTTAATTGACTTTTGTTGACTAATTTGGTTGGTTGTTGCAACTATTGTTAAGGAAGGACCTTTTTGCATTTGCTAACTTATTATTTTGGCCATTAGCTCTATTGATGGCACAAGAATGGAAAATTGCCAAGTGTCTAATTGCATTAATGATGTGGCGTTGCTACATTGGTGTTGCTAATTATGTGCTTTTGGTTTTATAGTTCTCGGATCATTAGCCACTGAAACTTTATTATGTGATTTTTACCTTCTAGCTTTCTGGGTTTCTCTTGTATTGGTTGTTGTATTTCTATTCCAAGGAACTTTTTGCTTGTATTTCGGCGTGGTGATGGCTAAAAATTCAACCACCCAAAAATTTAAAACCTATTAAGTAAATCCTGTAGCAAAAAATGTATATCACAATTTCAACAAAACAACAATTCATCAAATTCTTTCTTCATTCACAACCAAAAGAAATAGTTCCTTTCAAATTTACATTCATTTCATATCAATAAAATAATATTACATCGTCTTTGTACAACTGCCCAAATATTTTTACATACATATAGTCAGTATTAACATCAGAAACAAAATACAAAAGGATAACCTAGAAGAATATCCCGCTTACCAAAATAAATACAGCTTCTACTGTAACACCCTCCCCTGTACCAACTCCGTACATTCTACTGTTCCGGTGACCGGTGTCGGTCCGGACAGCTAGAACGTCCGGAAAAATATTTAAACAAAAGTCAGGAACCATAATTAACTCAAATATTAATAAGAAAATTTTGGTAAAAATTTTAGAAATAAAATTCAACCGAGTTAAATGAGCCGGTGCCCAAGCGATGGGTAACCAGAGGGAAGTTGCGGTTCTCGCAACGAGGAGCCCTAGATCCGGGGGAAAAATTATAAAATAATTTTTGGGACTCCAGAGAAGGATTACTGAGGTTCCCATGGCATTAGAATGCCAAGAAAATACCTAGAAAAATTTTTCAATCGGTACAGACAATTTTGACCCGTTAAGTCAAACGAAGGGCATTTTGGTCATTTCGCCTTCAGAGGTGATTTTTGGCCGACTTGTCCAGTTGAGTAAATAATTAATATGACATAAAATATGAATAAACATTACTAGAAATTAAATTGAAAATGAGTAGTGGAGGAAAGAAAAGAAATTGAGGAAAAAGGGCTATTTATGACATCATGGTGATGTCATTTATAATTACCAACCAATCACAATTGAGCTATCCTTTGACTAACAAATAAAAGAGACTAAACAAGACCAAAATAACAAAATTGCAGCAGCCCTCTCCCTCCCCAAAAAGCCAGCCGAAACCTAACTCCATGGCCACCCTCCATTAAAGCTTTTTCAAGCTTTAGATTTCCATCACTTCCACCATATTTCTCTAACCTCTCTTCATTAAAACTTTACCCCACATCTTAAACAAGCTTTTGGCAGCCTAGAAAGTGAAGGAAAGTGAAGTTTTGAGTGAGGAAAAATCTGCCCTAATCAAGGTTAGTGCATTAGACACTTAAAACTTCTTATTTTCATGAATTGTAACTTGTATTGAGTGAGAATTGCAACTAAAATGAACAATAATTATGTGTATACATACTATGAATTTTTGGCAGCCCTTGTGAAGGAATTATTTTGATTGTTTTGATGGACTTAAAGTGGGCTATAGATCAAGTTTAAACCATGTGTGTATGTGATTATTGAAAGAGCTAGTAATTAAGGTGTTGTGAAAACCTATAATGGAACTAGGGTTTTGAAGAGTGAAAAATTAGCTTGGCTTGGGAAATTTTTAGAGCACATTTTAATGGTCAATTAGTAACCATTTTAGATAAGTTGACCATAATTAGAACTGAAAAATAGTATGGTAAAGTGAAGGTGAAATCTGCCCTAGGATAGCAGCAATGGACTGAGATTTCAGTCCAATTATACAGCCATAAATTTGGCTGTGTTGGTCCAATTGGTGTTTGGCCAATTGGACATGAAACTAGGCTTATAATGGCACATTTTTGCTAAAGAAACCATGCCCAAAAGACCAAAGCAAGAGGACCAAAACTTAGCCCCAATCCGGACACCCTGCAACTGATTCTGCAGAATTGACCAAATGAACAGTACCATAACTCACTGTAGATTTGGTCAATTGACCTGAAATTTTTACAGCAACAAGTTAAGACATAGACAAACAACTTTCATGAAGGAACCTACCCCAAATTATGGCCAGAACCTAACCCAAATGGCAGTGGAAGTCACTGTTCATGTTACTGTAGATATGGTAATTTCTGCAGAATGCAAATCCGGCCAGCTGTGGTTTTTGGAGCATATCTGGAGATACAAAACTACAAATGGAGTGATTCAAAAAACGAAATTCAACTAGACAAAATAAGGAACAACTTTCATGTTTTACATTTCTTCAAATTCCCACCGAAACAGTGTCCAATGGAACAGTGAAGTTGACTCACCAAAACTGAAAATTCTGCTTGTGTTGGTTTAAACTTTGAAATGGCATAAATGCTTAATGCCAACAAGTTTGGAATGCCAAATGTGGTATGTTGGGAGTGCCAAAGTCAATGTACATATTTTTATTCTAAAAGTCAACATTTTTGTTGACCAATAAGATGAATAGTGACACTAAAAATTTGAAATTCACAAATTGAAGAATTTAAAAGTTTCAAATGCCCTAGTATACCTAACAAGATTGGTTTGGATAGTTTGGCATGCCAATAGGGTTCAGCTAGCAATACTGCACATGGCAATATGCCATTCTGTGATTTTATGGCTTTTAGCCATTCTGACTTTGTATTGAGCTTTGGCCTTGTGCCTGATATATTTACAGCTTGTTAGCTGTTCTGTTGCACACCGGGAGATGCATATGTGACCGATGGTGTGACGGCCCGAGGTACTTGATACACAGTGCCAGTTTACCCGTTATCCAGTCCAGTCGTCTAGTGTAGGTTACTTGGGCAACCAAATGAATGAAAGTGAACAAAGTTACTGAATTAATGTATATATAACCATACTAAACAAATGAATCATACACATTCACTATATATTCGTTTTCTTGCTATTTTCTTTTATTATATTATTGCACCACTAAGCATTATTGCTTAGCGCGTTGCTTTGCCACGCGTAGGTACCGAGATCCCGATCGTGAGCCCAAAGAGACCGCAGACTGGGTGAGTTCATCCTGCAGATCTGCACAGTGTCCGTGTCACCTCACTACCTGCAGTGCATTGGTAGGGCACTAGGTGTCATTTTGTCATTTTGTAATTAAATTTTTATTTTCTCATATGTATTTGGGATTATGTAATGTATTTTGAGGTTCATGTAAATAATAAAGATTTATGGTTATGTATGGAAGTAATTTGAGCTTTTAATTGTTATTTATATATATGAGAACCCTGAGAAATGGATGTTTGAGAAATGAAAAGGCTATTAAGAACTGAAATTGAGACATATTGTTGAGTTTTTGATATTGAGACTCTGTTGATGAATTGAAGTTGGGTTTATTTGAAAATTTTTTTGGAAGTGTTTTCACAGGTTCCGAAGAACGGTTTTCTCCATTTTTAGATTACTCACTGGGATTTTCTTTAAAATTTTTGTAACCTTAAATGAATAATACTTTTGATAAATGGCTTAAATAAATTGTATTTCATAAATTATATGCAAAAGCATGATATAAATTAATTGAGGAATATTAGAGTGTGCCGGTACACCGTGTGGCATTACTTACTCGGGTATACTGTACACGGGCAAGGGGTGTCACATTTAGTGGTATCAGAGCACGGTTTAGGCGTTTCTGGGCCTAGATTGAGTCCATACCATGCATTGCATTTGTAAGAGTCAAGGTGACACTAACGCAGATCTGTTTATCTTTCTTATTTTGAATAGGATATGGACCCTTCATCTCAGAGAGCCGTTGAGGAGGAAGTGGAGAGTCATGCTCCACCTGCAGCAGCTGAGACTGGGGGCATGAGAGAATCTGCTCCGCCAGCTCAAGCAGAGCCTGCTCAGCCTCCACAGGCCATGTTCCAACAAATGGCCGACTTCTTCAGACAAATGGCCGGGGTAATGCCAGCACCACCACCACCACCACCAGCTCCACAGCAGAAATCACACCTGGAAAGGCTAAGGAAGTTTGGAGCTGTGGACTTCTATGGCAAGAGAGAAGATGACTCTGTTGCAGCCGAGAATTGGTTGAACAGAACAGGCAGAGTACTAAAACAACTCCACTGCACTCCAGAGCAAAACCTGGAAGCTGCCATCTCTTTACTGCAAGATGATGCATATGAGTGGTGGGACACCGTGTCCAGTGAAGTGCAGATAGAAGCTGTAACTTGGGACTTCTTTCTTTCAGAATTTAAGAAGAAATATGTGGGTACTGTATATCTGGAAGAGAGAAGAAGAGAGTTTATTAACCTGAGGCAGAGACAGCTGTCAGTGGCCGAATATGAGAAGGAGTTTGTTCGATTAAGCCGCTACGGAAGGGAGATAGTCCCTAATGAAGCTGAAAGATGTAAGAGATTTGAAGATTGACTAAATAACAACATCAAGATCCAGCTCACTGCCTTGGGAATCACAGAATTTAGCAAGTTAGTGGAAGCTGCAATAAAGGTGGAAAAAGTAAGAATCAGTGAGCAGACCAGAAGGGATAGACAGCAGAAGAGGGGACCGGGTCAGTCTAATTCAGCTCCTACATTCGGGAAGAAGTTCAAGGGTCCTCCTGCACAGAGTTCGGGTCAACCACGTGGTCGTGGTCACCTCAGGCCTGTGCCACGCTCACCCCTAGGAGAGGTCAGACCACACCATCAGTGGGCAGCTCTCCAGGGATGGGGTTCAGGGGACCAGCCCCAACATCTTCTGCATGTCCGCATTGCCTGAAATGGCACAAGGGGGAATGTTGGAGAGTAACTGGTGCCTGCTTGAGGTGTGGGTCAACAGAGCATCAGTTGAAGAACTGTCCACGCAGAACTACTACAGCTGCTCCAACACAAGCAGACAGACCTGCTCCTGCACCACCAAGGGGTAGAAGGTCTGGTAAATCCGAAGCTGTGGGACCATCTCAGAGGCTCGCATCCGAGCCGCCAGAGAGGTCGAGCAATGCACCACCGCCGTAAATTATGCCTTGAGAGCTCAGGAGGAGCAAGATGCCCCGGACGTCATCAGGGGTACGTTCTCCCTCTACACTACACCTGTGCATGCATTGGTGGATCCAGGATCCACTCACTCATACATCTGCATCAATCTACCCGTAGAAAGGGGGATACTGGTAGGGGAGAGTGACCAAGACATTCTGGTCACTAATCCATTAGGCCACAGTGTAGTAGTGAACAAAGTATACAAGGGTTGCCCGTTAAGGATTCAGGGGTATGAATTCTTGGCAGACCTAATTGAGTTACCCTTCCATGAGTTTGACGTGATATTGGGAATGGACTGGTTGTCACGTCATCAGGCAATAGTTGATTGCAAATTGAAGAGAATTTCTCTAAAAACTTCAGAGGGTAATGAGATCACAGTTGTGGGGGAAAGGACAGATTTCTTGTCCAATGTCATCTCAGCCACAGTTGCAAGACGAATGATGAGAAAAGGCTGTGAAGCCTACCTAGCACATGTGGTGGATACTAGGCAGGCTAAGCCAAACTTGAGTGACATACCCACAGTGAGAGACTTCCCAGAGGTATTTCCTGAAGAATTGCCTGGTTTGCCACCAGAAAGGGAAGTTGAATTTGCTATTGAGACACTGCTGTACAAAGCACCTATTTCCATTGCTCCTTTTAGGTTGGCACCCAGGGATTTGAGGGAGTTGAAAACTCAGTTGCAAGAGTTGCTTGATAAGGGGTTCATACGCCCCAGTGTGTCACCATGGGGAGCTCCAGTGCTGTTTGTGAAAAAGAAGGATGGGACTTTGAGGCTATGCATTGATTACCGGCAGTTGAATAAAGTGACTGTGAAGAACAAATATCCGTTGCCTAGAATTGATGATCTGTTTGATCAGTTGAAGGGAGCAGGAGTATTTTCTAAGATTGATCTCAGATCAGGGTATCATCAGTTGAGGGTGAAGGATGCAGATGTGCCAAAGACTGCATTCAGGACCCGATATGGGCATTATGAGTTTCTAGTGATGCCCTTTGGCCTAACAAATGCACCAGCGGCATTCATGGACCTTATGAACCTTATCTTCCATCCATACCTAGATCGGTTCGTAGTGGTCTTTATTGATGATATTTTGGTGTATTCCAAGACCAGGGAAGAACATGATGAGCATTTGAGGATTGTTCTGCAAACCCTGAAAGAAAAGAAGCTGTATGCTAAGTTGTCCAAGTGTGACTTTTGGCTGAATGAGATTGCATTCCTTGGACACATAGTGTCAGCTGATGGGATTAGGGTGGATCCCAAGAAAATAGAAGCAGTGATGGAATGGAAGCCTCCCAGGAATACAACTGAGGTCAGAAGCTTTTTGGGGCTAGCTGGGTATTACAGGAGATTTGTGAAGGGATTTTCCCTAATAGCTGCTCCAATGACCAAGTTGTTACACAAGAATGTCAGATTTGACTGGAATGACAAGTGTCAGACCAGTTTTGAGAAGTTGAAGGCTATGTTGACAGAGGCACCAGCAGCACACACCAATGTCAGGAAAGGAATTCGTGGTCTACAGTGATGCCTCACATAATGGGTTAGGGTGTGTATTGATGCAAGAGGGGAAAGTGATCGCCTATGCTTCCAGGCAGCTAAGGCCACATGAACAGAATTACCCTACCCATGATCTAGAGCTCGCGACAATTATCTTCGTACTAAAGATATGGAGGCATTACTTGTATGGTGAAAAGTGCTACATTTACACAGACCACAAGAGTCTAAAATATTTGCCAACTCAGAGGGAGCTCAACCTTAGACAGAGGCGATGGATTGAGTTCCTGAAGGACTATGATTGTGTGATTGACTATCATCCTGGGAAGGCAAATGTAGTTGCTGATGCTTTGAGTAGAAAGTCCATCACAGCTTTGAGATTATTGAATGCCCTTCTAACTTTGATTCGAGATGGAACTATTTTGGCTGAGTTGCAAGTGAGGCCAAACCTGCTACAACAGATTTTAGATGGGCAAAAGGCAGATGGAAAGTTAACGGCCATTATGAGCAAAATCCCAGAAGGAAAAGCAACTGACTATGAAGTGAAAGCAGATGGGTGTCTCAGACATAAAGGAAGACTGTGTACGGATGATGGGGAATCAAGGCCAAGATTCTAAAAGAGGCACCCACGGTGTATATGCTATGCACCTGTGAAGTACAAAGATGTATCATGATCCAAGCTCCAGATTGGTGGCTGGTATGAAGAAGGACATAGCTGACTATGTGACTAAATGCTTGACATGTCAGCAAGTCAAAGCAGAACATCAAGTTCCATCAGGTTTGCTACAGCCTATACGCATACCTGAATGGAAATGGGATCGGGTCACCATGGATTTTGTAAGTGGTCTACCTCTCACCCGGAAGAAACATGATGCAGCATGGGTGATAGTTGATAGATTGACAAAGTCGACACTTTCTCGCCGATTAGACCGACTACTCACCGGAGAAGTTAGCGAATTGTATATCGCTGAGATAGTTAGACTGCATGGAATTCCACTTTCCATCATATCTGATCGAGACCCAAGGTTTACATCGAGATTCTGGAAGAAGTTGCATGAATCCTTGGGTACACAACTCCATTTCAGCACAGCTTTCCATCCTCAGACGGATGGGCAATCTGAAAGAGTAATCCAGGTAAATAATTGAAACCAATGAAATTGATACAAATATTGAATTGAAATGATAACAATAACATGAAATATATGTCAGGTCCTTGAGGATATGCTGAGGAGTTGTGTCATTGAATTTGAGGGAAGTTGGGATAGATACCTCCCACTGGCAGAATTTGCATACAACAATAGCTACCAAGCTAGCATCCAAATGGCCCCATATGAAGCACTGTATGGGAGAAAATGTAGAACTCCAGTGTGCTGGACTGAATTGGGCGAAGACAAATCGGTAGGGCTGCACAGTGAAACAGCCGAGGAGAAGGTAAAATCAATCAAAGCCAACTTAAAGGTTGCCTCGCATGCATGTAAATCTTATGCCGACCTGAAGAGGAAAGAAATAGAATATGTGGTTGGCGACAAAGTGTTCCTCAAGGTGTCACCATGGAAGAAGGTATTGAGGTTTGGAAGGAAAGGTAAGTTGAGCCCTAGGTTCATTGGCCCATATGAAATCATCGAACGTGTGGGTCCAGTGGCCTATAGGCTAGCTTTACCACCAGAGCTGGACAAGATCCACAATGTGTTCCACGTGTCTATGCTCAGAAGATACCGCTCAGATCCTTCACATGTCATCTCCAGAGAAGAAATTGAAATACAGTCGGATTTGACATACGAAGAAGAACCTCTACGGATCTTGGCTCGAGAAGTGAAAGAGTTGAGAAACAAGCAAATTCCATTGGTGAAAGTGGTTTGGAGACACCACAACACCGAGGAGGCAACTTGGGAAAGTGAAGAGACGCTGAGGCAACAGTTCCCTCAACTGTTTGCATCAGGTAAATTTTGAGGACGAAATTTAAATTAGAGGGGAAGAGTTGTAACACCCTCCTTGTACCAACTCCGTACATTCTACTGTTTCGGTGACCGGTGTCGGTCCGGACAGCTAGAACGTCCGAAAAAATATTTAAATTAAAGTCAGGAACCATAATTAACTCAAATATTAATAAGAAAAATTTGGTAAAAATTTTAGAAATAAAATACAACCGAGTTAAACGAGCCGGTGCCCAAGCGATGGGTAACCAGAGGGAAGTTGCGGTTCTCGCAACGAGGAGCCCTAGATCCGGGGGAAAAATTATAAAATAATTTTTGGGACTCCAGAGAAGGATTACTGAGGTTCCCATGGCATTAGAATGCCAAGAAAATACCTAGAAAAATTTTTCAATCGGTACAGACAATTTTGACCCGTTAAGTCAAACGGAGGGCATTTTGGTCATTTCGCCTTCAGAGGTGATTTTTGGCCGACTTGTCCAGTTGAGTAAATAATTAATATGACATAAAATATGAATAAACATTACTAGAAATTAAATTGAAAATGAGTAGTGGAGGAAAGAAAAAAAATTTAGGAAAAAGGGCTATTTATGACATCATGGTGATATCATTTATAATTACCAACCAATCACAATTGAGCTATCCTTTGACTAACAAATAAAAGAGACTAAACAAGACCAAAATAACAAAATTGCAGCAGCCCTCTCCCTCCCCAAAAAGCCAGCCGAAACCCAACTCCATGGCCACCCTCCATTGAAGCTTTTTCAAGCTTTAGATTTCCATCACTTCCACCATATTTCTCTAACCTCTCTTCATTAAAACTTTACCCCACATCTTAAACAAGCTTTTGGCAGCCTAGAAAGTGAAGGAAAGTGAAGTTTTGAGTGAGGAAAAATCTGCCCTAATCAAGGTTAGTGCATTAGACACTTAAAACTTCTTATTTTCATGAATTGTAACTTGTATTGAGTGAGAATTGCAACTAAAATGAACAAGAATTATGTGTATACATACTATGAATTTTTGGCAGCCCTTGTGAAGGAATTATTTTGATTGTTTTGATGGACTTAAAGTGGGCTATAGATCAAGTTTAAACCATGTGTGTATGTGATTATTGAAAGAGCTAGTAATTAAGGTGTTGTGAAAACCTATAATGGAACTAGGGTTTTGAAGAGTGAAAAATTGGATTGGCTTGGGAAATTGTTAGAGCACATTTTAATGGTCAATTAGTGACCATTTTAGGTAAGTTGACCATAATTAGAACTGAAAAATAGTATGGTAAAGTGAAGGTGAAATGTGCCCTAGGACAGCAGCAATGGACTGAGATTTTAGTCCAATTACACAGCCATAACTTTGGCTGTGTTGGTCCAATTGGTGTTTGGCCAATTGGACATGAAACTAGGCTTATAATGGCACATTTTTGCTGAAGAAACCATGCCCAAAAGACCAAAGAAAGAGGACCAAAACTTGGCCCCAATCCGGACACCCTGCAATTGATTCTGCAGAATTGACCAAATAAACAGTAACTGTTAATTTAGCCATAACTCACTGTAGATTTGGTCAATTGACCTGAAAGTTTTACAGCAACAAGTTAAGACATAGACAAACAACTTTCATTAAGGAACCTACCCCAAATTATGGCCAGAACCTAACCCAAATGGCAGTGGAAGTCACTGTTCATGTTACTGTAGATATGGCAATTTCTGCAGAATGCAAATCCGGCCAGCTGTGGTTTTTGGAGCATATCTGGAGCTACAAAACTCCAAATGGAGTGATTCAAAAAAAAAATTCAACTAGACAAAATAAGGAACAACTTTCATGTTTTACATTTCTTCAAATTACCACAGCAACAGTGTCCAATGGAACAGTGAAATTGACTCACCAAAATTGAAAATTCTGCTTGTGTTGGTTTAAACTTTGAAATGGCATAAATGCTTAATGCCAACAAGTTTGGAATGCCAAATGTGGTATGTTGGGAGTGCCAAAGTCAATGTACATATTTTTATTCTAAAAGTCAACATTTTTGTTGACCAATAAGATGAATAGTGACACTAAAAATTTGAAATTCACAAATTGAAGAATTTAAAAGTTTCAAATGCCCTAGTATACCTAACAAGATTGGTTTGGATAGTTTGGCATGCCAATAGGGTTCGATTAGCGATCGCACATGGCAATATGCCATTCTGTGATTTTATGGCTTTTAGGCATTCTGACTTTTTATTGAGCTTTGGGCTTTTGCCTGATATATTTACAGCTTGTTAGCTCGCTGTACACCGGAGATGCATATGTGACCGATGGTGTGACGGCCCGAGGTACTTGATACCCATGCGCTTTACCCGTTATCCATCCGATCGTCTAGTGTAGGTTACTTGGGCAACCAAATGAATGAAAGTGAACAAAGTTACTGAATTAATGTATATATAACCATACTAAACAAATGAATCATACACATTCACTATATATTCGTTTTCTTGCTATTTTCTTTTATTATATTATTGCACCACTAAGCATTATTGCTAAGCGCGTTGCTTTTGCCACGCGTAGGTACTGGAGATCCCGATCGTGAGCCCAGTAGACCGCAGACTGGGTGAGTTCATCCTGCAGATCTGCACAGTGTCCGTGTCACCTCACTACCTGCAGTGCATTGATAGGGCACTAGGTGTCATTTTGTCATTTTGTAATTAAATTTTTATTTTCTCATATGTATTTGGGATTATGTAATGTATTTTGAGGTTCATGTAAATAATAAAGATTTATGGTTATGTATGGAAGTAATTTGAGCTTTTAATTGTTATTTATATATATGAGAACCCTGAGAAATGGATGTTTGAGAAATGAAAAGGCTATTGAGAACTGAAATTGAGAAGTATTGTTGAGTTTTTGATATTGAGACTCTGTTGATGAATTGAAGTTGGGTTTGTTTGAAAATTATTTGAAAGTGTTTTCACAGGTTCCGAAGAACGGTTTTCTCCATTTTTAGCCGGTACTCCGCCGGATTTTCTTTAAAATTTTCGGAACCTTAAATGAATAATACTTTTGATAAATGGCTTAAATAAATTGTATTTCATAAATTATATGCAAAAGCATGATATAAATTAATTGAGGAATATTAGAGTGTGCCGGTACACCGTGTGGCATTACTTACTCGGGTATACTGTACACGGGCAAGGGGTGTCACATCTACAATCTCACTCTGCTGTCTTTTCCTTTCCTCTACGTGCGACAACATAAAAACTATCACTAAGTATAAATACTCAGTGGTGCACAACCATTCATTTATAAAACCATCACAAAATAGAAATTTTCAAATCATAACAAAGTATTTAATATGCTCAAAATTTCCATAAAACATGAAAACAACATTAATATTCTTAATCATCAACAAATCATTCATTTTCAACAATACATGGATTATAACATTCAAAATCATTAGTGTTGTCAATATCTCACAGTTTGAGCAATGACACAAAATTTCCAACCAATGTCGTGTTGTACACCATGACAAAACTATCTCAACCCCACTAGTCATTACTAATGAGGGAAGTAAAACTAGCTAGCAAATATGAGTGCACCCATCCGATCTCAACCTCAACTAGTAAACTAGAGAGGGAAGGTAAATAATCAATCTCAACCCCACTAGCCATTACTAATGAGGGAAGCAATTAAAGTCTGTCATGCTAACTGTGGTTTTAAAACAATTCTAAAACAATTTCCATTCAAATAACAAACATTTCAAAACATCACAAATCATCATATATATAGCGGTCAGGCTCCAATCACTAGAGAAAATGTCCGCTTTGGCCATAAGCCTCACGGTTTTGTCCCATAGGTGGAATGAAGAAGTTCCCAGGAGGTCACCCATCCTAGGATTTCTATCAAGTGAGCACGCTTAACCCTAGAGTTCTTCCAACTCCCCAAGCCATTCCACCAAAAGGTGCCTCTAGCGATTAGTTCTCCCATTTTATATATCATTACTTTTGAACCCAATACCATCTCCGTGCTTTGTCGATGTGGGATTTGCCTAAGGGACCTTTTTCTGCATGAAAATTATGGCATTATGTGGGTGTAATTGGAATTCACATACCTATTAAGCATGAGAAAGTCAATATTTTGACTTGAATAGTGTTATGAATAGTAACTCTAAAATACAAAGTTTAAGGAGTGCTATTTTAAGCAAAATTAGGGGTGCAATTAAGTAGACATAAAATTTATTATTGGAATTATTATAAGTTGTGATACTGAAACACTATAAATTGTGTGTTTTAGTTGAGAAGGATACTAGGAAAGAACAAGAGACACCAAGTCAATGCCAAGAGGTGACTCGTAAGAGGTTTGTGCGCAACATATAAACTTTCCTTGAATTTTTCTTTGCAATTTGTGTTGAATGAATTATGAAAATTAAATTATGACTTTATTTTTACTGAAAAATGTGATTGAAAGGAAAAAAATGTGTTATTGATCCAAAATGTTGAGAAAATAAAGTATATGTGAATAATTGGCATTTGAATGTTTAGAAAATTATTAAAATAGTTTTAAACCACAGTTTCATGACCAAATATTTGAATTCCTCACTAGCTTGACTAATGGGAGGAAACAGTTTTGTATTCCCTCTTTGGCTGAAGTGTTGAGGTGTGTGCTAGTAGAGGAATAAATTTGAATGGGTACCCATAGATTTGAGCTAGCTAGCCTTGGTATTCCTCATAAGCCTTTGGCTATTGAGATGAAAAATATATTGATGGCATGATATGACTGTGTGATTTTATTAAAATTGTTTTATGGCTTCTAAAGTGAAAATTTCTTTGATTAAAATTCTAAATTGTGTTTTGTAACTGTTTATCAATTCTAATACTGTATTTGGACTAATCATGATTTAATATATGCATAAATTGGTATTTTGTTATGTTGTGCACCACTGAGTAATTGTACTTAGCGATGGCTTTTCATTGCTGTCGCAGGTAGAGAGACTGGTAAAGCAGCCGAGTAAGCTGCTAAAGATCGAAAGTACTTCACTTTTGGATTTTTGTTGGGTATTAATTTATACCCTCTTGTACATATTTATTTTAATGTATATGACTACATATATATTTTGTAAATGGGTTTTGAGTAGCTGTACAGTAAATTTGTAATATTATTATTTTTTGATTTGATGATTATAAATGAACCTCGTGAATGTAAATTAATTATTTTCAATGCAATGTGGATGAGTTTAATTAATTGTTTTGAAATATTGTGAATTGTGAAAATTTTAGTTGAATTGTATTGATTTGAAATGTATTGATATATTGGAGGTTGGGGGATTGTGATTGGAAAACCATTGGAAGTGTTTTTTACAGGTTTAAAATTTTTTGTTTTTCTCAATTATAGACGGCACTCTGCTGAAATTTTTACAAAATTTGCAGAAAAATAAAATTTGGCAAAATTTTTACCTACATTTAAACTTCAATTAAAAGTTTTAATACCTGTTAAAAGTGCTCACCATCTACAAAAGAAGATAAAATTATTTTAAAATCCCTTGTAGTGTATTTAATGGGTTATCAGTAGGCGAAGTTCGGTAATTCATTAAGTATACTACGATATCATGTTATGCCTTACAGAGGGTTAAGTTGTGACATGTTTTAGTGGTATTAGAGCTGCTAGTGCATCCTCTTAGGCGGTGGTGGGGCAAACCTCAACGAGGACGCTGAGTCCCGAAAGGGGGGGAGAAAGGTCCCTTAAGCAAATCCCACATTGACAAAGCATGGAGATGGTCTTGGGTTCAAAAAGTAATGATATATAAAATAGGGGAACTAATCACTAAAGGCACCTTTTAGTGGAATGGCTTGCAGATTTGGAAGAACTCCAGGGTTAAGCATGCTCGCTTGACAGAAATCCTAGGATGGGTGACCTCCTAGGAACTTCTCCATTCCACCTATGGGATAAAACTGTAATGCTTATGGCTAAAGTGGACAATTCCTCTAGTGGTTGAAGCCCGACCGTTACAATATAAGGTTGGCAACACATTAATTTCACAAACACTTCTAAATCACATACATCTGACCACCCCCTTACTACAATAAAATCAATGGCCAAATGTCTACATTTGTAACACCCCTACGTTCGGTAGTGCGTTCTACTGTTCCGGTGACCAGTGTTGTCCGGACAGCTAGGATGCCTAGAACTACACTTCGATATGAGTGAGGAGACATAAAATAATGAAATACAAGAAAAGAAAACACAAGAAAAACAAAGGAAAAATAATAGCAAAGAAATGTAACCAAGTTAAGCGAGTCGAGAACCGTAGCGATGGGTGACTGCACCGGGAAGTCACGGCGTGGACCGTTGACTGGCCCTGGACCACGGGGAACCTGGAAAATATTTTTAGGACTTAAAGAGACATCAATTGAAGTAGGAATATCATTAGAAATATCAAAGAAAAATTAAATTATTAGTACAAGGAAAAGTGAGAAATCGAAAAACAGACAAAACCCGGTGTTACCGAAAAATTGGGAATGCAACCCGAACAAGGGCATTATGGTCATTTGACATCCCGAATTGTCTTTTGACCTAAATGTCCATTAAAAATAAATAATATTACACTTAGAAAATAAAATGAAAAATTAATTTGATAATACCTAAAGTAAATAACAAGAATTAAGGGTTTAATGTGGAATAAGTGAGAATTTAACTTATTAAATGATTAATTTGTGTGAGTGGGCCACTAATGAATAAAATAAAAACAAAATGGGGCAGCTGTAATTCCATTACACCATCAGAGACTTCATCTTCTCCAAATGCTCTTAACCTTGCCGAAATGAAGGATTGGAAGTCCACCATTGCCGTTTTCCTTAAGCTTCATTCAACCTCCTCATTTCACTTCCAATCATTTAGGTTTCTTTATTAAAGATTGTCTACACATCATAAGGAAGAGCTTGATACCAAAATCAAGAAATTTAGTCAAGGTTTAGCAAGTCCCAACCATAGGTAAGTTTACAATTTTGAATATTGCTTTGTTAAACTTTGTGTACATGTTATGGGTGTGTGCTTGGTGAAGAAAATTTTCAAGTTTGAAGAGTTCTTGATATATCCAGTTTGGACAGCCATGGAGTTGTGTATTTGATGATTTATTATTACATATATTTGATGTAAATTCATCTTGAGTAGAGGGATTTAATATCCTAGTAAGTTATTTCCATGAAAATGTGGTGATTGTGTACTTGACTTGGAGATTGACGAATTGTGGGACACTTTGGTATTGTAGAACATTTCGGCAGCCTTGGGACTCTTTGATAAATGTATGAGTTCATAAAGATATTGGCAGAATTATGACATTGAGGATTGATGGATATGTATATAAATTAGTTGTGTAAAGTGTATGTAGGAATTAGTAATGTTTATGTGTATATGTGATTGTACTTAGACTTTGTAAATTTGAGTTTATTTGGTGGATTGAGGATGTGTGTAATCTGCCCAAAGTGATTTTAAAGTGAAGTGGTATATGGTTTTGGTAATGTACCAAAACAGAATTGGTAAGGGAAGTGGACATATAGTAAGGTAAATGTGTCATTGATGTATGTTTAAGCAAGGTGATTAAGGGCAGTATGCATTTTAGCCTATAACTTTAAATGTGTAATCTCAATTGGTATGAGACCAATTGAAGGTGAAACTAGGCACAAAATTTGCCAACTTGCATTGAGAAAGCATACCAAAATTCTGCTTGCAAGGTGACATGAAAAATGACCAATTCGGATTGAGTACAATTGAGGCCTGAAAATTGACCAATTGCACAGCAGTTAGTATTTAGGCCATAACTCACTCAAAACAGGTCCAATTGACCTGAAATTTTAACCATGAATAGTTAAGATCCATACCTACAAGTCTTATGAAGACACCAAAGCCCAGAAATGACCATAAGCAAGTCAAACAGCTTGCACAAGTTCGGGTCCAAAAACTGGCCGAACCAAAATTGACCAAATTGACCTAAAATTGACCTAATTTGATGCCATTTGACCAGCAATAGTATAATGACCGTAACTTGGCCTACTTAACTCAGAATGACCTAAAATTTTGCCCCGCGTTCCATAACACATAGATCTACAAGTTTGTAGTTTTAACCAAAACCCGAAAACCGAGGGAACTAGGTCATCCGGCTAGGTCAAACTAGTATCCCGGAATTCAGCAAGTTGCATTAAAATGCGCTAAACAAGGAAATGAGTTTGGTAAAACGTACCAACCCTAAAACCCTATCGAATGTGACATATTAATGACACTAAAACCTAATTTACCTAAAACGCATCGAGGGTCGGTATATTAGGTGATTAAGCAAATAATAGCCTTCAGTGAATTACTTATCGAACATTATCGTTAGAGACAGTTTAATTTAGTACTGAAACACTTCAAATTGTGTTTCTCAGTTACCAAAGACTCAGGAAAAGGGAAGGAAACACTGAGTCCAGACCGAGAGATAGTTATCAGAGGTTTGTGCACAACAACTATTTCTTTTGAATTATTTTCAATTGAAATAAATTATGACTATTTGCATATTATTGTTTTAAGTTGTGAAATTGTGAATTGAATTGAATTGTCTAGCTTGTCTAGTGGGATGAATTGAATTCCCTCTCTGGCTGAAGTGTTGAGGTGTGTGCCTGTTGAGGACGAATAGAATGAGTACTCATATTTTTGCTAGCTATCTATGTTATTCCTCATTAGTCATTGACTTTTGGGATGAATTGAATACCTCATTAGCCATCGGCTTTTGGGATGAATTGAACTTGGGAACATGATTAAAGCTGTGTGTGATTTATTGATGCATATTGTAAGATTGTAAAATGAGTTTAAATTCTTATTGACATTCACTGTCTTTTGAATTTAGCTATGTTTTGATTACTGAGATTTATTGTAATATTGTGTTAAATTCCTTATGACATTTTTGTCTTGAATTTAACTATAGTTTTAAGTATCTACTATTTACATGACTTATGAATTGTGATTTAAATTGTATTTGATTAATGTTGTGCACCACTGAGACATTGTCTCAGCGATAGCTTTTTATTGTCGCGCAGTAGACAGATGCAGTGGCAAGACTAGGTCGCTAGTACCTCCAGCGAGAGACTACCGGGTATAATGAGTATACCAATATTTTGTATTTTGTAATGTAATGTATGTTCACTGTATGTACATATTGTTGTTGGTTTTGAGCAGTTGTAAATAAAAATTGTACATTGAAGTTGTAAAATAATTATGAGTTATTTTGGCTTGTAAAAATTGTATTATATTTCTTTTACCTCAGTCTTTGAAAAATCACTGTGGATTTGAGTTGAGATTTGGAAATCTATTGAAGTGCTTTTTACAGGTTTTCTGAAGAACTATTTTATCCAAAATACAGATGGCACTCTGCCAAAATTTTTATAGAAACTCCAAATAATTCAAATGTGTTAGTTCTATCACTTCAGTTCAAAAAGGTTTTTAACACCTGTGAATAGTGCTCACCACTGTAAAAGAAGTAAGAAAAGTTTTTAAAATCCCTTGTAGTGTATTTAATGGATTATCAGTAGACGGAGTTGGTAATTCATTAGGTATACTACGGGATCATGTTATGCCTTACAGAGGGGTAGGGTGTGACATGTTTTAGTGGTATTAGGGCAAAGTTTTTAAATTCTGTTTTCACCTATTACTTGAATATTCTTTCTTCATAGTACAACTGCTCAACATCATTGTTTGATACATACAGTACATTGCATTATAAATATGCACTAACGGGAGGAAATCTCCTTGTGTTATTGGTTTAGGAGATCTAAAATCCTCATATTAACTGTGGAAGAGGGTGATCGTTTAGTCGATCAATCTATTGAGGCTGAGGTGCAAGGGGATGCCCCAGGCCTACATAATGTCAGTGGTTCAAGAAGACTACCGCAGCGATCTGCGATTTCCTCGATTCGCTCGCCACAGATGGTCGCAATGTTCCAACAAATGGCTAGTAATGTGCCTACTCAAGTCCCAATACTGCATACACGGTGGTACAACCACAATCTCCTACTAGGCAGTATGACAAATTGATGAAGTATGGGGCTACAGAGTTTAAGGGGACAGTAGATCCTCTAGAGGCTGAACAGTGGTTAGAGAGGATGGATAGGGTATTCAAGAAATTGCATTGCACAGAAGAGCTCAGATTTGAATACTCTGTATCTTTGTTACAGGGGGATGCTTATGATCGTGGAAAACCATTCCCCACACCGTAGAACCAGATTATTAACATGGAATGACTTTCTCGTGGGAATTGAGATGAAATATGTCCTCGATGCTTATGTAGACCGTGTCGCAAGAGTTCCTAAGTGCAAACAGGGAACAGATCGGGTCGAGTATGAAAGAGAATTTTCCCGTCTGAGCCATTATGCAGTGAGTTTACTTTCTACTAGCAGGGAGAGATGCAAGAGGTTTGAAACCGGCTTGAAGCCCAGTATCAGATTACAAGTAGTCGGCTTCAAACACACTAACTTCTCTAAACTTATTTCTCAAGCTCTAGAGTTAGAAAGAATTGAGTGCAAATCGCTCCCGAGAGAAAGAAATCGAGAAGACAGAGAAAGAGGGAAAATCAGAGAATGAGTTCCAGTGGTCCTCTGAAAGAGGAAGAACCATGGGGGACATGGCAGAGGTGGCAAGAAGTCTGGTAGGGGAAGATATTCAGCACAGAGACCTCCCCTATCTGGTCAGCAGAGTACCAGAAGTTCCTACCCTCCCCGCCAATGTGAAACTTGTGGAAGAAATCATGGTGGGATATGCTATAAGGCTATTGGAGCCTGTTATAACTGTGGAGGCACAGGACACTTTGCCAAGGATTGCACCAGTAGTCGCAGAGTTGGACCACCTCCTACTACTGCAGAAGGGTCAGTTCAGAGCCCTGTCACTAGAACTTCACAACCACCCAGCAGAGGTAGAGGCAGGGGTAGAGGTAGCCCAGCAGGCAGCCAAAGCACAGTGAAACAATCAGAGCAAGACAGTGCTCCAATCAGAATGTATGCAATGAGACAGAGGGAAGAGGCCGAGACATCTGATGTTGTGGCTGGTACCTTCTCAACTTTTAACCAAAATGTGTTTGTGTTATTTGATCCGGGCTCTACCCATTCTCATGTGAGTGCTAGCATCATTGATTGCATTGCTGTTCCATGTACAAAAATGGACTTTGAAGTGCTAGTAACATGTCCACTAGGACAGGAGGTCAGGGTTAATAGAATGTATAGAGATTGTCCTTTGGTGATCCAAGGACACACTTTCCTATCTGATTTCATTGAAATTCCCTTCAGAGACTATGATATCATCTTGGGCATGGATTGGTTAGCTAGGCATCATGCCATGATTGACTGTAGGCTGAAGACAGTCACTTTTGGCCTTCCTCAGTATAGTGATGTGGTAATACATGGGGAGGCGTTATTGCCATCAAACATCATTTCGCCGCACTAGCCGTAAAAATGATCGTAAAGGGGTGTGAAGCCTACTTGGCACATGTGGTAGACACCCAAGTGGGGAGTCCAAAGATTGAAGGAAATCCTACAAGACATGACTTTCGGATGTGTTTCTGATGAATTGCCGTGATTACCTCGGAAAGAGAAGTGCGATTTGAAATTAATATTATGCTCGGTGTGGATCCAATCTCCATAACGCCATACGTAATGGCACCAAGAGAGTTGAAGGAGTTGAAGATACAATTGCAAGAACTACTTGAAAAGGGCTTCATCCGCCTCTAGTGTGTCACCCCGGGAGCACCGGTGTTGTTTGTTAAGAAGAAGGATGGTACTCTCCGCTTATGCATTGACTACCTAGCTTGAATAAGGTGACAATAAAGAACAGATATCCATTGCCTCGCATTGATGATCTGTTTGATCAGTTGAAGGGTGCAGCTGTATTCTCCAAAATTGATTTGCGATCTGGTTATTATCAGTTGAAGGTGCAAGAGCAGAGTATTCCAAAAACTACTTTCAGAACTCGGTATGGCCACTATGAGTTTCTAGTAATGCAATTATCGATAACAAAAGCTCAAGCTTATATGGATCTGATGAACACTATCTTCAGACCATATCTTGATCAATTTGTGGTGGTGTTTATTGATGACATTTTGATATATTCAAGGAATGCAGAGGAGCATGACAGACATCTACGGATTATACTGCAGACTATATGGGAGAAACAGCTATACGCCAAGTTGTCGAAATGTGAATTTTGGCTGAAAGAAATCTCCTTTTTGGGACATGTTGTGTCAGCTGAAGGGATCAAGGTAGATTCCAGCAAGGTAGAAGCTATCCTTAATTGGAAGCCGCCCAGGAACATCACAGAAATTCGCAGTTTTCTAGGTTTAGCTGGATATTACCGTCAGTTTTTGAAGGGGTTTTCTATGTTATCTTCTCCACTGACCAAACAACTTCGGAAAGATGTAAAATTTCAGTGGACAGATAAATGTCAGCAGAGTTTTGATGAGTTGAAGAGGTGTTTGACTGAAGCTCTAGTCCTCACTTTACCTACTCCAGGTAAAGAATACACAGTTTATAGTGATGCTTCTCACAATGGGCTAGGCTGTGTACTGATGCAAGATCGGAATGTCATTGCTTATGCATCACGCCAGCTAAAACCGCATGAGAGGAACTACCCAACACAGAGGGGTAGGGTGTGACAACCTTGTTAACACAATTAAAATTTCTTTTCAATATTAAAAATATTCTCAAAACAATATAAACAATTCTCAAATACAAAAGAAATTCACATTTGAGATTTTGAAACACAAGAAAACTAGAGTTGTGTAAAAACCTTATCTTAGTCTCCTTTCTTTAACTTAATTCTCTCTTTACTTCAACTTCTTTTTTCTACTGAAATACACAATTTCAAAAGTCTCAATACTCATTCTAGCTTCCACTCATAGCTAACCAATTAAATTCCTAGTGAAATTCTTATAATGCTATGCTAACTATTCCAGATACAGGGCAGAATTTGAACATGTCCTTAAAACTCAATTTCAATCTAGTTCTGGCCATAATTGTCAAATTAGCCTTCATGAAAGTTGTTCCTCTATGTCTTAGCTTTAATTATCATTTTGAATCACTCAATTTGGAGGTCTATATCGTTAGTTATAGCCAAAATACTAAGTACTATTCTGGAGTGCCTTATCCTACAATTTTAGGTTTTCTAGATTTTCACTTCAAATTTGCATTCCATATCCGAGCATTTTATACTCGGAATTTATACCAGATCTCTAAAGCAAAGTTTTAGGCCTTTATCTTAAGTTTCGAAATCATTTTGTAGCACCTCAATTGGAGATGTACAAAGGAAGTTATGCTTTGTTTACTACCCAGAGATCACATGGAAGAATTTTTGAGTTGCAGGAAATTTCAGTTTTGAAATTCTAACTTTCTCTAAAATTTCAACCGCCTTTCCCTTACATTTGGGTCTAAGTCAAAATATAAAAGTTGTAGCTCTATGTCTTATATTTATTTTGGCTTTGGAATCCTACAATTTTCATTTGTGTAGCTTGAGTTATGGTCGTTTTGCCAAAACTGTTCAGGTGACAATTTCTCATGTTTCAGGTCAGTTCTAGAATCCAGGCGGAATTCTGGACTCATTTTGTCAAGCAAATTTGGATAGGTTTTAACCTCACTAGACTCAAGCTGTCCAGATTTAACACTAAAGGCACCACATCAATTCACTTAATTTTCTCACCAAATCTTTAATGTTTCTTAACAAATGCACATCAAATAATCATAATATAACCACAATAGTTTTAAATAAGCTTCATACCATAAAAACCCTAATTCAATTAAAAAAACTTTAACTTAATTGGTAACAACTTTCAAAATCAATGGAAATTCTTAGCACTAACCTTGATTTCTAAGTTCTAATCCACTTCAATCCACCTTCAATTCCTCAAACTTTGATTTTCCCTTCTTGTTCTTCCCCAAACTAAATTTCTTCCTTCACTAATCTTCTAATTTTCTTTGAATCTTGGCTTGCTTTCTTCAAATTAGGGCTTGTTGCTAGGTTTTCTTTTGATTTCCTATGGAATTTATGGAAGAAATCATGGGTTTTGGAGCTTGGATTGAAGTATCAATGGAGGAATGGTGAGGGTGTTGGGACAACACAAGAGGAAGGAAGAAGATGAAGATGCAAATGTAAAATTTTTTATTCTTTCATTGATATTTATATTAATTAATTTTCTTAATGGCAATCTTGTAATTATAGGGAATGGCAAACTTGTAATTATTTGGACATTGATAATCATTGGGTTTGAATAATAAATTTAATTATCTTAATCATAATTAATTAAGATAATCTCACTTCATTTACTTAATTAATTTCATTTTTTATCAATGTTGGACTTTTAAATTTAATTGATCAAATTTTGCTCTTAGCGGATTTCTGTCCGTCTTTTCCAAAATACTTGATAAGTCTCTTTTTGCATTCTTATGTAACTTATGTCCTCCTTTCCATTTCTTTAACTCATTAATTCCTTATTTAAGTCTAAGTTAAATGTCTCATAGGGTCCCACACTAATTAGAGTAGAAGGCAGATCCAAAACACTGACTTCAGTTACTTCCCAAGCTAGTCACCCATCGCTGCAACTAGAGCACATTTAACTGATTTCAATCTATTTCTTTTGACTACTTTTGACTTAATTAATCTTAATATAATTTAAATTATGACTCCACACTTCACTTTAAGGACGGTTCCAGATATTCCAGCTGTCCAAAATGAACGTCAATTTACTAGAACAGTAGAATGTTTAGAGCTACCTAAGGTGAGGCCATCATAATTCATCCCAAAATTTACCTGTTATGTGTCTCTGAAGAGTTGTGGGTACTACTACCTAACATCTTCTTCATGCTCCCAAGTGGCTACCTCCCCAAAATGATTTCACCATAGAACTTTCACCAAGGGAATTCGCTTGTTTCTCAACTACTTCACCTCCCTCTTAAGAATTGCCATGAGCTCCTCATCATAAGTAAGATCTGGACTAACTTCAATAGATTTCAATGGCAGTATATGTGATGGATCTGACCTATACCATCGAAGCATGGACATATGGAACACATTATGAATCTTATCCAATTTCGGAGTTAAGGCAAGTCTCTATGTCAATGGACCCACTCTTTCCAGAATCTCATATGGTCCTACGAAGTGAGGACTCAATTTTCCCTTTCTTCCAAATCTCATGATTTTTTTCCATGGGAAAACCTTTAAAAACACCTTATCACCCACATTATACTCAATGTCTCATCTCTTCAAATCCACATAGGACTTCTGCCAGTCAAATGCAGCTTTTTGTCTATCCTAGATGGTTTTAATTTTCTCCTCAGTCAGCTATACAATTTATGGGCCAATCAACTTTCTTTTGCCCACTTCATCCTAACATAAGGGAGTTCTATATTTTCTACAATACAGTGCTTCATAAGAAGACATTCCAATGCTTGATTGGTAGCTATTATTATAAGCAAATTCAATCAAAGGCAAGTGTATATCCCAACTTCCTTCGAACTTGATAACACAAGCCCAAAGCATATCCTCCAAGATTTGAATTATTCACTTAAATTAGCCATCTGTCTGTGGGTGGAATGTTGTGCTGAAATTTAATCTAGTTCCTAGGGATTTTTAAAGACTACCCAAAAATCTAGAAGTAAATCTCGGATCTCTATCAGATACAATAGATACTAGCACTCCATATAATCTCACCACTTCATTAATGTAGCTAACTTGTCCAGACTATAATCCATTTTCATTGGTAAGAAATGTGCAGACTTAGTCAACCTGTCTACAATTACCCAAACTGCATATGATTCTTTTGAGTATGAGGAAGTCCCGTCGTGAAATCCATAGTGATCCTTTTTCCATTTCCACTCAGGAATAGGCAATGGCCGTAACAATCTTGCTGGTACCTATTGTTCTGCCTTCATTTGCTAACAAGTTAGGCATTTGTTACAAATTATGCAATGTCTTTCTTCATCCCTCTCCACCAATAATGTTCTTTTACAGTTCTGTACATTTTAGTCCCACCAGGATGCATGGTAAATGGTGAATCATGTGATTCCTGTAAGATGATCTGTTTCAATCCAACATTACTAGGAATGCACATTTTACCCTAATATAGCAATATGCCTTCATCTTTTAATGAAAATTTTGGTTTCTTGTCATCCCGAGCCTCTTCTATTAACTTCAAGTAGCCGTCATCATTCTGAGCTGCTGCTTTAATATGTTTAGTTAGCATTGGCTTCACTTGCAAAGTAGCCAAAATTCACCCATCTGTATCTATCACCAACTTATCATGTAATGCTCTTAAGTCATGCACCATAGATAGGGGTGAAACTTTCAAACTAGCTATGGTTTTACGACTTAAGGCATCTGCCACTACATTAGCTTTCCCTGGCTGATAATCAATCAAACAATCATAATCTTTTATCAATTCCAACCATCTCCTTTACCTCAAATTCAGTTCCTTTTGAGTGCCCAAATATTTCAACTTTTATGATCGATGTAAATGTAACATCTTTCCCCTGGCTGATAATCAATCAAACAACCATCTCCAAATCTTAAGAGCAAAGATAACTGCTGCAAGCTCCAAATCATGAGTGGGATAATTCCTCTCATGTGGCTTAAGTTGGCATGAAGCATAAGCAATGACATTCTTATCCTACATCAACACACAGCCTAATCCATTATGAGAAGCATCATTGTAGATAGTATACTCTTTACCCAGGGTAGGTAAAGTCAAGATTAGAGCTTCAATCAAACACCGTTTTTGCTTATCAAAGCTCTCTTGGCACTAGTCATTCCATTGAAATTTTATATATTTCCATAGCAACTTAGTCAATGGAGATGCCAGTATAGAAAATCTCTCCAAAAATCATTGATAATATTCAACTAAACCAAGGAAACTGTGAACTTCCATAACATTTTTCGATGCTTTCCAATTAAGGATAGCCTCCCCCTTATTAGGATCCACTTTAATTCCTTCCGCCGATATGATATGCCCTAAAAAGGCAATCTCCTTTAGCCAAAACTCACACTTGGATAATTTAGCATACAACTACTTTTCTCTGAAAATCTACAATACAATTCTCAACTGTTTATCATGCTCCTCCGCATTTTTTGAATACACCAAAATATCATCAATAAACACCACCACAAAGTGATCAAGATATGGCTTGAAGTTTGTGTTCATCAGCTCATAAATGCAGCTGGAACATTAGTCAACCCGAATGGCATCACAAAAAATTCATAGTGGCCATAACGAGTTCTGAAAGAAGTCTTTGGAATTCTGTGCTCTTGCATCCTCAATTGATAGTATCCTGATCTCAAATCTATTTTGCATAACACAGTTGCATCTTTTAGCTTATTAAACAGATCATCAATCCTGGGCAGAGGATATCTGTTTTTCACTGTCACCTTATTTAGCTGCCTATAATTTATACACAGATGGAGAGTACCATCTTTCTTCTTAACAAATAGCACTGGTGCTCCCGACGGTGACACACTAGAGCACATGAAACCTTTGTCAAGCAATTCCTATAATTGCACCTTTAATTCTTTCAATTCTGTAAATGCCATCCTATATGGAGTGATAGATATTGGCTCCACTCCAGGCATAACCTCAATCTCAAACTGCACTTATCTAACCGGGGGCAATCCTGGCAATTCATTAGGAAAAACAATGGGAAAGTCACTCACTATAAGGATATCCTTAAGATCTAGATTCCCCATACTTGTGTCTACCACATGAACCAGATAAGCCTCACACCCCTTTTGAATCTTCTTCTTAGCTAGTGTAGCTGTAATGAGATTAGAGGGTAACAATTATCTATCCCTTTGTATCACCACATCTGTATACTCAGGCAGGCCAAAAGTGATTGTCTTCAATCTATAGTCAATCATTGCATGGTTCTTGGATAGTCAATTCATGCCCAAAATAACATTATAATCCCTAAAGGGCATCTCAATCAAATCAAACAAAAATGTGTGGCCTTGAATCACCAATGGACAATCTCGATATAGTCTATTCACTTTCACCTCCCATCCTAATGGACTAGTCACCAACATATCATAATCCATTTTCACACAAGAAATAGCAGTACAACAAACAACTCCAGTACTAATATTGGAATGAGTAGAGCCAAGGTCAAATAATACATATACATCTTGATCAAAGATAAAGAATGTACCAGCCACCACATCAGAAGTTTCTACCTCCTCCCTCTGATGCATGGTATATACTCTAGCCGGTGCATCACTTTGCTCAGGCTGATTTACTATACCCTAACTAGCGGTAGTACTACATCGGCCTCTAGCTCTACCTCTGCTAGCAAACTGCGAAACTCTTAGGGTAGAACCCTGAACTGACCACTCTACTGTGGTGTATGGCATAGGCCTGCGTATATTGGTGCAATCCCTGGTGAAATGTCCAGTTCCTCTGTAATTATAATAAGCTCCTATGGCCTTATTTTCCCCATGCACCTTGCCACAGGTATCACATGTGCGAACAAATGATATTCCTCTGGACATCTGCTGACTAGGTCCGGTTGACCTCTACACTGAAGATATGCCTCTGCCAAATCTGTGGGTATTAGGTCCCCTAAAATTCTTTCTCTTCCTTAAACCATTGCCTGTACTCTAAACAGTTATCTTCACATTCTTTTCTTTCTCTCTCACTCCCTTCTCAGCTGTCGCCTCTAGTTCTACTCTCTCTAGCTCGAGAGCCTGTGAAATCAGATCTAAGAAATTCGTATACTGAAAGCCCACCACTTACATCCTAATGCTCGATCTCAAACCTCTCACACCTATCTCTACTGGTAATAAGTAGGCTCCTACATAGTGGCTCAATGAGGAGAACTCTCTTTCACACTCTGCAACTGTCTTGTCCCCTTGTTTTAAACTTAGAAATTCCTGGAGCTTCATATCAATGTAAGTGTTAGGAACATACTACTGCTTGAACTCCCTAAGAAAATCACCCCACGTTAGAACAGGAGGCTCCATCAGACTGTTTGGGATGGTTTTCCACCACTCATAGGTGTCCCCTTGAAGTAATGATACTGCATATTCAAATTTTAAGGCATCTATACACTGTAGCTTCTTGAAGACTCTATCCATCCTTTCTAACCACTATTTTGCCTCCAATGGGTCTACCGTGCCCTTAAATTCAGTAGCACCATGTTTTATTAGTTTCTCATACTACCTCTGTGGGGGTTAGGCTTGTACATTGCCAACCATTTGCTGGAAAAATGCAGTCATCTGCTGGGCAAATTGAGCAGGAAACTATATTAGAGGGGCTTGCACAGCTAGCCCTTCTGCACCCTGAGAGACTGAGACCTCTCCCTGTACCTCAGCTGCTACTGACTATTCAATAGAGCTATCCCCCTCTTCCATGTCAACACACAAGATTCTACCTCCCTGAACAACCAACACAAGCAAATCTACTCGTGAGTTCATTTTCAAGATGTAAATGTACTATATGTATCAATTTATAACCTTTGAGCAATTATACTTATCAAGAAATATTTTTAATTTGCAATTTAAAAGATGCTCTGATACCACTAAAACATGTCACATCTTACCCTTACATAAAATATGGCATGATCCCATAATATTCCTAATGAATTACCAAAACACCCTCTATTGGTAATCCATTAAACATATTACAAGGGATTTTAACAATTTCAAATTCAATTTCAAATTAAAATTATCGATGAAAGGTTGAATAACTATTCTAAGATTTAAGAAATATACCATAAAATTAATTAAGAAAAGAAATAGGTATTTTTAAAACTTGAAGAAATTTGAAGAAAATTCAGCATGATAACGACTAAAAATTCAACTACTAAAAAATTTAAAGCCGATTAAGTAAATCCTGTAGCAATATATGTATATGACAATTTCAACAAAACAACATTTTATCAAATTCTTTCTTCATTCACAACCAAAAGAAATAGTTCCTTTCAAATTTACATTCATTTCATATTAATAAAATAATATTACATCGTCTTTGTATAACTGCTCAAATATTATTACGTACATATAGTCAGTATTTACATCAAAAACAAAATACAAAAGGGTAACCTAAAAGTATACCCCGCTTGCCAAAATAAATACAGCTTCTACTACTCTCACTCTGCTTTCTTTTCCTTTCCTCTACCTGCGATAGCATAAAAACTATCGCTGAGTACAAATACTCAGTGGTGCACAACCATTCATTTATAAAACTATTCCAAGCAATTTACAAGTTTAAAAATGAAGAAAAGGTTAGTTGTGCACAAACCTTCAATAATTCTCCTTCCTTGTTACCTACTTCTCCTTGTCCGTTCCAACTTCTTTTTCTACTGAAAATACACAAATAGAATACCTCAATACTAATCTCAATTTCTGCCAAGAACTCATTACATGCATATCTAATGCATCCCAAGTTAGCTTTGAAAATTTTAGAATATTTTGGTTTTGGGACAGCTTGGTGCCCCAATCTTTGAACCCAATTTTTCCTAGTTTCAATCATAATTTGGTGAGGTGTTCTGCATGAAAATTATTCATTTAGGTCTTAACTTTATTTTCCTTTTTGAATCGCCTAATTCGGAGCTGTGTAGCTTAAGTTATTACTAAAACACGGTTACTGTTCACATTACTGTTCATCATACAGATTCAATTCTGGCAAATTTATCGATCCAACTTCGTTTAGCAATTTGATCACGTTAAGTCCATAATTTGGTCTAATGCTCTTTATACGAAATGTTCTACTATGTCTTAGGTTTCCATCGCTTCAAGAATCGCCTAAATTGAAGTTTTCTAGTGAGAGTTATGGCCATGCAAAGTTTACTATTCATATCGTAAATCTGCAGATTTCCAGATTTCTGCGGATTCGATGATTCAACTTCGCATAGCAGTTTGATTGGGTTAAGTCCATAATTTGATTTCAAGTTCTTCATATGAAATGTTCTACTATATTTTAAGTTTCTATCGATTCAAGAATCACCTAAATTGGAGTTTTCTAGAGAGAGTTATATGCAAAGTTTACTGTTCATATGGTCAAATTCTGCAGGTTCCAGAATTTTGTCTCTAAGTTCAAGGCTCATTTCGGATAGCTTAAGGTCATTTTTGAGGCAAGGTATCTTCACGAAAATTCTAGCCCATTTTGTTTCCAATTAGTTTCACACCAATTGGAGTTGTGTAGCTTAAGTTATAGGCTTCCAAACACACTGAATTTAGTGTGCAAAATTCTGCCCTAAGTTTAATTTTTCATTTCTTCAATTACTTCCATTAACCAATCTCAATTCACATTTAATTCACCCAAAATGACTATAATTTAGCATTGACATATTAATGGCACTTCCTAGTACAAACTTCACAATTTTCAAATACCAAAGTTTGCAATTTTCCCTAATCCTTCCATTTCATTACTTCCATTCATCAACCCAATGTCAATTCAAACTAAATAAATCTCAAATGATCATAATTTAATACTACACACACCAATTTCACTCTCTAGCACCAAAACCCAATTTTCCCATGAACCCTAATCTTCCATAATTCAATTTATGTAATCCCATGAAATCTTGCTACTCCCAATCATGCATACTACTTCAATTTAACTTAGATTTATCATCAATTTAACTAAAATACATAAAAACCCTAATTTCCTTAAGTTGGCCAAAACCCTAGTTTAGGTTCCATGCATGTTTCCTTTCAATTTCTCATGAAATTTCATCATAAGTTAACTTCATTCAAAGCTTATACAACTAATCTAACATGAAAAGAACTTACCTCAAGTGATTTCTTTCCAACTTCAATTTTTCTTCCAATTTCTTTTGCTCTACTTGCTCCAATGCCTCAATCAAAGTTCTCTTTGATCTTTTCTTTTAGTGGGTTATGGGATTTATGAAGGGAATTTAAGGGAATTAAAAATTGGGAGGGAAAATCAATGAGGGGAAGAAGTGGAAGAAGAAGAGAAAAAGAGAGAGAGAGGAAGAGAGAGGAGTGGGTGGTGGCACCTTATGAAAAAATAAAAATGAAGAAGACATTTGTCTTCTTATATATATATATATATATATATATATATATATATATATATATATATATATATATATATATATATATATATATTTAACCCCAAAATTAGTTTATTAAAATTATAAATTTTAATTGTGTCATAAGGATAATTAAACTTAAATTTTTATTCCCCTTTTTTTTTACATTTACACTTAATTTTTCCTTTTAATTAAATAATTAAATTTAATTATCAAAAGCCCATAAGTCCATTTTAATTTTGTCATAATAGAAATGAAAGTTTAAGTTTTCATTTCTTAAATTTTCCCTTACATATTTTTACTTGAATTTTTCTTCAATTATTACCCCATAATTTAATTCATGAATTTCATTTAATTTAATTGATATTTCGGTCAAAAGTCAACTCTTGAGGTGAATTGACCAAAATGCCCCTTATCGGGTCATAATCCATCTTTTTCAATATACTCGGTGAATCCTTATATTTTTTGGTCAATTGAATTTTTATTGTGTCTATCTCAATTAATTTTCTATTTATTTTTGGTCATCAAGGTATCTTTAAATAGTACTAGTCACGGACCAAAAATGGTATTATTCATAACTCAGAGGTTTGTGGTGTTACAATTCTCTCCTCCTTAAAAATAAATTTTGTCCTCGAAATTTACCTGGTTTCATTCTCTGAATAGCTGTGGGTGCTGCCTTCTTATGTCCTCCTCACGCTCCCATGTAGCCTCCTGGCCTGAATGATGGTTCCACAGCACTTTCACTAAAGGTATTTGCTTGTTCCTCAGCTGCTTCACCTCATGTGCCAAGATCTTTATGGGCTCTTCATCATATGTCAGGTCTAGATTCACCTCAATCTCCTCCACAGGCAAATTGTGGGAGGGGTCTGATCTGTACCTCCTCAACATAGAGACATGGAAGACATTATGAATCTTTTCCAACTCCGGAGGTAATACAAGTCTATTTGCCAATGGACCCACTCTTTTTAGAACCTCATACGGCCCAATGAAGCGAGGACTTAGTTTCCCTTTTCAACCAAACCTCATGATCCTCTTCCATGGGGAAACTTTCAAGAATACCTTGTCACCCACACTGTACCGAATATCTTTTCTCTTTAGGTTAATGTACGACTTATATTTATCCATTGCAACTTTAAGTTTGTCTCTAATGAGCTTAACCTTCTCTTCCGTCTGCTGCACTAATTCTGGGCCAATCAACTTCCTCTTGCCCACTTCATCCCAACACAAGGGATTTCTACACTTTCTGCCATAAAGAGCTTCGTATGGAGGCATCCCGATGCTTGACTGATAACTATTGTTGTAGGCAAATTCAATTAAAGGCAAGTGTGTGTCCCAACTCCCTTCAAACTCAATCACACAAGCCCGAAGCATATCCTCCAAAATCTGAATGATCCTTTCAGATTGGTCATCTGTCTGCAGATGGAATGTTGTACTGAAGTTCAATCTAGTTCCTAGGGCTTTTTGGAGACTACCCCAGAATCTAGAAGTGAACCTTGGTTCTCTGATCGACACAATAGACACTTGCACTCCATGTAACCTCACCACATCATCAATGTACAGTTTGGCCAATCTTTCCAGGCTGTAATCCATCCTCACTGGCAAAAAGTGTGTAGACTTGGTCAATCTATCAACAATAACCCAAACTACATCATGATTCTTTTGTGTAAGTGGAAGTCCCATCACAAAATCCATAGTGATTCTTTTCCATTTCCACTTGGGAATTGGCAATGGCTGTAGCAATCATGCAGGCACTTGGTGTTCTGCCTTTACTTGCTGACAAGTTAGGCATTTGGCAACATATTTTGCAATGTCTTTCTTCATTCCTCTCCACCAATAGTGCTCTTTCACACTTCTGTACATTTTGGTTCCACCAGGGTGCATTGCAAAAGGTGAATCATGTGCTTCCTTTAAAATGGTCTGCCTCAGTTCAACATTCTCAGGAATGCACATTCTGCCCTTATATAACAACAAGCCCTCATCATTTACTGATAATTCTGGTTTCTTGCCATCTCGAGCCTCTTCCATTAACTTGACATACTTATCATCCTTCTACACAACTGCTTTAATTTGTTCTGCCACCATTGGCTTCACTTGCCAAAGCTACCATCTGCCCATCTTCATTAATCTCCAAATTAGCATGCAATGCCCTTAACTCATGCACCATGGACAATGGAGAAACCCTTAAACCAGCCATAGTCTTGCGACTTAAAGCATCAGCTACAACATTAGCTTTTCTAGGCTGATAGTCTCTCAAACAATCATAATCTTTTATCAGCTCTAACCATCTCCTCTACTTCAAATTTAACTCCTTTTATGTGCCCAAGTACTTCAAACTTTTATGATCTATGCATATATAACATCCTCTCATGCGGTTTAAGCTGGCGTGAAGCATAGACAGTGACATTTCTATCTTGCATCAACACACAGCCTAATCTGTTATGAGAAGCATCACTATATATGGTATACTCCTTACCCAAAGTGGGCAAGGTTAAGACTGGAGCTTTAGTTAAATGCCTCTTTAACTCATCAAAACTTTTCTGGCACCGATCAGTCCACTGAAATTTTACATCCTTCCTAAATAGCTTGCTCAGTGGAGATGCTAGCATGGAGAATCCCTTCACAAACCTTCGGTAATACCCAGCTAAACCAAGGAAACTCCAAACTTCCGTGACATTTCTAGGTGGCTTCTAATTAAGAATGGCTACTATTTTGCTAGGATCCACCTGGATACCCTCTGCAGATACAATATGCCCCAAAAATATAATCTCCTTTAGCCAAAACTCACATTTTGATAGTTTGGCATACAACTACTTCTCCCTCAAAGTCTGCAATACTATCCTCAAGTGCTTGTCGTGTTCCTCTGCATTCTTTGAGTACACTAAAATATCATCAATGAACATGTCACACCCTACTCCTCTGTAAGATGTAACATGATCCTGTAGTACACCTAATGAATTACCGTACTTCGCCTACCGATAACCCATTAGATATACTACAAGGGATTTTAAAACAATTTCGTGCAATTTAAATCATCGATTAAAATCTGGTGTTATAAAATTTTTTTCAAAATTTCAGCAAAGTGCCGGCTGTATTTTGAGAAAACAGTTCTTCAATCCTGCAAAAGAAAAATGCTCCCAATATGTTTTCTCAAATACAACTTCAGTAACTTCAATTCAATTCACAATTCAATTCTCAATACACAATCAATTCATTTTCAAGACTCAAAATTTATATTACAAACTATTCAGATAATTGAAATCCCAAATTTACATTTACAATAATTTACATTTGATTACATACCAAAATATTTTACAAGAGTTTTATATACAACTGCTCAAATAATTTACATACATATTATTACATGCTTACATCAAAACCTATGTACATGGGTATACCTATGATATACCCGAGCTTATCCGAATATATCTTCAACGAAATTTACTTACTGCTCTATGCTCTTCTTACCTGCGACAGCATAAAAAGCTATCGCTGAGTGGTGAACTCAGTGGTGCACAACTATAATTTAAAACATAATACAATATACATTGACAAAATTTACAGTAAATAATTTGGAAATCTGAATACTCATCAAATTCCACAATTCAAAATATTCGTTTGCCAATAATATAAATCATTTGTCTAAATGGCTTTGATCACAAAATTCAATTTATCAAATCATGAATATCCATTTAAGTAATTCCAACAAAATCAATTATGCATAAATCATAATTGAAATCACACTTTCTTACCATTCAAAAGCCATTCTGTATCTCAAAAATCATTATGTAACTCAAAAATCATACTGTATCTCAAAAGTCATTATGTATCTCAAAAATCATACTGTATCTCAAAAGTCATTATGTATCTCAAAAATCAATCTTTATCTCAAAAGTCATTATGTATCTCAAAAATCAATCTTTATCTCACTAACTATGCAAGACTAATCCGAAAGGGCCATATTCGATGTGATTCTAACTCCCTATGGTCGGGGAGGTCGAATCTGATTCTAACTCCCTATGGTCGGGGAGGTCGAATCATCGTGCACTGATACCATCACAATAATGAATCTTCCGCAAGGGCCATAACGATAAAATAAACTTAGATCTAACCTCAAATCGGAGGAAAATCTAAGCTTTGTGCACGTACCATGGTAATCAAAACACAACTCACTCCATTGTCTTCTCAACAAATGAGAGAGACGGGTAATAACCTAGTCAAGCATCTATAGTGAGATATAAAACAATATCACAATCCTTTTAGTGAGCATAAATCACAATATAATTCGATTCAAATTCAATTCCAATATCCAATAATTTTTTTTTTATGCTCATCACAATTCAAATCATAATTTACATTTTTCCATGAAAATTACCATCACAATTCAAAACATGTTATATCACAATTTTCCAAAACATAATTTATTCAATCCATAACAATGCTTAATAATTGTGGAAATACCATTTCACAAAGCTAAATTCATACATACTATAACAATTTCAATAATCATTGAATTAAATCCAATGCTTGTTAAACATAATACATAAGAAAAATATGTCATTTAATCATATGAAATATTCAAAACAAAATCAGTTAAAAACTAGTTGTGCACAAACCTCTGATGACTGTCTCCCTGATCTGGACTCAGTGTTTCCTTCCCTTTTCTTTGAGTCCTTGTTAATCGAAACACAATTTGAAGTGTTTGATTGCTAAATTAAATCTCTATCGATGGTGTTTGGTAAATAATGCACTGAACTCAATTATTCACTTAATCACCTAATATACCAACCCTCATTGCGTTTTAGGTAAATTAGGTCTTAGTGTCGTTAATATGTCACATTCGATAGGGTTTTAGGTTTGGTACGTTTTACCAAAGTCATTTCCTTGTTTAGTGCATTTTAATGCAAATTCTTTGGATTAGGGATACTGGTTTGACCTAACCGGACAATCTAGTTCCCTCAGTTTTCGGGTCTCGGTCGAAACTACAAACTTGTAGATCTAGGTCTTATTGCACGCGGTGCAAAATTTCAGGTCAATCCGAGTTAAGTAGACCAAGTTATGGTCATTATACTATTGCTAGTCAAATGGTACCATTTTAGGTCAATTTTAGGTCAATTTGGTCAACTCTGGTTCGGCCAGTTTTTGGACCCGAACTTGTGCAAGTTGTTTGACTTGCTTATGGTCATTTCTGGGCTTTGGTGTCTTCATAAGACTTGTAGGTATGGGTCTTAACTATTCGTGGTCAAAATTTCAGGTCAATTGGACCTGGTTTGAGTGAGTTATGGCCTAAACACTCACTGCTGCCCAATTGGTCATTTTTCAGGTCCTAATTGCACCTAATCCGAATTGGTCATTTTCTTAGGTCACCTTGCAAGCAGAATTTTGGTATGTTTTCTCAATGAAAGTTGGCACATTTTGTGCCTAGTTTCACCTCCAATTGGTCTCATACCAATTGAGGTTACACATTTAAGGTTATAGGCTAAAATGTACACTGCCCTCACTATGCCTTTCACACCTCACTTCAAACACATATTTACCTTGCAAAGTTTACTTCCATACCCTACCAATCTGTTTTGGTACATTAACCACAGTATAATCTACTTTACATTGACATTATTTTGGGCAGATTACCATTACCCTCAACACACCAAATATAATTCACAATTACAATTTCTAAGTACCATTACAAACACACCTAAACATTACAAACTTTACATACACTTTACAATGTTAATTTACATACATATCATCAATCCTTCTAGGTCAATATTCTGCCCACACTTCCTTCAATATATACCATTACTCAAGTGTCCACAAGCTGCCACAAACCATTCTTCAACATCACATGCCGTCCCATATACCAATTCCCATCAAAGTGCATAATTCACCATATAAACATGAAATAATTCACTAAGTTACTAAATCACCATGATTAACATTATTTCTCATCAATTATATGCACCAATACCTCATCAAAAACGTGACTCGTGGCTGTCCAAAATGAAAACAACAATAACCCTTCAAACTCAAAATTTTCCTTCACCAATCTAACACCCATAACATGAACATAAACTTTAACAAAGAATTTCTCAAAAATGCAAACTTACCTTTAATTGTAACTTGCTAAACCTTCACCAAACTTCTCAAAATTGGTATCAATATCTTCCTTGTGGTGTGTAGACCATTTTTCATGAAGCTATCAAAGTGATTGGAGTTGAAAATGGGGAGTGCATGGAGCTTTGAAGAAAAGCGTTAATGGTGGCTTTCTTTTCTTTCTCAAATCGGCTAGGTTTAATGGAATGAGGAAGATGACCTTTGAGTGGGAATAATCTGCCCACTTATGAAGTAATTTAATCATTTTAATGTTCTTAGTGGTCCACTAAAGAATTTAAGTCATATTTTATGTTAAATTCCCACTTATTCCACATTTAACCCATGATTTTTGCTATTTACTTTAGGTACCACTAAACTAATTTTTCATTTTATTTTCTAAGTGTAATACTATTTATTTTTAATGGACATTTAGGTCAAAAGACAATTCGGGGTGTCAAATGACCATAATGCCTGTTAGATTCGTTCAGATTTTTCGGTAAAACCGTATTTTGTCTGTTTTTCGATTTCTCACTTTTCTTTGTACTAATTATTTAATTTTTCTTTAATCTTTCTAATGAGATTTATACTTCAATAAGGTTCTATTTAAGTCCTAAAAATATTTTCCAGGGTTCCCCGCAGTCCAGGGCTAGTCAACGGTCCACGCCATGACTTCCCGGTGCGGTCACCCATCGCTAGGTTTCCCAGCTCGCTTAACTTGATCACATTTCTTTGCTATTATTTTTCCTTTGTTTTTCTTGTATTTTCTTTTCTTGTATTTCATTATTTTATGTCTCCTCCCTCATGTCAAAGTGTAGTTCTAGGCATCCTAGCTGTCCGGACAACACTGGTCACCGGAGCAGTAGAATGCACTACCGAACTTTGGGGTGTTACAATTCTCTCCCCCTTAAAATAAATTTTGTCTCGAAATTTTACATGGCATTAGTCTCTGAACAGCTGTGGGTGCTGTCTCCTCATATCCTCTTCACGTTCCCAAGTAGCTTCCTGGCCTGAATGATGGTTCCACAACACTTTAACCAGGTGTATCTGTTTGTTTCTCAGCTGCTTCACCTCATACGCCAGAATTTTTATGGGTCCTTTCTCATATGAGAGGTCTGTATTTACTTCAATCTCTTCAACTGACAGTACATGAGATGGGTCAGATCTGTACCTCCTTAACATGGACACATGGAAGACATTGTGTATCCTTGCTAACTCTGGAGGTAATGCCAACCGATATGCCAAAGGACCCACTCTTTCCAGAACTTCATATGGTCCGATGAAACGAGGACTCAGTTTCCTCTTTCTGCCAAATCTCATAATCCTCTTCCAAGGAGAAACTTTGAGGAATACTTTATCACCCACTGCATATTCAATATCTCTTCTCTTTAGATCAACATAGGACTTCTGACGGTCTGATGCAGCCTTAAGTCTATCTCTAATCAATCTAATCTTTTCCTCTGTCTGCTGAACAATTTCAGACCCAATCATCTTCCTTTCACCTACTTCATCCCAACATAAAGGAGTTCTGCACTTTCTGCCATACAAAGCTTCATATGGAGGCATCCCAATGCTTGATTGGTAGCTGTTGTTATAAGCAAACTCTATCAAAGGCAAGTGTGTATCCCAACTACCTTCAAATTCAATCACACAAGCTCGTAGCATATCCTCCAATATTTGAATAACCCTTTGAGGTTGGCCATCTGTCTATGGATGGAATGCTGTGCTGAAGTTCAATCTAGTTCTTAGGGCTCTCTGAAGACTACCCCAGAATCTAGAAGTGAACCTAGGATCTCTGTCAGACACAATTGATACTGGCATTCCATGCAGTTTTACAATCTCATATACGTACAATCTGGCTAATCTTTCCAGGCTATAGTCCATCCGAACTGGCAAAAAGTGAGCGGACTTGGTTAGTCTATCAACTATAATATACTGTATCATGACTATTCTATGTCCTCGGAAATCTCGTCACAAAATCCATAGTTATCTATTCCCTTACAATGTTTCATAGGGTGCCACTTGTATGCTAGCTTGACACTTATTAATGTATACAAATTCTATTAGTGGAATGTATCTGTCCCATCTCCCCACGGATTCAATGACAGAAGTTCTCAGTATATTCTCGAGGGTTTATTACATTTTACAGGTTATTATTATCATTTCATTTCATTATTTACAGAAATCCAATGAGTTTCAAAATTTACCTGAATCACTTGTTTCGACTGTCCATCCATCTGAGGATAATAAGTCGTACTGATATCTCTAAGCTTATAGCAATTACTGTGGTACAGGTAATTCACACTAATGTAACTGAGTCACTGACTCTAGCTACCTTACAAGTGTAGTCGTTTGATAGGCTAGTTCTGAAGTCTTAAATTTCTGACTAAAATTTTCACATTTATTTCCAGTAATAGTATTCTATTAAGTGCAATTTGTATCAATTTATAGATTACTTACAAATATTCTTACTTATTGTACCACGAGGAAACACTTAGCTCTACACAATAATCCGATTAGATCGATCTTTGTCTTACAATACAAACATCAAGAACATTATATAGTCACTACGTTATAACCTCATGGACTAGATTTTCTAACATCTTATCTTTCTCGAATCCACTAATATCCCAAACCGATTCTGATTACAATTTCCTTTAACAATTACTAACAGTAACATCTTTGCCCTCATCTAGAGTAATTCTATTACTGTAACTTACTTTTAGGTCCTCTTGCCTTACATTAAGTAGGCTCGCCAATTAGCTTTATAATTTACGGTATGTTAGAAAATACTTTTAGCTAACAATTCTTCCAAAATTAATATCAACCATACTTGTTATTGTAGTTATTATCCTAAAGGACTAGTCACTAATACATCAAAATTTATTCCCCTATAAAGGAATAGCAACAAAACATAGAATTCTAACACTAACATATAAGTAAGTAGTGCTGGGATCAAATAATAACTAATTGTTTCTTTCAAAAATTAAGAACTTACCAGCAGCTACATCTGAAGTTTCTGCTCCTTTTACTTGGTGCATAGTGGACTCTCCGACTGGTGCGCTACTATATTCGGGTTGATTCACTGTGTTATAGTGGTGAGGAATACCAACTCTATTTCTATCTTGACTCTGTGATGTCCGTGAACTCGGAGAGCGGTCGAGGTGGTTTATTACAATCTTTAGCAAAGTGTCCAAGTTTTCCACAATTGTAGCAGCTCGGGCGCCTTATAGCATATCCCACCATGATATCTTCTACAAGTTTCACATTGGCGGGAAGGGTAGGAACTTCTAGTTGTTCGACGACTGGACCTTGATGGTCTCTGTCTTACTGATCCACCTCTATCATATCCTTGAGCTCGGGGTTCCTCAAATTCTTTTCTCTTTCTCAAATTACTGTTCGAGCTCTGACCCATAGGTTTCTCCCTCTTTTCCATTTCACACTGCCCTTGTGGGGTTGGAGTGCAGACTTGGGCTTGAGGTGTGATTATCAGCCATTTGTTGGAAGAAAGTGGCCATTTCTTTGGGCCATTTGTGCGATAATTTGTACCGGTAAATCGATGCAGTCAGGCCTTCGACATTTTGTGGAGCTGGGGCCTCAACTTGTTCTTCTGCCATCACAGACTGTTCTATTATCTCATTCTTCTCTTCCATTTTTCTCACAAAATTTCTATTCCTGTACAACCAACACAAGGAGATTCCTCTCCATTAGTTCACATTTATGATGTAAATGTACTATATGTATCAAACATTTGAGCAGTTGTAGTTACCGACAAAAAGATTTCAAATTCACAGTTCGAAATTTACTTTAAAACCATTGCTCTGATACCACAAAACATGTCACACCCTACTCCTCTGTAAGATGTAACATGATCCCGTAGTACACCTAATGAATTACCGTACTTCACCTACCGATAACCCATTAGATATACTACAAGGGATTTTAAAACAATTTCGTGCAATTTAAATCATCGATTAAAATCTGGTGTTATAAAAATTTTTTCAAAATTTCGGCAAAGTGCCGGCTGTATTTTGAGAAAACAGTTCTTCAATCCTGCAAAAGAAAAATGCTCCCAATATGTTTTCTCAAATACAACTTCAGTAACTTCAATTCAATTCACAATTCAATTCTCAATACACAATCAATTCATTTTCAAGACTCAAAATTTATATTACAAACTATTCAGATAATTGAAATCCCAAATTTACATTTACAATAATTTACATTTGATTACATACCAAAATATTTTACAAGAGTTTTATATACAACTGCTCAAATAATTTACATACATATTATTACATGCTTACATCAAAACCTATGTACATGGGTATACCTATGATATACCTGGAGCTTATCCGAATATATCTTCAACGAAATTTACTTACTGCTCTATGCTCTTCTTACCTGCGACAGCATAAAAAGCTATCGCTGAGTGGTGAACTCAGTGGTGCACAACTATAATTTAAAACATAATACAATATACATTGACAAAATTTACAGTAAATAATTTGGAAATCTGAATACTCATCAAATTCCACAATTCAAAATATTCGTTTACCAATAATATAAATCATTTGTCTAAATGGCTTTGATCACAAAATTCAATTTATCAAATCATGAATATCCATTTAAGTAATTCCAACAAAATCAATTATGCATAAACCATAATTGAAATCACACTTTCTTACCATTCAAAAGCCATTCTGTATCTCAAAAATCATTATGTAACTCAAAAATCATACTGTATCTCAAAAGTCATTATGTATCTCAAAAATCATACTGTATCTCAAAAGTCATTATGTATCTCAAAAATCATACTGTATCTCAAAAGTCATTATGTATCTCAAAAATCAATCTTTATCTCAAAAGTCATTATGTATCTCAAAAATCAATCTTTATCTCACTAACTATGCAAGACTAATCCGAAAGGGCCATATTCGATGTGATTCTAACTCCCTATGGTCGGGGAGGTCGAATCTGATTCTAGCTCCCTATGGTCGGGGAGGTCGAATCATCGTGCACAGTACCATCACAATAATGAATCTTCCGCAAGGGCCATAACGATAAAATAAACTTAGATCTAACCTCAAATCAGAGGAAAATCTAAGCCTGTGCACGTACCATGGTAATCAAAACACAACTCACTCCATTGTCTTCTCAACAAATGAGAGAGACGGGTAATAACCTAGTCAAGCATCTATAGTGAGATATAAAACAATATCACAATCCTTTTAGTGAGCATAAATCACAATATAATTCGATTCAAATTCAATTCCAATATCCAATAAATTTTTTTTTTATGCTCATCACAATTCAAATCATAATTTACATTTTTCCATGAAAATTACCATCACAATTCAAAACATGTTATATCACAATTTTCCAAAACATAATTTATTCAATCCATAACAATGCTTAATAATTGTGGAAATACCATTTCACAAAGCTAAATTCATACATACTATAACAATTTCAATAATCATTGAATTAAATCCAATGCTTGTTAAACATAATACATAAGAAAAATATGTCATTTAATCATATGAAATATTCAAAACAAAATCAGTTAAAAACTAGTTGTGCACAAACCTCTGATGACTGTCTCCCTGATCTGGACTCAGTGTTTCCTTCCCTTTTGCTGAGTCCTTGTTAACTGAGAAACACAATTTGAAGTGTTTCAGTGCTAAATTAAACTGTCTCTATCGATGGTGTTTGGTAAATAATGCACTGAACTCAATTATTCACTTAATCACCTAATATACTAACCCTCATTGCATTTTAGGTAAATTAGGTCTTAGTGTCGTTAATGTGTCACATTCGATAGGGTTTTAGGTTTGGTACGTTTTACCAAAGTCATTTCCTTGTTTAGTGCATTTTAGTGCAAATTGCTGGATTCCGGGATATTGGTTTGACCTAACCGGACAATCTAGTTCCCTCGGTTTTCGGGTCTCGGTCGAAACTACAAACTTGTAGATCTAGGTCTTATTGCACGCGGTGCAAAATTTCAGGTCAATCCGAGTTAAGTAGACCAAGTTATGGTCATTATACTATTGCTAGTCAAATGGTACCATTTTAGGTCAATTTTAGGTCAATTTGGTCAACTCTGGTTCGGCCAGTTTTTGGACCCGAACTTGTGCAAGTTGTTTGACTTGCTTATGGTCATTTCTGGGCTTTGGTGTCTTCATAAGACTTGTAGGTATGGGTCTTAACTATTCGTGGTCAAAATTTCAGGTCAATTGGACCTGGTTTGAGTGAGTTATGGCCTAAACACTCACTGCTGCCCAATTGGTCATTTTTCAGGTCCTAATTGCACCTAATCCGAATTGGTCATTTTCTTAGGTCACCTTGCAAGCAGAATTTTGGTATGTTTTCTCAATGAAAGTTGGCACATTTTGTGCCTAGTTTCACCTCCAATTGGTCTCATACCAATTGAGGTTACACATTTAAGGTTATAGGCTAAAATATACACTGCCCTCACTATGCCTTTCACACCTCACTTCAAACACATATTTACCTTGCAAAGTTTACTTCCATACCCTACCAATCTGTTTTGGTACATTAACCACAGTATAATCTACTTTACATTGACATTATTTTGGGCAGATTACCATTACCCTCAACACACCAAATATAATTCACAATTACAATTTCTAAGTACCATTACAAACACACCTAAACATTACAAACTTTACATACACTTTACAATGTTAATTTACATACATATCATCAATCCTTCTAGGTCAATATTCTGCCCACACTTCCTTCAATATATACCATTACTCAAGTGTCCACAAGCTGCCACAAACCATTCTTCAACATCACATTGCCGTCCCATATACCAATTCCCATCAAAGTGCATAATTCACCATATAAACATGAAATAATTCACTAAGTTACTAAATCACCATGATTAACATTATTTCTCATCAATTATATGCACCAATACCTCATCAAAAACGTGACTCGTGGCTGTCCAAAATGAAAACAACAATAACCCTTCAAACTCAAAATTTTCCTTCACCAATCTAACACCCATAACATGAACATAAACTTTAACAAAGAATTTCTCAAAAATGCAAACTTACCTTTAATTGTAACTTGCTAAACCTTCACCAAACTTCTCAAAATTGGTATCAATATCTTCCTTGTGGTGTGTAGACCATTTTTCATGAAGCTATCAAAGTGATTGGAGTTGAAAATGGGGAGTGCATGGAGCTTTGAAGAAAAGCGTTAATGGTGGCTTTCTTTTCTTTCTCAAATCGGCTAGGTTTAATGGAATGAGGAAGATGACCTTTGAGTGGGAATAATCTGCCCACTTATGAAGTAATTTAATCATTTTAATGTTCTTAGTGGTCCACTAAAGAATTTAAGTCATATTTTATGTTAAATTCCCACTTATTCCACATTTAACCCATGATTTTTGCTATTTACTTTAGGTACCACTAAACTAATTTTTCATTTTATTTTCTAAGTGTAATACTATTTATTTTTAATGGACATTTAGGTCAAAAGACAATTCGGGGTGTCAAATGACCATAATGCCCCTGTTCGGGTTACGTTCCCGATTTTTCGGTAAAACCGTATTTTGTCTGTTTTTTCGATTTCTCACTTTTCTTTGTACTAATTATTTAATTTTTCTTTAATCTTTCTAATGAGATTTATACTTCAATAAGGTTCTATTTAAGTCCTAAAAATATTTTCGAGGGTTCCCATGATCGGGAGCTAGTCAACGGTCCACGCCATGACTTCCGGTCAGTCACCCATCGCTAGGTTTCCCGGCTCGCTTAACTTGATCACATTTCTTTGCTATTATTTTTCCTTTGTTTTTCTTGTATTTTCTTTTCTTGTATTTCATTATTTTATGTCTCCTCCCTCATGTCAAAGTGTAGTTCTAGGCATCCTAGCTGTCCGGACAACACTGGTCACCGGAGCAGTAGAATGCACTACCGAACTTTGGGGTGTTACAGAACACCACAACAAACTGGTCTAAATATGGCCTAAAGATTGTGTTCATCAGGCCTATAAAAGCAGCTAGAGTATTAGTCAACCCGAATGGAATTACTAAGAACTCATAGTGGCCATATCGACTCTTAAAGGCAGTTTTGGGAATACTTTGCTCCTGCACCCTCAACTGGTAGTAACTCGATCTCAAGTCAATTTTTGAGAATACAGTTGCATCCTTCAACTGATCAAACAAATCATCGATCCGTGGCAGAGGATATCTATTCTTTATGGTCACCTTATTCAACTGTCTGTAGTTTATGCATAGGCAGAGAGTACCATCTTTCTTCTTCACAAATAATACTGGTGCTCCCCAAGGTGACACGCTAGGGCGGATGAAACTCTTATCTAACAATTCCTGTAATTGTACCTTCAGCTCTTTCAACTCAGCAGGTGTAACACCCTTATTTGCATGGCTTGGTATATTTCACTATTCCGGTGACCGGTGTTAGTCCGGACAATTAAGGAGATTAGAACCACACTTAAGACAACTAGATAAGCCCTGAATACAAATAATTAGTAATTGCCAATTATTTAAGTATAAATAAGAAAAATAGAACATAAGAAGTTAAATGAGCCAAGAGTCACAGTGATGGGTGACCTTCTCAGGAAGGACTGCAAAGTCAATTTAAACTCAAATTTCGAACCGTAAAATGAGACGCTTCGGTCCTTAGGACTATTACGAACACAGTGAAAAAGAGAAAATCATGAAAAAGAATTGTTAAGCCAGTCAAATAATTAGGTCAGGGAGCCGAAAGAAATATTGAATTATTTGCAAACCGGGTTAAACCGGCGAAGGGCAATTTGGTCAATTGACCCCGAGAGCTGACTCTTGACCTAACTGTCAAATAAAATCGAAGAAAAGAAAATTTTGGAATTGAAAATTAAATTAAAGAACTAATGGAAAAAAAATAAATAGAAAAATAAAAGGAAAATGAAAAAAGGTGAAAAGAGATGACATCATGCATGATGCCATAAATATTATAATTAAAAATTAAATTTATAGTAATTTATGGTCTTTCATAAGACTAAAGACATAAAAAAAAAAAAGAGAAGTCATCTTCTTCATTGCCGTCACTCACCTCTCTCTCCCTCACCCTCACTTTCCTCCATTAAAGCTCATTTTGAGCTTGAAGAACCTCTTGACCTAGCCATAAATCCCATAGTCCCCTTAATTAAACTTGGTTTTTAGTCTTGAAAAGAAGATTGAGCAAAAAAGAAAGAAAAAGTTATGTATGAATTGGCAACACTGTGTTTATTAAATTATTTGATCAAAATTATGCTATAATGAGTTTTGATAAATTTTGAAATGTGATTATGAAATATTCAAATTGTGAATTTGTCAAGGAATGTTTATGTACTGCATTTCAATTTTTATTGTGCACCACTGAGTATTTTTATACTCAACAATAGCTTATTTTGCTGTCACAGATAAGGGCAAGGAGAAAACAGCAGAGTGAGCTGCTACTGAGATAGTGGACTTCACTGACCACTTTTGTATGGGTATTTATTTATATCCTCGTAATTATTTGATGTAAATAGTGTAATGTTTTATGTATCAATGTAAAGTTGAGCTGTTGTATAATAAATTGTAATAATATTATTTTTGTATTTTATATCTATAAATTAAACTTGTGAATGTAAATTAGCTTTATTGAATGAAATGATGAAATATTTTGAGATGACAAACTTGGATTAAATTGTGGAATTATTTTGAAGTGGTTTGATTTGAGATTTTTGAGTTGATTTGGGTTGGGAGTTGTGGAAAAATTTATTGGAAGTGTTTTTCTTAGGTATTTGAATAACTGTTTTCTCAAAATGCAGACAGCACTCTGCCAAAATTTTTATAAAATTTGCGGAAAAATAAAATAGGAAAAAGTTTTAACTAGTTTTGAAACTTCAATTAAATGATTTTAATTCCTACCCAAATGCTCACCACTTCCAAAATGGTTTTAAAATCCCTTGTAGTGTACTTAATAAATTATTGGTAGGTGAAGCTCGGTAGTTCATTAGGTATTCTACGGGATCATGTTATGCCTTGCGGAGGGGTAAGGTGTAACATATTTTAGTGGTATTAGTGTCACACCCTACCCCTCTGTAAGGCATAACATGATCCCGTAGTATACCTAATGAATTACCAACTCCGTCTACTGATAACCCATTAAATACACTACAAGGGATTTTAAAAATTTTTCTTACTTCTTTTACAGTGGTGAGCACTATTTACAGGTGTTAAAGACTTTGGTGAACTGAAGTGAAATAACTAACTCATTTGATTTATTTGGAATTTCTGTAAAAATTTTGGCAGAGTGCCATCTGTATTTTGGACAAAACAGTTCTTCAGAAAACCTGTAAAAAAGCACTTCAATAATTTTCCAAATCTCAACCCCAATACATTTCTCAACACAACAATTTATCAACTCAATTCCATAGAAATTTTTTCAAAGTCTGAGATAAGGAAATATAATACAATTTTCACAAGTCAAATAACTCATAATTATTTTACAACTTCAAGGTACAATTTGAATTTACAACTGCTCAAAACCAAAAACAATATGTACATACAGTGTCATACATTACAGTACAAAATGCAAAATATTGGTATACTCATTATACCCGAAAAATCTCTCGCTGGAGGTATATGCAGCCTAGTCTGCTGCCCTGTCTGTCTCTCTACCTGCGACAGCAATTAAAAAGCTATCGCTGAGACAATGTCTCAGTGGTGCACAACATTAGCCAAATACAATTTAAATCACAATTCATAAGTCATGTAAATAGTGGATACTTAAAATCATAGTTAAATTCAAGACAATAAATGTCAACAAGAATTTAAACTCCATTTGTCAATATCACAATAATTTTCAATAAGTCAGATCATGTTTGAATTCAAAAGACAGTATATGTCAATGAGAGTTTAAATCAATTTCACAACCTCACAATACATAATAATGCAATTTAGTCGAATAATTTAAGAATACAGTGTTGCCAATTCATTCACAACTTAAGCCATGACACAAATTTCCTATCAATGCCGTGTTGTACACCACGACAAAGCAATCACAACCTCACTAATCGAAATCAATGAGGAAGGGGAGCTAGCTATATAATGAGTACTCATCCGATCACCTCAACTGGTAAACCAGAGAGGGAGAAAAATAAACGATCACGACTCCATAAATGGAGAAGGAAATAAACGATCACAACCCCATAATTGGAGAAGGAATGATACGATACTGTCATGCTAAGTGTGAACACAAAATCAATTCCAAACATTTTATTCAAATGATTCGTGAGAATCCAATAAATTTCCAAACTCATAGTTTCATTCATAAAATGGCAACCCAATTCATAATTAACTTCAATTTCCACAAAAACCATTTACAGTGCTTTTCAATCAATAAGTTTCCATCAATATCATTCAAACAATTTTTCACAGTTTCAAACCATTCACAATGTTTTTCAATCAATAAGTGTCCACCAAACACATTTTCACAATTTAAAACAATGATATGCAAATAGTCAATATTTATTTCCATTGAAAATAATTCAAAAGAAACAGTTGTTGTGCACAACCACAATTTAAAACAATAATATACCAATATTCAATATTTATTTCAATTGAAAAATTCAAAAGAAATATTCATTGTGCACAAACCTCTGATGACTGTCTCCCTGGTCTGGACTCAATGTTTCCTTCTCTTTTCCTGAGTCTTTAGTGACTGAGAAACACAATTTGAAGTGTTTCAGTACTAAATTAAATTGTCTCTAACGATAATGTTTGGTAAATAATGCACTGAACTCAATTTTTCACTTAATCACCTAATATACCGACCCTCATTGCGTTTTAGGTAAATTAGGTTTTAGTGTCGTTAATATGTCACATTCGATAGGGTTTTAGGTTTGGTACATTTTACCAAAGTCATTTCCTTGTTTAGTGCATTTTAATGCAAATTGCTGGATTCCGGGACACTGGTTTGACCTAACCGGACGATCTAGTTCCCTCAGTTTTCGGGTCTCGGTCGAAACTACAAACTTGTAGATCTAGGTCTTATGGACCGCGGTGCAAAATTTCAGATCAATCCGAGTTAAGTAGACCGAGTTATGGTCATTATACTATTGCTGGTCAAATGGTACCATTTTAGGTCAATTTTAGGTCAAATTGGTCAATTCTGGTTCGGCCAGTTTTTGGACCCGAACTTGTGCAAGCTTTTTGACTTGCTTATGGTCATTTCTGGGCTTTGGTGTCTTCATAATACTTGTAGGTATGGGTCTTAACTATTCTTGGTCAAAATTTCAGGTCAATTGGACCTGGTTTGAGTGAGTTATGGCCTAAACACTCACTGCTGCCCAATTGGTCATTTTTCAGGTCCTAATTGCACCTAATCCGAATTGGTCATTTTCTTAGGTCACCTTGCAAGCAGAATTTTGGTATGGTTTCTCAATGAAAGTTGGCACATTTTGTGCCTAGTTTCACCTCAAATTGGTCTCATACCAATTGAGGTTACACATTTAAGGTTATAGGCTAAAATGTACACTGCCCTCACTATGCCTTTCACACCCCACTTCAAACACACATTTAACTTGCAAAGTTTACTTCCATACCCTACCAATCTGTTTTGGTACATTACCAAAAGCATTATCTACTTTACATTAACATTATTTTGGGCAGATTACCATTACCCTCAACACACCAAATATCATTCACAATTACAATTTCTAATTACCATTACAAACACACCTAACCATTACAAATTTTACATACACTTTACAATATCAATCTACATACATCTCATCAACCTTCTAGGTCAATATTCTGCCCACACTTCCTTCAATATATACCATTACTCAAGTGTCCCCAAGCTGCCGCAAAACCATTCTTCAACATCAAAGTGCCATCCAATTTACCAATTCCCATCCAAGTGCATAAATCACCATATAAACATGAAATAATTCACTAGGTTACTAATTCATCATGATCAACACCATTTCTCATCAATTATATGCACAAATATCTCATCAAAAACGTTACTCATGGCTGTCCAAAATGAAAACAACAATAACCCTTCAAACTCAAAATTTTCCTTCACCAAACCAACACCCATAACATGAACATAAACTTTAACAAAGAAATTCTCAAAAATGCAAACTTACCTTTAATTGTAACTTGCTAAACCTTCACCAAACTTCTCAAAATTGGTATCAATATCTTCCTTGTGATGTGTAGACCATTTTTCATAAAGCTACTTAAGTATTTAGAGATGAAATGAAGGGAGAAGATGAAGCTCATGCAAAACGTCAATGGTGGGTTCCTTCACTCTTCAATTCGGCAAGTTGAATGCAAATGAGGAAGATGACTTATTCAGCTGCATTTTAAGTGTACACATGTCCCACTATGTATTTAATTAATCCCTTTAGTGGTCCACTTAGTCATTTAATCATATAATAAGCTAAATTCCCACTTATTCCACATTTAACCTTTAATTTCTACTATTTACTTTAGGTACCACCAATTTAATTTTTCATTTTATTTTCTAAGTGTAATATTATTTATTTTTAATGGACATTTAGGTCAAAAGACACTTCGGGATGTCAAATGACCATAATGCCCCTGTTCGGGTTACGTTCCCGATTTTTCGGTAACACCGTATTTTGTCTGTTTTTCGATTTCTCACTTTTCTTTGTACTAATTATTTAATTTTTCTTTAATCTTTCTAATGAGATTTATACTTCAATAAGGGTCTATTTATGTCCTAAAAATGTTTTCGGGGTTCCCATGATCCAGGGCTAGTCAACGGTCCACGCGTGACTTCCAAGTCTGATCACCCATCGTTAGGTTTCCCGGCTCGTTTAACTTGATCACATTTCTTTGCTATCATTTTTCCTTTGTTTTTCTTGTACTTTCTTTTCTTGAATTTCATTATTTTATGTCTCCTCACTCATATTGAAGTGTAGTTCTAAGCATCCTAGCTGTCCGGACAACACTGGTCACCGGAGCAGTAGAACGCACTACCGAACTTTGGGGTGTTACAATTAGAGCATGGTTTTACAATAAATTTTGACTATGTACGTGATTTTTTTTTTTATAAGTACAACTACTCAAGTGTCTTTAATTGATACATATGACATATTTACATCATGAATATGCACTAACGGAGGTCAACCTCCTTGTGCTTGATCTCAGGAAGTAGAAATTTTAGGAAAACAGAATGGAAGAAGGAGATCATTCCATGGAACAATTTGTTGAGGCTGAGATTCAAGGGGAAGCCCCAGCACTCCAGAATGTGAGTGGGTCAGCCACTCCAGCTCCTACTCTAGCACTGCAGTTTCCTGCTCAGTTTGCATAGCAGATGGCTATGTTTTTCCAACAAATGGTGAGAAATGTGCCACTTCAAGTTCAGATGCAAGCACCTATAGCACAACCACAGCCCTCGGCTCGGCAATATGAAAAATTGATGAAATTTGGGGCCACCGAGTTTAAGGGCACTATCGATCCAATGGAGGTAGAGCAGTGGTTAAAGCGAATGGAATGGGTTTTCAGAAAGTTACAGTGTACTGAAGAATTAAAATTTGAATATTCAGTATCTCTTCTCCAAGGGGATGCATATGAATGGTGGAAAACCATCCCCCACAGCCTGGTTGAGCCACCTGTGTTGACCTAGTTAGACTTCTTGAGGGAGTTTCGACAGAAGTGGGTCCTTGATGCTTATGTGGATATGAAGTTACAAGAATTCCTGAGTTTGAAACAAGGGGATAGAACAATAGCAGAGTATGAGTGAGATTTTTCAAGGCTAAGCCACTATGCTAGAAGCTTAGTCTCCACACCCAGAGACAGATGCAAGAGGTTTGAGTCTGGGTTAAGGCCAAATCTGAGGATGCAAGTTGTGGGATTCAAACACCAGAATTTTTCTGAGCTAATGTCACAAGCCCTGAAACTGGAAAGGATAGAATCTGAAGGGGCAGTGATGAAGGGTACACAAGAGAAAGAGAATACTGAAAAGACTACTAGTCAAGCACTTGAAAGTGGTTCAGGGAAGAGGAAACAGTCTGTAGGATCTAGTTCTCACAAATCTGGCAGAGGCAGATTCTCTGGCCAAAGACCACCCCAGTCTGGTCAGCAGACCCAATAAGCTTCTTGAGGATCTTTATCAGTCCAGCAGTGTGAAACCTATGGTAGAACACACGGTAGGGTGTGTTTCAAGGCCATAGGTGCATGCTATAACCGTGGAGGGAGCAGACATTTTGCTAAGGATTGTACTAGTCCGCGCAGGTTTGGACCTTCTGCTACATCTGAGGGATCAACCCAAGTCTCTGCACCTAGAGGCTCACAGCCAGCTAGAAGAGGTAGAGGCAGAGGTAGGGGTCCTGGTAACACTCCTGGAAGTCAAAGCACTGTTAACCAGCCAGTACCCAGTAGCAAACCAGTCAGAGTGTATACCATGCATCAAAGGGAGGAGGCTGAAATATCAGACGTAGTAGCTAGTATTTTCTCCATCCTTGACCAAGATGTATATGTGTTTTTTGATCCTGGCTCCACATATTCATATGTCAGTGCTAGTGTGATGTGTTCTACTGCTATTCAGTGTGTACCAATGGATTATGATGTGCTAGTAACTAGTCCATTAGGCCAGGAGCTCAGGGTAAATAGACTATATAGGGATTGTCCTATGGTGATCCAAGGACACACTTTTCTGTCTAATTTGATTGAAATGCCCTTCAGAGATTATGACATTATCTTGGGCATGGATTGGTTAGCCAGGCATCATGCCATGATTGACTGTAGACTGAAGACAGTCACTTTTGGTCTCCCTCAGTATGGTGATTTAGTAATACATGGGGAGAGACAGTTATTGCCTTCAAACATCATTTCAGTTGCACTAGCCAGAAAAATGATTAGGAAGGTTTGTGAGGCATACTTGTGAAGGAACGGAAGCGTGAAAAACACAAGTTTATACCATTGAATTCAAAAATTTTCACCTAGGGTCACATGCATCATGCAAGATTTATTTTTATCTATTTGATTTCAATGATAAACAACATATTAAAACTCTTTTAATATGTTTTTGGATCTGTATTTGCCATTTAAGATTTTAAAATTAATCAGATTAATTTTAGAACCCTAGATTAAATCAAGAACGATTACACTAACCTCTTGATGCACTTTGCAGTGTCTGCGCCTTTGAGATTCGTCTTCAGGACACCAGATATTGTCCCTCTAGCTTGTCCACACCCAGAACACCTATGGCAGCCCTTGAACAGCTTCTAAAGCCTTTTCTATTAATTAGAAATTCAAGTTCTGCCTTTTAAGAGATTAGAGATGCAAACAGGACACTAGAAACAATTTCTAGTGTTCTTAATTCAAGAGATTGATGGCTAATCTCTTTGAATTGATGAGAGATGAAGAGAAATAGCTGGAGAGGCTCAAAGTGGCGTGACAATTGAGAGGAGAGGCTGCTGGTTATGTTTTCTTTTCATAACCACACTTAAATAGCTAGGTTAACACATTAAACCCTAGCCACATGTCACCTTTTGATTAGCTCTAGGTTTAAGTGACCCAATCACATTGTGCCAAGTGTCAAACCTATATTTAATCTTGATTTTAATCATCTTACATGATTAAAAAACATTTGGCAAGCTTATGTGTTATGCCATGTGTCACCATCTCATGGTGCCACGTGTCACACTGCAAAATGACCAAAATGCCCCTGTGTCTTAATTTTGAGTTCTCAACCCAAAATAATTATTTTTCTTCTTCTAAATAATTTATATCAAATATAAATTAATTAATTAATCTCTATTAATTAATTTCTCATTAATTAAATTCATATTTAAACACTTTAAATATAAATTTAACTTATATTATACATCCAATAATCTAGATTGGGTTTCAAGTCATGCTAGGGACTTTGCAATTTAATTGCAAACCAAATCTATTTAATTAATCAATTAAACTCTTTAATTAATTAATTAAATCATATTTAAATAGGTGATAACTTGTGTATGTGTGTGACTTACTAGGCTCATCACTAATTGGCAATGAGACATGATATCAACTCTTAATATCATCAGAACTCTTTCTTACCATAAATGATTTCTCTAAATCATTTTATGAACCTCATAGACCATGGTTAACACCTAGCATAGCATGCCATGGCCACCCAATTAGTAATAAGGTTTACCTTAAATGAACCTATAATCATATGTTACCATGCACTAGAATCTCTCTGTTACAAAATCCCAACTCAAGCCGAGTCATGGTTTATGTCAAACTCCATTTGCTATGAATATTATGTTCTCTTTTAATTCCAGTTCTTGATTAAAAGATTTTTCTCATCAGAAACTCTTTTCTGAATAAATCTATCTGTCCTGGCCAGGAACTTAAAACATCAAGAACAATTAAATGAACATAGGATTTTATCTCTATTTACTTAGAGGAACAGATTCCATCTTGATCAACACCTACCTCCATATATAACTAGTAGGAGCCAACAGATGCCCATATACCCATACACAGTACAAGTATGAACGCGAGATCAAACTCAAACTACCTATATACAAGATAAGCTGCTATCTCAGTCTAAAGATTATATGCATCGATATGATTTATGACAAAACATTGACAAGAGTAAACTCCATGTGTTTGTCATAAGTGTCACTGGTTCGGCCTACTTATCATTTATAAGTGCCTATCATGTTTGTTATATGGCATGAGACTCACCATTCCATCTTATTTATATCTCATATAAATAACTTGGGAACAAACATGAATACAATCTTTCTGGATAAGTCATGTCCTTATTATGAAGTATCCTTGATTGTGAACCTATTTATGATACTTTGTGCTAGAAATATTGTCACTCATATTCTTAACAACTTAAGAATAATATTTTTAACAAAATATCAATGGACCTTTTCTATTACACATAAATATATTATGTAAACGGAAAAGTGGAAATGCCTTTTATTAATAAAATTATGTACAAGATACATACTAAATGATATGCTCTAGGGCATACTACTAACAATCTCCCACTAGCACTAGAGCCATTCATTACAATACCTTAGACCCATCTTCTCAAGATGCCGGTCTAACTGAACTTGTGACAAAAGCTTAGTGAATGGATCAGCTGGATTTTTTAGCTGATGTTATTTTTCTGCATGGCTATATCGCCTTGCCCAACTATATCTCTGATAATGTAGTAGTGCCTTTCTATGTGTTTGGATTTTGGTGAGACCTTAGTTCCTTAGCCTGTAATGACTGCTCCATTGTTGTCACAGTGTAATGGAACTGCTGACTCAATGGAAGGAACTACTGTAAGTTCTGTCACGAACTTCTTTATCCAAAGCGACTTCCTTTGCAAAGATCTCGATGCAAAGAATATACTCACCTCGAGAGTGGAATCTGAATGCGTGCTCGCTTGGAACTCTTCCAACCGATCGCACCTCTATTACAAATGAACACATATCCAGAGGTAGACTTTCTATCATCGATATCCGATTGGAAATCGAATCGTGATAACCATCCAATTGCAAGTCTCCACTCCATAAATCAAGAATAAATCCTTAGTTCTTCTCAAGTACTTAAGGATATTCTTGATGACTATCCATGTTCCAAACCCGATTGGATTGATACCGCTAGTCAAACTAATAAAGATATGCGATATCCGGCCTAGTACACAACATCGCATACATTAAACTTCCAATAGCCGAAGCATATGGAATCCTGGCCATCTTATCTCTTTCTTCAGGTGTCTTTGGAGACATCTCTTTAAAAAGATGAATACCATGTCTCACTGGTAACAATCCTCTCTTGGAAACAAGCATGTTAAACCTCTTTAACACCTTTTCCAAGTATAGACTTTGGGATAAACCAATTATTCTTTTCGCTCTATCTCTATAGATGCGAATCCCAAGAATATAGGTTGCCTCCCCTAAGTCTTTCATGGAGAATGTATTTGACAACCATACCTTTATAGTCGTCAACATACCTGTATCATTACCCATCAACAGTATGTCATCCACATATAAGACAAGGAAAGTGATAGCACTGTCACTAACCTTCTTATATACACATGGCTCATCCTCATTTTTGATAAAACCAAAAGATTTAATGGCTTCATCAAAACGGATGTTCCAACTCCTCGAAGCTTGTTTCAACCCATAAATGGATCGCTTTAGCTTGCATACCTTGGAAACATCTTGGGATTCAAATCCCTTAGGTTGTTCCATGAAAATGTTTTCTTCAATGTATCCATTGAGAAAAGCTGTTTTGACATCCATCTGCCAAATCTCATAATCATAGTATGCAGCTATTGCTAATAAAATCCTAATTGATTTAAGCATGGCAACAAACGAGAAAGTCTCCTCATAGTCTATTCCTTGCCTTTGGCGAAACCCTTTCGCTACTAGCCTTGCCTTATAGGTCTCTACCTTTCCATCAGAACCAATTTTCTTCTTGAAAACCCATTTGTTCCCTATAGGTACAATACCTTCAGATGGGTCAACAAGATCCCAAACTTGATTCTTATACATGGAATCAATCTCGGATTTCATAGCATCAATCCATTTTGAAGAGTCTATATCTGATATAGCTTCTTCATAGGTAAGTGGATCATCTCCATGATCTACTTCTTCATGAGTAGACAACTCTTGTTCTTCTTCATGAAGAAAACCATATCTCACTGGTGGGTGAGATACCCTGGTTGTTCTACGAGGAACAGCTCTAGATGTTTCATCAATGGGTATAAGTTGACTAGATGGATCTATATCCATCTTATCTGTTGGTTGGTCAGAATTCTCCAATTCTAACTCTATTTGCCTTCCTTTGCCTCCTTCTTGAACAAACTGTTGTTCAAGAAATGTGGCATCTCTACTTATCACAGCCTTTTGTGAAGTAGGCAAATAAAAATAATATCCAAAATTATCTTTTGGATATCCAACAAATCGACCTCTTTCTGATCTGGTCTCCAATTTATCGTTGTTCACTTTTGATATAAGTCGACAACCCCAAATCTTAACATGCTTAAGACTTGGTTTTCCATGCCATATCTCATAAGGTGTGGAAGAAACCGATTTTGATGGAATCCTATTCGAATATATATAAAGCTGATTCTAATGCAAATCCCCAAAAAGAGATTGGCATATCAGTATAGCTCATCATACTACGTACCATATCCAATAGGGTACGATTTCTCCTTTCAGATACACCATTTAGCTGTGGCGTTCCTGGAGGAGTCAGCTGAGAAACAATGCCATGCTCTCTCAAGTATTCATCAAATTCATTACTCAAATATTCACCTCCATGATCTGATCGAAGAGCTTTAATATTCTTTCCTGTTTGATTTTCTACTTCAGATTTAAATTCTTTGAACTTTTCAAAAGATTCGTTTTTGTATTTCATCAAATACAAATACCCAAACCTTGATTTATCATCAGTAAAGGTAATAAAATAATGAAAACCCCTTCTAGCCATTTCTTTAAACGGACCACATACATCACTATGTATTAGTTCCAAAATATTTTCAGCTCTTAGCCCTTGTCCAACAAAGGGTAATCTAGTCATTTTTGCCTTGAAGGCAAGATTCACAAGTTGGAGTAAGCTCAGAGCCCAATGAGGATAAAATCCCCATTTTCTCCAATTTTGTAATCCTATCTTCTGCAACATGACATAACCTTAAGTGCCAAATATATTTTGAACTTGAGTTGGTTTTCACCATGGCATTGCATTCATTTAGATTGCTTTACTCGGCGGTGGAAACACTTTTCTTGGCAATGGAAACACTTTCTGTTGGCGGTGGAAACACTTTCCTTTGCTGCATCGACTTTAGTCTTCCTTTTCTGTTTAGCTATTTTCTTGGAAGGACCAGGAATCGAGGTTTCTTTTTCCTATTGCCCTTCTTCTTGTTGGACTTTCCAAAGAAGAAGATGCAACAAAGCTACCTCTTTTCCTTTATTGCACGGCATATTCTTTTGGGCAATAACCAGCATGTTGAGTAAACCGGCTAAGGTGCATTCTGTCTAGTCATATGGAAATTTGTCACAAAATTCCCAAAAGACTCGGGGAAGGAATCAAGGATCAAATCCGTTAGTAGTTGGAAATCCATGTGGAAGTCAAGATGTTCCAACTGCTCAATCAGCCGAATCATCTTGTAGACATGATCTCCAACATTCTGTCCCTCAGACATCCTCATGCGGAATAGCTTCCTAGATATCTCATACCTAGCATTTCTGCTGTGCTCACCATACAACTCTTGTAGGTGGAGGATCTCTCTTGCACTCTGTATGTTTCCATGTCGCTCAGAACTCATTACTCATGGAAGCAAGCATGTAACACTTAGCTCTCATATTATGCTCCTTCCACTTGTCCAAAGTTTCATGTTCCTCTTGTGTGGCCTCTGGAGGTAAGGGACCAGGAACATTTGAATCTAGAACATATCCTATATGTTCAAGGTTCAGGACAAATTTCAAATTTCTTAGCTAATCGTGATTAGGTCTGTCAACCTATTGTGATCAAGTATGCTTGCAAGGATATTGGATGGTGGTGGTTGTTTTGTGCTCATTTTTATCAGAAAATTAACTGCAGAAAATAACCAGATTAATTAGTAAATGTATCATGTAATTAACCAAAATGATTATGGTCTTTTAATCAAATTGGTCCTCCCACTAACTTAGCGAATCCTACACTTCCAAAGTAAGCAAATCCTAGTTGGATGGATTTCTAGTGGGTGATTGAATTCTTATAATTCTATTGATCATCCTCAGGTACATCCATTATTGGAATTACAATAAACTATAAGTGAGCAACTCCTTGCCCATCACATCTCATGTGAGGTTAAATCCTTTACCTAGCCCCTAATGCTCAAAATCTCAGGTACATCCATTATTGACTGATCTTGCATTAGTTAAGTTGATCCCATTGAGCCAGTAATTATGTAAATAATTTTAATGTCCTCAGGTACATCCAATATTGGCCACTAAACCATTTACATATTTACAACATCTCATGCTTAACAATTATTATTAAGAAAATCTCTTAAATTAATTGCATCTCATGCAACTATTTAAAATTTCTTAAAATAATTGTCCCAATGGAGGGCTTATGTTATAATTACTTTAATTATACCATTTCCAACTTAATCATTTGTTTGGAAGATTTTATAGCCATCCTAATTACTATTAAGGTCTCACTTTGCACATTATCCATTTAGCATGCATATATCATATAATTGCATACATTCCCATACATCTCATGCATTCATGGATAAGCAGTAAATATGGTATGATCATGGACTTTCTAAGGGATTCAATTCTGAGCCACCAAGAATTGAATCAGGGCATTCCTAGGTGCATTTCATTCATTCATTTTACAAGAGTTGCTGAAGGAGTACATAATCAACACTTGATATTGAATTCCTCCCACTGGTCCCACCAATGCTCTTGACCTCCTTGAACTTCTTGCAATCCAATATTACATAGTAATCCTTGGCATACCAAGGCGAATTTACAAGAACTTAAATAAATGAAATTACAACCCAAATATATTACAAACTTAATAATACATGCCCAAAATAAATTAAAATAAATTAATTAATTTACAATCCCAAAGAAACATAAAAGAAATAAATCCAATCACATTGGTCTTTTATAGTCCATGATCATCCATCATGCATATCACTATTTAACAATTAAATAAAACATACATACTTAAATTAAATTGAATATCTCATATTCAACTTAAAAATCAGATTTGAATATGATTCAAATAAATTTAAAAATTCAGATTTGAATCTCAATCAAACAAATTTAAAAATTCAGATTTGAATCACATTCAAACAACTTCAAAACTTCAGATTTGAATCACATACAAACAATTTTTAAAAAATCAGATTTGAATCACATTCAAATATTTCTTAAAAAATCAGATCGGAATTTTATTGAATCAATTTTAAAAAATCAGATTTAAATATGATTCAAACAACTTTAAAAATTCAGATTTGAATCACATTCAAACAACTTTTAAAATTCAGATTTGAATCACATTCAAACAATTTTTAAAATTCTGATTTGAATCATAATTTAATTGTGTGATTAAAACAACTAATTAAACACTTTAATTAGTCAAAGAATAGGCCTTAGATCATACAACAATTGCAGAATTAAAAGCCAAACCTTGAACCACCCAAGGAACCATTGTTGCCGCCACCAATGGTGGCTTCACCATGTGTGCCGCCACATCTCATGATCCAACCAGCAATGAATCTCTTGATCTCATGATCAAACACACAATTAAATTATATAATCAACAATCTAAATGGCAAATATAGTGGCTCGATACCAATGGAAGGAACAGGCGTGAAAAACACAAGTTTATACCATTGAATTCAAAAATTTTCACCTAGGGTCACATGCATCATGCAAGATTTATTTTTATCTATTTGATTTCAATGATAAACAACATATTAAAACTCTTTTAATATGTTTTTGGATCTGTATTTGCCATTTAAGATTTTAAAATTAATCAGATTAATTTTATAACACTAGATTAAATAAAGAACGATTACACTAACCTCTTGATGCCTTTGCGGCGTGTCTGCGCCTTTGAGATTCGTCTTCAGGACACCAGATGTTGTCCCTCTAGCTTGTCCACACCAAGAACACCTATGGCAGCCCTTGAACAGCTTCTAAAGCCTTTTCTATTAATTAGAAATTCAAGTTCTGCCTTTTAAGAGATTAGAGATGCAAACAGGACACTAGAAACAATTTCTAGTGTTCTTAATTCAAGAGATTGATGGCTAATCTCTTTGAATTGATGAGAGATGAAGAGAAATAGCTGGAGAGGCTCAAAGTGGCGTGACAATTGAGAGGAGAGGCTGCTGGTTATGTTTTCTTTTCATAACCACACTTAAATAGCTAGGTTAACACATTAAACCCTAGCCACATGTCACCTTTTGATTAGCTCTAGGTTTAAGTGACCCAATCACATTGTGCCAAGTGTCAAACCTATATTTAATCTTGATTTTAATCATCTTACATGATTAAAAACATTTGGCAAGCTTATGTGTTATGCCATGTGTCACCATCTCATGGTGCCACGTGTCACAGCCGCAAAATGACCAAAATGCCCCGTGGTCTTAATTTTGAGTTCTCAACCCAAAATAATTATTTTTCTTCTTCTAAATAATTTATATCAAATATAAATTAATTAATTAATCTCTATTAATTAATTTCTCATTAATTAAATTCATATTTAAACACTTTAAATATAAATTTAACTTATATTATACATCCAATAATCTAGATTGGGTTTCAAGTCATGCTAGGGACTTTGCAATTTAATTGCAAACCAAATCTATTTAATTAATCAATTAAACTCTTTAATTAATTAATTAAATCATATTTAAATAGGTGATAACTTGTGTATGTGTGTGACTTACTAGGCTCATCACTAATTGGCAATGAGACATGATATCAACTCTTAATATCATCAGAACTCTTTCTTACCATAAATGATTTCTCTAAATCATTTTATGAACCTCATAGACCATGGTTAACACCTAGCATAGCATGCCATGGCCACCCAATTAGTAATAAGGTTTACCTTAAATGAACCTATAATCATATGTTACTATGCACTAGAATCTCTCTGTTACAAAATCCCAACTCAAGCTGGAGTCATGGTTTATGTCAAACTCCATTTGCTATGAATATTATGTTCTCTTTTAATTCCAGTTCTTGATTAAAAGATTTTTCTCATCAGAAACTCTTTTCTGAATAAATCTATCTGTCCTGGCCAAGAACTTAAAACATCAAGAACAATTAAATGAACATAGGATTTTATCTCTATTTACTTAGAGGAACAGATTCCATCTTGATCAACACCTACCTCCATATATAACTAGTAGGAGCCAACAGATGCCCATATACCCATACACAGTACAAGTATGAAAGCAGTATCAAACTCAAACTACCTATATACAAGATAACTGTGCTATCTCAGGTCTAAAGATTATATGCACTGATATGATTTATGACAAAACATTGACAAGAGTAAACTCCATGTGTTTGTCATAAGTGTCACTGGTTCGGCCTACTTATCATTTATAAGTGCCTATCATGTTTGTTATATGGCATGAGACTCACCATTCCATCTTATCTATATCTCATATAAATAACTTGGGAACAAACATGAATACAATCTTTCTGGATAAGTCATGTCCTTATTATGAAGTATCCTCGATTGTGAACCTATTTATGATACTTTGTGCTAGAAATATTGTCACTCATATTCTTAACAACTTAAGAATAATATTTTTAACAAAATATCAATGGACCTTTTCTATTACACATAAATATATTATGTAAACGGAAAAGTGGAAATGCCTTTTATTAATAAAATTATGTACAAGATACATACTAAATGATATGCTCTAGGGCATACTACTAACAACTTGGCACATGTGATAGACACCCAAGTGGGTAGTCCAGCATTGAAGGACATCCCTATGGTATGTGATTTTTTGGATGTATTTCCTAATGAATTGCCAGGATTATCTCCAGAAAGGGAAGTGCAGTTTGAAATTGATGTTATGCCTAGTGTGGATCCAATCTCTATAACACCATATAGAATGGCACCTGCAAAATTGAAAGAGTTGAAAGTGCAGTTGCAAGAGTTGCTTGACAAGGGCTTTATCCGCCCTAGTGTGTCACCTTAGGGAGCGCCAGTGTTGTTTGTAAAGAAGAAGAATGGCACTCTACGATTATGCATTGACTATCGGCAGTTAAATAAGGTGACAATAAAGAATAGATATCCATTGCCCCGCATTGATGACTTGTTTTATCAGTTGAAGGGTGTAGCTGTGTTCTCCAAAATTGACCTGAGATCAGGTTATCAACTGAAAGTACAAGAGCAGAGTATTTCTAAAACTGCCTTTAGAACCCGCTATGGCCATTATGAGTTCTTGGTCATGCCATTCGGGTTAACTAATGCTCCGGCTGTTTTATGGATCTGATAAACACTATCTTCAGACCATACCTCGACCATTTTTTTGTGGTATTTATAGATGATATATTGGTTTATTCAAGGAATTCAAAAGAGCATGATAGACATCTGCGCATTATATTGCAAACTTTAAGGGAGAAACAGTTATACACCAAATTATCAAAGTGTGAATTTTGGCTGAAAGAAATATCTTTCTTGGGGCATGTAGTATCAGTAAAGGGCATCAAGGTAGATCCAAGTAAGATAGAAGCTGTCCTTAATTGGAAGCCAACCAAAAATATCACAGAGATTCGCAGTTTTCTAGGGTTAGCTGGATACTACCGTAGATTTGTGAAGGGATTCTCCATGTTGGCATCTCCATTGACTAAGCTACTTCAAAAAGATGTGAAATTTTAGTGGACGGATAAATGCCAACAAAGTTTTGATGAATTGAAGAAATGTTTGACTGAAGCTCCAGTCCTGACTTTACCTACTTCGGGTAAAGAATACACAGTTTACAGTGATGCTTCTCACAATGGGTTAGGTTGTGTACTAATGCAAGATCGAAATGTCATTGCCTATGCATCACGCCAGCTAAAACTGCATAAGAGGAATTGTCCGACACATGATTTGGAGGTTGCAGCTATTGTGTTTGCTCTTAAGATCTAGAGACATTATTTGTATGAGGAGAAGTGCTACATCTGCACAGATCATAAGAGTTTGAAGTATTTGGGCACTCAGAAGGAGTTGAATTTGAGACAGAGGAGATGGTTAGAGTTGATAAAAGACTATGCTTGTCTGATAGACTATTCGCCAAGGAAAGCTAATGTTGTGGCTGATGCCTTAAGTCGCAAGATTATGGCAAGTTTACGGGGTACTCCTTTGTCTATGGTACATGAGTTGAGATCATTAAATGCCAGTTTAGAGATTAATGATGAGGGGCAGACAGCAGTTGCATGGCATGTACAGCCAGTGTTGATTGATCAAATTAGAATGGCTGCTCAGAATGATCAGAAATATTAGAGATTGTTGGAAGAAGTCCAGCAAGGCAAGAAACCAAAATTCTCAATAAGAGATGATAGTCTATTACTACACCAGGGCAGAATGTGTGTTCCTAATGATGTTGATTTGAGACAGATCATTTTGAAGGAAACACATGAGTCTCCTTTTGCCATAAACCCTGGTGGTATAAAAATGTATAGAGGGCTAAAGGAGCATTACTGGTGGATGGGTATGAAAAGAGATGTGGCCGAATTTGTTTCCAAATGCCTAACTTGTCAACAAGTGAAGGCAGAGCACCAAGTACCCACTAGGTTATTACATCCACTACTAGTACCAGAATGGAAATGGGAGAGAATAATAATGGATTTTGTGATGGGACTTCCAAGGACACAGAAGAGTCAGTCATTGTTAACAAACTGACCAAGTCTGCTCATTTTCTGCCAGTCCGGATGGACTACAGTTTAGAAAGATTGGCCAAGTTGTACATTGATGAGAATGTGAGACTGCATGGAGTGCCAGTATCCATCGTATCTGACAGAGATCCTAGGTTCACTTCTAGATTCTGGAGTAGTCTTCAGAGAGCCCTAGGAACTAGATTGAACTTCAGTATGGCATTCCACCCATAGACCGATGGCTAGTCTGAAAGGGTAATTTAGATCTTGGAGGACATGCTACGGGCTTGTGTGATTGAATTTGAGGGCAGTTGGGATATACATTTGCCTTTGATTGAGTTTGCTTACAACAACAGCTACCAATCAAGCATTGGGATGCCTCCATATGAAGCTTTGTATGGCAGAAAATGTAAAACCCCGTTGTGTTGGGATGACGTGCATGAAAGGAAGATGATTGGGCCTAAAATTGTTCAGCAGACTGAGGAGAAAATCAGGGTGATCAGAGATTGCCTTAAGACTGCATCAGACCGTCAGAAGTCCTATGTTGATCTGAAGAGAAGGGATATTGAATATGCAATGGGTGGCAAAGTATTTCTCAAGCTTTCCCCTTAGAAGAGGATTATGAGATTTGGCAGGAAGGGGAAATCGAGTCCTCGCTTCATTGGGCCATATAAGGTTCTGGAAAGAGCGGGTCCTTTGGCATATCAGTTGGCGCTACCTCCAGAGTTAGAGAAGATATATAATGTCTTCCATGTGTCTATGTTGAGGAGGTATCGATCAGACCCATCTCATGTACTACCAGTAGAAGAAATTGAAGTGAATCCAGACCTCACATATGAAGAGGAACCCATAGAGATTCTGGCTTATGAGGTGAAGTAGCTACGGAACAAGCAGATCCCATTAGTGAAAGTACTGTGGAACCATCATTCGGACCAAGTGGCTACTTTGGAACGAGAGGAGGACATGAGGAGATAGCACCCACAGCTATTAAAAGATTGATACCAGGTAAAATTTCGAGACGAAATTTATTTTAAGGGGGGGAGAATTGTAACACCCCTATTTGCATAGGCTGGTATATTTCACTATTCCAGTGACCGGTGTCGGTCCGGACAATTAAAGGGATTAGAACTACACTTAGGACAACTAGATAAGCCTTTAATACAGATAATTAGTAATTGCCAATTAGTTAAGTATAAATAAGAAAAACAGAACATAAGAAGTTAAATGAGCTGAGAGTCACAGCAATGGGTGACCTTCTCAGGAAGGACTGCAAAGTCAATTTAAACTCAAATTTTGAACCGTAAAATGTGACACTGCGGTCCTTAGGACTATTACGAACACAGTGGAAAAGAGAAAATCACGAAAAAGAATTGTTAAGCCAGTCAAATAATTAGGTCAGGGAGCCGGAAGAAATATTGAATTATTTGCAAACCAGGTTGAACCGGCGAGGGGCAATTTGGTCAATTGACCCCGAGAGCTGACTCCTGACCTAACTATCAAATAAAATCAGAGAAAAGAAAATTTTGGAATCAAAAATTAAATTAAAGAACTGATGGAAAAAAATAAATAAAAAAATAAAAGGAAAATGAAAAAAGGTGAAAAGAGATGACACCATGCATGACATCATGCATGATGCCATAAATATTATAATTAAAAATTAAATTTATAGTAATTTATGGTCTTTCATAAGACTAAAGACATAAAAAAAAAGAAAAAGATAAAAAAAAAAAAAGAGAAGTCATCTTCTTCATTGCCATCACTCACCTCTCTCTCCCTCACCCTCACTTTCCTCCATTAAAGCTCATTTTGAGCTTGAAGAACCACTTAATCTAGCAATAAATCCCATAGTCCCATTAATTAAACTTGGTCTTTTAGTCTTGAAAAGAAGATTGAGCAAGAAAGAAAGAAGAAAGGAAAGAAGAAATTGGGTTAGTGAACTTCAAAGTTGAGGTAAGCTATTTACTTTGGAATTTTGAGTTTAATACATGTGTTTTTAGTTGAATAAACTTGGAAATATGCTTAAATGAAAAAAAAAATTTTTTTTTGAGGGACCATATGTGAATTCAGCCAGCTTGATGGGGTATTGGATTTGATAGTGTTTAGTTAAACTAAACATGAATTAGAGCTTAAATAAGGTTGAATATGTGATTAGTGTAATGATTTGATTAAGGAATTGATCAATGGCATGAACTAGGGTTTTGGAGAAAAAAATGTTAGAATGTGTTAAATGGTGTGTTGGACTTGGTTTGAGGTGAGAAATGGTCATTTGTGACCAATTGGAGGATGTTAGAAGTGTTGGAACCAAATGCAAATTCGGATTGCTTAGGGTCATGCTGCAAGCAGTAGGACCAAGCTCCCTTTCAGGGACCAAAACTGAAAATTTACAAGTCCAATTGGTATGAGGTTAATTGGGAATGAAAATAGACACAAAATGGAACATTTTTCATTTAGGAATCATGCCCAAAAAGTGACTAAAACCTAGTAAACAAATTGACCAAATCCGGACTTAGGCAATCTGACTTGTACAAAAATGACCAAATGAACAGTGTTTGTTCATTTGGCCATAACTTAGGCTAGGCAGGTCTAGATGACCTGAAATTTTACCAGTGGAAAGCTGAGATATAGACCTAAAACTTTTTTGAAGAACACAAACCCAAATTATACACTTAACCAAGTCATTTAGCCACCCAAATTTGGTGACCTAAAACTGCCAGAACCAATTTGGTGCCCTGAAATCTGGGTTAAGTCCAATCTGGTAGCCATGATTCAAATGGCTATAACTTGAGCTACAAAACTCCAATTGGAGTGATTCAAAAAGGAGAATAAATTTAAGACAATAGGGAATATTTTCTATGAAGAAAACTTAGCCAAATTCTAATAGTAAAATGACTAATGGAATAGTGCAACATAAGATACCAAAACTGAAAATTTACAATTTTGCCTAAAAGACCTAAGTTTTGAGAAAACAACCAAAACCAACAAAATTGGTGACCAAAATATGGTACATGAGGATATTTGGAGTTTCCATACCTTTTAAGTATAAGAAAGTCAATATTTTGACTTGAATAGTACCATGAATAATAACCTCAACATGAAATTTGCAAGAATGTAAGTTTAAACATATTGGAATTGTTATGAAGTAAAGATACTGAGATACTATAAATTTTGTGTTTCAGCTGAAAAAGACTCGAAAAGTCTGAGAGACTGAGTCAAGGCCTAGAGACGACTCACGTTAGGTTTGTGCACAATAAACCCTATTCCAGCATTTTATCCTTGAAAATTTGATTTAGTACGCATTATGAGTTTAAGAACTTTTGTGTTGCCATTTTGTGATGAAATTGTAACTTTGGAAATTGATTTGATTTTTGTATGCAATATTTGAATAAAATGTTTGAGATGGATTTCTGATTCGCACACTTAGCATGACAGTGCCTTATTATTCCTCCTCCATTTATGGGGTTGAGATCGATTATTTTCCTCCCTCTCTGGTTTACCAGTTGAGGTTGTAGATCAGATGAGTACTCACTAGCTAGCTAGCCACCTCCCTCATTGATTTTGATTAGTGGGGTTGTAAATTGCTTTGTCGTGGTGTATAACACGGTATTGATCGGAAATTTTGTGTCATGGCTTAAGTTGTGTATGAATTGGCAACACTGTGTTTATTAAATTATTTGACCAAAATTGTACTATAATGAGTTTTGATAAATTGTGAAATGTGATTATGAAATATTCAAATTGTGAATTTGTCAAGGAATGTTTATGTACTACATTTCAATTTTTATTGTGCACTACTGAGTATTTTTATACTCAGCAATAGCTTATTTTGCTGTCACAGATAAGGGCAAGGAGAAAATAGCAGAGTGAGCTGCTACTGAGATAGTGGACTTTACTGACCACTTTTGTACGGGTATTTATTTTTACCCTCGTAATTATTTGATGTAAATAGTGTAATGTTTTATGTATAAATGTAAAGTTGAGCAGTTGTATAATAAATTGTAATAATATTATTTTTATATTTTATATCTGTAAATTAAATTTATGAATATAAATTAGCTTTATTAAATGAAATGATGAAAGATGACAAACTTGGATTAAATTGGGAATTATTTTGAAGTGGTTTGATTTGAGAATTTTGAGTTGATTTGGGTTGGGAGTTGTGGAAAAATTTATTGGAAGTGTTTTTCTCAGGTATTTGAAGAACTGTTTTCTCAAAATACAGACAGCACTTTGCCGAAATTTTTATAAAATTTGCAGAAAAATAAAACAGGCAAAAGTTTTAACTAGTTTTGAAACTTTAATTAAATGATTTTAATTCCTACCCAAATGCTCACCACTTCCAAAATGTAAGAAAATAGTTTTAAAATCCCTTGTAGTGTACTTAATGAATTATCGGTAGGTGAAGTTTGATAGTTCATTAGGTATTCTACGGGATCATGTTATGCCTTACAGAGGGGTAAGGTGTGACAGCAGGTGCCATCCTATAAGGAGTGATGGAGATTGGCTCCACACTAGGCATAGTCTCAATTTCAAACTGCACCTCTCTTTCCAGTGGCAATCCTGGCAATTCTTCCGGAAAGACATCCGAAAAACCTCATATCGTAGGAATATCTTTAAGATCTGGACTCCTCACCTGGGTGTTTATCACATGAGCTAGATAAGCTTCACATCCCTTTCTAATCATCTTTCTAGCAAGTGTAGCTGAAATGATATTGGATGGCAATAACTGCCTCTCCCGTGTATCACTACGTCTGCATACTCGGGAAGACCAAAAGTGACTGTCTTCAGTCTACAGTCGATCATGGCGTGATGCCTGGCTAACCAATCCATGCCCAAGATGATATCATAATCTCAGAAGGGCATGTCAATTAAGTTTGATAGGAATGTATGTCCTTGGATCACCAAAGGACAGTCTTCATACAATTTGTTCACCCTAACCTCTTGTCCTAGGGGACTAGTCACTAGCACATCATAATCCATTTTCAAGTAAGGAATGGCAACAGAACATGTAATACTGGCACTAGCATAAAAATGTGTAGGACCAAGGTCAAACAGCACATATACATCTCTGTCAAAGATGGAGAAAGTACCAGGCACAACATCTGATGTCTCAGCTTCATCCCTCTGGCGCATGGTGTACACCCTAGCTGATGCACCACTCTGCTCTGGTTGGCTCGCTGTGCCCTGGCTACCAGAAGTGTTACCTCTACCCCTGCTTCGGCCTCTACTAGTTGTCTATTGTCCTCTGGAAGAAGAACCTTGAACAGATCCCTCAGTGGTGGTAGGCTGCCCAATCCTGCGAGCACTAGTGTAATCTCTAGCAAAATGCCCACTTCCACTATAGTTGTAACAGGCTCTTATGGCCTTATAACATACTCCTCCATGATTCCTGCCATTGGCTTCACAGGTATGAGTAGGAAAGGAACCCCTAGATGTCTGCTGTCCGAATCTAGGTGGCCTCTACCCTGAGAATCTTCCCCTACTAGATCCTTTGTTACTTGGTCCCCCAAAGCTTTTCCTCTTACCCGAATTGTTACTTGGACTATGACCTGTAGGCTTACTGCTCTTCTCTTTTTCAGTGGTTACCTTCTCAGATGCCCCTTCTAGTTCTATCCTTTCCAATTCAAGGGCCTGTGATATCAACCCAGAGAAGCTGTCATGTCGAAACCCAACCACTTGCAATCTCAAACTAGGCCTCAAACCGTTTGCATCTGTCTCTACTGGCAGTGAGTAGGCTTCCAGCATAGTGGCTGAGGCAGGAAAAGTCTCTCTGATACTCGCCTACAGTCCTATTCCCTTGTGTCACACCCTACCCCTCTGTAAGGCATAACATGATCCTGTAGTATACCTAATGAATTACCAACTCCGTCTACTGATAACCCATTAAATACACTATAAGGGATTTTAAAAACTTTTCTTACTTCTTTTACAGTGGTGAGCACTATTTACAGGTGTTAAAAACCTTTTTGAACTGAAGTGATAGAACTAACACATTTGAATTATTTGGAATTTCTGTAAAAATTTTGGCAGAGTGCCATCTGTATTTTGAATAAAACAGTTCTTCAGAAAACCTATAAAAAGCACTTCAATATATTTCCAAATCTCAACTCCAACATATTTCTCAACACAACATATTTCTCAACTCAAATCCATAGAAATTTTTCAAAGACTGAGATAAAAGAAATATAATACAAATTTTACAAGTCAAAATATCTCATAATTTACTTTACAACTTCAATGCACAATTTTAATTTACAACTGCTCAAAACCAAAAATACTATGTACATACAGTGGTCATACATTACAGTACAAAATGCAAAATGTGGTATACTCATTATACCCGATAATCTCTCACTGGATGTACTAGCAGCCTAATCTGCTGCCTTGTCCATCTGTCTACCTGCGACAGCAATGAAAAGCTATCGCTGAGACAATATCTCAGTGGTGCACAACATTAACCAAATACAACTTTAAATCACAAATCACAAGTTATATAAATAGTGGATACTCAAAACCATAGTTAAATTCAAGACAATAAATGTCAACAAGAATTTAAACTCCATTTCTCAATATCACAATAATTTCAATAAATCAAATCATGATTAAATTCAAAAGACAGTGAATGTCAATAAGAATTTAACTCCATTTCACAATCTCATAATACAAATCAATAAATCACACACAGCTTAATCATGTTCCAAAGTTCAATTCGTCCCAAAAGTCGATGACTAATGAGGAATAACATAGCTAGCTAGCAAAAATATGAGTACTCATTCGATTCGTCCTCAACAGGCACACACCTCAACACTTCAGCCAGAGAGGGAATTCAATTCGTCCCACTAGACAAGCTAGCGAGGAATACAATCCATATACATGATAGCTGTGGTTTCAAATCATTTCCAATGCTTTTCAATCAATAAGTATCCATCAATATCATTCAAACAATTTTTCATAGTTTCAAACCATTTACAATGCTTTTCAAGCAATAAATATCCATCAAATATCATTCAAACAATTTTTCACAGTTTCACAATTCAAAACAATAATATACAAATAGTCATAATTTATTTCAATTGAAAATAATTCAAAAGAACTAGCTGTTGTGCACAAACCTCTGATAACTGTCTCCTGGCCTTGACTCAGTGTTTCCTTCCCATTTCCTGAGTCTTTGCTAACTGAGAAACACAATTTGAAGTGTTTCAGTACTAAATTAAACTGTCTCTAACGATAATGTTTGATAAATAATTCACTGAATGTTATTGTGACGCCCCTTACCCGTATACAGTATACCCGAGTAAGTAATGCCACACGGTGTACCGGCACACTCTAATGTTCCTCAATTAATTTTATATCATGCTTTTGCATATAATTTATGAAATATAATTTATTTAAACCATTTATCAAAAGTATCATTCATTTAAGGTTCCAAAAATTTTAAAGAAAATCCGGCGGAGTACCGGCTAAAAATGGAGAAAACCGTTCTTCGGAACCTGTTAAAAACACTTCCAATATTTTTATTCCATCATCTCAAACTCCAACATCTAAAATCTCAACAATATTTCTCAATAGCAAATTCTCAATAATCTTTTCATTTCACAACATCCATTTCTCATATACAAGCGATAAATACATGCTCAAATTTTTGCATTCATAGTCATAACTTTCATTATTTACATGGACATCAAAATATATTACATGAGTTCAAATACATATGAAAAAAAAAGTAAAAATCTGCTACAAAATATCAAAATGACAAAATGACACCTAGTGCCCTACTAATGCACTGCAGGTAGTGAGGTGACACGGACACTGCGCAGAACTGCAGGATGGACTCACCCAGTCTATGGTCTACTGGGCTCACAATCAGGATCTCCAGTACCTACGCGTGGCAAAAGCAACGCGCTAAGCAATAATGCTTAGTGGTGCAATAATAAAATAACAAGAAATAATAGATATAAATATGTATTGCACGTACATGTTTTGTTTGTCATGTATTTGTATATCCATTCATTTATTTATTCTACATTGCTCATTTTCATTCATTTGGTTGCCCAAGTAACCTACACTAGACGACTGGACTGGATAACGGGTAAACTGGCACTGGGTATCTAGTACCTCGGGCCGTCACACCATCGGTCGCATATGCATCACCTGGTGTGCAACAGAACAGCTACCAAGATGTAAATAATCTCAGGCACAAGGCCAAGTCTCAATGCAAAGTCAGAATGGCTAAAAGCCATGAAATCACAGAATGGCATTTTTGCCATGTGCAGTATTGCTAACTGAACCCTATTGGCATGCCAAACTATCCAAACCAATCTTGTTAGGTATACTAGGGCATTTGAAACTTTTAAATTCTTCAATCTTTGAATTTCAAGTTTTGGTGTTACTATTCACCTCTATAGTCAACTAAAATGTTGACTTTTTGATAGCAAATATGTACATTGACTTTGGCACTCCCAATATACCACATTTAGTATTTAAAACTTGTTGGCATTAAATGTTAATACCATTTCAAAATGTAACTCAACACAAGCAGAATTTTCAGTTTTGGTGAGTCAATTTCACTGTTCCATTGGACACTGTTACTGTGGGAATTTGAAGAAATGTAAAACATGAAAGTTGTTCCTTATTTTGTCTAGTTGAATTTCCTTTTTTGAATCACTCCATTTGGAGTTTTGTAGCTCTAGATATGGTCCAAAGACCCAAGCTGGCCGAATGTGCATTCTGCAGAATCAGTTTCAAGGTTCCGGATTGGGGCCAAGTTTTGGTCCTCTTGCTTTGGTCTTTTGGGCATGGTTTCTTCAGCAAAAATGTGTCATTATAAGCCTAGTTTCATGTCCAATTGGCCAAACTTCAATTGGACTAACACAGCCCAAGTTATGACAGTGCAAAGGGACTGAATTTTCAGTCCTATCTTTCTGTCCTAGGGCAGTTTATACCTTGACTTTGCCATACCATTTTTCAGTTCTAATTATGGTCAACATACCTAAAATGGTCACTAATTGACCATTAAAATGTGCTCTAACAATTTCCTAAGCCAAATCAATTTTTCACTCCCCAAAACCCTAATTCAAATTCATAATTTATGCCATTTACCTTAGCTAGCTACTAAGGCATTACTCATATGTTTATAACTTCAAATATGGTTTCTAATTCACTTCAAGCTCATCAAAAACATTCCTACATATTCTTTTACTAGGGCAGCCGAAATTCAAGTGTTCATACTCATAGGTTTTTGTTCATTTAAACTACAAATCTTACTAAGTTCAAGTCCAAAATCATGGAAATAAAGAGTTTAATGGGTATAAGTGCACTAAACTTGAATGGGCAGAATTTTCCAAGCCCCTAAACCTCACTTTACTTCTTCTTCTTGGCTGCCAAGAGCTTCTCCAAGTGATATGGTCAAGGTTTAATGAAAGGGGTTAGGGTTTAGTGGTGTAAGAAAGGGAGAGATTGAGCTTGATTGAAGAAAAAATCCATGGAGGTGTCTAGGGCAGTTTCGGCTGGCCTTTGGGGAGGGAGGTAGCTGCTGCAATTTGTGTTATTTTGGTCTTCTTTAATCTCTTTTAATAGTTAGTCAAACAATGGCTTAAGTGTGATTGGTCAAAATTTTCTTAATGACATCACCATGATGTCATAAATGCCCATTTTCCTCATTTTCTTTTCTTTCCTCCACTACTCAAGTTCAATTTAATTTCTAGTAATGTTTCTTCATATTTTATGTCATATTAATTATTTACTCAACTGGACAAGTCGGCCAAAAATCACCTCGGAAGGCGAAATGACCAAAATGCCCTTCGTTTGGCTTAACAGGTCAAAATAAATGCATGCAGATTGAAAAATTTTTCTAGGTATTTTCTTGGCATTCTAATGCCATGGGAACCTCAATTACTCTTCTCTGGAGTTCCAAAAATTATTTTATAATTTTTCCCCCGGGTCTAGGGCTCCTCGTTGCGAGAACCGCAACTTCCCTCCGGTTACCCATCACATGGGCCCAGGCTCGTTTTGCTTGGTTGTATTTTATTTCTAAAATTTTTACTAAGTGTTTCTTATTAATATTTGAGTTAATTATGGTTCCTGACTTTAGTTTAAATATTTTTCCGGACGTTCTAGCTGTCCGGACCGACACCGGTCATCGGAACAGTAGGATGTACGGAGTGGTTACCGGGAGGGTGTTACAACTCTTCCCCTCTAATTTAAATTTCGTCCTCGAAATTTACCTGATGCAAACAGTTGAGGGAACTGTTGCCTCATCGTCTCTTCACTTTCCCAAGTTGCCTCCTCGGTGTTGTGGTGCCTCTATAGCACTTTCACCAATGGAATTTGCTTGTTTCTCAACTCTTTCACTTCCCGAGCCAAGATCCGTAGAGGTTCTTCTTCGTATGTCAAATCCGGCTGTATTTCAATTTCTTCTCTAGAGATGACATGCAAAGGATCTGAGCGGTATCTTCTGAGCATGGACACATGGAACACATTGTGGATCTTGTCCAGCTCTGGTGGTAAAGCTAGCCTATAGGCCACTGAACCCACACGTTCAATGACTTCATATGGGCCAATGAACCTAGGGCTTAACTTACCTTTCCTTCCAAACCTCAATACTTTCCTCCATGGTGACACCTTGAGGAACACTTTGTCGCCAACCACATATTCTATTTCTTTTCTCTTCAGGTCGGCATAAGATTTATGTCTGTCTGAGGCAACCTTTAAGTTGGCTTTGATTGATTTCACCTTCTCCTCAGCCTGTTTCACCAGGTCTGGCCCTACTAGTTTGTCTTCGCCCAATTCAGTCCGGACTGCTGAGTTCTACATTTTCTCCCATACGATTGCTTCATACGGGGCAATTTGGATACTAGCTTGGTAGCTATTATTGTATGCAAATTACGCGGTGGGAGGTATCTATCGACTTCCCTCAAACTCAATGACACAACTCCTCAGCATATCCTCAAGGACCTGACAAGTATTTCACGTTATTGTTATCATTTCAATTCAATATTTGTATCAATTTCATTGGTTTCAATTATTTACCTGGATTACTCTTTCAGATTGCCCATCCGTCTGAGGATGGAAAGCTGTGCTGAAATGGAGTTGTGTACCCAAGGATTCATGCAACTTCTTCCAAAATCTCGATATAAACCTTGGGTCTCGATTAGATATGATGGAAAGTGGGATTCCATGCAGTCTAACTATCTCACTGATATACAATTCTGCTAACATATCTAGTGAGTAGTCGGTCTAATCGGCGAGAAAGTGTCTTGACCGTCAATCTATCAACTATCACCCATGCTGCATCATGTTTCTTCCGGGTGAGAGGTAGCCCACTTACAATATCCATGGTGACCCGATCCCATTTCCATTCAGGTATGCGTATAGGCTGTAGCAAACCTGATGGAACTTGATGTTCTGCCTTGACTTGCTGACATGTCAAGCATTTAGTCACGTAGTCAGCTATGTCCTTCTTCATACCAGGCCACCAATATTGGAGCTTGGATCATGATACATCTTTGTACTTCACGGTGCATAGCATATACACTAGTGTGTGCCTCTTTTAGAATACTGGCTTTCAATTCCCCGTTATCTGGTACACACAGTCTTCCTTTGTAGTGCAGACACCCGTCTGCTTTCACCTCATAGTCAGCTGCTTTTCCCTCTGGGATTTTGCTCATAATAGCCATTAGCTTCTCATCTACCTTCTGCCCATCTAGTATCTGCTGTAGCAGGTTTGGCCTCACTTGCAACTCAGCTAAAATAGCTCCATCTCGAATCAAGGTTAGACGGGCATTCAATGATCTCAAAGCTGTGATGGACTTTCTGCTCAAAGCATCAGCAACTACATTTGCCTTCCCAGGATGGTAGTCAATTACACAGTCATAATCCTTCAGGAACTCAATCCATCGCCTCTGTCTAAGGTTGAGCTCCTTCTGGGTTGGCAAATATTTCAGGCTTTTGTGGTCAGTGTAAATATAGCACTTTTCACCATACAAGTAGTGCCTCCATATCTTCAGTGCGAAGATAATTGCTGTAAGCTCTAGATCATGGGTAGGGTAATTCTGCTCATGTGGCCTTAGCTGCCTGGAAGCATAGGCGATCACTTTCCCTTCTTGCATCAATACACACCCTAGCCCATTATGTGAAGCATCACTGTAGACCACAAAGTCCTTTCCTGACACTGGCTGTGTTAACACTGGTGCCTCTGTTAACATAGCCTTCAACTTCTCAAAACTGGTCTGACACTTGTCATTCCAGTCAAATTTGACATTCTTGTGTAACAACTTGGTCATTGGAGCAGCGGCTATTAGGAAAATCCTTCACAAATCTCCTGTAATACCCAGCTAGCCCCAAGAAGCTTCTGACCTCAGTTGTGTTTCTGGGAGGCTTCCATTCCATCACTGCTTCTATTTTCTTGGGATCCACCCTAATCCCATCAGCTGACACTATGTGTCCAAGGAATGCAATTTCATTCAGCCAAAAGTCACACTTGGACAACTTAGCATACAGCTCCTTTTCTCTCAGGGTTTGCAGAACAACCCTCAAATGCTCATCATGTTCTTCCCTGGTCTTGGAGTACACCAGAATATCATCAATAAAAACCACTACGAACCGATCCAGGTATGGTGGAAGATACAGTTCATAAGGTCCATGAATGCTGCTGGTGCATTTGTTAGGCCAAAGGGCATCACCAGAAACTCATAATGCCCGTACCGGGTCCTGAATGCAGTCTTGGGCACATCTACATCCTTCACCCTCAGCTGATGATACCCTGATCTGAGATCAATCTTAGAAAATACTCCTGCTCCCTTCAACTGATCAAACAGATCATCAATTCTAGGCAACAGATACTTGTTCTTCACAATCACTTTATTCAACTGCCGGTAATCAATACAAAGTCTCAAAGTCCCATCCTTCTTTTTCACGAACAGCACTGGAGCTCCCCATGGTGACACACTGGGGCGTATGAACCCCTTATCTAGCAACTCTTGCAACTGAGTTTTCAACTCCCTCAATTCAGTAGTGCCATCCTATAAGGAGCAATGGAAATAGGTGCTGTACCCGGCAGTGTCTCAATAGCAAATTCAACTTCCCTTTCTGGTGGCAAACTAGGCAATTCTTCAGGAAATACCTCTGGGAAGTCTCTCACTGTGGGTATGTCACTCAGGTTTGGCTTAGCCTGCCTAGTATCCACCACATGTGCTAGGTAGGCTTGACAGCCTTTTCTCATCATTCTTCTTGCAACTGTGGCTGAGATGACTTTGGACAAGAAATCTGTCCTTTCCCCCACAACTGTGATCTCATTACCCTCTGAAGTTTTTAGAGAAATTCTCTTCAATTTGCAATCAACTATTGCCTGATGACGTGACAACCAGTCCATTCCCAATATCACGTCAAACTCATGGAAGGGCAACTCAATTAGGTCTGCCAAGAATTCATACCCCTGAATCTTTAACGGGCAACCCTTGTATACCTTGTTCACCACTACACTGTGGCCTAATGGATTAGTGACCAGAATGTCTTGGTCACTCTCCCCTACTAGTATCCCCCTTTCTACGGGTAGGTTGATGCAAATGTAGGAATGAGTGGATCCTGGATCCACCAATGCATGCACAGGAGTATTGTAGAGGGAGAACGTACCCCTAATGACGTCCGGGGCATCTTGCTCCTCCTGAGCTCTCAAGGCATAATTTACGCGGGTGGTGCATTATCGACCTCTCTCTGGCTCGAATGCGGGCCTGCAGGATGGTCCCACGGCCGGATTTACGGACCTTCTACCTCTCTGTGGTGTAGGGGTAGGTGCATGCTTGTGTCGGGCTTGTAGTAGTTCTGCGTGGCGTTCCTCGATTGATGTTCTGTCGACCCACATCTCAAGCAAGCACCAGTCACTCTCCAACACTCCCCCTTATGCCATTTTTGACAGTGTGGACATGCAGAAGATGCCGGGGCTGGTCCCCTGAACCTCATCCCTGGAGAGCTGCCCACTGATGGTGTGGACTGACCTCTCCTAGGGGTGAATCGTGGCACAGGCCCGAGACCACTCGCCTGTGGCTGACCAAACTCTGTGCAGGAGGACCCTTAAACTTCTTCCCAAATCCAGGAGCGGAACTAGACTGACCTGGTCCCCTCTTCTGCTGTCTATCCCTTCTGGTCTGCTCACTGATTCTTACTTTTTCCACCTTTATTGCAGCTTCCACTAACTTGGTAAATTCTGTGATTCCCAAGGCAGTGAGCTGGATCTTGATGTTATCATTTAGTCCCTCTTCAAATCTCTTGCATCTTTCAGCTTCATTAGGGACTATCTCCCTTCCATAACGGCTCAATCGGACAAATTCCTTCTCATATTCAGTCACTGACAATTGTCTCTGCCTCAAGTTAATAAATTCTCTTCTTCTCTCTTCCAGGTATACAGTACCCACATATTTCTTCTTGAACTCAGAGAGAAAGAAGTCCCAAGTTACAGCTTCTGGCTGCACTTCACTGGACACGGTGTCCCACCACTCATATGCATCATCTTGCAGTAAAGAGATGGCAGCTTCCAGGTTTTGCTCTGGAGTGCAGTGAAGTTGTTTTAGTACTCTGCCTGTTCTGTTCAACCAATTCTCGGCTGCAACAGAGTCATCTTCTCTCTTGCCATAGAAGTCCACAGCTCCAAACTTCCTTAGCCTTTCCAGGTGTGATTTCTGCTGTGGAGCTGGTGGTGGTGGTGGTGGTGCTGGCATTACCCCGGCCATTCGTCTAAAGAAGTCAGCCATTTCTTTGAAACATGGCTGTGGAGGTGGCGAGGCTCTGCTTGGTGGCGAGGCGATTCTCTCATGCCCCGGTCTCGGCCATCGCAAGTGGAGCATGACTCTCCACTTCCTCCTCAATGACTCTCTGAGATGAAGGGTCCATATCCTATTCAAAATAAGAAGGATAAACAGATCTGCGTCAGTGTCACCTCGACTCTTACAAATGCAATGCATGGTATGGACTCAATCTAGGCCCAGAAACGCCAAAACCAGGCTCTGATACCACTAAATGTGACGCCCCTTACCCGTGTACAGTATACCCGAGTAAGTAATGCCACACGGTGTACCGGCACACTCTAATGTTCCTCAATTAATTTTATATCATGCTTTTGCATATAATTTATGAAATATAATTTATTTAAACCATTTATCAAAAGTATCATTCATTTAAGGTTCCGAAAATTTTAAAGAAAATCCGGCGGAGTACCGGCTAAAAATGGAGAAAACCGTTCTTCGGAACCTGTTAAAAACACTTCCAATATTTTTATTCCATCGTCTCAAACTCCAACATCCAAAATCTCAACAATATTTCTCAATAGCAAATTCTCAATAATCTTTTCATTTCACAACATCCATTTCTCATATACAAGCGATAAATACATGCTCAAATTTTTGCATTCATAGTCATAACTTTCATTATTTACATGGACATCAAAATATATTACATGAGTTCAAATACATATGAAAAAAAAAGTAAAAATCTGCTACAAAATATCAAAATGACAAAATGACACCTAGTGCCCTACCAATGCACTGCAGGTAGTGAGGTGACACGGACACTGCTTGTGCTGCAGGATGGACTCACCCAGTCTGTGGTCTACTGGGCTCACGATCAGGATCTCCAGTACCTACGCGTGGCAAAAGCAATGCGCTAAGCAATAATGCTTAGTGGTGCAATAATAAAATAACAAGAAATAACAGATATAAATATGTAGTGCACGTACATGTTTTGTTTGTCATGTATTTGTATATCCATTCATTTATTTATTCTGCATTGCTCATTTTCATTCATTTGGTTGCCCAAGTAACCTACACTAGACGACAGGACTGGATAACGCGTAAACTGGCACTGGGTATCTAGTACCTCGGGCCGTCACACCATCGGTCGCATATGCATCACCCGGTGTGCAACAGAACAGCTACCAAGCTGTAAATAATCTCAGGCACAAGGCCAAGTCTCAATGCAAAGTCAGAATGGCTAAAAGCCATGAAATCACATAATGGCATTTTTGCCATGTGCAGTACTGCTAACTAAACCCTATTGGCATGCCAAACTATCCAAACCAATCTTGTTAAGTATACTAGGGCATTTGAAACTTTTAAATTCTTCAATCTTTGAATTTCAAGTTTTGGTGTTACTATTCACCTCTATAGTCAACTAAAATGTTGACTTTTTGATAGCAAATATGTACATTGACTTTGGCACTCCCAATATACCACATTTAGTGTCTAAAACTTGTTGGCATTAAATGTTAATACTATTTCAAAGTGTAACTCAACACAAGCAGAATTTTCAGTTTTGGTGAGTCAACTTCACTGTTAAATTGGACACTGTTACTGTGGGAATTTGAAGAAATGTAAAACATGAAAGTTGTTCCTTATTTTGTCTAGTTGAATTTCCTTTTTTGAATCACTCCATTTGGAGTTTTTTAGCTCTAGATATGGTCCAAAGACCCAAGCTGGCCGAATGTGCATTCTGCAGAATCAGTTTCAGGGTTCCGGATTGGGGCCAAGTTTTGGTCCTCTTACTTTGGTCTTTTGGGCATGGTTTCTTCAGCAAAAATGTGTCATTATAAGCCTAGTTTCATGTCCAATTGGCCAAACTTCAATTGGACTAACACAGCCCAAGTTATGATAGTGCAAAGGGACTGAATTTTCAGTCCCTATCTTTCAATCTAGGGCGATTTATACCTTGACTTTGCCATACCATTTTTCAGTTCTAATTATGGTCAACATACCTAAAATGGTCACTAATTGACCATTAAAATGTGCTCTAACAATTTCCTAAGCCAAATCAATTTTTCACTCCCCAAAACCCTAATTCAAATTCATAATTTATGCCATTTACCTTAGCTAGCTACTAAGGCATTACTCATATGTTTATAACTTCAAATATGGTTTCTAATTCACTTCAAGCTCATCAAAAGCATTCCTACATATTCTTTTACTAGGGCAGCCGAAATACAAGTGTTCATACTCATAGGTTTTTTGTTCATTTAAACTACAAATCTTACTAAGTTCAAGTCCAAAATCATGGAAATAAAGAGTTTAATGGGTATAAGTGCACTAACCTTGAATGGGCAGAATTTTCCAAGCCCCTAAACCTCACTTTACTTCTTCTTCTTGGCTGCCAAGAGCTTCTCCAAGTGATATGGTCAAGGTTTAATGAAAGGGGTTAGGGTTTAGCGGTGTAAGAAAGGGAGAGATTGAGCTTGATTGAAGAAAAAATCCATGGAGGTGTCTAGGGCAGTTTCGGCTGGCCTTTGGGGAGGGAGGTAGCTGCTGCAATTTGTGTTATTTTGGTCTTCTTTAATCTCTTTTAATAGTTAGTCAAACAATGGCTTAAGTGTGATTGGTCAAAATTTTCTTAATGACATAACCATGATGTCATAAATGCCCCTTTTCCTCATTTTCTTTTCTTTCCTCCACTACTCAAGTTCAATTTAATTTCTAGTAATGTTTCTTCATATTTTATGTCATATTAATTATTTACTCAACTGGACAAGTCGGCCAAAAATCACCTCGGAAGGCGAAATGACTAAAATTCCCTCCGTTTGGCTTAACGGGTCAAAATCGTCTGTACGGATTGAAAAATTTTTCTAGGTATTTTCTTGGCATTCTAATGCGATGGGAACCTCAATTACCCTTCTCTGGAGTTCCAAAAATTATTTTATAATTTTTCCCCCGGGTCTAGGGCTCCTCATTGCGAGAATCAACTTCCTCCTGTTACCCATTGCTTGGGCACCACTGCTTTTGCTTGTTTGTATTTTATTTCTAAAATTTTTACTAAGTTTTTATTATTAATATTTGATTTAATTAAGTTTCATGACTTTAGTTTAAATATTTTTCCGGACGTTCTAGTCCAGGACCGACACCGATCATCGGAATAAAGAGGATGTACGGAGTGGTTACCGGGAGGGTGTTACAACTCTTCCCCTCTAATTTAAATTTCGTCCTCGAAATTTACCTGATGCAAACAGCTGAGGGAACTGTTGCCTCATCGTCTCTTCACTTTCCCAAGTTGCCTCCTCAGTGTTGTGGTGCCTCCATAGCACTTTCACCAATGGAATTTGCTTGTTTCTCAACTCTTTCACTTCCCGAGCCAAGATCCGTAGAGGTTCTTCTTCGTATGTCAAATCCGGCTGTATTTCAATTTCTTCTCTAGAGATGACATGCAAAGGATCTGAGCGGTATCTTCTGAGCATGGACACGTGGAACACATTGTGGATCTTGTCCAGCTCTGGTGGTAAAGCTAGCCTATAGGCCACTGGACCCACACGTTCAATGACTTCATATGGGCCAATGAACCTAGGGCTTAACTTACCTTTCCTTCCAAACCTCAATACTTTCCTCCATGGTGACACCTTGAGGAACACTTTGTCGCCAACCACATATTCTATTTCTTTTCTCTTCAGGTCGGCATAAGATTTCTGTCTGTCTGAGGCAACCTTTAAGTTGGCTTTGATTGATTTCACCTTCTCCTCAGCCTGTTTCACCAGGTCTGGCCCTACCAGTTTGTCTTCGCCCAATTCAGTCCAGCACACTGGAGTTCTACATTTTCTCCCATACAGTGCTTCATACGGGGCCATTTGGATACTAGCTTGGTAGCTATTATTGTATGCAAATTCTGCCAGTGGGAGGTATCTATCCCAGCTTCCCTCAAACTCAATGACACAACTCCTCAGCATATCCTCAAGGACCTGACAAGTATTTCATGTTATTGTTATCATTTCAATTCAATATTTGTATCAATTTCATTGGTTTCAATTATTTACCTGGATTACTCTTTCAGATTGCCCATCCGTCTGAGGATGGAAAGCTGTGCTGAAATGGAGTTGTGTACCCAAGGATTCATGCAACTTCTTCCAAAATCTCGATGTAAACCTTGGGTCTCGATCAGATATGATGGAAAGTGGGATTCCATGCAGTCTAACTATCTCAGCGATATACATTCCGCTAACCTCTCTAGTGAGTAGTCACCCTAATCGCAGAAAGTGTGTCGACTTCACAATCTATCAACTATCACCCATCTTGCATTATGTTTCTTCCGGTGAGAGGTAGCCCACTTACAAAATCCATGGTGACCGATCCCATTTCCATTCGGTATGCGTATAGGTCAGAGCAAACCCGATGGAACTTGATGTTCGCTTGACTTGGCCGACATGTCAAGCATTTAGTCACGTAGTCGGCTATGTCCTTCTTCATACTGTGCCACCAATATTGGAGCTCAGATCATGATACATCTTTGTACTTCACGGGTGCATAGCATATACACTAGTGTGTGCCTCTTTTAGAATCTCGCTTTCAATTCCCGTTATCCGTACACAGTCTTCCTTTGTAGTGCACACCCGTCTGCTTTCACCTCATAGTCACCGCTTTTCTCCGGGATTTTGCTCATAATAGCCATTAGCTTCTCATCTACCTTACGCCCATCTAGTATCTCACTGTAGCGTGTTTGGCCTCACTTGCAACTCACCAAAATAGCTCCATCTCGAATCAAGGTTAGACGGGCATTTAATGATCTCAAAGTCGTGATGGACTTTCTGCTCAAAGCATCAAGAACTACATTTGCCTTCCTGTGATGGTAGTAAATTTCACAGTCAAAATCCATCAGGAACTCAATCCATCGCCTCTGTCTAAGGTTGAGCTCCTTCTAGGTTGGCAAATATTTCAGGCTTTTGTGGTCAGTGTAAATATAGCACTTTTCACCATATAAGTAGTGCCTCCATATCTTCAGTGCGAAGATAATTGCTGTAAGCTCTAGATCATGGGTAGGGTAATTCTGCTCATGTGGCCTTAGCTGCCTGGAAGCATAGGGGATCACTTTCCCTTCTTGCATCAATACACACCCTAGCCCATTATGTGAAGCATCATTTGTAGACCACAAAGTCCTTTCTGGACAATCGCTGTTAACACCGGTGCCTCTGTTAACATCGCCTTCAACTTCTCAAAACTGGTCTGACACTTGTCATTCCAGTCAAATTTGACATTCTTGTGTAACAACTTGGTCATTGGAGCAGCTATTAGGGAAAATCCCTTCACAAATCTCCTGTAATACCCAGCTAGCCCCAAGAAGCTTCTGACCTCAGTTGTGTTTCTGGGAGGCTTCCATTCCATCACTACTTCTATTTTCTTGAGATCCACCCTAATCCCATCAGCTGACACTATGTGTCCAAGGAATGCAATTTCATTCAGCCAAAAGTCACACTTGGACAACTTAGCATACAGCTCCTTTTCTCTCAGGGTTTGCAGAACAACCCTCAAATGCTCATCATGTTCTTCCCTGGTCTTGGAATACACTAGAATATCATCAATAAAAACCACTACGAACCGATCCAGGTATGGATGGAAGATACGGTTCATAAGGTCCATGAATGCTGCTGGTGCATTTGTTAGGCCAAAGGGCATCACCAGAAACTCATAATGCCCGTACCGGTCCCGAATGCGATCTTGGGCACATCTACATCCTTCACCCTCAGCTGATGATACCCTGATCTGAGATCAATCTTAGAAAATACTCCTGCTCCCTTCAACTGATCAAACAGATCATCAATTCTAGGCAACGGATACTTGTTCTTCACAGTCACTTTATTCAACTGCCGGTAATCAATACAAAGTCTCAAAGTCCCATCCTTCTTTTTCACGAACAGCACTGGAGCTCCCCATGGTGACACACTGGGGCGTATGAACCCCTTATCTAGCAACTCTTGCAACTGAGTTTTCAACTCCCTCAATTCAGTAGTGCCATCCTATATGGAGCAATGGAAATAGGTGCTGTACCCGGCAGTGTCTCAATAGCAAATTCAACTTCCCTTTCTGGTGGCAAACCAGGCAATTCTTCAGGAAATACCTCTGGGAAGTCTCTCACTGTGGGTATGTCACTCAGGTTTGGCTTAGCCTGCCTAGTATCCACCACATGTGCTAGGTAGGCTTCACAGCCTTTTCTCATCATTCTTCTTGCAACTGTGGCTGAGATGACATTGGACAAGAAATCTGTCCTTTCCCCCACAACTGTGATCTCATTACCCTCTGAAGTTTTTAGAGAAATTCTCTTCAATTTGCAATCAACTATTGCCTGATGACGTGACAACCAGTCCATTCCCAATATCACGTCAAACTCATGGAAGGGCAACTCAATTAGGTCTGCCAAGAATTCATACCTCAATCCTTAACTGCAACCCTTGTATACCTTGTTCACCACTACACTGTGGCCTAATGGATTAGGGACCAGAATGTCTTGGTCACTCTCCCCTACTAGTATCCCCCTTTCTACGGGTAGGTTGATGCAAATGTAGGAATGAGTGGATCCTGGATCCACCAATGCATGCACAGGAGTATTGTAGAGGGAGAACGTACCCCTGATGACGTCCGTTAATTTCCATTCCATTAATTTCCAAGCTTTAAATTTCATTTCACATTTACATATATTAAGTATAATCACCCAAATGATTTCCCATACACATAAATATTTAATCAACCTTTTAATCCACCATTTACAAGCATAAATAAACTGCCTTCAAGGTGTTTCCATGGCTGCCAAAAGTACACATTCCCATTCAACATCAAATCTCAAAAATTTCTTCATAAATCAACCATCCATAACACCCTTACAAACTTTAACAAAGCAACAATCAAAAACTCAAACTTACCTATGGATGAGACTTCTTAAATCTTCACCAAAACTTCTTGAAATTGCTATCAAACTCTTCCTTGTGATGTGGGGATAAACTTTAATGAAGCAACCTAGGTGTTTGGAGGTGAAATGAAGAGGATGATGAAGCTCCTTCAATTTCGGCAATGGAGGCTTCTAAGGCTTTCATTTTGGCAATGGTGGTCTTCAAGGGTTGAAGATGAAGTTTTAGTGGAGCAATCTGCCCACTTAATGCATTTTATAGTCCTTAGTGGTCCACTCACATAAAATCAATTATATTATATGTTTAAATGTGATAATTAGTCAATTTGCCCTCCATTTTTACTATTTACATTAGGTACTCCTAAATTAATTTTTCATTATATTTTCCAAGTGTAATATTATTTATTTTTAATAGACATTTAGGTCAAAAGACGACTCGGGATGTCAAATGACCACAATACCCCTGTTCGGGTTGCATTCCCGATTTTTCGGTAACACCGAGTTTTGTCCGTTTTTCGATTTCTCACTTTTCTTGGTACTAATTATTTAATTTTTCTTTGATATTTCTAATGATATTTATACTTCAATAAATATTTATTTGAGTCCTAAAAATATTTTCCAGGGTTCCCCGCAGTCCAGGGCTAGTCAACGGTCCACGCCGTGACTTCCTGATCACCCATCGCTAGGGTTCTCGGCTCGCTTAACTTGGTTGCATTTCTTTACTATTATTTTTCCTTTGTTTTTCTTGTATTTTCTTTTCTTGTATTTCATTATTTTATGTCTCCTCACTCACATCGAAGTGTAGTTCTAGGCATCCTAGCTGTCCGGACAACGCTGGTCACTGGAACAGTAGAACGCACTACCGAACATAGGGGTGTTACAATTCTCCCCCCCTTAAATAAATTTCGTCTTGAAATTTTACCTGGCATTAGTCTCTGAATAGTTGTGGGTGCTGTCTCCTCATATCCTCTTCACGTTCCCAAGTAGCTTCTTGGCCTGAATGATGGTTCCACAGCACTTTAACCAGGTGTATCTGTTTATTCCTCAGCTGCTTCACCTCATAAGCCAGAATTTTTATGGGTTCTTCCTCATATGAGAGGTTTGGATTTACCTCAATCTCTTCAACTGATAGTACATGAGATGGGTCTAATCTGTACCTCCTTAACATGGACACATGGAAGACACTGTGTATCCTTGCCAGCTCTGGAGGTAATGCCAACCGATATGCCAAAGGACCCACTCCTTCCAGAATCTCATATGGTCCGATGAAACGAGGACTCAGTTTTCCTTTTCTGCCAAATCTCATAATCCTCTTCCAAGGAGAAACTTTGAGGAATACTTTATCACCCACTGCATACTCAATATCTCTTCTCTTCAGATCAACATAGGACTTCTGATGGTCTGATGCAGCCTTGAGTCTATCTCTGATCAATCTGATCTTTTCCTCTGTCTGCTGAACAATTTCTGGCCCAATCATCTTCCTTTCACCTACTTCATCCCAACATAAGGGAGTTCTGCACTTTCTGCCATACAAAGCTTCATATGGAGGCATCCCAATGCTTGATTGGTAGCTGTTGTTATAAGCAAACTCAATTAAAGGCAAGTGTGTATCCCAACTACCTTCAAATTCAATCACACAAGCCCGTAGCATATCCTCCAATATCTGAATAACCCTCTCGATCGCCATCCGTCTGTGGGTGGAATGTCATCTTTGAAGTTCAATCTAGTTCCTAGGGCTCTCAAGACTACCCTGAATCTAGAAGTGAACCTAGGATCTCTGTTAGACACAATTGATACCGCACTCCATGCAATTTTACAATCTCATATATGTACAATCCGCCAATCTTTCTGTGCTATAGTCCATCCGAACTGGCAAAAAGTGAGAAGACTTGGTCAATCTGTCAACTATAACCCAAACTGCATCTTGAATACTCTGTGTCCTTGGAAGTCCTTAAACAAAATCCATAGTTATCCGTTCCCATTTCCACTGCATGCGACAAAGGATGTAATAAACCACCGAACTTGATGTTACGCCTTTACTTGTCGACAAGTTAGGCATTTGGAAACAAACTCACTATATCCTCTTCATACCCATCCACCAAGAATGCTCTTCAAATTTCTCAGTACATTTTAGTTCCACCAGGGTGCATAGCAAAAGGAGACTCATGTGCTTCCTTCATAATGACTTGTCTCAATTCTACATCACTAAGAATGCACATTCTACCTTGATGTAGCAATAAACCATCATCTTTCACAGAAAATTCAGGTTTCTTGCCCTGCTGGACTTCCCTCAATAGCTTCTGATATTTAGCATCATTTTGAGCAGCCATTTTGATATGATCAATCAACACTGGCTGTACATGCCATGCAACTACTGTCTGTCCCTCATCATCAATCTCTAAACTAGCATGCTGTGCTTTCAATTCATATACCATGGACAAAGGGGAAACTCCGAGACTTGCCATAGTCTTGCCACTTAAGGCGTCAGCCACCACATTTGCTTTCCCTGGCTGATAGTCTATTAAGCAATCATAATCTTTAATGAGTTCTAACCATCTCCTCTGCCTCAAATTCAATTCCTTCTGGGTGCCCAAATACTTCAAGCTCTTGTGATCTGTGTAAATGTAGCATTTCTCCCCATACAAATAGTGTCTCCAGATCTTCAGAGCAAAAACAATAGCTGCTAGCTCCAGATCATGTGTTGGGTAGTTCCTCTCATGCGGTTTCAGCTGGCGTGATGCATAAGCAATGACATTCCGATTTTGCATCAGTACACAGCCTAACCCATTGTGAGAAGCATCACTATAAACTGTGTATTCTTTACCCAAAGTAGGTAAAGTGAGGACTGGAGCTTCAGTCAAACACCTCTTCAACTCATCAAAACTTTGCTGACATTTATCTGTCCACTGAAATTTTACATCTTTCCGAAGCAGCTTGGTTAGTGGAGAAGATAACATAGAAAACCCTTTCACAAACCGACGGTAATATCCAGCTAAACCCAGAAAACTGTGAATTTCTGTGATGTTCCTGGGCGGCTTCCAATTAAGGATAGCTTCTACCTTGCTGGAATCTACCTTGATCCCTTCAGCTGACACAACATGTCCCAAAAAGGAGATTTCTTTCAGCCAAAATTCACACTTCAACAATTTGGCGTATAGTTGTTTCTCCCTTAAAGTCTGCAGTACAATCCGCAGATGTCCGTCATGCTCCTCTGCATTCCTCGAATATATCAAAATGTCATCAATAAACACCACCACAAATTGATCAAGATATGGTCTGAAGATAGTGTTCATCAGATCCATAAAAGTAGCTGGAGCATTTGTTAACCAAAATGGCATTACTAGAAACTCATAGTGGCCATACCGAGTTCTGAAAGCAATTTTTGGAATACTCTGCTCTTGCACCTTCAACTGATAATAACCAGATCGCAAATCAATTTTGGAGAATACAGTTGCACCCTTCAACTGATCAAATAGATCATCAATGCGAGGCAATGGATATCTGTTCTTTATTGTCACCTTATTCAACTGCCGGTAATCTATACATAAGCGGAGAGTACCATCCTTCTTCTTAACAAACAACACTGGTGCTCCCCAAGGTGACATACTAGGGCGGATGAAGCCCTTTTCAAGTAATTCTTGCAATTGTATCTTCAACTCCTTCAACTCTGCTAGTGCCATTCTGTATGGTGTTATGGAGATTGGATCCACACCAGGCATAACATTAATTTCAAACTGCACTTCTCTTTCCGGAGGTAATCCTAGCAATTCATCAGGAAACACATCTGGAAAGTCATATACTGTAGGGATGTCCTTCAATGCTGGACTCCCCCACTTGGGTGTCTACCACATGTGCCAAGTATGCTTCACACCCCTTTCTGATAATTTTTCTGGCTAGTGTAGCCGAAATGATGTTTGATGGCTATAACTGCCTCTCCCCATGTATTACCACATCACTGTACTGAGGGAGACCAAAAGTGACTGTCTTGACCTACTACCAATCATGGCATGATGCCTAGCTAACCAATCCATGCCCAAGATGATATCATAATCTCTGAAGGGCATTTCAATGAAATCAGACAAAAAAGTGTGTCCTTGGATCACCAAAGGACAATCTCTATACATTCTATTAACCCTGACTTCCTGTCCTAGTGGACTTGTTACTAGCACCTCAAAGTCCATTTTTGTACATGGAACAGCAATGCAATCAATGATGCTAGCACTCACATAAGAATGGGTAGAACCCGGATCAAATAACACAAACACATTCTGATTAAAAGTTGAGAAGGTACCAGCCACAACATCAGATGTCTCGGCCTCTTCCCTCTGTCTCATTGCATAGACTTTGACTGGGGCACTGTCTTGCTTTGAATGTTTTACTGTGCCTTGGCTGCCTGCTGGGCTACCTCTACCCTTGCCTCTACCTCTACTGGGTGGTTGTGAACTTTTGGTAACAAGGCTCTGAACTGACCCTTCTGCAATAGTAGGAGGTGGTCTAACTCTGCGACTACTGGTGCAGTCCTTGGCAAAGTGTCCTATGCCTCCACAGTTATAACAGGCTCCAATAGCCTTGTAGCATATCCCACCATGATTTCTTCCACAGGTTTCACATTGGCGGGGAGGTTAGGAACCTCTGTACTCACGACTGGATAGGGAGGCTTCGTCTGAATATCTTCCCCTACTGGACTTCTTGCCACCTCCGCCATGTCCCCATGATTCTTCCTCTTACGGTAGGGACCACTAGAACTCGTTTCTACCGATTTTCCTCTTTCTCTGTCTTCTCCGATTTCTTTTCTCAGAGCCGCTTGCACTCAATTCTTTCCAACTCTAGAGCTTGAGAAACAAGTTCAGAGAAGTTAGTGTGTTTGAATTCGAATACTTGTAATCTGATACTGGGCTTTAAGCCGGTTTCAAACCTCTTGCATCTCTCCCTGCTAGTAGAAAGTAGACTCACTGCATAATGGCTCAGTCGAGAAAATTCTCTTTTATACTCAGCCACTGATCTGTTCCCCTGTTTCAGACTTAGGAATTCTTGTAACTTCTGGTCTACATAAGCATCAGGGACATATTTTTGTCTGAATTCCCTGAGAAAGTCATTCCATGTTAGCACTGCAGTTCTACTGATCGTGGGGAATGGTTTTCCACCAGTCATAAACATCCCCCTGTAGTAAAGATACTGAGTATTCAAATCTGAGCTCCTCTGTACAATGTAGCTTCTTGAATACCCTATCCATCCTCTCTAATCACTGTTCAGCTTCTAGAGGATCTACTGTCCCCTTGAACTCTGTAGCCCCATATTTCATCAATTTGTCATACTGCCTAGTAGGAGACTGTGGTTGTACCACTGGTGTCTGTATTGGGACTTAAGTAGGCACATTACCAGCCATTTGTTGGAACATTGCAGCCATCTGGGCAACCGAAAGCAGAAATCGCAGATGCAGGGTCGGTGTCTTTGAACCATCGACATTGTGTAGGGTCAGCATCCCCTTGCACCTCAGCCTCAATAGATTGATCGACTGAACGATCACCCTCTTCCATGGTAATGCGAGGATCTTAGATCTCCTGAACAAACAACACAAGGAGATTTCCTCCCGTTAGTGCATATTTATAATGTAATGTACTGTATGTATCAAACAATGATATTGAGCAGTTGTACTATGAAGAAAGAATATTCAAGTAATAGGTGAAAATAGAATTTAAAAAACTAGCTCTGATACCACTAAAACATGTCACACCTTACCCCTCTGTAAGGCATAACATGATCCCGTAGTATACCTAATGAATTACCAACTCCGTCTACTGATAACCCATTAAATACACAACAAGGGATTTTAAAAACTTTTCTTACTTCTTTTACAGTGGTGAGCACAATTTACAGATGTTAAAAACCTTTTTGAACTGAAGTGATAGAACTAACACATTTGAATTATTTGGAATTTCTGTAAAAATTTGGGCAGTGTCATCTGTATTTTGGATAAAACAATTCTTCAGAAAACCTGTAAAAAGCACTTCAATATATTTCCAAATCTCAACTCCAACATATTTCTCAGCACAATATATTTCTCAACTCAAATCCACATAAATTTTTCAAAGACTGAGATAAAAGAAATATAATACAAATTTAACAAGTCAAAATATCTCATAATTTACTTTACAACTTCAATGCACAATTTTAATTTACAACTGCTCAAAACCAAAAACACTATGTACATACAGTGGTCATACATTACAGTACAAAATGCAAAATGTGGTATACTCATTATACCCTATAATCTCTCGCTGGATGTACTAGCACTTAATCACGCTCGTCTGTCTGCTTACTGCGATAAAGAATGAAAGCTATCACTGAGACAATGTCTCGCAGCACAACATTAACCAAATACAACTTTAAATCACAAATCACAAGTTATATAAATAGTGGATACTCAAAACCATAGTTAAATTCAAGACAATAAATGTCAACAAGAATTTAAACTCCATTTCTCAATATCACAATAATTTCAATAAATCAAATCATGATTAAATTCAAAAGACAGTGAATGTCAATAAGAATTTAACTCCATTTCACAATCTCATAATACAAATCAATAAATCACACACAGCTTAATCATGTTCCAAAGTTCAATTAGTCCCAAAAGTCGATGACTCATGAGGAATAACATAGCTAGCTAGCAAAAATATGAGTACTCATTCGATTCGTCCTCAATAGGCACACACCTCAACACTTCAGCCAGAGAGGGAATTCAATTCGTCCCACTAGACAAGCTAGCGAGGAATACAATCAATATACATGATAGCTGTGGTTTCAAATCATTTCCAATGCTTTTCAATCAATAAGTATCCATCAATATCATTCAAACAATTTTTCATAGTTTCAAACCATTTACAATGCTTTTCAAGCAATAAATATCCATCAAATATCATTCAAACAATTTTTCACAGTTTCACAATTCAAAACAACAATATACAAATAGTCATAATTTATTTCAATTGAAAATAATTCAAAAGAACTAGCTATTGTGCACAAACCTCTGATAACTGTCTCCTGGTCTTGACTCAGTGTTTCCTTCCCTTTTCCTGAGTCTTTGCTAACTGAGAAACACAATTTGAAGTGTTTCAGTACTAAATTAAACTGTCTCTAACGATAATGTTTGATAAATAATTCACTGAATGTTATTATTTGCTTAATCAACCTAATATATCGACCCTCGGTGCATTCTAGGTAAATTAGGTTTTAATGTTACTAACATGTCACATTCGATAGTCTTTTAGGGTTAGTACACGTTACCAAGTTCATTTCCGTGTATACTGCATTTTCTTGCAATTTGTTGGATTCCGGGATACTAGTTTGACCTAGTTGGACGGCCTAGTTCCCTCAGTTTTTGGGTTTCGGTCAAAACTACAAACTTGTAGATATATGTCTCATGGAACGCGGGGAAAAATTTCAGGTCATTCTGAGTTATGTAGACCAAGTTATGGTCATTTTACTATTGCTGGTCAAATTGCACCAAAATTGGTCACTTTATGTCATTTTAGGTCATTTTAGGTTCGGCTAGTTTTTGGACCCGAATTTGTGCAAGCTGTTTGACTTGCTTATGGTCATTTCTGGGCTTTGGTGTCTTCATAAGACTTGTAGATATGGGTCTTAACTATTCATGGTTAAAATTTCAGGTCAATTGGACCTGTGTTGAGTGAGTTATGGCCTAAATACTAACCGCTGCCCAAATGGTCAATTTTCAGGCCTCAATTGCACTTAATCCGGATTTGGTCATTTTTCAAGCTACCTTGCAAGCAGAATTTTGGCAAGCTTCCTTCATGAAAGTTGGCACATTTTGTGCCTAGTTTCACCTCCAATTGGTCTCATACCAATTGGAGCCACACACTTAAAGTTATAGGTCTAAAACACAAACTACCTTATTGTATTTCTTGCATACACATCAAGGATCACTTTTAACACTTACCAAACTTAACATTCAAACCAATTCTGGTTGTACCAAAATCTAAACATAATTTACAACATATTATAGAACATTTTGGCAGCTTACAATTACATTCAATGTGCACCCACAAGTGCAGAATTTGTCCAACTCAATTTACAACAATTCAATCACCAATTCATGCTCATTTACATGTCCAACTTCACACCATCATACATGCACTCAAACTGCCATAACAACCAACACATTTTAACATCATTATTCCATAAACCAAGCATGAATTCCAGCATTCTTCAAGAGCTAACAAACTGCCACAATGGTACATTTACATTCCATTAATTTCCAAGCTTTAAATTTCATTTCACATTTACATATATTAAGTATAATCACCCAAATGATTTCCCATACACATAAATATTTAATCAACCTTTTAATCCACCATTTACAAGCATAAATAAATAGCCTTCAAGGTGTTTCCATGGCTGCCAAAAGTACACATTCCCATTCAACATCAAATCTCAAAATTTTCTTCATAAATCAACCATCTATAACACCCTTACAAACTTTAACAAAGCAACAATAAAAAACTCAAACTTACCTATGGATGAGACTTCTTAAATCTTCACCAAAACTTCTTGAAATTGCTATCAAACTCTTCCTTGTGATATGGGATAAACTTTAATAAAGCAACCTAGGTGTTTGGAGGTGAAATGAAGAGGATGATGAAGCTCCTTCAATTTCGGCAATGGAGGTTTCTAAGGCTTTCATTTCGGCAATGGTGGTCTTCAAGGGTTGAAGATGAAGTTTTAGTGGAGCAATCTGCCCACTTATGCATTTTATAGTCCTTAGTGGTCCACTCACATAAAATCAATTATATTATATATTTAAATGTGATAATTAGTCAATTTGCCCTCCATTTTTACTATTTACATTAGGTACCCCTAAATTAATTTTTCATAATATTTTCCAAGTGTAATATTATTTATTTTTAATGGACATTTAGGTCAAAAGACAACTCGGGATGTTAAATGATCACAATGCCCCTGTTCGGGTTGCATTCCCGATTTTTCGGTAACATCGGGTTTTGTCCGTTTTTCGATTTCTCACTTTTCTTTGTACTAATTATTTAATTTTTCTTTGATATTTCTAATGATATTTATACTTCAATAAATATTTATTTGAGTCCTAAAAATATTTTCCAAGATTCCCCGTAGTCCAGGGCTAGTCAACGGTCCACGCCGTGACTTCCCGGTGCGGTCACCCATCGCTAGGGTTCTCGGCTCGCTTAACTTGGTTGCATTTCTTTATTATTATTTTTCCTTTGTTTTTCTTGTATTTTCTTTTCTTGTATTTCATTATTTTATGTCTCCTCACTCATATCGAAGTGTAGTTCTAGGCATCCTAGCTGTCCGGACAACACTGGTCACTGGAACAGTAGAACGCACTACCGAACATAGAGGTGTTACACCTTGCTTCAAACTAAGAAACTCCTATAGCTTCATATCTACATATGTGTCAGGAACATACTTCTGTCTAAATTCTCTGAGAAAGTCATCCCATGTCAACACAGGGGGCTCAACCAAACTGTGAGGAATGGTCTTCCACCACTCATATGCATCTCCATGCAGTAGAGGGACCAAGTATTCGAACTTCAAATCATTGGCGCAATGCAGTTTCTTGAATACTCTCTCCATCCACTCTAACCATTGCTCAGCTTTCAATGGCTCCACTGTACCCTTAAACTCTGTCGCCCCATACTTCATTAACTTGTCATATTATCTAGCTAGGGATGGTGGTTGCACTGGAGGTGCTTGCACTGGAGCTTGGACTGGTATATTGCCAGCCATTTGCTAAAATAGTGTAGCCATCTGCCGAGCGAACTGAGCAGGAAACTGTATGGGTGGGACAGGTGCAGCTGATCCACTGGCATTCTAAGGAGCTGGGGCTTCCCCCTGTACCTCAGCTGCTACTGATTACCCTATTGTGTGATCCCCCTCTTCCATACTGAATCACAAAGAATTCTACTCCCTGGACAACCAACACAAGGAGATTTCCCTCCATTAGTTCATATTTATGATGTAATGCACTATATGTATCAATTAATGACAGTTGAGCAGTTGTACTTATCAAAATTTTTCAAACATGCAATTTCAAAACTTGTATAAAAACTAAAGCTCTGATACCACTAAAACATGTCACACCTTATCCCTTGTGAGGCACGACATGTTCCCGTAGCATACCTAATGAATTACCGAACTCCACCTACCGATAACCCATTAGTTATGCTACAAAGGATTTTAAAACAAACCATAACTTTTTATCTTATCAATTCTTTTGTAGAAAACTGCATGAGAATAGTTAAAATTCTATGTAAACATTCATTGGAAATAATGATAGACTCAATATTGTAAAAGTTACATTTTCATAAGTCTCAAAGTAAAATACAAAATAGTTACAAACTCAAAATGTGATAGCAATGCAATGCTTTTAAATACAAACTGCTCAATGTCCGTACATCCATACATATAAGTACAAAATACATCCAAAGGAATCACAAGGGTATACCTAACGTAAATACCCACAAATAATACCAAAATGCTACTTTCAAGTCTCTCACTCGGCAGCCTTCTCCTTTCCCTTACCTGTGAAAGCATAAAGAAGCTATCGCTGAGTATATCACTCAGTGGTGCACAACTAATAACTTTAAAACTTAAGGTAAAACACAATTTGTCAAAGCATGATAAATCACATTTTTCTTAAACATGAAAACTTCACAATAGTTCTAAGTCCATAAAGGCCATTTATTGGAATAACATTTCAAATGAGAAATCACACTTCATAAATCACAATTCACAAAGCATTAGTGTTGCCAACATCAGCACACAGTTTAGGCCACGACACAAAATTTCACGATCAGTGCCGTGTTGTACACCACGATAAAGCAATCTCAACCTCACTAACCGTTATTAATGAGGGAAGGGCTAGCTAGCTAATGAGTACTCATGTAGTCTTACCCCACTAACCGTTATTAATGGAAGACATAATCAATATCAATTATCAACCCCAAGTAGCCATTACTACTGGGGAGTTCCGAAAGGGACTGTCATGCTAACTGTGGTTTCAAAACAGTTTCCAAAAATTTCCCACTCAACGATCACATTTATAAACCAATAAACACATTTAAATTCATCATAATATCCATATAAAGGTGGCAATACCCAAATTTCTTAAATGCAAGAGAAAAATCATATTTCAATCAGAGTAAACTTATTCAAAGCAAACTCATTCAATTTAACACATTCCAAGCAATTTACAAGTTTAAAAACGAAGAAAAGGTTAGTTGTGCACAAACCTTCAATAATTCTCCTTCCTTGTTACCTACTTTTCCTTGTCCGTTCCAACTTCTTTTTCTACTGAAAATACACAAATAGAATACCTCAATACCAATCTCAATTGCTGCCAAGAACTCATTACATGCATGTGAAGGAGCAGAAGCATGAAAAACACAAGTTTAGATCATTGAAATTCAAAATTTTTCTTCTAGGGTCACATACATCATGCAAGATTTATTTTTATCTATTTGATTTCAAAGATAAAAAGCATGTTAAAACTCTTTTAATATATTTTTGGATCTAAATTTACCATTTAAGATTTTAGAATTAATAGATTAATTCATTAGAACCCTAGATTAGATCAAGAACAAGTGCACTAACATGTTTGAAGCACTGCAGTGTGTTTGACACCTTTGGGATGCGCCTAGGACACCAGATGTTGTCCCTCTAGCTTGTCCACACTAAGATCACCAATGACAGCCCCTTGAATTGCTTCTAAAGCTTTTCCAATCAATTAGAAAATCAGGTTTTTCGTTTTGAGAGATTACAGATGTAAACAGGACACTAGAAACGATTTCTAGTATTTTTAATTCAAGAGATTGTTGGGAAATCTTTTTGAATTGATGAGAGATGAAGAAGATGAAAGGGAGAGGTGCTTTGGGGGGGCACCAATGAAACAAATAGCAACTAGGTATTTTTCTTTTCATCCTTTCCCTTATATAGCTAGGTCACCACTTAAAACCCTTGCCACATGTCACCTTCTGATTGGCTCTAGGTTTAATTGACCCAATCACATTTTGCCAAGTGTTAAACCTATATTTAATCTTGACTTTAATCATCTTACATGATTAAAAGACATATGGCAAGCTTATGTGTAGTGTCATGTATCACCATCTCATGATGCCACATGTCACCCTGTGAAATGACCAAAATACCCCTGTGTCTTAATTTTGAGTTCTCAACCCAAAATAATTATTTCTCTTCTTCTAATCAATTTATATCAAATATAAATTAATTAATTAATCTCTATTAACTAATTTCTCATTAATTAAATTCATATTTAAATACTTTAAATATAAATTTAACTTATACTATACATCCAATAACCTATATTTGGTTTCAAGCCATGCTAGGGACTTTGCAATCTAATTGCAAACCAAATCTATTTAATTTATCAATTAAACTCTTTAATTAATTAATTAAATCATATTTAATTTGGTGATTACCTGTGTATGTGTGTGACTTACTAGGCTCATCACTAATTGGCAATGAGACATGATATCAACTCTTAATATCATCAGAACTCTTTCTTACCATAAATGATTTCTCTAAATCATTTTATGAACCTAACAGACCATGGTTAACACCTAGCATAGCATGCCATGGCCACCCAATTAGTAATAAGGTTTACCTTAAATGAACCTATAATCATATGTTACCATGCACTAGAATCTCTCTGTTACAAAATCTCAACTCAAGCTGGAGTCATGGTTTATGCCAACCCCATTTGCTATGAATATTATGTTCTCTTTTAATTCTAGTTCTTGATTAAAATGATTTTCTCATCAGAAACTCTTTTCTAAAAAAATCTATCTGTCCTGGCCAGGAACTTGAAACATCAAGAATAATTAAATGAACATAGGATTTTATTCCTATTTACTTAGAGGAACAGATTCCATCTTGATCAACACCTACGTCCATATATAACTAGTAGGAGCCAACACATGCCCATATACCCATACACAGTACAAGTATGAAAGCAGTATCAAACTCAAACCATCTATATACAAGATAACTATGCTATCTCAGGTCTAAAGATTATATGCACTGATATGATTTATAACAATGCATTGACAAGAGTAAACTCCATGTGCTTGTCATAAATGTCACTGGTTCGACCTACTTATCATGTACAAGTGCCTATCATGTTTGTTATATGGCATGAGACTCATCGTTCCATCTTATTTACATCTCATATAAATAACTTCGGAACAAACATGATTTCAATCTTTCTGGATAAGTCATATCCTTATTGTGAAGTATCCTCGATTGTGAACCTATTTATGATACTTTGTGCTACAAATACTGCCACTCATATTCTTAACAACTTAAGAATAGAATTTCTAACAAAATATCAATGGACCTTTTCAATCACACATAAATATATTATGTAAATGAAAAAGTGAAAATGCTTTTTATTAATAAAAACATGTGCAAGATATATACTAAATGATATGCTCTAAGGCATACTACTAACAGCATGTCTAATGCATCCCAAGTTAGCTTTGAAAATTTTAGAATATTTTGGTTTTGGGACAACTTGGTGCCCTAATCTTTGAACCCAATTTTTACCTAGTTTCGATCATAATTTGAGGAGGTATTCTTCATGAAAATTGTTCATTTAGGTCTTAACTTTATTTTCCTTTTTGAATCACCAAATTCGGAGCTGTGTAGCTCAAGTTATGACCAAAAAACAATTACTGTTCATGTCACTGTTCATCCTGCAGATTCAGTTCTGGTAGATTTATCGATCCAACTTCGTTCAGCAATTTGATCAAGTTAAGTCCATAATTTGGTCTAATGTTCTGCATACAAAATGTTCTACTATCTCTTAGGTTTCCATCGGTTCAAGAATCGCCTCAATCGGAGTTTTCTAAAGAGAGTTATGGCCATGCAAAATTTATTGTTCATATGGTAAATCTGTAGATTTTCAGATTTCTGCAGATTCAGTGATTCAACTTCGTTTAGCAGTTTGATCTGGTTAAGTCCATAATTTGGCCTCAAGTTCTTCTTATGAAATGTTCTACTATATTTTAAGTTTCTATCAGTTCAAGATTCACCTAAATCAGAGTTTTCTAGAGAAAGTTATGGCCATGCAAATTTTACTGTTCATATAGTCAAATTCTACAGGTTCCAAAATTTTGTATCTAAGTTCAAGGCTCATTTCGGATAACTTAAGGTCATTTTTGGGGCAGCGTATCTTCACAAAAATTCTAGTCCTATGTCTCAAGTTTCGTTTTCAATTGGTTTCACACCAATTGGAGTTGTGTAGCTTAAGTTATGGGCTTCCAAATACACTGCATTCAGTATGCAAAATTCTGCCCTAAGTTCAATTTTTCATTTCTTCAATTACTTCCATTAACCAACCTCAATTCACATTTAATTCAACCAAAATGACTATAATTTAGTATTGACACATCAATGGCACTCCCTAGCACAAACCCCATAATTTTCAAACACCAAAGTTTGCAATTTTCCCTAATCCTACCATTTCATTACTTCCATTCATCAACCCAATGTCAATTAAAACTAAATAAACCTCAAATGATCATAATTTAACACTACACATACCAATTTCACTCTCTAGCACCAAAACCCAATTTCCCCACGAACCCTAATCTTCCATAATTCAATTTATGCATTTCCTCGAAATCTTACTACTCCCAATCATGCATTGCCACACCTTATCCCTGGTAAGGCATGATATGTTCCCGTAGCATACCTAATGAATTACCAAACTCCACCTACCGATAACCCATTAGTTATGTTACAAAGGATTTTAAAACAAATCATAGCTTTTTATCTTATCAATTCTTTTGCAAAAAACTGCATGAGAATAGTTAAAATTCCATGTAAATATTCATTGGAAATAATGATAGACTAAATATTGCAAAAGTTACATTTTCATAACTCTCAAAATAAAATACAAATAGTTATAAACTCAAAATACTTTTGTAAAGCAGTACTTTTTCATACAAACTGCTCAATGTCTGTACATTCATACATATAGGTACAAAATACATCCAAAGGAATCACAAGAGTATACCTAATGTAAATACCCACAATCAATACCAAAATGCTGCTTCCAAATCTCTCACTCGGCAGCCTTCTCCTTTCCTTACTCACATAAAGATAAAGAAGTTATCGCTGAGTATATCACTCAGTGGTGCACAACTAATAACTTTAAAACTTAAGGTAAAACACAATTTGTCAAAGCATAATAAATCACATTTTTCTTAAGCATGAAAACTTCATAATAGTTCTAAGTCCATAAGAGCCATTTATTGGAATAACATTTCAAAAGAGAAATCACACTTCATAAATCACAATTCACAAAGTATTAGTGTTGCCAACATCAACACACAATTTAGGCCATGACACAAAATTTTATGATCTGTGTCATGTTGTACACCATGACAAAGCAATCTCAACCTCAACTAACCATTATTAATGAGGGAAGGGCTAGCTAACTAATGAGTTCTCATGTAGTCTTACCCCACTAACCGTTATTAATGGGAGACATAATCAATATCAATTATTAACCCAAGTAGCCGTTACTACTGGGGAGTTCCGAAAGGGACTGTCATGCTAACTGTGGTTTCAAAACAGTTTCCAAAAATTTCCCACTCAACAATCACATTTATAATCCAATAAACACATTTAAATTCATCATAATATCCATATAAAGGTGGCTACACCCAAATTTCTTAAATGCAAGAGAAAAATCATATTTCAGTCAAAGTAAACTTGTTCAAAGCAAACTTATTTATTTTAACACATTCCAAGCAATTAACAAGTTTAAAAATGAAGAAAAGGTTAGTTGTGCACAAACCTTCAATAATTCTCCTTCCTTGTTACCTACTTCTCCTTGTTCGTTCCAACTTCTTTTTCTACTGAAAATACACAAATAGAATACCTCAATACCAATCTCAATTTCTGCCAAGAACTGATTACATGCATGTCTAATGCATTCCAATGTAGCTTTGAAAATTTTAGAATATTTTGGTTTTGGGATAGCTTGGTGCCCCAATTTTTGAACCCAATTTTTGCCTAGTTTCGATCATAATTTGGTGAGGTGTTCTTCATGAAAATTGTTCATTTAGGTCTTAACTTTATTTTCCTTTTTGAATCGCCTAATTTGGAGCTGTGTAGCTCAAGTTATGACCAAAACACGGTTACTATTTACGTCGCTATTCATCCTGCATATTCAGTTCTGGTAGATTTGTCAATCCGACTTCGTTCAAAAATTTGATCAAGTTAAGTCAACAATTTGTTCTAATGTTCTTCATACGAAATGTTCTATTATGTCTTAGGTTTCCGTCGGTTCAAGAATCGCCTAAATCATAGTTTTCTAGAGAGAGTTATGGCCATGCAAAGTTTACTGTTCATATGGTAAATCTACAGATTTCCAAATTTCTACAGATTCGGTGATTAAATTTTGCTTAGCAGTTTGATTGGGTTAAGTCCATAATTTGGCCTCAAGTTCTGCATATGAAATGTTCTACTATGTCTTAGATTTCCATCAGTTCAAGAATCGCCTAAATTAGAGTTTTCTAGAGAGAGTTATGGCCATGCAAATTTTACTGTTCATATGATCAAATTCTGCAGGTTCCAGAATTTTGTCTCAAAGTTCAAAGCTCATTTCGGATAGCTTAAGGTCATTTTTGGGGCAGGGTATCTTCACAAAAATTCTAGCCCTATGTCTTAAGTTTTGTTTTCAATTAGTTTCACACCAATTGGAGTTGTGTGGCTTAAGTTTTGGGCTTCCAAACACACTAAATTCATTATGCAAAATTCTGCCCTAAGTTCAATTTTTCATTTCTTCAATTACTTCCATTAACCAACCTCAATTCACATTTAATTCAGCCAAAATGACTATAATTTAGCATTGACACATCAATGGCACTTCCTAGCACAAACCCCACAATTTTCAAACACCAAAGTTTGCAATTGTCCCTAATCCTACCATTTCATTATTTCCATTCATCAACCCAATGTCAATTCAAACTAAATAAACCTCAAATGATTGTAATTTAACACTACGCACACCAATTTCACTCTCTAGCACTAAAACCCAATTTCCCCATGAACACTAATCTTCCATAATTCAATTTATGCAATCCCCTGAAATCTTACTACTCCCAATCATGCATTGCCACACCTTATCCCTGGTAAGGCATGATATGTTCCCGTAGCATACCTAATGAATTACCGAACTCCACCTACCGATAACCCATTAGTTATGTTATAAAGGATTTTAAAACAAATCATAGCTTTTTAGCTTATCAATTCTTTTCCAGAAAACTGCATGAGAATAGTTAAAATTCAATGTAAACATTCATTAGAAATAATGATAGACTAAATATTGCAAAAGTTACATTTTCATAAGTTTCAAAATAAAATACAAATAGTTACAAGCTTAAAATGCTTTAGTAATGCAGTACTTTTTAATACAAACTGCTCAATGTCCGTACATCCATACATATAGGTACAAAATACATCCAAAGGAATCACAAGGGTATACCTAACGTAAATACCCACAATCAATACCAAAATGCTGCTTCCAAATCTCTCACTCGGCAGCCTTCTCCTTTCCCTTACCTACGACAGCATAAGGAAGTTATCACTGAGTATATCACTCAGTGGTGCACAACTAATAACTTTAAAACTTAAGGTAAAACACAATTTGTCAAAGCATAATAAATCACATTTTTCCTAAGCATGAAAACTTCATAATAGTTCTAAGTCCATAATAGCCATTTATTGGAATAACATTTCAAAAGAGAAATCACACTTCATAAATCACAATTTACAAAGCATAAGTGTTGCCAACATCAACACACAGTTTAGGCCATGACACAAAATTTTACGATTTGTGCCGTGTTGTACACCATGACAAAGCAATCTCAACCTCACTAACCGTTATTAATTAGGAAAGGGCTAGCTAACTAATGAGTTCTCATGTAGTCTTACCCCACTAACCGTTATTAATGGGAGACATAATCAATATCAATTATCAACCCCAAGTAGCCGTTACTACTGGGGAGTTCCGAAAGGGACTATCATGCTAACTGTGGTTCCAAAACAGTTTCCAAAAATTTCTCACTCAACAATCACATTTATAATCTAATAAACACATTTAAATTCATCATAATATTCATATAAATGTGGCAACACCCAAATTTCTTAAATGCAAGAGAAAAACCATATTTTAGTCGAAGTAAACTTGTTCAAAGAAAACTCATTCATTTTAACACATTCCAAGCAATTTACAAGTTTAAAAACAAAGAAAAGATTAGTTGTGCACAAACCTTCAATAATTCTCCTTCCTTGTTACCTACTTCTCCTTGTTTGTTCCAACTTCTTTTACTACTGAAAATACACAAATAGAATACCTCAATACCAATCTCAATTATTGCCAAGAACTCATTACATGCATGTCTAATGCATCCCAAGGTAGCTTTGAAAATTTTAGAATATTTTGGTTTTGGGATAGCTTGGTGCCCCAATCTTTGAACCCAATTTTTACCTAGTTTCGATCATAATTTGGTGAGGTGTTCTTCATGAAAATTGTTCATTTAGGTCTTAACTTTATTTTCCTATTTGAATCGCCTAATTCGGAGCTGTGTAGCTCAACTTATGACTAAAACACGGTTACTGTTTATGTCACTATTCATCCTGCATACTTTATTCTGGCAGATTTATCGATCCAAATTCGTTCAGTAATTTGATCAAGTTAAGTCCATAATTTCATCTAATGTTCTTCAATACGAAATGTTCTACTATGTCTTAGGTTTCCATCGGTTCAAGAATCGCCTAAATCAAAGTTTTCTGGAGAGATTTATGGCCATGCAAAGTTTACTGTTCATATGGTAAATCTGCAGATTTCCAGATTTCTGCAGATTCAGTGATTCAACTTCGCTTAGCAGTTTGATCGGGTTAAGTCCATAATTTGGCCTCAAATTCTTCATATGAAATGTTCTACTATATTTTAAGTTTCTATCGGTTCAAGAATCACCTAAATCGGAGTTTTCTAGGGAGAGTTATAGCCATGCAAATTTACTGTTCATATGGTCAAATTCTGCAGGTTCCAGAATTTTGTCTCTAAGTTCAAGGCTCATTTTGGATCGCTTAAGTTCATTTTCGGGGTAAGGTATCTTCACGAAAATTCTAGCCCTATTTCTTAAGTTTTGTTTGCAATTGGTTTCACACCAATTGGAGTTGTGTAGCTTAAGTTATGGGCTTCCAAACACACTGAATTCATTATGCAAAATTCTGCCCTAAGTTCAATTTTTCATTTCTTCAATTACTTCCATTAACCAACCTCAATTCACATTTAATTCAGCCAAAATGACTATAATTTAGCATTGACACATCAATGGCACTTCCTAGCACAAACCCCACAATTTTCAAATACCAAAGTTTGTAATTTTCCCTAATCCTACCATTTCATTACTTCCATTCATCAATCCAATGTCAATTCAAACTAAATAAACCTCAAATGATCATAATTTAACACTACACACACCAATTTCACTCTCTAGCACTAAAACCCAAATTCCCCATGAACCCTAATCTTCCATAATTCAATTTATGCAATCTCATGAAATCTTACTGCTCCCAATCATGCATACTACTTCAATTTAACTTAGATTTATCATCAATTTAACTAAAATACATAAAAACCCTAATTTTTCCTAAGTTGGCCAAAACCCTAGTTTAGATTTTCATACATGTTTCCTTTCAATTTCTCATGTTATTTCATCATACCCAAACCTGATTTAAAGCATACTTGGTAAATCAAGCATGAAAGAGAGAGCTTACCTCACTTGATGATTTTTCTCACTTCCAATCTCTTCCAAATCTTGTTCCTCTTCTAATCTCTTGTTTCCCCTTGCTTTTAATCTCTAAATCAAAGATTAATTTGATGTTCTCTACCAATTAGATGGAAAACCCATGGAGGAAAAACAAGGAATTGAGTTTTGAGAATGGGTGTCAATGGAGAAAGAAGGAAGAAGGAGAAAGAAAAAAAAGGGAGAAAGAAAAAAAAGAGAGAAAGAGAAGAGAGAGAGTGGGTGGTAACTAAATGGGAAAAAAAGGGAAGAAATGGCTTTTTAATTTGTCTTATCTTTTATATATATTTATTCCCAAAATTAGTTTATTTCAATTAAAAATTTTAATTGTGTCAAAAATGTCATAAAAGTTACAATTTTATTTCCTTTCTTTTCTTTTTATATTTACACTAAATTTTCCTCAATATTTCTTCATAATTCAATAATTTATTTTTATTTAATTAAATTGACGTTTTGGTCAAAAAAAATTAACTCTTAAAGTGAATTAACCAAAATGCCCCTTATCGGGTCATAATTCCTCTTTTACAATATACCTGGTGAATCCATATATTTTTTGGTCACTTGAATTTTTATTGTGTCTATCTTAATTAATTTTCTATTTATTTTTTATCCTCAAGGTGTCTTTAAATAGTACTAGTCACAAACCAAAAATGGTACTATTCATAACTCGGAGGTTCGGGGTGTTACAATTCTCCCCTCCTTAAAAATAAATTTCGTCCTCGAAATTTACTTGGTCTCAGTCTCTGAATAGCTGTGGGTGTTGGCTCCTCATGTCCTCCTCATGCTCCCATGTAGCCTCCTGGCCTGAATGATGGTTCCACAGCACTTTCACTAGAGGAATTTGCTTGTTCCTTAGCTGCTTCACCTCATGTGCCAAGATCTTTATGGGCTCTTCATCATATGTCAGGTCTGGATTCACCTCAATCTCCTCTACTGGAAAAATGTGAGAGGGGTCTGATCTGTACCTCCTCAACATGGAGACATGGAAGACATTGTGAATCTTTTCCAACTCCAGAGGCAATGCAAGTCTATATGCCAATAGACCCACTCTTTCCAGAACCTCATACGACCCATTGAAGCGAGGACTTAGTTTCCCCTTTCTACCAAACCTCATGATCCTCTTCCATGGGGAAACTTTCAAGAACACCTTGTCACCCACACTGTACCGAATATCTCTTCTCTTTTGGTCAATGTAGGACTTCTGTCTATCCATTGCAACTTTGAGTCTGTCTCTAATGAGCTTAACCTTTTCTTCTGTCTGCTGCACTAATTCTGAACCAATCAACTTCCTCTTGCCCACTTCATCCCAACACAAGGGAGTTCTACACTTTTTGCCATAAAGTGCTTCGTATGGAGGCATCCTGATGCTTGACTGATAACTGTTATTATAGGTAAATTCAATTAAAGGCAAGTGTGTGTCCCAACTCCCTTCAAACTCAATCACACAAGCCTGAAGCATATCCTCCAAAATCTGAATGATCCTTTCAGATTGGCCATCTGTCTGTGGATGGAATGCTGTATTAAAGTTCAATCTAGTTCCTAGGGCTCTTTGGAGACTACCCCAAAATCTAGAAGTGAACCTTGGTTCTCTGTCCGACACAATAGAAACTGGCACTCCATGTAACCTCACCACATCATCAATGTACATTTTGGCCAATCTTTCCAGGCTGTAATCCATCGTCACTGGCAAAAAGTGTGCAGACTTGGTCAATCTATCAACAATAACCCAAACTACATCATGATTCTTTTTTGTACGTGGAAGTCCTATCACGAAATCCATAGTGATTCTTTCCCATTTCCACTAGGGAATTGGCAATGGCTGTAGCAACTATAACACCCCAATGTTCGATAGTGCGTTTTACTGTTCCGGTGACAGTGTCTGTCCGGACAGCTAGGATGCTTGGAATTATATTTAAATGTTAGTGAGGAGCCATAAAATAATGAAATACAAGAAAGGAAAATAAAAGAAAAATAAAGGAAAAATAATAGCAATGAAATGTAACCAAGTTAAACGAGCCAAAAATCGTAGCAATGGGTGACCGCACCGGGAAGTTGCGGCTTGGACCGTTGACTAGCCTTGGACCACAGGGAACCCTAGAAAATATTTTTGGAACTTAAATAAACATCTATTGAAGTATAAATGACATTAGAAATGTCAAAGAAAAATTAATTAATTAGTACAAAGAAAAATGAAAAATCGGTGTTACCAAAAAATTGAGAATACAACCCGAACAGGGGCATTGCTGTCAATTGACACTCCTAGTTGACGTTTGACCTATATGTCCATTAAAAATAAATGATATTAAAGTTTGAAAATGTCATGAAAATTAAAATTGTGGTGCATAATGTAAATGGTGAAAGAAATGGTGGCAAAATGTGAATTATGGAAACCTTAGATTATAATATAATTACCCTATGTTAGTGGAGCACTAAGTAAATTATTATATACGATATAATATCCTAAGTGGACTGAAATATCCACTAACCTTCTGCATCCATCATCTTCTTCACTTAAACATCACTTTGGCCGAACCAAACCTTAAAGAAAACCTCCCATGGCCGTCCATATGCAAAGGCCAAATCACCATCTTCAAGCCACCATTTCCTTAAGAGTTCTTCATTAAAAGTTGAGTACACCTCTTGGGCAGCAATTTGGGAGCAAAAAGGGAGAGATTTGAAGGAGTTTTGATAAGCTCCACTTGAGGTACATGTTCATTTCTTCATCCTTTCTCCATTAAAGCTTGTGTGAGTGTTGTGTTGAATGGATTTATGGAAGAAGTTTGAAGGTTTGATGAATTAATGGAGATGTACATTTTGATAGCCATGGAACTTCATTATGTATAGCTTGTTTTTGCATGTAAATGGTTGTTTAAGATGTTGATGTAAGTGTTTATGTGTATAGGAATGATTTAGACAATGTATACTAAGTGTATGTGTAATGGTGCAATTGGTTTTGGAAGCTTAAAAGCAATTTGAAGGAGATGTATTCAATGAGGTAATTCGGCAACTTTAAAGTGTGGTTAGAAATGTGTAGTTTCATGGAATGTTTTGTTGAATTATGATGCTTATGGTGGCAGCATGTGTATATGTATAATTGTTGGATTTGGACATGTAAATGAGGTATGTTCATATGGTTAGATTGTTGTAATTAGACTTTGAAAATTCTGAGTTATAATGTGTATGTTGAGAGTGGTTACAAGCTGCCCAAAATGACCAAAATGTGATGTAAAGTGTGTTAATGTTATGATACCAAATCAGAATTGGCATGAAAGGTAAACTTGGTAAGTATTGAATGTGTAATTGGTAAGTGTTGAATAATGTGTAACAGGGCAGTGTACATTTTAGCTTAGAACCTTAAGTGTGTGACTCCAATTGGTATGAGACCAATCATACCAATTGGAGGTGAAACTAGACACAAAAAATGCCAACTTTTATGAAGGAAGCTTACCTAAATTCTGCCTAGAAGGTGACTTGAAAAATGACCAAATCCGAATTAGTGACTTGAAAGCCTGAAAATTGACCATTTGAGCAGCAGTTAGTGTTTTGACCATAACTTACTCAAAAAAGGTCCAAATGACCTGAAATTTTTACCATGAATAGCTTAGACATAGATCTACAATTCTTATGAAGACACCAAAGCCCATAAATGTCCAGAACCAATCCAAATAGCTTGCACAAGTTCAAGTACCAAAACTGGTCGAACCAAAAGTGACCTAAAAATGACCTAAGCCTACCATTTTAGTGCATTCTGTCCAGCATTGGTAAATTGACCATATCTTGGTCTACACAACTCAGAATGACCTGAAATTTTTCCCCACATGCAATAAGACATAGACCTACAAGTTTATAGTTTGGACCGGAACTCAAAACTCGAGGGAACTAGGTCGTCCGGCTAGGTCAAAATAGTACACCGAAATCCGATAAATTACAATAAAATGCAATACACTTAGAAATGAAATTGGTAACATATACCAACACTAAAGGGCTATAAAATGTGACATATTGGTAACATTAGAATTGACTCACTTAGAGTGCATCAAGGGTCAACATTATAGGTTGACTAATGAAATGAATTGAAGGAAATAGTACCAAGAAAATTTAAATATTGGATTTTATTGTTAGAAACAAAATCATTGAGTACTGAAACACTTTAAATTGTGTGTTTCAGTTGAAAAGAATATTGAGAAGCATAAGAAACATTGAGTCAAGGCCTAGGGGCGACTCAAATCAAGTCTGTGCATAATATTTTTTATATTCACTGCTTTTATTAGAAAATTTATTTGGAGAAATGAGTTATGAATAATTTTTTATTGTTTTGGCTTTGGGAATATTATTTGAAACTTATTGTGTTGCCTACTTTGCAAATGGAAATTTTGAGATAAAATGTGATTTGTGGTTTGTATGAAATATTGTGATTTGGAATTATTTTGATTCACACTTGGCATCACAATGTTACTATGTTCCTCCTCCATTATGGGGTGAGTGTGATTATATTCCTCCCTCTTTGACTTGCCAGTCTGAGGTGAGTGTGAATGAGTTCTCATTATCTAGCTAGCTTCCTCCCTCATTGATTTCGATTAGTGGGGTGAGTGTGCCTTGTCGTGGTGTACAACACGGCATGTTCGAAAAATTTTGTGTCATGACCTATGTTGTGTTATTGATTGGCAACACAGTGTTATTCAATTGTTTGATCAAATTTGTGTTATATGAGCTTTGAAAATCGTGACATGAAATTGTGAATTATTTGAATTGTAAATTGTCAATAAAAGTTTTATATATCGCATTTTAAATTGTTATTGTGCACCACTGAGTAAATTTTACTCAGCGATAGCTTTTTCATTGTTGTCGCAGGTAGACAGATGGACAGAGTAGTAGAGTAGGCTACTTATACCACATTTTGAGATTTCGCTGGGTATATCTAGTATACCATATTGTGTAGTTTTTGTTGTAATGTATGTGCACTATATGTATATATTGTACTTAGTCTTGAGTAGTTGTAAACTAAAATTGTAAACTATTTGGCCTGTAAAAGTATTGTGATAAATTTATCTTATCTCAATTTTTTTGAAATACTGGAAAATTAATTGTTGAACTGAGTTGATAATGTTGAGAAATTTATTGTCTTGAACAAATTATTGGAATTTGGGACTGAGGAATTATATATTTGAAGTGCTTTTTACAGGTTTTGAAGAACTGTTTTATTCAAAATACAGATTGTACTCTGCCAAAATTTTTACAGAAATTGTTAATACTTCAAATGTGTTATTTGGTTTCACTTCAGTTAAAAAAAAAAATTTAACACCTATCAATAATGCTTACCACTATAAATAGAAATAAAAAAAAAAGTTTTAAAATCCCTTGTAGTGTATTTAATGGGTTATCAGTAGACGAAGTTGGTAATTCATTAGGCATACTACGGGATCATGTTATGCCTTACAGAGCGGTAGGGTGTGACAGCAACCCTGCAGGCACTTGGTGTTCTGCCTTTACTTGCTAACAAGTTAGGCATTTGGCAACATATTCTGCAATGTCTTTCTTCATTCCTCTCCACCAATAGTGCTCTTTCACACTTCTGTACATTTTGGTTCCACCAGGGTGCATTGCAAACGGTGAATCATGTGCTTCCTTTAAAATGGTCTGCCTCAGTTCAACATTCTCAGGAATGCACATTCTGCCCTTATATAACAACAAGCCCTCATCATTTACTAATAATTATGGTTTCTTGCCATCCCGAGCCTATTTCATCAACTTCACATACTTATCATCCTTCTATACAACTGCTTTAATTTGCTCTGCCAGTATTGGCTTCACTTGCCAAGTAGCTACCATCTGACCATCTTCATTAATCTCCAAATTAGCATGCAATGCCCTTAACTCATACACCATGGACAATGGAGAAACCCTCAAACCAGTCATAGTCTTGCAACTTAAAGCATCAGCTACAACATTAGCTTTTCCAGGCTGATAGTCTATCAAATAATCATAATCTTTTATCAGCTCTAACCATCTCCTTTGCCTCAAATTTAACTCCTTTTGTGTGCCCAAGTACTTCAAACTTTTATGATCTGTGTATATATAACATCTCTCCCCATACAAGTAATATCTCTAGATCTTAAAGGCAAAGACAATGGCTGCCAACTCCAAGTCATGCATGGGATAATTCCTCTCTTGCGGTTTAAGCTGGCGTGAAGCGTAGGCAATAACATTTCTATCTTGCATTAACACACAGCCTAATCCGTTATGAGAAGCATCACTATATATGGTATACTCCTTACCCAAAGTGAGCAAGGTTAAGACTGGAGCTTCAGTTAAACGCCTCTTAAACTCATCAAAACTTTCCTGGCACCGATCAGTCCACTAAAATTTTACATCCTTCCTGAGTAGCTTCGTCAGTGGAGATACTAGCATGGAGAATCCCTTCACAAACCTTCGATAATACCCGGTTAAACCAAGGAAACTCTAAACTTCCTTGACATTTCTAAGCGGCTTCCAATTAAGAATGGCTTCTACTTTGCTAGGATCCACCTGGATATCTTCTGCAAATACAATATGCCCCAAAAATGTAATCACCTTTAGCCAAAACTCACATTTCGACAGTTTGGCATACAACTGCTTCTCCCTCAAAGTCTGCAATACTATCCTCAAGTGCTTGTCGTGTTCCTCTGCATTCTTTGAGTACACCAAAATATCATCAATGAACATCACAACAAACTGGTCTAAATATGGCCTGAAGATAGTGTTCATCAGGCCCTTAAAAGCAGTTGGAGCATTAGTTAACCTGAATGGCATTACCAAGAACTCATAGTGGCCATACCAAGTCCTAAAGGCAGTTTTAGGAATACTTTGCTCCTGCACCCTCAACTGGTAGTAGCCCAATCTCAAGTCAATTTTGGAGAATACAGTTGCATCCTTATAACATACTCCTCCATGATTCCTGCCACAGGTTTCACAGGTACTAGTAGGAAAGGAACCCCTAGATGTCTGCTGTCCGGATCTAGGTGGCCTCTACCCTGAGAATCTTCCCCTACTAGATCCTCTGTTACTTGGTCCCCCAAAGCTTTTACTCTTACCCGAATTATTACTTGGACTCTGACTTGTAGGCTTACTGCTCTTCTCTTTTTCAGTGGTTACCTTCTCAGATGCCCCTTCCAGTTCTTTCTTTTCCAATTCAAGGGCTTGTGATATCAACCCAGAGAAGTTGTCATGTCGAAACCCAACCACTTGCAATCTCAAACTAGGTCTCAAACCGGCCTCAAGCCGTTTGCATCTATCTCTACTGGTAGTGAGTAGGCTTCCAGCATTGTGGCTGAGGCGAGAAAAGTCTCTCTCATACTCAGCTACAGTCTTATTTCCCTTGCTTCAAACTAAGAAACTCCTGTAGCTTCATATCCACATAGGTATCAGGAACATACTTCTGTCTAAACTCCCTTAGAAAGTCATCCCATGTCAGCACTGGCGGCTCAGCCAAACTATGCGGAATGGTCTTCCACCACACATGTGCATCTCCATGCAGCAAGGAAATTGAATATTCAAACTTCAACTCATCTGTGCAGTGCAATTTCTTAAAAACCCTCTCCATCCGTTCTAACCATTGCTCAGCTTCCAATGGGTCCACTGTACCCTTGATGTGACACCCCTTACCCGACTACAGTGTAGCCGAGCAAGTTATGCCACTCAGTGTGCCGGAGCACTCTATTTTATCTGATTTCATTACAGTCCTTGATTTATTTATTCAAAAACTTTATTGAAGATTTAGGGTATTTTTACTTTTATCAAAATCTAACTAAGTTGGAAATTTCAAAAATTTTAACGATAATCCGACAAAGTGTCGGCTGTAATTTGGACTAATAGTTCTTCTGAACCTGCCAAAGACAATTTCAATATATACTCAATTTCTCAAACTTAATAGTCTCAAAAATTTTCAAACATAATGTATCTCAATGCAGTATCCAGATTTCTCAGAAATCTCATTAGATTTTCAATATCTCAATATTCACAAGTATAATCTCATTATAACTCAAATTCAATTCACATACTAAAATACTTACTTTGAATAGCTTCCATAATTCATAGGTTAATTACATGAGTTTATTTTGTACAAGATATACAAATAATTTACAATGTGCTAGGAATGAACAATATACATAACATGTATAAAATGAGCCCTATCTACATGCATTACTGAGGAGGTGACAATCTTGAACTCTTCTAATACTTCTGCAGATCTGGACTCCAAAAATCTCAGTCGACAGTCTACTGGTTTTACCTTCAGTACCTGCGCGAGGAAGCAATTCCATCGCGCTAAGCATTTCTGCTTAGTGGTGCAATAATATAACCAGAAATAATATATACAAGTAAAGAAAGAAATAAATGATAATTCAGATACTCAAGAATCAATTTAATTTGGTATGGTATTTCTAGTATCAACGATCTTATATACTAGTTTGTTCCTCTTTGGAAGTGCTTAGTTTATAACGTTTCAGTAATACTAGCAGGTATATAATTTATTCTATTTGTATTGTATTTCAAGTCTGTACGGTTCTGCAACTTATATTTTTGTTATGTTTCTTTTGCTAATCTCTTTTGCTTATTCATTCAATACTTAATTTAATTGTACTGGATTTTCATTATACTTAACTTAACTTAGCTGCCTGAATTGAATAATACTTTAATTGACTGCCCAAGTAACCTATACTAGACATCGGATCGATAACGGGTCATTGGCACCGACATCGCGGTGCCTCGGGCGTTATACCATGGGACGCAGAACGCCAACCATGTATGCGATCGGTATGGCTAAAAAGCCATGATATCACATAATCGGGCATAAAAGCCATGCATACGGGCATAAAAGCCATGAATACGGGCATAAAGCCATGAATACAGGCATAAAGCCTTTCGCAGTACTGCTAAAACAATACCCTATTGGCATGCCAAACTATCCAAACCAATCTTGTTAGGTATACTAGGGCATTTGATACTTTAAAATATTAATATATTGTGCTTTATGACTTCATTATTTCATGATAAATTTCAATCATAATTCATACATTCATTTGATCATTTATATGATCACAATTCACATCAATTATCCTTTTATACCATTGTACTCAAAATACTTCTCCTCTTTACAATAATGAGAACTAATGTCTCATTCATACATTAATATGGTTTATTTATCCATTCATTATGTTATTCATATTGATCCCAATTCTAAACAATGGTTCACATGTACCATTGTATTCAAAACATTTTTCCTTTCTCATTTATACATTCAAGAGTCTACTTATGTAATTACAAATTTTATATTTCAAGTTGAGTTACTAATATTTTATGAATTCCATTTGTGATGGGCATATATGCCCTAACTATCTATTCACATCAATTAGGTGACTTATTTTTCATGTTTCAAGTAATCCATGAATATTTCATGGATTTCAAATTTATGGCCTAAATTTCTTTTTAACAATTTTGACTAGGATGCATAGTCCATATTTGTCATACAATTCTAAGCATTTAAGCTTAGAATTGGTTCTAGGTCTTCATCTTAATTCACTAATCATTTTGATTACTATTCACCATACTAGTCAACCAAAATGTTGACCCTTTTATACTTAATGGATATATTAATTCTAATTACACCAAGATCCCACATTTTGAGTTTTACATTTACTAGTATTAATTGCCAATTGCAATTTAAAGTCCCCTAGATGCATTTCTAATTTCAAATTTTGAATTTCAAGTTTTGGTGTCACTATTCACCTCATTGGTCAACAAAAATATTGACTTTTGCATAGACAATAGGTACATTGGTTTTAACACTCCCGATGTACCACATTTTGCATTTAAAACTTGTTGGAATCAATTACCAAATCCATTTCCAAGCTTATTTCAAGTTTTCATATCACTATTCACTTCATTAGTCAACTAAAATGTTGACTTTTGCATAGAAAATATGTACATTGACTTTGGCACTTCAAACATACTATATTTTTCATTTAAAACTTGTTGGTTTTGGTCACTTTCTCAAAGCTTAGGTCATTTTGGCAAAATTGCCAATTTTCGGTTTTGGTGCTCCGAAGTTGTACTGTTTCATTGGTCGATTTACTGTTGGAATTTGACAAAACTTCCTTCATAGAAAATGTTCCTTATTTTGTCTAGTTAAATTTCTTTTTTTGAATCACTCCATTTGGAGTTTTGTAGCTCAAGTTATGGCCAAAATAAGTTTACTGTTCACGTGCACTGTTCATGCTGCTATCATGGGTTCTGGCAGATTTTGATCCAACTTTGGTCAGTAATTTGATCAAGTTAAGTTCCTAATTTGGTCTAACTTTCTTCATATGAAATGTTCTACTATGCCTTAGGTTTCCATCGATTCAAGAATCGCCTAAATCCGAGTTTTCTAGAGAGAGTTATAGTCCTCCAAACATTGCTGCTCAAATGAAAATTCTGGAAATCTCAGTACAGTAAACTTCACTTTGCTCAATGATTTGATTAGGTTCTGGTCATAATTTGGGGTAGGTTTCTTCATGAAAGTTGTTTGTCTATGTCTTAACTTGTTTCTGTAAAACTTTCAGGTCAATTGACCATATCTACAGTGAGTTATGGCCAAATGAACAGTTACTGTTCATTTGGTCATTTCTGCAGGGGCTGCTTACAGGGTATCCGGATTGGGGCCAACTTTTGGTCCTCTTGCTTTGGTCTTTTGGGCATGGTTTCTTCAGCAAAAATGTGCCATTATAAGCCTAGTTTCATTTCCAATTGGCCAAACATCAATTGGACTAACACAGCCAAAGTTATGGCTATGTAATTGGACTGAAATCTCAGTCCATTGCTGCTGTCCCTAGGCAGCATAGTCATTCCCTTTTACCATGCTATTTTTCAATCCATATTATGCTCAAATCTCCTCAAATGGTCACTAATTGACCATTAAAATGTCCTTTAACAATTTCATAAGCCAAGTCCACATTTTCACTCCCAAACCCTAGTTTCCCATTATGATTCACACATACACCTTAGATACACACTTTCATTCATCACATATGTGTATATGCACCTTAAACATAATCTCTAATTCATTTTAAGTCCATTAAAACCATCAAAAATACTCCATCATTGTTCCTTCCTTAGGGCTGCCAAAATTTATGGTACACATACACATGAGTTTTAGTCCATTTAACTTACAATTTCATACTAAATTCAAGTCCTTAATATGGAAGTGAAGGAATATTAGCATAAGTAAGCACTAACCTCTTGTAGGGCAAAATTTTCCAAGCTTAAACTTCCCTTTCCTTCACTTTCTAGGCTGCCAAACACCTTCCCAAGATGAGTGGACAAGTTTTAATGAAGAGAATTTAAGGTTTAGTGGTGAGAATTCAAGGTTTGGAAGAGAGAAAATGAAATGAATTTTAATGGAGGAAGAAAGGTTCACGTATGGAAATTGGGAAGAAGAAGAAAGCTGCATTTTTCTCTCATTTTCTGCCCATTTTATTGATTTTAAATGGGTTATAGCCATGTGTCACCATATAATTCGGTGAAGGTACACTAATGACATCATGTGATGTCATAAATTCCCATTTAATTCATTTTTTTTTCTTTTCTTTTCTACTCATTTTCAATTCAATTTTTAGTAATATTTATTCACATTTTAGATCATAATAATTATTTACTTAAGTGGATAAGTCGGCCAAAAATCGTCTCTGAAGGCGAAATGACCAAAATGCCCTCCGTTTGGCTTAACGGGTCAAAATTGTCTGTACCGATTGAAAAATTTTTTTAAATATTTTCTTGGCATTCTAATGCCATAGGAACCTCAATGACCCTTCTTTGGAGTCCCAAAAATTATTTTATAATTTTTCCCCCGGGTCTAGGGCTCCTCGTTGCGAGAACCGCAACTTCCCTCTGGTTACCCATCGCTTGGGCACCGGCTCATTTGACTTGGTTGTATTTTATTTCTAAAATTTTTCCTAAATTTTTCTTATTAATATTTGAGTTAATTATGGTTCTTTACCTTAGTTTAAATATTTTTCTGAATGTTCTAGCTATCCGGACCGACACTGGTCACCGGAACAGTAGATTGTGCGGAATTGCTACAGTGAGGGTGTTACACTTGAACTCTGTTGCCCCATACTTCATTAACTTGTCATATTGTCAAGCTGGGGATGGTGGTTACACTAGAGGTGCTTGCACAGGAGCTTGGACTGGTATATTGCTAGCCATTTGCTGAAATAGTGCAGCCATCTGCATGGCCCGAGGTAAAACTACATGGGTGGGGCCAGTGCGGTGATCCACGGCATTACGAGGAGTGGGGCTTCCCCAGTACCTCGCATTGATTGCTCTACTATGTGATTCCCCTCTTCCATACTAAATCACAAAGAATTCTACTCCCTAGATAACCAACACAAGGAGATTTCCCTCCATTAGTTCATATTTATGATGTAATGCACTATATGTATCAATTAATGACAGTTGAGTAGTTGTACTTATCAAAAATTTTCAAACATGCAATTTCAAAACTTGTATAAAAACCAAAGCTCTGATACCACTATAACATGTCACGCCTTATCCCTGGTAAGGCATGACATGTTCCCGTAGCGTACCTAATGAATTATCGAACTCCACCTATCGATAACCCATTAGTTATGTTACAAAGGATTTTAAAACAAATCATAGCTTTTTATCTTATCAATTCTTTTGCGGAAAACTGCATGATAATAGTTAAAATTCCATGAAAATATTCATTGGAAATAATGATAGACTAAATATTGCAAAAGTTACATTTTCATAAGTCTCAAAATAAAATACAAATAGTTACAAACTCAAAATACTTTAGTAATGCAATACTTTTTAATACAAACTACTCAATGTCCGTACACCCATACATATAGGTACAAAATACATCCAAAGGAATCACAAGGGTATACTTAACGTAAATACCCACAATCAATACCAAAATGCTTCTTCCAAGTCTCTCACTCGGCAGCCTTCTCCTTTTCCTAACCTGCGACAGCATAAAGAAACTATCGCTAAGTATATCACTCAGTGGTGCACAATTAATAACTTTAAAACTTAAGGTAAAACACAATTTGTCAAAGCATAATAAATCACATTTTTCTTAAGCATGAAAACTTCACAATAGTTCTAAGTCCATAAGAGCCATTTATTGGAATAACATTTCAAAAGAGAAATCACACTTCATAAAACACAATTCACAAAGCATTAGTGTTGCCAACATTAACACACAGTTTAGGCTATGACACAAAATTTCACGATCAGTGTCGTGTTCTAGACCACGACAAAGTAATCTCAACCTCACTAACCGTTATTAATGAGGGAAGGGCTAGCTAGCTAATGAGTACTCATGTAGTCTTACCCCACTAACCGTTATTAATGGGAGACATAATCAATATCAATTATCAACCCCAAGTAGCTGTTACTACTGGGGAGTTCCGAAAGGGACTGTCATGCTAACTGTGGTTTCAAAATAGTTTCCAAAAATTTCTCACTCAACAATCACATTTATAAACTAATAAACACATTTAAATTCATCATAATATCCATATAAAGGTGGCAACACCCAAATTTCTTAAATGCAAGAGAAAAACTTTATTTCAGTCAAAGTAAACTTTTTCAAAGCAAACTCATTCATTTTAACACATTCCAAGCAATTTACAAGTTTAAAACGAAGAAAAGGTTAGTTGTGCACAAACCTTCAATAATTCTCCTTCCTTGTTACCTACTTCTCCTTGTCCGTTTCAACTTCTTTTTCTACAGAAAATACACTAATAGAATACCTCAATATCAATCTCAATTGCTGCCAAGAACTCATTACATGCATGTCTAATGCATCCCAAATTAGCATTGAAAATTTTAGAATATTTTGGTTTTGAGAAAACTTAGTGCCCCAATCTTTGAACCCAATTTTTACCTAATTTCGATCATAATTCGGTGAGGTGTTCTCCATGAAAATTGTTCATTTAGGTCTTAACTTTATTTTCCTTTTTGAATCGCCTAATTCAGAGCTGTGTAGCTCAAGTTATGACCAAAACACGGTTACTGTTCACATCACTGTTCATCCTACAGATTCAGTTCTGGCAGATTTATCGATCCAATTTCGTTCAGCAATTTGATCAAGTTAAGTCCATAATTTGGCCTAATGTTCTTCACACAAAATTTTCTACTATGTCTTAGGTTTCCATCGGTTCAAGAATTGCCTAAATCGGAGTTTTCTAGAGAGAGTTATAGCTATGCAAAGTTTACTGTTCGTATGATAAATCTACAGATTTCTAGGTTTCTGCAGATTCGGTGATTCAACTTTACTTAACAGTTTGATTGCATTAAGTCCATAATTTGGCCTCAAGTTCCGCATATGAAATATTCTACTATGTCTTAGGTTTCCATCGATTCAAGAATCGCCTAAATCGGAGTTTTCTAGAGAGAGTTATGGCCATGCAAAATTTACTGTTCATATGGTCAAATTCTGCAGGTTCCAGAATTTTGTCTCTAAGTTCAAGGCTCATTTCGGATAGCTTAAGGTCATTTTCGGGGCAGGGTATCTTCACTAAAATTCTAGCCCTATATCTTAAGTTTCGTTTCCAATTAGTTTCACACCAATTGGAGTTGTGTAGCTTAAGTTATGGGCTTCCAAACACACTGAATTCATTATGCAAAATTCTGCCCTAAGTTCAATTTTTCATTTCTTCAATTACTTCCATTAACCAACCTCAATTCACATTTAATTCACTCAAAATGACTATAATTTAGTATTGAAACATCAATGGCACTTCCTAGCATAAACCCCATAATTTTCAAATACCAAAGTTTGCAATTTTCCCTAATCCTACCATTTCATTACTTCCATTCATCAACCCAGTGTCAATTCAAACTAAATAAACATCAAATGATCATAATTTAACACTACACACACCAATTTCACTCTCTAGCACCAAAACCCAATTTCCCCATGAACCCTAATCTTTCATAATTCAATTTATGCAATCCTATGAAATCTTACTACTCCCAATCATTCATACTACTTCAATTTAACTTAGATTTATCATCAATTTAACTAAAATACATAAAAATCCTAATTTTCCCTAAGTTGGCCAAAACCCTAGTTTAGATTTCCATGCATGTTTCCTTTCAATTTCTCATGTTATTTCATCACACCTAAACTTGATTTAAAGCATACTTGGTAAATCAAGCATGAAAGAGAGAGCTTACCTCACTTGATGATTTTTTCCACTTCCAATCTCTTCCAAATCTTGTTCCTCTTCTAATCTCTTGTTTTCCCTTGCTTTTAATCTCTAAATCAAAGATTAATTTGATGTTCTCTACCAATTAGATGGAAAACCCATGGAGAAAAAGCAAGGAATTGAGTTTTGAGAATGGGTGTCAATGGAGAAAGAAGGAAGAAGAAGAAGAAAGAAAGAAAGAGAGAAGGAGAGAGAGTGGGTGGTAACTAAATGGGAAAGATATGGAAGAAATGGTTTTTTAATTTGTCTTATCTTTTATATATATTTTTTCCCAAAATTAGTTTATTTCAATTAAAAATTTTAATTGTGTCAAAAATGTCATAAAACTTACAATTTTATTTCCTTTCTTTTCTTTTTATATTTACACTAAATTTTCCTTAATATTTCTTCATAATTCAATAATTTATTTTTATTTAATTAAATTGACCTTTTGATCAAAAAAATCGACTCTTAAAGTGAATTAACCAAAATGTCCCTTATTGGGTCTTAATCCCTCTTTTATAATATACCTGGTGAATCCTTATATTTTTGGGTCACTTGAATTTTTATTGTGTCTATCTCAATTAATTTTCTATTTATTTTTGGTCCTCAATGTGTCTTTGAATAGTACTAGTCACAGACCAAAAATGGTACTATTCATAACTCGAAGGCTCGGGGTATTACATACATACTATTTTAATTTAACTTAGATTTATCATCAATTTAACTAAAATACATAAAAACCCTAATTTTCCCTAAGTTGGCCAAAACCCTAGTTTAGGTTCCATGCATGTTTTCTTTCAATTTCTCATGAAATTGAATCATAAGTTAACTTCATTCAAGGCTTATACAACTAATCTAACATGAAAAGAAACTTACCTCAAGTGATTTCTTTCCAACTTCAATTTTTCTTCCAATTTCTTTTGCTCTACTTGCTCCAATGCCTCAATCAAAGTTCTCTTTGATCTTTTCTTTGAGTGGGTTATGGGATTTATGAAGGGAATTTAAGGGAATTAAAACTTGGGAGGGGAAATCAATGAGGGGAAAAAGTGGAAGAAGAAGAGAAAAAGAGAGAGAGAGGAAGAGAGAGGAGTGGGTGGTGGCACCTTATGAAAAAATAAAAATGAAGAACATATTTATCTTCTTATATATATATATATATAAAACCCCAAAATTAGTTTATTAAAATTATAAATTTTAATTGTGTCATAAGGATAATTAAACTTAAATTTTTATTCCCCCCCTTTTTTTTTTACATTTACACTTAATTTTTCCTTTTAATTAAATAATTAAATTTAATTATCAAAAACCCATAAGTCCTTCATTTTAATTTTGTCATAATAGAAATGAAAGTTTAAATTTTCATTTCTTAAATTTTCCCTTACATATTTTTATTTGAATTTTTCTTCAATTTTTACCCTATAATTCAATTCATTAATTTCATTTAATTTAATTGATATTTCGGTCAAAAGTCAACTCTTGAGGTGAATTGACTAAAATGCCCCTTATAGGGTCATAATCCCCCTTTTTTAATATACCCGGTGAATCCTTATATTTTTGTATCACTTGAATTTTTATTGTGTCTATCTCAATTAATTTTCTATTTATTTTTGGTCCTCAAGATGTTTGGTACTATTCATAACTCGGAGGTTCGGGGTGTTACAGACGGTTTTTATCAGTGGACTTAATTATATTAAGATTATATAAGTTGTATGTCTAGGAAATGCTAACAAAGAATGTGATATTTAAGTGAGACCGATGTGACTCCATCTTACCTAGGAACTTCCTGATACACTTTATGCAATCCAAATAGATAATCTTTTACCTCACGCCACTCACTTTAGAATATTTAATTTGAGTAAGGATTAATTTTTATTAATTTAAGATTGGTATAAACTTTTTCCTAGATAGAAAATTTAGAAATTCATTAAAAAAAATCATAATATAAATACAATTTCATTTAAAAAATATATAAGAGCACTAATTTTTTATAAGAAAAAAAATAAGTACAGATAATTAAAAATTTTTATTTCGATATAATCTAAATAGAGAAAAGTAAACTTCGGAATAATATTGGTGTTTTTCTTTTTATTTTTGAACCACCAAACACAATCTCTCTAAATGGGAGAATTAAATTCACAAAGGTTATTGTCAAACAACACAAAGGGCTTTAAACCAATTATGAGAAGCGACTATTGCCTGTATTGAGAAAATACAATTAACTTATTATATTTCAGATTATGAAATACTAAATAATTTAGTTATTTAACTGTTAATAAAATGGATGAAGTATTATTTATCTTTTGGGTGGAATTGGGTGTTGAAGATGAGACATCTTTGTATCTAATTGAGTTGAAAGGGGATTGAAAATACTTAATGATGTATCAAAAAAGATTATCATTAATATGTTAATCTTAATGCTTGCCCTTCATCATGCACGCCTAAACCTCCTCCAATCAATACCAAATTTTGTATGAGTGATAAATAATGTGTTTTTTTGGATTATTTCTAAGCATAATTGGTATAAAAGAGAAAGGGTTATTTTCCTGTATAGTCTAACAATTGCATCCTTTTTTTATTATGAAAAAAAAAATTACTTTAGAAAGGTGAGATGACACAATCTATAATTCATTTCAATTTATATAATATTTGAAATGGTTTGAACCAGTACAATCTATAAAATTGAGGGCCAATAAGAGGATTTTGAAACTGATCTGTCTGAATTGATTCAATTAACTTGAATTTTGACCTGAAATGACTCATAACCCATAAAATTGACCTGTAATCATTTTTATATAGTGATTCGGTAAATATTTCACCCATCTAGCTCAATCCATTTATTACCTCTGGCAGCAGAAACATTTATATGTATAAACCTACTCGTAAAATAAAATACAATGAAAGCACGAATCTTTTGTAAGAACTATATCTATACCCATTTTTCTTGATTTAGATATTCAATAGTAGCTAAGCTCTTGGGTGACAATGAACTTGTATCAGCAAGTATAATTGAAATTTTAGGACGCCCATTTGTGTTTCAGCTTTCTTGGTGTAACTAAGTACAGCTACTCTTATGTCTAGGCTTGCTTCAATTCTAAGAAACAAATTTTCAAAAGCAGTGCATAGTACTTGTTTGACAGTTTTCTCTATTTTGGCTTGGCTTCTATCCTCATTCACCTCTCAACAAGCACCCACTTGTTGGTTAATAAAGTTAAAAAACAATTGGAATCTTGGAATGTAATCAAGTTTAATCAGGTGGGGATCCATTTATTTTTTGCTGAATGCATAAATTAACTTTATATCTTTATCAAAAAAATTATAGTTGTATCCTTAAAACGTCTCATATCACTTCTGAATTTTCATAATTTAATAAATTTAAGATGGTAAAATGCATAATAAATTAACAACTGACTTTTATTAAAAAAAAATCATCATAATAAAACCCTAATCAGTGTAATTTCTCTTTCAATTTGATTGCAGATTAGGATGGTAATGTTTACTTAATTTTACTTATTAAAAGTTTTTGACAAGCAAAATAAAATTATTATTAAAAGAGAAGCAAAAGTGAAGGAAAAGAGTTTCAAAAAATCCCATGCCAATAGGCATACTTGTGCTACACCCAAAACTACAGAGCAACCAAATGTTGAGACGTGAATCATGACATTTTTAAGAAATAATATGCCACTAGACTTTTTAAGTAAAGGTTAAAGGTTAAAATATGCTCTGTTTTTTTTTTAATAAATTCAATAAATTAGGGCATTTATGTGGAAAAATTAAAGGATGCTTAATTTGATTGAAATGTGAAGGTAGTTAAATAAGAACCACAGAAAAATGAGCAGAAAGAGAACCAAGCAAATAGTGGTCCTGAAATCCAAGCTGTGCAAATGTACTATGGTACTACAACTATCAAGATAGTAAGGTCACATCTTACACGAAAATGGAAAGAGAAGTAATGTGGTCCATCCTACTAAATTCCAGCTTACAACAGAAAAGTAGATGGATTTTCTTCCATTCATCCTTCATTAGGATAGATTTTTGCTTCTTTTTAGAATTTTTCTTTTAGTTTTTTTTTTTTCCTTTCAATTTGCAGATAAATATTTTCTTTTGTCTACTGCTTTTATATGTAACTCTTTTTTTTTCTGAAAAATATATAGATTGGATTTTTTTTTTTTTGTTAAATGGTAGACTTAATTTTGTGACCCACCCAGCTAGTTCATCTTCAAGATTCATGAGTGCATCAATCCAGCAAATTGATAGCCCCACCAAAATAATCTTTTGAAGTCAAATAAGGAGTGCTTGAATCATTCATCCTAGGATATCAAATAGATATAGATGTATTTGATATACTAAGACATCCAAGAGAAAAGGTTTCTTCAGTGTGATTTTTGAATCTGATTCCTAGCTTCTAGTGTTAGCTCTTCACATCAATCAGCCTGACTACTCTTGGATTCTATCATAGCTGATTGTAAATATATTCTTAATGAGCTTTTTTTTTCGTGCTCAATGTGTTTTGTTCTTAGATCAGCAAACTCTGTTGCTTACTGTCTTGCCCAGACAGCTAGTTCTCAATCTGGTCTTCAGTCTCAATTTCCTTTGTGATGTTCTTTCCATTGATTTGATTTAGCTTAATGATGTTCTCTTTTCCCTTTAAAAAATAGGTAAGATGTATAATCGTCTATATGACCATGAGATTATAAGTTCAAACTCTAATCTAATTAATTTAAAAAAAAAAAAAAAAGCCCTAGTTAGACCGGCACTCAGGTCAGCCTGTTGGTAGAAGTAGAATTATCAAGTGAACACATGTATACCAGCCAGAATTAATCGCAAGGAAGAAGGAACCTGCCACTTTTGAAGATGGACATCAAGTTTTCCATACATCTTTGGACCCAAAAAACTATTTTATATTGTGAAGATTGTTTTATTTACTATTCCATCAGAAACGATTCTGTTCAAACAACATAGAAGTCCATTCACTGTTTCTCTACTTTTCATTCTTTCTTTTACCTTGAGTTTAAGATTCTATTTGATTCAATTATATAGCAAAATTTATTTCATTTACAAATAAATTTTATGATTGGTATATTTTATATTAAATATGAAATTCATTTCAAATAAAATAAATAGTGTTTGAAATAAATAAAATGATATATAATAAAATAATAATTTTATTGATTTTAAATTTAAAATTTATTTATAAATTTTATCAATTTTAATAAAATTTAATTTAATTATAATAAATTTCATAAAAATAATTATTAATAATCTCAAATGAATTTTCATTTAATATATTTTCAAATATATTTTATAAAATTTTATAAAATTCATTTATATCAAGCACTACCTAAAACAAATCAATACTCTCAAGTTTAGCGTTTTATATATCCCATTAAATACAGAATTTATTATCAAGTTCAATCAATTTTATAGAATTTAAAAAAAACAAAATTTTGAATAAAGTTTTATAAATATCAAACTTTTTAAATGTCAATCTATAAATAAATTTCATATTTTTTCTTCTTAATGGGCTAAGCCTAGTATGGACTTGTACAAGAAAAAGACAAACATGATGATTCCCATTAAGTCCCAAACAAAGATTTCCGAATTTTCACATAAACAAACTTTAAAATCCAACGGACCCATCCTCCTAAATTTAACACTAACAAAAAAATAAAAATAAATATAAATATTCAGGGAAGCATTAGTCAAAAGATTCAGCAACAGCAAAGTTATTATGAAACCAATTTGTAATTAATAACCAAAAAATTGCCTGTCAAATAATTCCAATATTTTCCAATCAGTAGTTGTACAAGAGTTATACACGAGTAAGCAAGAACTACAGTTTCTTGGGGGGTTTAAAGCAACCCCCTTTACAGAACTCTCTTACCTATGTTTATAGGTATAAGAAAGGTCTCTCTTGGTATGTTTACTTGAATTGTTTCTATGATAAAATCATCTCCTTCGCCTATTTTAATCCTCCTTTCCCTTCAATCCATGCTGGCAACACTATTTAACTTGAACTAAATAATGGTAAAAACAAAAGAATGCTACCCTCTCAGACAATACTCATAAGACTAGGATGAAAATGTTAATAATTTCACTAACCATCTAGCTTCTACATGGTTCTCAACAAGTGGTAATTCTACTCCAAGTTAAACTTCAACTCTTCTGTAGAAAAGAACGTAAGCAGCTGAAGTCTTTATCTTGTCCTGACTGATTGGATGAACTTGGCTATCGTCGAAGTCATACCAGCGATCACCCCCATGCTACATCAAACAAAGACAAATATATTGATTGGACATAATGCAAAACTTTTAAACCATACCATAAATATATCTTCCTAGCTCTTTTACTTCATCGTTAGCTGATATTTCTTCATATGCAATAAAATTCAACTTCCAAAAATTAAAAAAAAAAAAAAAAAAAAAAAAAAAAGAACGTAAATATATCTGTCCTCTTCCATGACAACTAAAGTTTGAGACACAAACACATAAGAGATCCCCCTTAAATCAAGTTCCACAAGGCTCTTCCTAGTAATGAAAAGACAATAAACCACCCATGAATTTAACAACAATGTAGTTATAGAAAAATGATAAATGTTAAAAAAAAAAAAGATTATATTTGACATCTAGTTAGAATGTGAATACTGATGAAATTATCAGATTTACATTACCTATGGACTCCTACACCCAGAAAATCAACTTATTGAAAACCAAAATACTGATGATGCAAAGTATTACATGTATTAACTAAAGTATAGCAATTGGTCTGTTGTCTTCAATAATCATTATCGCATGTGATAATCATTATCGCTAAAGTTGCTAATGATACATGAAACTAAATGGTATAGTATGACCTTAGCTGGAAATAAACATGTGATAATCGTTATCACTATTCATTGGCAATTAAGAAGCCAAAACCTTCCTGATGTGATGGCCTCACATGTCTGTAGTACTGACATACCGTGGAAAGCACCACACTTCATTTACACGAAATATATTCACAAAAACCAAAAAACCAAGGATGAATCTATGTTTCTTTTTCTTCATCATTTCTTTTTTTTTTTTTCTGGAGAGCTGGAGAGGACAATTAAAATAACAATGCCATTGATGAAAGTTGAGGAAAGAAATGGTGAAAAAGATTGGGGAAAAGAAAGGAAAACACAACTTACATGGACAAAAGCAGTGTAATGCCCGCCTCCCATGCTTCCATAGTGATTACTGATAGCATAAAGCATGTAACGATGAGATGATTGGCCATTCTTGTATGAAATGTAAGCTGACAAATCTAGATCATCAACAGGGAAGTCAACATACGCCTCAAGCTTGTTCTTCATAAATCGGGTATAAGAGAACCTTTTTAGATGAATAACCAGAATCTCTGGCAGTCTCCATAGATCTAATTTTTTACTGGCTTGACGATGCTTCTTGCAACTTGGACAAAACCTAAATTACATATAACAGTACCTAACATCAAAAAAAAAATGAAGAGAACAGGCCACATTTTACAAAAGAGAAGTTTAAGGTTCCAAAAACATTGGAAAACAGAGCAATTTATTACTTCAAGAGTGCACAAATGCCTTATGTATATACAAAAGGGTGTCATATTGGATGAGGCCCCCACGTTGTGAGGGTCAGATATGCACAATGTTCCCCTTTGCAATTGCAAGGATGCTGTTTTTGCGGTTCAAACCAATGACCTCCAGGTTACAGTGGAGCACATATAACATACGGAAATAAGGAATAACATACAACTAAGGAATAACATACAACTATGCTAAATCCTGTTGCAATTTATTCAGACAAGGATGAGGAGATTATTTACGGAAATATCTTGAAAGCAATATTTAACATAAAAATATTATAAAGTACTGACAGGAACCTCAGAGCAAAAAAGGGAAACAAGATAAACTCTAATCAGGATAAATTAAATACAAAAACTACAAGAAGGAGAGGAATGATAAACTCCTGGTTTCAAAAGTTACTTGGATAATGCAATGAATGAAAAACAAATATGGAAAATCTTTTGAAAAGAAAACTATATACCCAAATAAAAATAATCAACAATAAAGTACCATATTGCCAGTTGATAAAGCATTTTAAATCTCCAAAATATCTTTCAAGTATTTCTAGCTCATTAAACATGAAATTCCTTAAAGGCAATGAATGTATGCTTACCACATGTCATCCGGTCCAAGAGGTTCCTCCTTTAAAAATGCTTCAAGACACTTGTAAAGAGAAACAGACTCCTGAGGTCTCTTTGCAAAAAAGCCAGACTTGAAAATCTCGGGTAATGAGCTAAGGAGGCGGGTGTCATATTTCTTAATCTGTTTTTCTGGCCAACTTACAAGAACATTAAACCGTTTGGGCATTCCTGTTACTGGGACTGGCTCATTTATTATGATCTTGGAGTCCTTAACTGTTCCCTTCTCGTCAGTTATATAAAACTTCAGTTCAGAATCTGAGGGAGAGTTGGCCCCTTCTACACTGAAGAGATTTGCATTTCCTCCTAAAGCAGAATCATTGTTATCCTCCATTCCTGTAGCATCTTCAACAGCGGTGCTCTTACAGGTATCACTACTGCCCAAGGTATCATCAGCAGCTAATCGAAATGGAGTAAGCAACTTTAGATATAAATTATGGATGTCAGATCCAATGACAAAATTATGGACTGGTCCTAGAAGTGGAATTCCAAATGCTTTCCAACTTGAAGTAAGTTTCCCATGGATGTACTGCCTGATATTATACAATCAATTAGAGGAAAAGAAAAGGCATTCCAAGGACACCATTAAACTAAATAACAAAACTTACTCCTCCATATGCTGATGCATAAACACAGCCAAAGGCACATTGTCCAACTCTTTCTTTAACCGATAAGCAACGAGACGGTCACCATCTCTAATTAATGATAAGGAATCAGCTGGTTCTTCCAAATATCGTATAATGCGGTTATTGTAAACCTGTATAGGGCTATATAGCTTCAGTCATCAAAATAAAATGATTGTGAACACATGCAAATATAACTAATCCAACAGAATTAGATATTATAAATATTGAAAAGTACCTCAGCCAACAGTAGGGTCTCATCAACCCCTAAAGAACAAACAATGCTTAGAGCCTTATTAAGATCTTCACATTTTCCATGCTTTGGCACAGAAATGGTATATGGAGATGGCTGACTACTTCCATCAGCACTCACAACTGTCAAAGTCATAGTCCGTCTATTCGTTGAAGGTAGAGGTAGCGATAAGTACATGAATGGATCAAATGTAACAGATACCTTCTTACAAACAGGACAAACTAATGTTGATTTATATTGACCCTGAAATCAAAATTAAGCATGATGTGTAAGGTCAGGTGGACCAACAGATTATCATGATCCAAAAACCACCAATTAACTCAGTTCAATAACAACATTAAGGCAGATATCTAGGACCATAAATATAGTAGATTCAGATCAATGAAGGATATATCAAAATCCATTTGAACATAAAATTCCAAATAAACCTCAAATCAAGTTGTGTTAATCTAAACATCTCAGTCAGATCAATCAACCTAAGAATAGAACCGAAATCCTAATCTATGGAAAGCTCAGTGGGAATAGCAATTCAGTAAAAAAGGGAAACATAAATGATAAAATCAAACTCCCATACTTGATACAGCAGGGCAAACTATGAAAGAAATATAGAAAACAGAAAGCATACTTGGCAGACATCGACAATAATAGAGTCATTGCGAGCCACATGATTCCGCCAATACTCATCAGCAACTTCTTCATCTGGTCTACTATCTCCATCCTTGGCTTCTACATAAGGTTTACATTTTACACGATTGAGATCCTCATGAAGTCCATCCAACAAGAAAGCAAGGAGCTCCTATATCAAAAGATCCACCAAATCCATAATAATAGATATACTAATGACTAAATTTACAGGACAACCCTCACATAGAGAGAGAGCAAAATGCATCTTTTAGAGCAAGAGAACTTAGCAGACCTGAGAATCATGTTGATTAAAGCCACTGAATTGAGGCGCAAATCGAGCAAGCTTTGACTTGAACATTCTTGGTGCAACTGGACTTGCTCCAGGAGCCCATAATTTCCTTAACAAATCCCCAAAAGCTAAGGCAATCTCACCCTGGAGAAGACAACTAGCTATTAATAGACTAAATGGGACAACAGATTCTCTATATAACAGCATAAAACTTCAAACAAGAAACATGTTAACACTGAAAAGAAAAAAATATATTGTAAATAAAAAATCATTTAAGAGATTTAGAATCTGATAACCTACATCCATGCCCAATGGGTTGTCATGATTTATTTCTCTACCATAATCTCCAAGAAAATAGTCTACAAGCTTTGGTGTATGTGCTAAGCACTGAATGGCACTATTCATGAAACAAGTATTTCCAAGATTCTGCAATCCTGTCAATCCCAAAGAGCCAGCTTCTCCAGATTTTCCAAAGGAAGCTGAAGAATTACTACGAAAAAAACCATTGCTGATGTTGCCAGCACTTCCATTCACCATAAATGATGTTCCAGAAGAATGTGTCCCATTAGAAATTTGTAAAGCAGCATCATCCTTTTTCCCTTCTCTGCATTTCATGTTATCAGATAGCCCATAAACTTGTAACTCCAGGAGAATCTGTACACAAAATAGGAATTGTGAGAAAGAATTAGCTAACATAAATCAAAATAGTGTACAATCACCAAAACATATTAGTTCATGGACCACAAAAGATTATAAGCAGATAATCCAATTGAGATCAATATGAAGTCGAAAGGAATACAGTGGAATATAATATTCATTCAAAATGTAAAAGATTGGGAGTTTTACTCATTTAATGCATTTTCTAGTCATCAATTGTATGTGACAGGCCAGGACAGACTTCAATATGTTTATATGTTGGCTAGCTACTACAATATTCTATATTGTGTAAATGAGTCAAGCTGCTTGCAAGCTACTCAAACTAGAGACCCAATATATTTCAATTTGACTTCACTCTAATCAAGCTGAGATCATTTTTGAGTAATTCAAGTAACAAGTCAAGCCAAGTTCAAATTACAATACTCAACTTGAGAAGCTTGCAAGCCTAGTTGAATTTTTTATTTTTTATATAATTTTAAATGTCTTATATCATATATCAAAATAATAACTTATGGCATTCACCAATTTTTTATTTTACCCTAAATATTTAAACTAAAAAGGCTAATTTGAACTTGAAGTCAAGCTTACTTGAATTTGTTTCAGTTTTAATTCGAAATCAGTTAAAAAATTGAATTTTTAACACTAATTGAGTCAAGTCAAACTCAAGTATCAAGTAACATATTAAGGCAAGCTTAATTATTTAAAATTAAATTTGATCAAGTTCAAGTTGAGTTTCAAGCCTTGAGGTGTTTTAGTTGAGTAAAGTTCCAATATTGAATTGTATTGATTTGACTAGGCTCAATTAAACACTAATATAATGTTCATTTTACATTGGTTGCTAAACAACCATGTACGTATCCATTATAAAATTGTTATGACAAGCTGGGACATCCAAAAAGCTTCCTTTCTTGGTGGATCCCAAATATGCATTGCAGTACAACTTAAGAGAATTTGATTATTACAAAATCGAGTTCCTTGAGTAGGTGCTATATGCTAAAAAAAGGTGGGAAGTTGTTCAGCACTTGGGTTACATCAAAACATTTAATGAAATGTTAACTTCTTTGTAAGGAGTATCTAGCAGGAGGAAAGATATAGCATTGAGTAAGTTTCCAAATTTGTGGAGAGAAGAAACTAGAGCTTTTAATTGGATTGAGAGATACAATCAGGTAAAATCTGGTATTTTGAGAAGATGTCATAGTTCTTGTCTAGGGCAATTAGACAATTCCACCCACATCAACGGGTTCCCAACCCAAATCCACCCCTCTGCCTCTCTTATTTCTTGTCTTCAGCAACTTTTCAGGTTCTTTATTTTAGTAAGGGATAGTTACAAAATTAACCCAACTTATGAGTAACTTTCAAAATAAAGCCTATAACAAAAATAGCAACAACTGAAACTCCAATCTTTCAACAAACCTTTCAATTTGAGAGTTCAAAATCAATAGTTCAATTTATTTTGTTGCTTTTTTAAGGGTTAATCACATTTGATAATTATTTATTGGTTTAAAAATTTCAAAAAATTAAATTCAAATGAAAATTAAAAGTAATAAAAAAAATTAGAAACAGTTTAAAACATTAGTTAAACAGTAAAAATATTAAAACAAACTTTAAAAAACAACAGTTATTTATTTTTCAATTCATTTTACAGTTTTAACTAATATTTACTTATTTATGATATTTTATTTCAAATTTTTTTCAATCAATGAATGATTTCAAGTGTTATTTATCATGTTAAAATAAATAGAATTCTTATATTGAAAGGGTTTTGAAAATATTGGAGTTTAAATTGTAACAACTTTTAGTTAGGTTAGGATTAATTTTGTAATTACTCCTTCAATTTATTGCACTAGGAGTTATTTTTTATTCTGACAGTTATTTTATATTTTGACCCCTTCTTACAAGGTAAAAATGCTAAATTTCTGTAAACAACCTGAATTACACTATAAAAGAAGAGACTGACCCTGGCCGAGTAGATGGAGCAGCTGTAAGTTGCCATGATTAGAGCCAAGCCTTATCAATAACACAATGGTTTTATTGTCCGCAAGTACTCCTGAACCCATTTCAGTGAACATACTTATAGAATGGTAAAACGCTAACTTATATCCAAGTGAACACATTACATTTTCTATGTAAAGCCCAAAGCTTGCAATCAGGCACCAATTCATCAGTTCAACCAACTGGACAGGCTAAGATTATATCCAGGAACAATTAAAAAAATTTAAATTGACATTCCACAAATTGCAAATGCATGGTCTGATCTAATAACAGCCCATATTAGATTTTTTATGCACCCACACGAGCCACACCATGACATTCTAACATTTTTACCATAACTTTGGAACTATTTTATCAATGATGCAACTGACTTCAAACTTGCAACATTTGTTTACTGTCTCTCCACTGAAAAATTAAGAATCTTAACTGTTAAACTCATTTATGGTGAATAATAGACATATAAATCAAAGTAATGTAGAACAAAGTAAAGAAGAATAAAGAACTAAGGAAAATTAAGGACCAATCCTTGAAAAGAGAACTAATTCTCAACAATTTTATTAATCTCAATAATAATCATATTCTAAAATTACTGAATGATAGAAAATTAGCTCTATTGATAGAGTTTACAACCCTAATCAAATTAGGAATAGAAATCCTATTTTAACTCTAATTAGGAATATTATATAAGATAAATTAGAAAATAATAGAGCTAATAATAATAAAAATTCCTAAACAATAAAAACTGTTTAAATTTCCTAATTCTATGATAAATAAAATTCCTAAATAAAATTCTGAACTTCCTATTCTGCATTATTCTCTCCTCGTTGGAAAAAAACTCGGACTCGAGTCTTGAAATGCTAAAGGATCACAAACCATATGTGAAGAACACACAGTATGTTCTTCTTGAATGGTAGGAACAAAATTGACTTTAAGAAGCTTGCACTTTTTTTTATATTCTTGGAAACATCTGGACAGATAAAATCAATTAAAATAATAGTTGAAATTCCCTTTAACTCAATAGGATCTTCAGTTTTCATTGATGTCTCCATAGAATTTTCTTCATTTCCTAATATATCCTCCTCAAGCTTTGCTTGTGCAGTTTTATCAACTTTTTGCTCTGGAGTAGGCTCTTCAACATTTGAATGATCAAGAGCCGATTCTTCGAATTCTTCAATTTCATGCTCTTCAAGCTTAGTTTCTCCAGATTGCTCTTTTTGTTCTTCATTCTTATCTCCAAGCTGCTCTTTGAATTCTTCTTGTTGTTCATCTTCTACGTCAAGCTTCTTTCCTTGACTTACAATTTGAATTTATTCTTTAAGTTCTTGCAAAGCTACTGATAATTCATTAAGCTCTAATTTTGATAACTTATTAAGCTTTACTTTTGAGAACTTATCAAGCTGTGCATTCAATTCTTTCACACTTGACATCACAAGTTCTTTCTTGCATTCTTCAAGCTCTCTTTCTTTGACTTGGAAGAATTGTTGTAAATATTTATATTCCCTTTCTTTATCTAGTAAAATCAATTTGACCTCTTGATATTCACCACGTAAGAAAGAACACTTTTCACGATCACCTTTATAACTATAATTGTTTATCCAATGACCTAAGGATAGTAATTGACCCCTATGAAATTCAATGTCATAATTAATTTCTTCGAGAACATTTTGGTAGTAATTGATCTCCTCTTCTAGTCTCGCAATGTAAGTTTCCATGTTATTCAAATTAAGTAAACATACCTCACTTGAAAGAAACTAAAAATTCAGTTTTGAGGAGTGGTTTTTGCTGAAACAAACTTCAAATCAGATGCAAGACGTCGAAGTTGGTAAGGAAAGAAACTGTTGAAATTTGCTAACATGGCAGGAATGTGACGTGATAGGTGATCTAGTGCTGCGTGGCTAATGATGTGGCAATCATGTAGTAGACTGATGTGACGATAAGGAGATGCTAGATCTGGTATAGAAAGCTCAAAATAAACTTGGGTCAGATTGAATTACAAATCTGAAATCCAATAGATCACTTGACCCAACCAGACGAATTCTTGCAGCTGGAGAGTCGGACGGCGATTCCAACAACGGAAAGCAGAAGATCGGTAGCTGGAGAAGGGCTTGGGAGGTTCAGATGGCCATAAAATCTGAAATTCTGACGGGTTTGATATTCGGGTCGAAATCCGATCCGGTCAAATCAGGCGTTCCAGGTGACGTCTAACTACTGAAAACCTTAGGGGAGGGTCGCCTGATGCCAACGAGTATTGTGCCTTTGATGGCAAGGCTGCCTGTTAGCTGAACGACAGTGGGTGAGAGGAGAAGGTGTTGTCAGCAATGCTTCTATGTTCTTTTTGAAGGCTTTGTTTCTGTACTTTTGATTTTTTTTTTTTTAAATCAGTAAACTAAAGGCAAAAATTTAACAAAGGTAAATGGAAATTTGGGATGACACAGTGGAAGGTGGGATTTTAGAAAGCAAGAACACAAGTTTGAAGGCTTCAAAGTTCACGGAAGCTAAAGAAATTTTGATTGATTTTGGGCTTTGATACCAAAATTGATGTAGAACAAAATAAAAAAGAATAAAGAACTAGGAGAAATCAAGGACTAATCCTTAAAAAGAGAACTAATTCTCAACAATTTTATTAATCTCAATAATAATCATATTCTAAAACTACTGAATGATAGAAAATTAGCCCTATTTATAGAGCTTACAATCCTAGTCATATTAGGCATAAAAACCCTAATTCAACTCTAATTAAGAATACTATATAAGATAAATTAGGAAATAGTAGACCTAATAATAATAAAATTCTTAAACAACAAAAATCTTTAAATTTCCTAATTCTATAATAATTAAAATTTCTAAATAAAATTCCAAACTTCCTATTCTGCATTACACAGAGAATTTCTCAAAAGTTAATGAGAGGTATTTCTTGCTACCAATTTCTTGATATATTTCTTTTACCACAGTGAAGCAACGATTGTTATGAAGGCTTGAAACGGCCACTCACCAATATCCTGCCCAAAACTTTGAGTTGTTTAAAATGGAACTTACACCATTTCCTCTCTCCTGGGAAATGAAATTTGAACCTAGGTCTGGTAAATTTAACCACTTCACCAATATCTTTGCACACAGTAACTTCAGAATCAACAGGTGGAATATGACATAATTAATTTTCTACTTACCAATAAGGAATCCTTATCAAATATCTATGAGACTTTAAAATGGTCTGAAAGGTCAAACATCATAATCCATGGATTGGTTTGTGCAGATGATACAAATGCCATGGGTATTGTTGGGAATAATAGTTAGTACGTCTCTTGTATTCCCCATTAAAACAAACTTCAAAATTGTATGACAGATTAACAGAAGCAGCAGTCTGATATGATAGTCTTCAATTTCAAATAGTAAAGCAAGAAGAATAAAATTTTTATTTTTCATCCAAAAAACCAACATATACATGGGTTCTAAAGCCCAGTTTTAGTGAATTATAAAGCAAGACTGTGTCAGGTCTTAGTGAGTTATAGACCCACTAGGCTTCTAATCTGAACTTAACAAAATCAAGCATATCATCATAGTAATTATGGAGAAAACCAAAGAGTCCACTGCTTACCTCCTGATCCAACAGCCGCTGACAGTCTTTTGGGAATTTGCTTTTGTCGTTCATAAAAAATTGGGTTGTTTGCCCAGAAAAGTCCCAGATGTGTAACTGTGAAACAGTAGAAGTTTGAAAGTCATTTTTTACTAGCCAACAAATAATCACTACATCCATTGGACAAAAGTTTAGCTCACCATCTCAGAATCAGCACTGAAAATCTTGCAGGCTCTTCTGAAAAGCTCGGTTGAATTGTCCTGAAAATTGTATGTTTAGTAAGTGGTAACACAACTAACACCTGAGATCAACTCAAAGCATAAAATATATGCAGTTTCTTAAGTTTAGATTCCACACATGCTGGGCATTTATCCACCACAGCAACACTAATACAAGAGTATTCCTTAATACATCACACACAATTTCTTACTGAACCAAACAGAAACATATGAAAGTGAGAGAATAATGAAATATTATTTTGCATTCATTCAAAATGGGGAAGTTTATATGCTAATAAGCAATGTTCTTACAGTGTATCAAATCATATTTGATTTGGCATGCTTAAAGGCCCACATATTTCACTGAGTAACTTCTTGCATAATAACTTAAAAGTCCATTGACTTAAAACCAAAGACAGATATTTATGGGAAACTCAAAGCTTCTACTACCTACATACAAAGGTTTGGGAGTGACTTCTTGCACTATAAGTCTATTGACTTAAAATCAAAGACTGACATTTTATGGGAAACTCACAACTTATACTTCCTTTCCACAAAGGTTTGAAGGTGTTTGCCCATTGTGGTTGATGGGGAGATTGTTATCACTAGGAGGCAAGGGTTAAAGTCAAGGAAGATTAGATATCCAAGATCCTTTTCGATCTCTCTCCTTTTGAAAGCTAGGGATCAGGGTCTTTAATTGTTTACATTATTACATATGTCTGCGGTCCTAATTGGCACAGGTTTGTTATTTTAAGATATTTTCATATTTATGCTTCTGTGCTGTACAATGGTGTCTAAATGGGATTTTAAGTTATCAGGTATTTTAATGACAAAATTTAAAGATCTCAAATTACTTCTAGCAGGAGATATTTGATAATTGTATTATAGAATAAAACCGGTCACCATCAGATATTCCTTTGTCCAATCTCAATTTCCATGATCTATTTCAGGAGAATGTTTGTGTCCTCTCTTGAAAATAGTTTTTTTTCCTAGTAAGTGAGAAAATGCTTCTCTGAATTTGGTTCCTGATGCTTTTCCATATTTGAATCAAGAGGCATTTTTTCCTCCCATATCAAATTTCACTATTCCCTTGGGATCCAAATCAGTTGCTGTCAGGTCCTACTTCTTAGAAAGAATTTGGTGACAAAGTGACGACTAGTGTGTCTGATCAAGTGATGGGAGGGTTTAATTAGATCTTCCCTTCAACACAATAAGAGGGCTTTACTTCATTAGTTTTATTTTTTTTAGTTAACTTTTCCAAGTTCTTTTGTTATTTCTCTTATTTCTTCATTAATAAAATATTTATCTTGTTTGAGAACAAGGCTTGAATGTTAAGGATTGAGAACTTCATGTTGAGAAGTAAATGTTCTGCAGGACATTGATGAGTTTAAGAGAATGAAGCAAAGGAGAAAAAAAAATGCTTTTTGAGGCTCAGATTGATAAAGCAATCCCAAGGGATCAGATGAGATGGTAATTGTATTGTAGGGAAGTGGGGTAGAGCCTAGAGGACCTGGATCACCTATACCAGAAGGCACCAGAAGGATCTGCAGCAGTATGAGAATTCAAATGGTTCTCTGGAAGTTATCCAGCTACGAGCTGATAAGGTGGAGAAATTTCTGAAAGGCCATGTGATCACGGCAACTGAATCTTCTATAAAAAGGGAGCATGAGCATAGGGAAGGCATGTAGTTGAGTTATATTTCCAGCTATTCAATAGCTCAGGGACTTAGAGATAATCTGTGGTAGTTTTTCTTTTTGCTGTATTGGATTTATACAATTTTCTTAATAAAATTATGCTCTTCCTTTCTCTTCCATCAGTTCTTTTTCTTCTTCTGTTTCTGCAATTTCCTTTATTTGACAGTAGGATTCCTTACTTTATCAGTAAAAAAAGACTATGCTAAAATGAAGAAGCACCAATATAAATATTAGGTTGTTTCATAGGGACGTAACTCACTAGTGGTAGGACATGGGAGGAAGAGTTCCATAAGAAATTTGGGATCGAGAGAAAAGATTAATATGATTCTTCCATTAATTGAGGGTGAGATTATAAGTTTTTATAGGGATCTAAATATAGAGGAGGTAGGTTTAAAATCCAGGACTGAGTGTTTCGATTTGCATTATTTCTGATGAAAAATAAATTGATTAGCAAGGCCTTTCGAAGTGGAGAAGGTGAGGAAGAAGGAAGACAGCTCCATAGATGAAGATAAATGAAGCCCCTAATCTAGATAGTTTTACAATGGCTTTTCTTTTTTTCCCTTTTCCCTAGCATTTTTAGGAATAGTTCTGGAGTATTATGCCAATGGGATAGTTAAAAAGAGTGCGAATTTAAATTTTTTTGCTCTAGTTTCTATTAAAGATGCTCCATTAAGTTTCTTGTAATTTAAACAAATTAGCCTGGTCACTACATAATAAGATTCTAACTGAGATGTATCATTTCTAGTTCTCAAACAGCTTCAAAGCAGATAATACAAAATTTAGATGTATAATTGGTGGCTGGTTATGTACTTATGTTGTAAAGGTGCATGTAGGAGGAGAAGGAGGGGGAATAAATGGGTTGTTTGAAAATTGAATTTTGAGAAGGGTTACAATAAGGTCATGGGCAGGCATGGTTTCAGTGATAGGTGATGCTTACTTGGAGTTGTATGACTTCTTATGTGCTATTGCCAAAGGGGAACCTAGGTCTTGCTTTAGGTGATCAAGAGTCTAGCATCAACACAATCCTTTCTCCCATATTTTGTTCAGTCTCATTGTCAAGTTTTGAATAGAATAGAGATAGGTGAGTAAGGAAGTGGAGAGGTAACGTGTGCAAGGACTTCTTGTAGGCACTAAGAAAGGTGTTATGCATTATCTATAATTTGCACATGCAACATGTTTTCTTGTTTCTGGTCTAATGATGAACTTATCTAAGACAGGAAGAGCTTGCAGCCTAGATGGTATCCCTGTAGAAGTATTTAAGTGCCTTAAGGAGGTTGGAGTAGCTTGGCTAACCAAACAATTCAATGGCATACTAAAAAAAGATGTCAAACAAGTGGAGGAAGAGCACTTTGATTCCTATATTTAAGAACAAAGGAGACATCCAAAGTAGTACAAACTAACAAAGCATTAAATTGGTGAGTCACATGACGAAACTATGAGAAAGAGTGATTGAATGCAAACTTGGGAACACCATTGAGGTATCAAAAAATTAGTTTGGCTTTATTTCTAGCAGATCTACAACAAAGCCCTTCTTTCTACTAAGAAGATTAATGAAAATTTATAGGGAGAGGAAGAATGATCTTCACATGGCATTCATTGACCTAGAAAAGGCCCATGATAGAGTATCAAGTTAAGTTCTCTAGTTGGTACTAAAGAAGAAAGGAGTCAATTTCAAATATATAAATGTTATTAAGGACATGTATGAGGAGACTTTTACAAGTGTGAGAACAATGGGAGGCAATATGGACGAGTTTCCCATAACAATGGGTTTACATAAGGGATCGTCTTTGAGTTCATACATGTTTGCTTTAGTTATGGATGAGTTAACCAATCATATTCCAGATGATGTCCCTGGTGCTTATTTGCAGATAATATTGTCTTAGTGAATGAAAGTAGTGAAAAAGTTAATCAAAAATTGGAGTTATGGAGAAGGTCTCTTGAGAGTAATATTTTAGGCTAAGTGGAAGTAAGAGGGTTTGTCTTAGCATGTAAATTGGTCAAACTAGCTTCTAAATTGTTAAAAAAAAAAAAAAAGGTTTATATATTTGTTTATAACATTTTTTAAGATTATAAGGTGAAATTATAAGCTAATATAAGTTGAGGGAGACCAGGCAGTGGCAAATGCATAAGGAATTGACCCTTTTTTTTTAAATATTCTTTTTTTATATATATACATCCCTCATAAATTTAATTTGATAGAATTTAAAATTATTTTATATAAAAAATCATGTTGCGTATTCAATAATTTATTTACTTATAAAATTCTAATATGATTTTTTCAATGATAAACTTTATTAAAACAAACTGGTATATTTATACATGTGATAAATTAATAAATGATTTTTAGTTACTTAAATAGAGATGTGTATTTGTCATTTGATAGCATTAATAATAATAATAATTTATAATTTTCAAGGTATTAGTTTCATTGAGTCTAATTATAAAATATTAATATTATATTTTTATATTTTTTATAATATCTTATTATTTATTTTTTATATGTTCACCGTGGGAAAAAAAAAATCTAGATCCACCACTAGGATCAACTTTTCATTTTGGTACTTACACACTTTATACTTATAAACTAGTTTGATTAAGTATTTTACCATACTACCCTCATTTAATATTTAAAATTTCACAACATATTTCATTTAACATCCTTTATAGTAATTTTAACAATAAATATGTTTATAAGTTATTTTTTTACTAAATATGTTAGTTACTTGTCAACTACTTATAAGCACTTTAATGAAACACATAACTGCTTAAAATTTTAAATTCTTATAAGCTTATATTCCCTTATAAACACGAAGCTAATTTTCATAAGTTAAGCTAAACACCCTCTAAGACAAAATATATGCATTGTGAGTTTAGAAGGAATAGAGGGGAGGCTCAATTAGATGGAGTTTTAGTGTCAAAATATAACTAATTCAAGTATTTAGGTTTTATCATTCAAAACAACGAAGCAATAAATGAGAATGTAATTCATGGAATTAATATAGGATAAATGAAGTGGAGGAACGCGACGAATATGTTATGCGACTATAAGATCCCTGACAAAGTGAAAGGTAAGGTTTATATAACATCTAATGTACAACATATCCACAAGATGAGTATAGTAGAAATGCAAATATTACAATGGATGTCTAGCCTTATGATGATGGATAAGATTTGGTCTGACCACATCTGGCACATAGTGCACATAGCACATATTGGGGATAAAGTGAGAGAATGTCAATTAAAATTGTTTAGTCCTGTCCAACATAGAGAATCAAATACTTTAGTATGAAAATGTGATAAATTAGTGGTGAAAGAAATAAGAATGAAAATAGAGAGACCTAAAATAACGTAGAGGAAAGTAATGTCAAAAGACTTATGATTTTTGAATATTGATGTGGTCAAACAAAGCTGAATGGCGAAAAATGATCCATATAACCTTTGGAGTCACTAGGAGGAGGGCGAAAGAGATGAAGGCTTTCAATGATGCATCATAATTGCAATGTTTTGGTGCATCTAGGTAAATAGAAATGCAAGTTTTTTCAAAAGATTAACATAGATTCGTGCAGTTGTCTAGGAAAGAATGGTGTTTCTAGTTTCTCTATGACATTAGAAAGAATTACTAAAAGTTCTTACCTTGACCAATAAACTTCCTGATAAACAATCAAAAATGAATATCTTATCATATGCAAGATTCATTGTGCAAAAATGACTTCTCATTCCAGACTAGTTAATCAAAATAATAGCAACATATAGCTATAACAGAATTGCATGCCTTATGAAACTGAAAAGTGGAAAGCATGGATCAGCAAATGAATAGACCTTTTTGCTAATTTTTACACCTAACGAATTCACTTCCCGCTGCACAGAAAGCCTCAGTTGTAAAGGGTAGACATCCGACATATCATCTCCTGCAGCAGAAATGGTTTTGCCACACTTGGATGCAACTTTGGCATCACTATGCCTGAACAGGAAACAACAATAGAAATTATACTAAGCAATTCTCATTACTTGGGCAACAGAAGAAAAAATAAAACCACATACAGTTATCAATAGATTCATCACTACCAGTGCACATAACAATATTTGCAAGTAATTGTCATATCATCTTCTGAATGTAACATGTATAGGATTATTCAACGTTAGGAAGTCTTCATGCTCAGCAAATGTACCTCAGTTACCAAAATCCATAAAGATCATACATTTAATTATTTGCTAATTGAAAGTCCATGCAAAGCACAAGTTCAATAAACAGAAAGTCTTCTTAAAGGCTTATTATAGAGAAACCAGAATCCAGTCCTGAAACACAATGTTTTTCACATCAATCCCAACAATTCTTGCAGAATATAAGGAAATTACCAATCTAAAACGCTCACCATTTGAGTGCCTTCAACCACATTTCCCCCGAGACCAATGCAAAGTCTCGTCCTGAGACACCTACTTCGTCATTTTCACCGTTGGGCAAAGATTCCTCTTCTCTCCTCAAATTCAATACAAGATCCGAGTTGAATATGTTGTTGATGAGCTTCATAGGACCCGCATAGGAAGAACCTGAAGTTCCCTTGTACAGAACCCCTCTATTCCCATCGGATTCATCTGATATCGATGAATCTTGCGCATCCTTCCACCACCTAAAAGCCCAATTCGCAAATTCAATTAAATTAAAATATGCAGTCGCACCCATGTCGCATCACATTCAAAAAAAGCAAAAGAAAAATCTTTCTATGAGTATTCTCTGCTTGGATGCTGAGAAATCACAGCTAGAAAGAAAACAAGAGCAATGAATTTTCAAATATTCCAAAATACACACATTTCATATGTTCAAATTCAATTCCCATCCCATTTCTCAAAATTTCGTTCTTCTAATCCTTGATCTCACATTTCTAAGCAATTGAATTGAACCTCCCCATGACACAAATTACAATGAACAAAAAAAAGGAGCTCTACAGTTATTCAAAGGTTCAGATTTGAAAGAGAATGCAAACAAGAGAAAGCAAAGAAATGGGCAGAAAATGCAGAGACCTGAAAGGTACGAAATAGATTCCCCGTTCATTGTCGGAGTTGGAGGGTCGCTGGGTTGAATCAGATAGATCTTCGTGTAGACCGTTCTCCATTGTAGAAAGAGAGAGTGTGGGTTTGAGAGAGAGAACTTAGAAAATGCAGATCATTTTGGGCATGAAACAGAAAGAGGCAGAGACAGAGACGTGAGTTTCCTTTATCTGTGAAGAGAATTCAAGGAGGGAATTTAAATAAATATATTTATATATCATTTATATATTTTCCTTATTATTGAAATAAATATTTAATTTTTTGCTTATGTAGAAAAAGAAATTGAAAAAAAAACGTAGAGGGACAAGATTTGTTATTTTTTTATTAAAATTTTTTTTTACCATTTAAGGACAGTTCTGGTTTGATTCAAGTCTGTCTAGCAATTAGAATTGAACCCAATGAAAATTTTGATATAATTTCAATTGATTTTTTAGTGTTTCGATTCCAGTTCAAGATGCTTCGATTTTGGTTTGGAAATAATTTATACTATTTTTTAAAAAAGTTATATTTAAATTAGTAATTAAATTTTAAATTAAATTATTAATATATAATACATCATATAATATATTTTTTAACTATTTCTAAATTATATAATTTTTAATTATAAAATATATATATAATTTAATATTAAATATATTATATAATATAATTATATAAGTATATCATCTATTATATATTTTAAATATTTATTAATTATATAATATTTAATTATAAAATAAAAATATAATTATAAATTAACATGTATAAAAATATATTTATAATTAAAAATTATAATATAATTTAACGTATTTATAACTAAAATTATTAAAAATATATAAAAAAATAAAATATAATATTATATTACATTTAGTTTATAATTATATTTATATAATTATATATTAAAAATATATAATACTCTAAAAAATATAAAATAAATATATATATATAAGTTTGATTCCCAATTCGATTTTGATTCAGTACAATTCTGATTTGCTTTCGGTAAAATTTCAATTCAGATTTTAATAAAGAACTATGATCAAACCAAAATAATACAATAATTTTGATTCAATAAAGAATCCAAAGAATCATAAACTTAGCGATTAGAGAATTAATTAAATCAATTAAATTATAATAAAATATTCTTTGATTTAATTAAATTATATTTTACCTCACTTAATTAATAAAAAGATAGAGGATAAAATGATTTTAGAAAATTGTTAAAATAATTATTATGTTTAATAAAATAAAGGTAAAATTAAAAAAAAATTATTAATTAACTTCTTAATTTTTTTAAATGATAAATAAATTTAAATAAAATAAAATTTAAAAATAATATATAAAAATAAATGAGAAGAGTATTAATTAAAAAGCATTTATTTAATTAATAAAATTTAATTTATTAATATTATAAATTTTAATTTATTAATATTGAAATTGTTTTAAGACTTTAAATTATTGAATTCGAATTTTAATAAAAAAATATTTATTTTAATTTATGTAATTTATTTTTAATCGTGATTTCATCATTACAAGTAAAATTATATAATAATATAAACATTTAAATAATTTAATTATTTCTTAATAAATATAAAACTTTTATTTGTTTTTCAATTTTCACAAAGGGTTGAGATCGAGTACAACAACCAATACATAATTTATTTTTTTATATATATAAAACATTAGATTTGTAAATTGTAATTAATAAGATTTGAATTATATTTTATCACATAATAAAAGACAAAAGAAGTGAGAAAATCTAGGTGTCTTTTTTTTTTATTCTTTTTTAAGTTTTCAAGGAATCGATTTACGACAATAAAATTTGGACATATCAGCCAGACGATTTATTGATAAATTTTTCAAACCCTTTTTATTTTTATTTTTTTTTTTAAGAATTGATCAGTTTGCTCGGTTAAAAATTTTATTAAATCATTAATGAATTATAATTTAATAATATTAAAGTTATCTTTAAAATTATAAACCCTCAAATAACATTTGTCAATTTTGATACTTAAAACGTATTTGAAACGTCTATAAACACTAAAATCGATTATAATATTGATTATATTTTGAGTTAACCTGCTAGACACCCAGATCTGACCAAAAAGTCAATCCTGAGAGCTGAATAGCCTACGTCAATCATATAACTCCAAAATGAACATAAATTATTTTAATAATTATAATATAATTATATGTAATTAATGAGATAAAAAAAACCTAAAAAAATATCACCAAATAATTTAGACCGTTAGAAATTACTTTTTTTAAATAATGTCTGATTAGAGGGAGGTTGGTCCCATCTTGAAGATTTTGGCATGCTAAGTTCATCAATGGTCTTAAATTTTCATTTCGACAGTTGGATCGTTTTTTTGTGCTATTCATCTCTTATCATTGGGTGGCCAAAACAAATTAGAAAAGGACCTAAGAGCTAGTGGTCAGGGTCCTTCAAGCACCTTTGTGAAACCCATTTCACCAACCACCCATCCTAGTTGATCTGTCGGGGTTGGGGGTCTTCACTGATTATGGTCCATCGGCAGTGAGCTTGGTCACTAGTGTTTGCAAGTCGAGAGAGAGAGAGAGAGAGAGAGAGAGAGTAGATTTCGAGGAGAGAGAAGGAGCGTGGGGAGGAAGAAGAAAGGTGATTAGTTATTCTTGTCTTTTCTCTTTTTTGATTGGTCCTCTTCTCTTTTTTTTTTTCCCTACTCTTTCTCTCTCTCCATATATATAATTTAAATTAACATAAGATAAGACAATGTAATTAATATAATAATAATACATTAAAAATTTATTCTTTAACCTAAAAAATAATTTAAAATAAAGTTAAAACATGTTTTAATTATATTAATTCACCTTCCAAATAACCATAATAACAATGATATTATATAAATTAAATAAACACTTTAAACATTAATAATAATAATAATAATAATAATAATAATAATAATAATAATAATAATACTTAGATTAATATTATAACCAAATATCTCACTAAACAAATCTTATATAGTAGAAAAAAAAACTAAACTTTTGTTATTTAAATCAATAACTAAATCAAAATATAAACACCTAATAAAATAACGCCTTAGATTGAAATAATAATATTAACTAAAAATTAATATAAAAAGTTATATTTAAATAAATCCTTTAAAGTATGATAATACCAATAAATAACATTAAAATAATATCATAATTTATAAATTTATAATTTTGAAAAAATTCAAGTTATTACAATCTTCCCCCTTAAGAACATTTGTCCCAAATGTACAAACAAGCAAGGGATATTGAAAAGAATATGATTGGAACAAATGCAATTACTTGTTTCTCAAAATCTACTATGATATCAACTTTTATGCCTACTTTTCTTTTGTTGTGCATTAATGTGTTTTTTATGACTCCAATCCTCATTGCTCTGTCTCATTAATCTTTACTCCCTGAACTCATGACTTACATTCCTTGTCATATAGTGTCCCACGAGATGTTTTCCTAGAAAATTTGTTGTGGTTGCCCTGTTGCCCTATGGGCCACTGAAGCCGTAACATGACTTTCTTTATGCTAAAAGCTCATGCACTTCCTTCACCCACTTGACCATCATAATATTATCGTCCCTTAATACTATTTGTAAGAAATTACTCACCATGGTTAGATAAGGCCCCTTGAACCTATAAGTTCCACCTGAACTAACATGGCAGTGGTAAATTTGTGCTCTGCCATAATCCCAGATAAGATACTTTACACGTTCATTCTCCTTGATATAGTCACATTTACTACCCACAGCTTGACATGAACCTGCTTAACTTCACCTTAAAAGCCAACTCAAACCTATATATATAACACCTAAGACCTCTGTTTGCTAGTTTTACAACTCCATAAGTGCACAGATTGTGAATAAGTAATACAGTGGTGAGTAGAGTATCGTTCCCACGAGGACCGTATTAAGTACCAAACTATAATGATTTTAATTATCTAGACGATCGAGTTATAGAGAGATAATAATTAAGTCTAAATTAAAAGAAATAAAATATAAAATAGTAATTAAATCTAAATTAAAAGAAATAAAATATAAAATAATTAACTAAACCTGAATATTAATTAATAAAAAATTCTAGAGCTAGGGGTTCACACTTTAATTAATTATAGAATCAATCTAATTCATTTAATAAATGGGAGATTCTTACTTTGAAGGAAATTAATCTTAAGTTATCTTAAGTCCTCTCTCAAGGCACTCAATATGTATTTTAATTAACTTAAACCCTACTTTCGTAGCGATTAAATTAATTAAAACCCATTAAGTTCTTTGATTAATTGTTAGATCTACATAGAATTCTAGCCTATCTCTAGATCAAGAATCCTAAGTTCAAAATCTTGATTTTCTAATATTAATCTTCACATTTTACTCCTTCAATTAATATCCAGAATTAATACTAAGTGGGTAAAAACACATAGCATACATTAAAAGCACAGGAGATTAAATCAAAGAACAAAATACCCAATATATTAAATAAAATCAAATAAGATCCATAATTAAATTAAGAGTGCTACATCTCTAACCCTAGAACAAAGAAACTACTCCCACATTGTGAGTTTTACAATCAAGTTTATAAAATAAAGAAAAGACATGAGAAGAAATATAATGAAAGAATCCAGATGGAGAATTGTGGCCTTCAACTTTTGGAACTTCAGTTAAAAATCTCTTATAGCAATCTTATAGATCTTGTTTCTTCTTTGTCTTTGTTGAAGTCAATGTGCACTCTTGAATGTAAATTCGTTCTCCCCTTCAATTCTTGACTTATTATATTTATATCTGGTGTAAAAATCCTTAATTCAGAGCCCTAAAAGCCTTAAAAGTCCATCGAGATTGAGTGGGAAGGAAGAAAAACCGCGTCAGAATTGCTGTCAAGGGACTTTACAAGGGCCATATAGTGTTACACGCCTCGTGTAACTTTTTATTGCTTTGTTTTTCAAGTTTTCTTCTGTCCAAAAGGTTGCATGGGCTCCAAGAAGTTATGGGGTAGGTTACACAGCCTGTGTAATGCTTCTAGCCCTACATTCTTCATGTTTTGACCTCTAAATCTCTTCCAAACTCATCTTTGGCTTTAGAATCACATAAAAATACCAGATAAAATATAAAAAAACAAAGAATTGGGTTGGATTAATATGTTTTCTAAAATATTACTAAAAACACTTAAAAATAAACATCAAAGAAACTAAATGCTAATAAGATGCAATGAATATCAACCCTAAATGTCTATATAATTTGACTTCATTAACCTGCCTTGTTAACTAATATGGGACACATCATTCCCTACCCTTTTAGACTGTACATCCTTGTACAAAGAACTGGGATCGTGACCCATTGACCAGACAAGGGTGAGGTTTTGATACAAAATGATAAGAACCTGTCTAACTCCACCTTAAAAGCTAGCTTGTAAGGGGAGGATTGCAAACCCATATATATAACACCTAAAACCTCCATTACTTACCGATGTGGAACATATCACAGCTTTCAAAACTTCAACCTAAAATTTACCGATCAGTAAAAATTCCATCTCTCAAATCTCATTTGCAAATAGCACTCCCTTAAACTTATAGCTGTCCATATAACTCCATATAAGACATGCCTTTTTGAATTCTAGTTCACCTAAGGCTTGTAGCTGTGGACTAATTCTAATTCTCAGCCTACTCATTGTCTCTGAACTAGAGCTAATGACACTATCCATGGATATTAGAACTGAGGATTGAAATATAAATTCACATTATTAGAGCATCATCATCCGCATAGGTGTGGGGTTGTGATTCAATTGTGGCAGCGATGTCTAAGACAAACAAAGGCATCTAATAGGGAAACCATCAGTTGCACTAGTAGTTTTAAAGGTAGTTGCTTCTGATCATTACATATCTTTTGTATGAGTTGCTCCACAGAAAAAGGCAACATACAAGCATCGGCTATGGATTACATATGATGCAATAAAGAAAAGAGTGTCTGGTTTCGGTGATTTTGAGATGAAAAGAAAGAATGTGTTTCCAAATTCTCCATCTCCTAGTTTAAAGGGAGACAAGCCTTGGTAACTAACTTGATCTAGTTATTATCACCACCTTGATTATTCCTTCATCCTCAACATTAGGTACTTGCTTACCATCATTTCCACCTTAAGGAATTGTGTGCGATTTTATTGTGCTCTTTTTATAAGATATTCGCTACACCAACCCTCTGTTATACTATTATTCCGCATGGCATATCATCTATAATTTACATTCTATACTTATACTCCATTTGTGGTCCATACCTATCATTATTTGTCTAGTGCCCTCGTACTCAACTGTATTATGGAAGATACCTTTTACTAACAAATTCTTCGAGATCTAACTCTAATCATATCTACTATTATTACTTTGATCCTTGTATTTCCTAATGACTTATGACTACCAACTCTACCTATCTTTTCCTATATTGTCCCTTACTGTTATTCTATCATTGATGCTTCCATACAAGTGACTCTGTTGGTCATACTAAGGACATCTATTTGATTTTTTATAACAGCCTCTTATTTTCATTTCATTATCTCTACAGTTTAACCTAAAGCCTATGTGCCCTTATTCATTGTTCTTTTCTCTCATCATGCTTATTTGAACCATTAGTTAACCTTTAATCAACTCACCACTTACTAGTTCCACTCTTTAGCTTGACAGTCCAGGACACCACTGTACACCCTCTAATTGCTACTAGCTCTGGTTGTATTCCTCACCTAATTTTCCTCATACTATTAATGAGTTAAAGGGATCTTGTCCCACTATTACCTACTCCACCTTGGAAATGCGAACAAATAAAGTTTGATCCATATCTAGCAACTCTTAGCTCTATAATCTTACCCTTGTCACTGCTAGAACAATAACTTGATCTAAGATTTGCACTTCTAAGTCTATAACTTGATCACTGTTCTTTTTAATCCTGTCCAATTCTGGACCCTTCAACTTGCTATTTAGTCCAACTTTGTTTATCTTACCCAAAACATAACTTTAATTACTGTATTACTTAGCTCTATTCTTCTTCCTGACTTAGCAGTTTTGCTAGATAACTGTACCTTTTAGTGTCTCTGCTAGGTCATTTAATTCCTCTATTTTATTTAGGTTTGGTCTTCTGACGACTCTTATTAGTATTCTTACTAGAACCCGACCTTTTCACTTTGCTAACCTTAAATGTTAACAACCTTGCGCACTACCTATCATAACCTTTCACTACTTTTTTATCTTACCTTGGAACTCACACCAGCATTAAAGTACCTGAGGCATATGCTTTCTCATCATATTGCAATCTTCCTTAAAATGCCATTTTATAAGTTATGAACATTATTTATAAACTCCATTCTTCTTTAGAGAGCAGAGCTATACCCTACACTCCATTGCTACATAAGAGTACTATCTTTATTAAACTCTTGGCAAAACATCCACCCTAATTTCAAAACTATCCATGATCCCATATAGGAGATTAAATGGTCTCACTTAACAGGTGCCATCATTAAATTGCAACCATATTAAACCCAGAATCCTATGGAAACTCAGAATATAACTTTGTGCTCACATTAAAATAACTGAGTCACTAACTTTATTTATAACCCAACTGTGACCTTTGATACTCTATCTCAAGGGCTTTTAACTTTAACTAGGAGTTTCCTAACTCTTATATAGAAATAGAATTATATCATGGCATAACTAAACTAAAGTAGAAGTTGCTTGCAAACATCCTCATGAAACACTATGGGATGCACATAGCACTACGTAGTAATCCTATGTTAATATTGTATTCTACAGCTTATGTAATATCTACCACTTTCTGATGTCAAAATATGTAACACCCCGAACCTCCAATTTATGAATAGTACCATTTTTGGTTCGTGACTAGTACTATTCAAAGACACCTTGAGGACCAAAAATAAATAGAAAATTAATTGAGATAGACACAATAAAAATTCAAGTGAACCAAAGACCTAAGGATTTAACGGGTATAAAAAAAAAGGATTATGACCTGATGAGGAGCATTTTGGTCAATTCACTTCAAGAGTTGACTTTTGACCAAAATGTAAATTAAATTAAATAAAAATAAAATATTGAATTATGAAGAAATATTGAGGGAAAAATTAGAGTAGAAGTGAAAAGAAAATAAAAGAGGCAAAAATCTAGAATTTAAATTTCATTTTCGACCTAATTAAAATTGAAGGGACCAATGGGCTTTGGACAACTCATTAAATGAATTAAAAAGGAATAAATAAGTATAAAAGAAGACAAAACCCTCCATTTCTTTCCCATTTAGTTACCACCCAGTCTCTCTCCTTCTCTCTTTCTTTCTTTCTTCTTCTTCCTTCTTTCTCCATTGACACCCATTCTCAAAACTCAATTCCTTGCTTTTCCTCTATGGGTTTTGCATCTAATTGGTAGAGAGCATCAAATTAATATTTGATTTAGAGATTAAAAGCAAGGGGAAATAAGAGATTAGAAGAAAATTAAAGATTTGGGGAGTTGGAAGGAAGTCATCAAGAGGTAAGTTCTTTAATGCTCATTTTGTTATACAAACCTTAAATTAAGTTAGATTATGATGAAATTTCATAATAAAATGAAAGGAAATATGCATGGAACCTAAACTAGGGTTTTGGACAAATTAGAGAAAAATTAGGGTTTGATATATTTCAATGAAAATGATGATGAAATCAAGCTTAGTTGAAGTAGTATGCATGATTAGAGCAAAGAAATTGCATGAAATGTGTATAGATTTAATTATGGGAGATTAGGGTTCATGGGAAAATTGGGTTTTGGTGCTAGAGAGCGAAATTGGTGTGTGTAGTGTTAAATTATGATCATTTGAGGTTTATTTAGTTTGAATTGACATTGGGTTGATGAATGGAAGTAACGAAATAGTAGGATCAGGGAAAATTGCAAACTTTGATGTTTGAAAATTGTGGGGTTTGTGCTAGGAAGTGCCATTGATGTGTCAATACTAAATTATAGTCATTTTGGGTGAATTAAATGTGAATTGAGGTTGGTTAGTGAGAATAATTGAAGAAATGAAAAATTTAAACCTAGGGCAGAATTTGCACACTGAGTTCAGTGTGTTTGGAAGCCCATAACTTAAGCTACACAACTCCAATTGATGTGAAACCCATTGGAAATGAAACTTAAGACATAGGGCTAGAATTTTCATGAACATACCTTGCTCCAAAAATGACCTTAAGCTATCCGAAATGAGCCTTGAACTTGGAGACAGAAATCTGGAACCTGCAGAATTTGACCATATGAACAGTAAACTTTGCATGGCCATAACTCTCTCTAGAAAACTCTGATTTAGGTGATTCTTGAACCGATGAAAACCTAAGACATATAAGAACATTTCATATGAAGAACTTGAGGCCAAATTATGGACTTAAACCAATCAAATTGCTGAGCAAATTTGAATCACTGAATCTGCAGAATTGCAGATTTACCATATGAACAGTAAAATTTGCATGGCATAACTCTCTCTAGAAAACACCAATTTAGGTGATTCTTGAACCGATGGAAACCTAAGACATAGTAGAACATTTCGTATGAAGAACATTAGACCAAATTATGGACTTAACTTGATCAAATTACTGAACAAAATTGGATTGATAAATCTGCCAGAACTAAATCTGCAGCAGAATAGTGACATGAATAGTAATCGTGTTTTGGGCATAACTTGAGCTACACAGCTCCGAATTAGGCGATTCAAAAAGAAAAATAAAGTTAAGACCTAGATGAATAATTTTCATGAAGAACACCTCACCAAATTATGATCGAAACTAGGTAAAAATTGGATTCAAAAATTGGGGCACCAAGTTGTCCAAAACAAAATTTTCAAAAATTTACAAAGCTGATTTGGGATGCATTAGACAAGTATGTATTGAGTTCTTGCCAGGAATTGAGATTTTTATTGAGGTATTTTATTGTGTATTTTTAGTAGAAAAAGAAGTTGGAACGAACAAAGAGAAGTAGGTAACAAGGAAGAAGAATTATTGAAGGTTTATGCACAACTAACATTTTCTTCATTTTTAAACTTGTAAATTGCTTGGAATGTGTTAAATTGAATGAGTTTGCTTTGAACAAGTTTACTTTGACTGAAATATGGTTTTTCTCTTGCATTTAAGAAATTTGGGTGTTGCCACATTTATATGGATATTATGATGAATTTAAATGTGTTTATTAGTTTATAAATGTGATTGTTGAGTGGGAAATTTTTGGAAATTGTTTTGAAACCACAGTTAGCATGACAATCCCTTTTGAAACTCCCCAGTAGTAATGGCTACTTGGGGTTGATAATTGATATTGATTATGTCTCCCATTAATAACGGTTAGTGGGGTAAGACTACATGAGTACTCATTAGCTAGCTAGCCCTTCCCTCATTAATAACGGTTAGTGAGGTTGAGATTGCTTTGTCATGGTATACAACACGGCACTGATCGTGAAATTTTATGTCATGGCCTAAACTGTGTGTTGATGTTGGCAACACTAATGCTTTGTGAATTGTGATTTATGAAGTGTGATTCCTCTTTTGAAATGTTATTCCAATAAATGTCTCTTATGGACTTAGAACTATTGTGAAGTTTTCATGCTTAAGAAAAATGTGATTTATTATGCTTTGACAAATTGTGTTTTACCTTAAGTTTTAAAGTTATTAGTTGTGCACCACTGAGTGATATACTCAGCGATAGCTTCTTTATGCTGTCGCAGGTAAGGGAAAGGAGAAGGCTGCAGAGTGAGAGACTTGGAAACAACATTTTGGTATTGATTGTGGGTATTTACGTTAGGTATACCCTTATGATTCCTTTGGATGTATTTGTAACTATATGTATGGATGTACGGACATTGAGCAGTTTGTATTAAAAAGTACTGCATTACTAAAGTATTTTGCGTTTGTAACTATCTGTATTTTATTTTGAGACTTATGAAAATGTAACTTTTGTAATATTTAGTCTATCATTATTTCCAATGAATGTTTACATGGAATTTTAACTATTCTCATGTAGTTTTCCGCAAAAGAATTGATAAGATAAAAAGTTATGATTTGTTTTAAAATCCTTTGTAACATAACTAATGGGTTATCGGTAGGTGAAGTTCGGTAATTCATTCGGTATGCTACGGGAACATGTCATGCCTTACCAAGGATAAGGTGTGATATGTTTTAGTGGTATCAGAGCTTTGGTTTTTATACATGTTTTGAAATTGCATGTTTGAAAAATTTTGATAAGTACAACTGCTCAACTGTCATTAATTGATACATATAGTGCATTACATCATAAATATGGACTAATGGAGGGAAATCTCCTTGTCTTGGTTGTCCAGGGAGTAGAATTCTTTGTGATTCAATATGGAAGAGGGGGATCACACAGTAGAGAAATCAGTAGTAGCTGAGGTACAGGGGGAAGCTTGAGCCCCTCAGAATGCCAGTGGATCGGCTGCCCCCATCCCATCCATGCAGTTTCTTGCTCAATTCGCTCAGCAGATGGCTGCACTATTTCAGCAAATGGCTGGCAATATACCAGTCCAAGCTCCTGTGCAAGCACCTCAATGCAACCACCATCCCTAGCCAGGCAATATGATAAGTTAATGAAGTATGGGGCAATAGAGTTCAAGGGTACAGTGGACTCATTGGAAGCTGAGTAATGGTTAGAATGAATGGAGAGAGTATTCAAGAAACTATACTGCACCGATGATTTAAAGTTCGAATACTCGGTCTCTCTACTGCATGGAGATGCATATGAGTGGTGGAAGACCATTCCTCACAGTTTGGTTGAGCCCCCTGTGTTGACATGGGATGACTTTCTCAGAGAATTTAGATAGAAGTATGTTCCTGACACATATGTAGATATAAAGCTACAGGAGTTTCTCAGTTTGAAGCAAGGGAACAGGACTGTAGCCGAGTATGAGATAGACTTTTCCCGCCTCAGCCACTATGCTGGAAGCCTACTCACTACCAGTAGAGACAGATGCAAACGGTTTGAGGCTGGTTTGAGGCCTAGTTTGAGATTGCAAGTGGTTGGGTTTTGACATGACAACTTCTCTGTATTGATATCACAGGCCCTTGAATTGGAAAGGATAGAACTGGAAGGGGCATCTGAGAAGGTAACCACTGAAAAAGAGAAGAGCATTAAGCCTACAGGTTAGAGTCCAAGTAACAATTCGGGTAAGAGGAAAAGATTTGGGGGACCAAGTAACAGAGGATCTAGTAGGGGAAGATTCTCAGGGCAGAGGCCACCTAGATCCGGACAGCAGACATCTAGGGGTTCCTTTCCTGCTCGTACCTGTGAAAACTGTGGCAGGAATCATGGAGGAGTATGTTATAAGGCCATAGGAGCCTGTTACAATTGTGGTGAAAGTGGGCATTTTGCTAGAGATTGCACTAGTGCCCGCAGATCTGGGCCGCCTACTACCACTGAGGGATCTGTTCAAGGTTCTACTTCCAGAGGACAACAGACAACTAGTAGAGGTAGAGGTAGGGGTAGAGGTAACACTTCTGGCAGCCAGGGCACAATGAGCCAACCAGAGCAGAGTGGTGCAGCAGTCAGGGTGTACAGCATGCGCCAGAGGGATGAAGCTGAGACATCAGATGTTGTGGCTGGTACTTTCTCCATTTTTGATATAGATGTATATGTATTGTTTGACCCTGGTTCTACACATTCTTATGCTAGTGCCAGTATTGCATGCTCTATTGCTATTCCTTGTGTGAAATTGGATTATGATGTGCTAGTGACTAGTCCTTTAGGACAAAAGGTTAGGGTGAACAAATTGTATAAGGATTGTCCTTTGGTGATCCAAGGACATACATTCCTGTCAGACTTAATTGACATGCCCTTCTGAGATTATGATATCATCTTGGGTATGGATTGGTTAGCTAGGCATCACGCCATGGTCGACTGTAGGCTTAAGATAGTCAATTTTTGGTCTTCCCGAGTATGTAGACGTAGTGATACACGGGGAGAGGCAATTATTGCCATCCAACATCATTTCAGCTGCACTTGCTAGAAAGATGATTAGAAAGGGATGTGAAGCTTATCTAGCTCATGTGATAGACACCCAGGTGGGGAGTCTAGATCTTAAAGATATTCCTACGATATGGGATTTTCTGGATGTCTTTCCGGAAGAATTACCGGGATTGCCTCCGAAAAGAGAGGTGCAGTTTGAAATTGAGACTATGCCTGGTGTGGAGCCAATCTCCATCACTCCTTATAGGATAGCACCTGCTGAGTTGAAAGAGTTAAAGGTGAAATTGCAGGAATTGTTAGATAAGGGTTTCATCTGCCCTAGCGTGTCACCTTGGGGAGCACCAGTATTATTTGTGAAGAAAAAGGATGGTACTCTCCGCCTATGCATAGACTACAGATAGTTGAATAAGGTGACCATAAAGAATAGATATCCTCTACCACGGATCGATGATTTGTTTGATCAGTTGAAGGATGCAACTGTATTCTCCAAAATTGACTTGAGATCGGGCTACTACCAGTTAAGGGTGCAGGAGCAAAGTATTCCTAAAACTACCTTTAGGACTAGGTATGGCCACTATGAGTTCTTGGTAATGCCATTCGGGTTGACTAATGCTCCAGCTGCTTTTATGTGCCTGATGAACACTATCTTCAGGCCATATTTGGACCAGTTTGTTGTGGTGTTCATTGATGATATTTTAGTGTACTCAAAGAATGCAGAGGAACACGATAAGCACTTGAGGATAGTATTGCAGACTTTGAGGGAGAAGCAGTTGTATGCCAAACTGTCGAAATGTGAGTTTTGGCTAAAGGAGATTTCATTTTTGGGGCAAATTGTATCTGCAGAAGGTATCCAGGTGGATCCTAGCAAAGTAGAAGCCATTCTTAATTGGAAGCCACCTAGAAATGTCACGGAAGTTCGGAGTTTCCTTGGTTTAGTTGGGTATTACCGAAGGTTTGTTAAGGGATTCTCCATACTAGCATCTCCACTGACCAAGCTACTTAGGAAGGATGTAAAATTTCAGTGGACTGATCGGTGCCAGGAAAGTTTTGATGAGTTAAAGAGGCGTTTAACTGAAGCTTCAGTCTTAACCTTGCCAACTTTGGATAAGGAGTATACCATATATAGTGATGCTTCTCATAACAGATTAGGCTGTGTGTTGATGCAAAATAGAAACGTTATTGCCTATGCTTCACGCCAGCTTAAACTGCATGAGAGGAATTATCCTACACATGACTTGGAGCTAGTAGCCATTGTCTTTGCCTTGAAGATCTGGAGACATTACTTGTATGGAGAGAGATGTTATATATACACAGATCATAAAAGTTTGAAATACTTAGGCACATAGAAGGAGTTAAATTTGAGGCAGAGGAGATGGTTAAAGCTGATAAAAGATTATGATTGCTTGATAGACTATCAGCCTGGAAAGGCAAATATTGTAGCTGATGCTTTAAGTCGCAAGACTATGGCTGGTTTGAGGGTTTCTCCTTTGTCCATAGTGCATGAATTAAGGGCATTGCATGCTAATTTGGAGATTAATGAAGATGGGCAGATGGTAGCTACTTGGCAAGTGAAGCCAATGCTGGCAGAACAAATTAAAGTAGTTGCACAGAAGGATGATAAGTATGTGAAGTTGATGGAAGAGGCTCGGGATGGCAAGAAACCAGAATTATTAGTAAATGATGAGAGCTTGTTGTTATATAAAGGAAGCACATGATTCACCTTTTGCAATGCACCCCGGTGGAACCAAAATGTACAGAAGTGTGAAAGAGCACTATTGGTGGAGAGGAATGAAGAAAGACATTGCAGAATATGTTGCCAATTGCCTAACTTATCAGCAAGTAAAGGCAAAACACCAAGTGTCTGCAGGGTTGCTATAGCCATTGCCAATTCCCGAGTGGAAATGGGAAAGAATCACTATGGATTTCGTGATAGGACTTCCACATACACAAAAGAATCATGGTGCGGTTTGGGTTATTATTGATAGATTAACCAAGTCTGCACACTTTTTGCTAGTGAGGATGGATTACAGCCTGGAAAAATTGGCCAAACTGTACATTAATGATGTTGTGAGGTTACATGGAGTGCCAGTGTCTATTGTGTAGGACAGAGACCTAAGGTTCACTTCTAAATTCTGGGGTAATCTCCAAAAAGCCGTAGGAACTAGATTGAACTTCAGTACAGCATTCCATCCACAGACAGATAGCTAATCTAAAAGGATTATTCAGATTTTGGAGGATATGCTTCGGGCTTGTGTGATTGAGTTTAAAGGGAGTTGGGACACACACTTGCCTTTAATTGAATTTGCCTATAACAATAGTTATCAGTCAAACATCGGGATGCCTCCATACGAAGCACTTTATGGCAAAAAATGTAAAACTCTCTTGTGTTGGGATGAAGTGGGCGAGAGGAAGTTGATTGGCCTAGAATTAGTGCAGCAGACGGAAGAAAAGGTTAAGCTCATTAGAGACAGACTCAAAGTTGCAACGGATAGACAGAAGTCCTACATTGACCTAAAGAGAAGAGATATTCGGTGTAGTGTGGGTGACAAGGTGTTCTTGAAAGTTTCCCTATGGAAGAGGATCATGAGGTTTGGTAAAAAGGGGAAACTAAGTCCTCACTTCATTGAGCCATATGAGGTTCTGGAAAGAGTGGGTCCATTAGTATACAGACTTGCATTGCCTCCGGAGTTGGAAAAGACTCACAATGTCTTCCATGTTTCCATGTTAAGGAGGTACAGATCAGACTCCTCTCACATTTTGCCAGTAGAGGAGATTGAGGTGAATCCAGACCTGACATATGATGAAGAGCCCATAAAGATCTTGGCATATGAGGTAAAACAGCTGAGGAACAAACAGATACCTCTAGTCAAAGTGTTATGGAACCATCATTCAGGCTAGGAGGCTACATGGGAGCGCGAGGAGGACATGAGGAGACAACACCCACAGCTATTCAGAGACTGCAACTAGGTAAATTTTGAGGACGAAATTTATTTTTAAGGAGGGGAGAATTGTAACACCCCGAACCTCCGAGTTATGAATAGTACCATTTTTGATCAGTGACTAGTACTATTCAAAGACACCTTGAGGATCAAAAATAAATAGAAAATTAATTGAGATAGACACAATAAAAATTCAAGTGAACCAAAGACCTAAGGATTTAACGGGTATCAAAAAAAAAAAAGAAGGATTATGACCCGATGAGGGGCATTTTGGTCAATTCACTTCAAGAGTTGACTTTTAAACAAAATATAAATTAAATTAAATTAAAATAAAATACTAAATTATGAAGAAATATTGAGGGAAAAATTAGAGTAAAAGTGAAAAGAAAATAAAAGAGGAAAAAATCTAGAATTTAAATTTCATTTTTGACCTAATTAAAATTGAAGGGACCAATGGGCTTTGGACAACTCATTAAATGAATTAAAAAGGAATAAATAAGTATAAAAGAAGACAAAACCCTACATTTCTTTCCCATTTAGTTACCACCCAGTCTCTCTCCTTCTCTCTTTCTTTCTTTCTTCTTCTTCCTTCTTTCTCCATTGACACCCATTCTCAAAACTCAATTCCTTGCTTTTCCTCTATGGGTTTTGCATCTAATTGGTAGAGAGCATCAAATTAATATTTGATTTAGAGATTAAAAGCAAGGGGAAACAAGAGATTAGAAGAAAATTGAAGATTTGGAGAGTTGGAAGGAAGTCATCAAGAGGTAAGTTCTTTAATGCTCATTTTGTTATAAAAACCTTAAATTAAGTTAGATTATGATGAAATTTCATAAGAAAATGAAAGGAAACATGCATGGAACCTAAACTAGGGTTTTGGCCAAATTAGAGAAAAATTAGGGTTTGATATATTTCAATGAAAATCATGATGAAATCAAGCTTAGTTGAAGTAGTATGCATGATTAGAGCAAAGAAATTGCATGAAATGTATATAAATTTAATTATGGGAGATTAGGGTTCATGAGAAAATTGAGTTTTTGTGCTAGAGAGTGAAATTGGTGTGTGTAGTATTATATTATGATCATTTGAGGTTTATTTAGTTTGAATCGACATTGGGTTGATGAATGGAAGTAATGAAATGGTAGGATTAGGGAAAATTGCAAACTTTGGTGTTTGAAAATTGTAGGGTTTGTGCTAGGAAGTGCCATTGATGTGTCAATGCTAAATTATAGTCATTTTGGGTGAATTAAATGTGAATTGAGGTTGGTTAGTGAGAATAATTGAAGAAATGAAAAATTTGAACCTAGGGCAGAATTTGCACACTGAGTTCAGTGTGTTTGGAAGCCCATAACTTAAGCTACACAACTCCAATTGGTGTGAAACCAATTGGAAGCGAAACTTAAGATATGGGGCGAGAATCTTCATGACGATACCTTGCCCCGAAAATGACCTTAAGCTATCCGAAATGAGCCTTGAACTTGGAGATAGAAATCTGGAACCTGCAGAATTTGACCATATGAACAGTAAACTTTGCATGGCCATAACTCTCTCTAGAAAACTCTGATTTAGGTGATTCTTGAATCGATGAAAACCTAAGACATATTAGAACATTTCATATGAAGAACTTGAGGCCAAATTATGGACTTAACCCAATCAAATTGCTGAGCAAATTTGAATCACTGAATCTGCAGAATTGCAGATTTACCATATAAATAGTAACATTTGCATGGCCATAACTCTCTCTAGAAAAGTCCAATTTAGGTGATTCTTGAACCGATGGAAACCTAAGACATAGTAGAACATTTTGTATGAAGAACATTAGACCAAATTATGGACTTAACTTGATCAAATTGTTGAATGAAGTTGGATCGATAAATCTGCCAGAACCAAATCTGCAGCATAAACAGTGACGTGAATAGTAATCATGTTTTGGGCATAACTTGAGCTACACAGCTCTGAATTAGGCGATTCAAAAAGGAAAATAAATTTAAGACTTAGATGAACAATTTTCATGAAGAACACCTCACCAAATTATGATCAAAACTAGGCAAAAATTGGATTCAAAGATTGGGGCACCAAGTTGTCCAAAACCAAAATTTTCAAAAATTTGCAAAGCTAATTTGGGATGCATTAGACATGCATGTAATGATTTCTTGGCAGCAATTGAGAATGTTATTGAGGTATTTTATTGTGTATTTTTAGTTGAAAAAGAAGTTGGAATGGACAAGGAGAAGTAGGTAACAAAGAAGGAGAATTATTGAAGGTTTGTGCACAACTAACATTTTCTTTATTTTTAAACTTGTAAATTGCTTGGAATGTATTAAATTGAATGAGTTTTCTTTGAACAAGTTTACTTTGACTGAAATATGGTTTTTCTCTTGCATTTAAGAAATTTGGGTGTTGCCACCTTTATATGGATATTATGATGAATTTAAATGTGTTTATTAGTTTATAAATGTGATTGCTGAGTGGAAAATTTTTGGAAACTATTTTAAAATCACAGTTAGTATGACAGTCCCTTTTGGAACTCCCCAATAGTAATAGCTACTTGGGGTTGATAATTGATATTGATTATGTCTCCCATTAATAACGGTTAGTGGGGTAAGACTACATGAGTACTCATTAGCTAGCTAGCCCTTCCCTCATTAATAACGGTTAGTGAGGTTGAGATTTCTTTGTCGTGGTGTACAACACGGCACTGATCGTGAAATTTTGTGTCATGGCCTAAACTTTGTGTTGATGTTGGCAACACTAATGCTTTGTGAATTGTGATTTATGAAGTGTGATTCCTCTTTTGAAATGTTATTCCAATAAATGGCTCTTATGGACTTAGAACTATTGTAAAGTTTTCATGCTTAAGAAAAATATGATTTATTATGCTTTGACAAATTGTGTTTTACCTTAAGTTTTAAAGTTATTAGTTGTGCACCACTGAGTGATATACTTAGTGATAGCTTCTTTATGCTGTCGCAGGTAAGGGAAAGAAAAAGGCTGCCGAGTGAGAGACTTGGAAGCAGCATTTTGGTATTGATTGTGCGTATTTACGTTAGGTATACCCTTGTGATTCCTTTGGATGTATTTTGTACCTATATGTATGGATGTATGGACATTGAGCAGTTTGTATTAAAAAGTACTACATTACTAAAGTATTTTGCATTTGTAACTATTTGTATTTTATTTTGAGACTTATGAAAATGTAACTTTTGTAATATTTAGTCTATCATTATTTCCAATGAATGTTTACATGGAATTTTAACTATTCTCATGTAGTTTTCCGCAAAAGAATTGATAAGATAAAAAGTTATGATTTGTTTTAAAATCCTTTGTAACATAACTAATGGGTTATCGGTAAGTGAAGTTCGGTAATTCATTAGGTATGCTACGGGAACATGTCATGCCTTACCAGGGATAAGGTGTGACATGTTTTAGAAAAATAAAAGAAATAAAAATCTAGAATTTTAGGTCCATTTTGACCCAATTAAAAAAGGTCCCTTAGGCAAATCCCACATCGACAAAGCACGGAGATGGTCTTAGGTTCAAAAAGTAATGATATATAAAATGGAGAAACTAATCACTAGAGGTGCCTTTTGGTGGATTGGCCTGGAGAGTTGGAAGAACTCCAAGGTTAAGCGTGCTCACTTAAGATAAATCCTAGGATGGGTGACCTCCTGGGAAGTTCTCCATTTCACTTATGGGACAAAACCGTGAGGCTTATGGCCAAAGCAGACAATTCTTCTAGTGGTTGGAGCCCGATCGTTACAATTGGTATCAGAGCCACTCGCGTGTCCTCTTGAACGATGGTGGGGCAAACCTTAGCGATGACGCTGAGTCCCGAAAGGGGGGGAGAAAGGTCCCTTAGGCAAATCCCACATCGACAAAGCACGGAGATGGTATTGGGTTCAAAAAGTAATGATATATAAAATGGAGGAACTAATCACTAGAGGCGCTTTTTGGTGGATTGGCCTGGAGAGTTGGAAGAACTCCAGGGTTAAGCGTGCTCGCTTGAGAGAAATCGTAGGATGGGTGACCTCCTGGGAAGTTCTCCATTCCACCTATGGGATAAAACTGTGAGGCTTATGGCCAAAGCGGACAATTCTTATAGTGGTTGGAGCCCGATCGTTACAGAATATCTATGCTTGATGCAATGTTCTGGTGAAAATTGAGACTTTACTAACAAAAGAGTGGCGATAAGATGTGAAACTATATTCATGTCCGTGAAAGAAGAATGCACCTAAGGGTGCAAAGTTAGCAATTTTAAATTTTCTTAACCCTAGGGTTTCATGCATCATGCAAATCACTTATAATATTGTAAAACACATAATTTAGTCATAACAAATTTTGTTTCAATTGCTAACATGCCTAATTACCATTAGGAAATAAAAGCCCCAAATATAATAAAGTAAGTTTAGGGAAATTTACCCCTTAGGCACAAAATCAAATTCAAACACTAATCTAGGGAGTGAAGACCACTAATTATTGATCCTCTAGCTTGTTCACACAAATAAGAAGACCAAAGCTTCCTTGAATCAACCAAAACCCTTCCTTGTTCTTACCTTTAATTCGGCCAACTTGAAAGCAAGGTGAGGTTTAGGTTTTATAGGTTTTACATGTATCAACTTTTAATTTAAGAGTTTTTACCTTTAATTCCTCTTGAATCAAGAAAGAAAATGAGGAAGAAATTTTGCCTGTGGAGGAGAAGATGGTTCGGCCAACTTGAAAAAGGAAGAAGAAGATGATAACTTTTAACTTTTCTATTGTCCTTTTATTTATTTTAATTTCCTTTAATTATGATTAAGCTTACAAGTGTCCAAATTTTATTTAATCATAAAATGAGTTTTCTATCTTTAATTTGACCACTTGTCAAACTTAGATAATTAAAGGAATTAAAATTTCAATTAATTAATACATGAAAATACTAGTTAATTAAGCATTTTTCTCTCTCCTTTGACTATGTCAAACAAAGCCAAATTAACCAAAATTAATTTCCTACCTTATGCTTAATTAATGAAGTTTATATTTAAACACTTTAAATATTAACTTGAATACTTTCATAAATAAATTTAGTTTCAAGTAATGTTAGAGACTTTGCAATCTAATTGCAAACTAAATATTTTAATTTGATTAATTAGATCAACCATTTAATTAATTAATCAAATTAATTTTGCTTTAGTCATATTATTCTTTTGTGTGTGACTTACTAGGTTCATTACTAATTGGCAATGAGAATAATATTAACTCTTTAATATTATTGAAACTATTCCATACTCAAAATAAAATTTCTTTTCATTTAAGTTCTCATAAATCATGATTGACATCTAGCATAATGTACCATGACTACCTAATTAATTATGAATTATTCTCTAATTAATGAACCTTGATCATACATATCATGCACTAAAATCTCTCTGTTACAAAATTCCTATTCTAGCTAGAGTCATGGTTTATGTCAAACTCTTGATGCCTAGAATCATATGTCCTCATTTTAATTCTAATTCTTGATTAATAAGACTTTTCAGTTAGAAACTTTTTTCTAACTAAGTCTATCTATCCTAGCTAGGAACTTGACTTATTAAGAACAATTTAAATGAATATAGGATTTTATACCTATTTACTTAGAGTAACAGATCCAATCTTAACAAACACCTATCTTCATATATAACTAGTTGGGGCCAACACACACCTGTATACCCATACCTAGTACTAGTATGTAAGTAGTATCAAACTCAAACCTTCTATATATAAGATAACTGTATCATCTCAGGTTAAGAGATTATATGCATTATTATGATCTATATGATAATGTATTGACAAGAATAAACTCTATGTACATATTATATTTGTGTCACTGGTTCAGCTTACTTATCATATAAGTGTCCACCATGTTTGTCATATGGCATGAGACTCACCACTCTATCCCATTAGTATCTCATACTAATCCATGGATGTAACATCCTCACTTTAGCTAGTTCGTACAGTCTACTGTTCCGTTGATCAATATCGGTCCGGGCAGTTAGAATGTTTGAAATTTTAAATAGACTAGAGTGAGGAGTTATAAAGAAACTAAATAATGCTCATAACAATCAAGGAAAATTTATAGGAACGAAATACACTAAGGTTAAACAAGTCGAAACCCCAGTGATGGGTAACCCGAAGGGGAAGTGACGGTGAAGGCCGTTAACAACCCTAGACCCGGAGGAAAAACTATAAAATAATTTTTAGGACTACAAAGAAGGGTCATTGAGGTTCTTATGGCATTAGAATGCCAAGAAAATACTTAAAAATTTTTTTCTATCGGTACACATAATTTTGGCTCATTAAGCCAAACGAAGGGTATTTTGGTCATTTCATCTTCAGAGATGATTTTTGACCAACTTGTCCATTTACGTAAATAATTTATATGACATAAAATGTGAATAAATATTATTAAAAATTTAATTGAAATTAAATAGACAAGAAAAGGATAGAAAATGAAAAAAAAAAGAGGATTATGACATCATTATGATGTCATTACTATTCTCCCACCCAATCACATGTTGACACATGGCACTAATATATTTAAAAAGACTAAATGGGCAGAAAATAAAAGAAAAAAAAATCAAAAGCTTCTTATCTCATTCCTTGCCGTTTCACTCCTCTCCATGGCCACCATTATCAAGCTTTTTAAAGCTTGATTTTCATAGTTTTTACTCAACTAAAACCTATGTTCCCAACACAAAAAATTGTTCTTACATCTTGGTGAGTCTTTTCGGAGCAAAAAGAAAAGAAAAAAAAGAACCCTAGCAAGTTGGAATTTCACTCCATTAGAGGTTAGTGACCTAAACTTGATTTTCTCTTTAAATTCATGTTAAAGGAGTATGATTGAGTGCAAAAATTACAAAGAATTTAATAAATACCATGTGTATGCTCATCCCATATTTTCGGCAGCCTTAGTTGCGGTAAGATTTTGATGGTTTTAATGGAACTAAAATGGTAGTATGGCTGCCCTTGGTATTAATCTCTTAAGTGGAGTGATGAAATGCAAGTTATAATTCATGGTTTGACATAGTTGAGTTAGGGTTTGCGATGAAAACGAGACTTTAATCATGTGATGATGAAAGTAGGTTTTAATGGTCAATTAGTGACCATTTGGTTTTTTTTGAATAAAAAATGAAGTGGGTTGTGTAGTGAGAATTGAGTTTGGTGTGGCTGCCCTTGGTGACCTGCAGGACTAGGCATGAGTCCAGCAAGTTTGGGCAGCAACAACTGGAGTTGTAGAGGTTCAATTGGTGCAAGGCCAATTGGACATGAAACTAGACACATAATGGCAAAACTTTGGTGAAGAAATCATGCCCATAAAACCAAAACAAGTTGACCTAAAGATTGCCCTAAACTGGGTGACCTGCAATATGCCTGGGTAAAATGACCAAATGAACAGTGTTCAATCATTTGGTCATAACTCAGTGTAGAAAGGTCCAATTGACCTGAAATTTTACCAACAACAAGCTGAGATATAGACCTACAACTTTCATGAAGAAACCTAATCCAAATTATGACCACAACATATCCAAAAAGTGACTTGCAATCACTGCTCAAATTACTGTAGATTTAGTCAGTCCAGAAATTCTGGAAAATTATAATCCGGCCAGTTGTGGTTTATGGGCCATAACTTGAGCTAAAAAACTCCAAATGGAGTGATTCAATAAAGGAAATGTAACTAGACAAAATAAGGAACAACTTTCATGTTGATCATTTTGTCAAATTCCCACTGCAAAAATGACTAATGGAACAGTAAACACAAAGCTTAAAAACTGAAAATTTTGAACAATAAACATTAAGCTTAGAAATGGTATTGGCAACCAATACCAACAATTTTAGAATGTAAAATGTGGTATGTTGGGAGTATGAAAACCAATGTACCTATTGTTCATGTAAAAGTCAACATTTTGTTGACTAATGAATTGAATAGTAACACCAAAACTTGAATTTCAAGAATTGTGAAACTTAAAAGTGTAATATGCCCTAGTATACCTAGCAAGATTGGTTTGGATAGGTTGGCATGCCAATAGGGTTCTGTTAGCAGTACTGCATATGGCTTCATGCCATTTTGTGTTTCATGGCCTCCCATGCCATTCTGTGATAAAATAGCCTTTGGCTATGTTAATTGAATTATTATACTTGAATTATATCCTTGATGATTATTACAGCTTATTAACTTTTCTGTTGCACACTGGGAGACACAATGTGACCGATGGTGTGATGGTTCGAGGTACTTAGTACCCAGTGCCAATTTACCTATTTATCCAGTCTAGTCGTCTAGTATGGGTTACTCGGGCAATGATAATGAATTTTGCAAAATTTTAATCAACTTATACTGAAATAAATGTCAGAAATTAAGTCTACCAAAAATATAAACATACATTCTGCATATTTACTTTATTTTAGTTATTTTATTTATTATTGTCACTACTAAGCAGAATTGCTTAGCTCGTCACTTTTGCCACGCGCAGGTACTAGAGATATAGCTGGGGAGCCCAGCAGACATCAGACAGGGTAAACTTTCAGAGCTGCATACTAAGTCCAGAGTCACCTCACATTGCAGTGCATTTGGTACGACATTAGGCCACTTTTGATATTTTGATATTTTGTATTTTGTGAACTTCTGTAATGTATATTATAAATTCATGTAATTATGCTTTTGATGTAATTATCTATGAACTATGTTCAGTAATAAATGTGAGCATTTTTCATTGAGTTGACTGTGATATGAATTGAATTTAATTTTGAGATACTGAAATCATTTGAGAAATTGTTGAGAATATATTGGTGGTTGACTGAAAATGATGTGATGATTTTATTGGAAGTGTTTTTAACAAATTCAGAAGAACTGTTTTTCTAATTTACAGCCGACACTGTCGGATTTTCTATAAAATTTGCGGAAACATTTAGATTAATTAAAAATTGTAAATAAATAAGTAAAAAAAGTAAATTGAATTGAAATGTGATTTGGTGCTCTGGCACACTGTGTGGCATATCTTGCTCGGCTACACTGTAGACGGGTAAGGGGTGTCACATTTAGTGGTATCAGAGCATCGGTTTAGGCGTTTCTGGGCCTAGATAGAGTGCATACCATTGCATTGCATTTGTAAGTATTGAGGTGACACTGATGCAGATCTGTTTGTTTTCTTATTTTGATTAGGATATGGATCCTGCTTCTCAAAGAGCAGTTGATGAAGAGGTGGAGAGTCGTGCTCCACCAAGGACTGAATCTGGAGACAAAGGAGAATCTGCTCCACCAGCAGCTGAGGCACCTGCCCAACCTCAGTTTGCACTATTCTAGCAAATGACCGAATTCTACCGATAAATGATGGGGCAATTCCACCACCATAACCACAGCCACAACCTCCACCAGCATCACAGAAGTCCCATCTGGAGAAACTGCGAAAACATAGGGCTGTGGATTTCTTTGGGAAGAGGGAGGATGATCCCATGACAGTAGAAAACTGGTTGGATAGAACAATCAGAGTGTTGAAACAGCTTAATTGCATCCCCGAGCAGAACCTGGAGGGTGCTGTGTCCCTACTTTAGGATGATGCATATCAGTGGTGGGACACAGTAACCAGTGAGGTGCAACCGGACTGGATCACCTGGGAATTCTTCCTCACAGAGTTCAGGAAGAAATATGTTAGCAAAGTGTATTTAGAAGAGCGAAGAAGAGAATTTATCAGTCTGAGATAGAGACAATTATCAGTGGTAGAGTATGAGCGTGAGTTTGTCAGACTGAGCCGGTATGGGAGGGAGATAGTCCCTATAGAGGCAGAGAGGTGCAGAAGGTTCGAAGAAGGACTCAATGACAATATCAAAGTCATGATAATAGCATTGGAGATTACGGATTTTGCTAAGCTAGTTGATGCTGCAACAAAAGTAGAAAGAGTCCAAATAAATGAGCAAAATAGAAGGGAAAGACAGCAGAAGAGGGGTCCAGGTCAGTCCAGTACATTTTATGCTCCCAGTAAGAAGAGTAAGGGTCTTCCTGCTCAGGGTTCAGGACAACCACAAGGTCAGGGTCAGTCCCAGGGGCCCAGACCACAGTTCACACCTAGGAGAGGCCAGTCCACACCATCAGTGGGCAACTCTCTAGGGACGGTGTTCAGGGGACTAGCCCCAGGATCTTCTGCCTGTCCATACTGCCAAAAGTGGCATAAGGGAGACTGTTGGCGAGTGATTGGTGCATGCTTACAGTGTGGATTTACAAAACATCAGATCAAGAATTGTCCGAAGAGGACTACTACAGTTGCTCCAACACAAGCTGACAGACCTGCTCTTACACCACAAAGGGGTAGGAAACCTAGTAAATCTGAGGCAGCTGGTCCATCACTGAGGCCTACATCCGAGTCAGCTGAGAGGCCAGAGACTAGAATACCTGCCAGGGCCTATGCCATCAGAGCTCAAGAGGAGCAAGATGCCCTGGATGTCATCAAGGGTATGTTCTCCCTCTACAACACTTTTATGCATGCATTGGTGGATCCAGGATCCACTTATTCATACATCTGCATCAAACTACCCGTAGAGAGGGGAGTTTCAGTAGAGGAGAGTGATCAAGACATTCTGGTTACAAATCCACTAGGCCACAATGTGGTAGTGAATAAGGTGTATAAAGGTTGCCCATTGAGGATTCAGGGGTATGAATTCTCAGCAGACCTAATTGAATTGCCCTTCCACGAGTTTGACGTGATTTTGGGTATGGACTAGTTGTCATGTCATCAGGCAATAGCTGATTGCAAATTGAAAAAGGATTTCTTTGAAAACTTCTGAGGCTAATGAGATTACTATTGTGGGTGAAAGGACAGATTTCCTATCCAATGTTATCTTAGCCACAGTTGCAAGAAGATTGATGAGAAAAGGCTATGAAGCTTACTTAGCACACGTGGTTGATACTAGGCAGGCTAAGCCGAACCTGTGTGATATACCCACAGTGAGAGACTTCCCATATGTGTTTCCTGAAGAATTTCCTAGTTTACCACCAGAAATGGAAGTCGAGTTTGCTATTGAGGTAATGCCGGGTACAACACCAATTTCTATTGCCCCTTATAGGATGGCACCCACTGAATTGAGGGAGTTGAAAATTCAGTTGCAGGAGTTACTTGATAAGGGGTTCATACGCCCCAGTGTGTCACCATGGGGAGCTCCGGTGCTATTTGTGAAGAAGGATGGAACTTTGAGATTATGTATTGATTACCGGCAGTTGAACAAAGTAACTATGAAGAATAAATATCCGTTGCCCAGAATTGACAATCTGTTTTATCAGTTGAAGGGAGCCGGTGTATTTTCAAAAATTGATCTCAGATCAGGGTATCATCAGTTGAGGGTAAAGGATGCAGATGTGTCAAAAACTGCATTCAGAACTTGGTATGGGCAAAGACACATGAAGAAAGAGATAAGATGGCCAGGATTCCATATGCTTTGGCTATTGGAAGTTTAATGTATGCAATGTTGTGTAATAGGCCGGATATCGCATATGCTGTTAGTTTGACTAGCAAGTATCAATCCAATCCAGGTTTGGAACACCGAATAGCTGTCAAGAATATCCTTAAATACTTGAGAAGAACTAAGGATTTATTCTTGATCCATGGAGGTGGAGACTTGCAATTGGATGGTTATACTAATTCTGATTTCCAATCAGATATCGATGATAGAAAGTCTACCTCTAGATATGTGTTCATTTGCAATGGAGGTGCAGTCAGTTGGAAGAGTTCCAAACAGAGCACGACTGCAGATTTCACTCGAGGTCGAGTATATTCTTGCATCGATCTTTGTAAAGGAAGCTGTTTGGATAAAGAAGTTCGTGACAGAACTTATAGTAGTTTCTTCCATTGAGTCAACAGTTCCACTACACTGTGACAATAATGGAGCAGTCATACAGGCTAAGGAACCAAGGTCTCACAAAAAATCCAAACACATAGAAAGGCGCTATCATATTATCAGAGAAATAGTTGGGCAAGGCGATGTAGCCATGCAGAAAATAGCATTAGCTGAAAATCCAGCTGATCCATTCACTAAGCCTATGTCACAAACTCAGCTAGACCGTCATCATGAGAAGATGGGTCTAAGATATTGTAATGAATGGCTCTAGTGCTAGTGGGAGATTGTTAGTAGTATGCCCTAGAGCATATCATTTAGTATGTATCTTGTATATATTTTTATTAATAAAAGGCATTTCCACTTTTCCGTTTACATAATATATTTATGTGTAATAGAAAAGGTTCATTGATATTTTGTTAGAAATTCTATTCTTAAGTTGCTAAGAATATGAGTGACAGTATTTCTAGTACAAAGTGTCATAAATAGGTTCACAATCGAGGACACTTCATAATAAGGACATGACTCATCCAGAAAGATTGTATTCATGTTTGTTACCAAGTTATTTATATGAGATATAAATAAGATGGAATGTTGAGTCTCATGCCATATAGCAAACATGATAGGCACTTATAAATGATAAGTAGGCCGAACCAATGACACTTATGACAAGCACATGGAGTTTACTCTTGTCAATGTTTTTTCATAAATCATATCAGTGCATATAATCTTTAGACCTGAGATAGCACAGTTATCTTGTATATAGGTAGTTTGAGTTTGATACTGCTTTCATACTTATACTGTGTATGGGTATATGGGCATGTGTTGGCTCCTACTAGTTATATATGGAGGTAGGTGTTGATCAAGATGGAATCTGTTCCTCTAAGTAAATAGAGATAAAATCCTATGTTCATTTAATTGTTCTTGATGTTTCAAGTTCCTGGCCAGGACAAATAGATTTATTCAGAAAAGAGTTTCTGATGAGAAAATCTTTTTAATCAAGAACTGGAATTAAAAGAGAACATAATATTCATAGCAAATAGAGTTTGACATAAACCATGACTCCAGCTTGAGTTGGGATTTTGTAACAGAGAGATTCCAGTGCATGGTAACATATGATTATAGGTTCATTTAAGGTAAACCTTATTACTAATTGGGTGGCCATGGCATGCTATGCTAGGTGTTAACCATGGTCTATGAGGTGCATAAAATGATTTAGAGAAATCATTTATGGTAAGAAAGAGTTCTGATGACATTAAGAGTTATATCATATCTCATTGCCAATTAGTGATGAGCCTAGTAAGTCACACACATACACAAATTATCACCTAATTAAATATGATTTAATTAATTAATTAAAGAGTTTAATTGATTAATTAAATAGGTTTGGTTTGCAATTAGATTGCAAAGTCCCTAGCATGACTTGAAACCAAATCTAGATTGTTGGATGTATAGTATAAGTTAAATTTATATTTAAAGTGTTTAAATATGAATTTAATTAATGAGAAATTAATTAATAGAGATTAATTAATTAATTTACATTTGATATAAATTGATTAGAAGAAGAGAAATAATTATTTTGGGTTAAGAACTCAATTAAGACACAGGGGCATTTTGGTCATTTCACAGGGTGACATATGGTACCATGAGATGGTGACACATGGTATTACACATAAGCTTGCCAAATGTCTTTTAATCATATAAGATGATTAAAATTAAGATTAAATATAGGTTTGACACTTGACACAATGTGATTCGGTCAATTAAACCTAGAACCAATTAGAGGGTGACATGTAGCAAGGGTTTAATGTGTTGACCTAGCTATATAAGTGTTGTTATGAATTAAAAATAAGACAACCAGTAGCCACTCCTCCTTTGTCATGCCATTTTGAGGCTCTCCATGTCTTCTTCTTCATCTCTCATCAATTCAAAGAGATTAGCCATCAATCTCTTGAATTAAAAATACTAGAAATCGTTTCTAGTGTCCTGTTTACATCTTTAATATCTTAAAAGGCAGAACTTGATTTTCTAAATAATAGAAAAAGGTTTAGAAGCTGTTCAAGGGCTACCATAGGTGTTCTTGGTGTGGACAAGCTAGAGGGACAATATCTGGTGTTCTGAAGACGCATCTCAAAGGTGCAAATATACTGCAGTGCATCAAGAGGTTAGTGTGTTTGTTCTTGATTTAATCTAGGGTTTCTAAAATTAATCTGATTAATTTTAAAATCTTAAATGGCAAATACAGATCCAAAAACATATTAAAATAGTTTTAATATGTTGTTTATCATTGAAATCAAATAGATAAAAATAAATCTTACATGATGCATGTGACCCTAGGTGAAAATTTTGAATTCAATAGCATAAACTTGTGTTTTTCACACTTTCGTTCCTTCACACCTAGAAGTCAGAGTACTGTGAATTAGGCAGAATAGGGTGATGCTTTGGCTGGAGTATACGCTATACGAGAGAGAGAAGAGGCTAAGACTTTTGACATTGTTGCTGGTACTTTCTCAATTAGTAACTAAGATATATATATGTATTGTTTGACCTGGAGTTTGCATACTTTTATGTTAGTATTAGAACTATATTTCTGTTGTTATTCCTTTACAGGGGAATAAATTTTGATGCATTAGTGATTAGTCCTTTAAGATAAGGATTGTGATAATAAGTGAAATTAGTTTTGAAAGAGTTTATCGACGAAAAGTATTTTCTAACACACCATAAATTATAAAGCTAAACAGCAAGCCTACTTAATGTAAGGCAAGAGGACATAAAAGTAAGTTACAGTAATACAATTGCTCTAGATGAGGGCAAGGATGTTACTGCTAGTAATTGTTAATGGATATTGTAATCAGAATAAGATTCAAATATCAGTAAATTCGAAAAGGATAAAATATAGGAAAATTTGATCTATTGGGATGTATCGTAGTAATTATGCAATGTTCTTGATGTTCATACTGTAAGCTGCAGATTACAGTACTGACTTGAGATTATTGTGTAGAGCTATGTACTACTTGATAGTACACCAAGATGAGAATAGTCGCCAACGGCATCTGTTTTGGTATAGTTATGCCAGGACAGAATTTAATTGTTAAAAATAGGTTTGAAAATCCTACTTAGGAATTTAAAACTCAAAAGTTAGAATATCGAAAGGTTATAGTTTAGTACAAAAAGGAAGTAAGTTATAGAATATTAATAGATAAAAAGTGTTATGGAAGTAAAAATTTGAATGGTTGATTCAGATATAACAAAGAAATGTTACAAATGTGAATATTGTAAGACGGCTATTGGGTAAAATTTCACGGACAAAATTTATTTTAAGGGGGGGGGCCTATGTTTGGTAGTGCGTTCTACTGGTTTGGTGACCAGTGTCTGTCCAGACAGCTAGAATGCCTAGAACTATATTTAAATATTAGTGAGGAGACATAGAATAATGAAATACAAGAAAAGAAACGACAAGAAAAACAAAGGAAAAATAATAGCAATGAAATGTAACCAAGTTAAACGAGCCGAGAACCATAGCGATGGGTGACATCACCGGGACGTTGCGGCGTGGACTGTTGTAGCCCTGGACCGCGGGGAACCCTGAAAAATATTTTTAAGACATAATTAAAGACCTATTGAAGCATAAATGTCATTAGAAATATCAAAGAAAAATTAATTAATTAGTACAAAGAGAAACGAGAAATCGAGAAAACGACAAAACTTACCATTATCGAAAAATCGGGAATGCAACCCGAATAGGGGCATTGTGGTTATTTGACACCCCGAGTTGTCTTTTGACCTAAATGTCCATTAAAAATAAATGATGCTACACTTGGAAAATGTCATGAAAAATTTAATTGTTGGTACATGAATTAAATAGCAAAAGATAGGAGTTAAATGTGGAAATATGGAAACTTTAGAATAAACAAATATTACATTCTCACTTAGTGCTCCACTAACACCAAAAGTGGACCATTAACCTTCATTTTGGACAGCAGAAACTCACCTTCTTCAACCTCCCAAAAGCCAGCTGAAACTAAGAAGAAAGAAACCCCCATGGCCGTCTATGGCCAAGCTTCCATTTCCCATGATCTAAGCCATTTTTCCACTTTATTCCTTCACTAAAGTTGTTCTACACAACTTGGGCAGTAGATAGGCAGCAAGAAAATCAAGTTTTGGTGAGGTTTTGAAGGATGCTTGTTTCATTAAACTTTGTATAGATGTTATGGGTAGTTGAATTGTGGAAGGATTTTTGAAGTTTGATGAGTTAAGGGAGAGGTACATTTTTGGCAGCCATGGAACTTCAATAAAGGCAGTTTATCTTTGCATGTAAATGGTAGATTAAAGTGTTGATATAAGTGTTTATGTGTGTAGGAATAAATTGGATAATGTATACTAAATGTGTGTGTGATTGTACACTTGATTTTGGAAGCTTGGAAGCTAATTGGGGAGATGTACAATTCGGCAAACTTGAAGTGTAGACCAAAATGTTTTGTTTCATAGTTTGGTTTATGGAATTATATTGTTGAATTATGGTACTTTTTATGGCAGCATGTACATGTGTATAAAGGTGTGAGTTTGGACATGTAAATGAGCTATGTTATGTGGTTAAATTATTTGTAATTTAGAATTAGAAAATTTTGTACTATAATGTGCATATTGAGTGTGGTTACGAGCTACCAAGATGACCAAAAATACTAAGTAAAATGTGTTTAGGTTATGGTACAAACCAGAATTGGCATGGATGTGTAACTTGGTAAGTGTTAAATGTGTCCTTTGGTATGTGATGAAGAGTGTGTAGCAGGACAGTGTGTGTTTTGGCTTAGAACTTTAAGTGTGTGACTCCAATTGGTATGAGACCAATTGTAGGTGAAACTAGGCACAAAATGTGCCAACTTTCATGAAGGAAGCTTACCAAAATTCTGCTTAGAAGGTAACTTGAAAAATGACCAAATCCGGATTAGTGCATTGAAAGCCTGAAAATTGACCATTTGGGCAGCAGTTACTGTTTTGGCCATAACTCACTCAAAACAGGTCCAATTGACCTGAAATTTTTACTATGAATAGTTGAGACATATACCTACAATTCTATGAAGACACCAAAGCCCAGAAATGGCCAGAACCAAGCCAAATAGCTTGCAAAAATTCAGGTCCAAAAACTGGCCGAACCAAAAGTGACCTAAAAATGACCTAAAGTGACCATTTTGATGCATTCTGACCAGCATTGGTAGATTGACCATAACTTGGTCTACATAACTCAGAATAACCTGAAATTTTACCCCGCGTGCAATAAGACATAAACCTACAAGTTTGTAGTTTGGACCGAAACCCCAAAACCGAGGGAACTAGGTCATCCGGCTAGGTTAAATTAGTACACCGAAATCTGACAAATTGCAATAAAATGCAATATACTTGAAAATGAATTTGGTAACATGTAACAACACTAAAAAGCTATTAAATGTGACATATTGGTAACATTAGAATTAACTCACTTAGAGTGCATCAAGAGTCAATATTATAGGTTGACTAATGAAATGAATTAAAGGGAATAGTACTAAGAAAATTTAAATATTGGATTTTATTGTTAGAAACAAATTCATTGAGTACTGAAACACTTTAAATTGTGTGTTTCAGTTGAAAATGATATTGAGAAGCATAAGAAACACTGAGTCAGGGCCAAGAGGCATATATTAGAGGTTTGTGCACAATAGTTATTTCTTTTGAATTTTTCAATTGAAATAAATTATGATTATTTGTATGTTATTGTTTTAAATTGTGTTTATGCACAATAATTTTGATTTCTTATTTTCTACTTAAAAATTTATTTGAACATTATAGTTTTAAATTGTGTTTGTGCACAATACTTTTTATATTCACTGCTTTTACCAGAAAATTTATTTGGAGAAATGAGTTATGAATAATTTTTTATTGTTTTTTGCTTTGGGAATATTATTTGAAAATTATTGTGTTGCCTACTTTGTAAATAGAAATTTTGAGATAAAATGTGATTTGTGGTTTGTATGAAATATTGTGATTTGGAATTGTTTTGATTCACACTTGGCATGACAATGTTACTATGTTCCTCCTCCATTTATGGAGTGAGTGTGATTATATTCCTACCTCTTTGACTTGCCAGTCTGAGGTGAGTGTGGATGAGTTCTCATTATTTAGCTAGCTTCCTCCCTTATTGATTTCGATTATTGGGGTGAGTGTGTCTTGTCGTGGTGTACAACAAGGCATGTGCAGAAAAATTGTGTTATGGCCTAAATTGTGTTGTTGATTGGCAACACTGTATTATTTAGTTATTTCATCAAATGGTGTTATTGATTGGCAAAACTGTATTATTTAGTTATTTGATTAAATGGTGTTATTGATTAGCAAAACTGTATTATTCAGTTATTTGATCAAATGGTGTTATTGATTGGCAAAACTGTGTTATTCAATTGTTTGATCAAATTTGTGTTATATGAACTTTGTAAATTGTGAAATGGAATTATGAATTATTTGATTTGTGATTTGTCAATAAAAGATTTATATATCGCATTTCAAATTGTTATTGTGCACCACTGAGTAAATTTTACTCAGCGATAACTTTTCATTGCTGTCGCAAGTAGACAGACAGACAGGGCAGCAGACTAGGCTGCTAGTACGACACTGAGAGATCATCGAATATAATGAGTATACCATAGTTTGCATTTTGTATTATAATGTATATTCACTATATGTGTATAGTGTTCTTGATTTTGAGCAGTTGTAAATTAAAATTATACATTGAAGTTATAAAATAAATTGTAAATTATTTTGGTTTGTAAATTTGTGATATATTTCTTTTATCTCAGCCTTTGAAATTACTGAAAAATTATTGTGGATTTGAGTTGACTAAATGTTGGAGTTTGAGATTGAGAAATATATTTGAAGCGCTTTTTATAGGTTTTCGAAGAACTGTTTTATTCAAAATATAGATGGCACTCTGTGAAAATTTTTACAGAAATTATTAATACTTCAAATGTGTTATTTGGTTTCACTTTAGATAAAATTTTTTTTACACCTGTCAATAGTGCTCACCATTGTAAAAAGAAGTAAGAAAAGTTTTAAAATCCCTTGTAGTGTATTTAATGAGTTATCAGTAGACGAAGTTGGTATTTCATTAGGTATACTACGGGATCATGTTATGCCTTACAGAGGGGTAGGGTGTGACAAATCACATGTTGACACATGGCACTAATATGTTTAAAAAGACTTAATGGGCAGAAAACAAAAGAAAAAAAAAAATATCAAAAGCTTCTTATCTCCTTCCTTGCTGTTTCACTCCTCTCCATGGCCACCATTATCAAGCTTTTTAAAGCTTGATTTTCATAGTTTTTACCCAACTAAACCCTATGTTCCCAACACAAAAAATTGTTCTTACATCTTGGTGAGTCTTTTGGGAGCAAAAAGAAAAGAAAAAGAAGAACCCTAGTAAGTTAGAATTTCACTCCATTAGAGTTTAGTGCCCTAAACTTGATTTTCTCTTTAAATTCATGTTAAAGGAGTATGATTGAGTGCAAAAATTACAAAGAATTTAATAAATACCATGTGTATGCTCATCCCATATTTTCGACAGCCTTGGTTGCGGTAAGATTTTGATGGTTTTAATGGAACTAAAATGGTAGTATGGCTGCCCTTGGTATTAATCTCTTAAGTGGAGTGATGAAATGCATGTTATAATGCATGGTTTGACATAGTTGAGTTAGGGTTTGGGATGAAAATGAGACTTTGATCATGTGATGATGAAAGTAGATTTTAATGCTCAATTAGTGACCATTTGGTTTTGTTTGAATAAAAAATGAAGTGGGTTGTGTAGTGAGAATTGAGTTTGGTGTGGCTGCCCTTGGTGACCTACAAGACTGGGCATGAGTCCAGCAGGTTTGGGCAGTAATAACTGGAGTTGTAGAGGTTCAATTGGTGCAAGGCCAATTGGACATGAAACTAGACACATAAGGCACAACTTTGGTGAAGAAACCATGCCCATAAAACCAAAATAAGTTGACCTAAAGATTGCCCTAATCTGGGTGACCTGCAATCTGCCTGGGTAAAATGACTAACTGAACAGTATTCAGTCATTTAGTCATAACTCAGTGTAGAAAGGTCCAATTGACCTGATATTTTACCATTAACAAGCTGAGATATAAACTACAACTTTCATGAAGAAACCTAACCCAAATTATGACCACAACATATTCAAAAAGTGACTTGCAATCACTTCTCAAATTACTCTAGATTTAGTCAGTCCAGAAATTCTGGAAAAATTATAATCCGGCCAGTTGTGGTTTATGGGCCATAACTTAAGCTACAAAACTCCAAATGGAGTGATTTAAAAAAGGAAATGTAACTAGACAAAATAAGGAACAACTTTTATGTTGATCATTTTGCCAAATTCCCACTGAAAAAATGACTAATGGAACAGTAAACACAAAGCTTGAAAATTGAAAATTTTGAACAATAAATATTAAGCTTAGAAATGGTATTGGCAACCAATACCAACAATTTTAGAATGCAAAATGTGATATGTTGGAAGTATTAAAACCCATGTACCTATTGTTCATGTAAAAGTCAACATTTTGTTGACAAATGAATTGAATAGTAACACCAAAACTTGAATTTCAAGAATTGTGAAACTTAAAAGTATAATATGCCTAGTATACCTAGCAAGATTGGTTTGGATAGGTTGGCATGCCAATAGGGTTCTGTTAGCAGTATTGCATATGGCTTCATGCCATTCTGTGTTTCACGGCCTCCCATGCCATTCTGTGATAAAATAGCCTTTGGCTATGTTAATTGAATTATTTTACTTGAATTATATCCTTGATGATTATTACAGCTTATTAACTTTTCTGTTGCATACCGGGAGACACAATGTGACTGATGGTGTGATGGTCCGAGGTACTTAGTACCCAGTGCCAGTTTACCCGTTTACCCAGTTCAGTCGTCTAGTATTGGTTACTTGGGCAATGATAATGAATTTTGCAAAATTTTAATCAACTTATACTGAAATAAATGCCAGAAATTAAGTCTATAAAAAATGTAAACATACATTCTGTATATTTACTTTATTTTAGTTATTTTATTTATTATTGTCACCACTAAGCAGAATTGCTTGGCGCGTCACTTTTGCCACGCGGAGATACTGGAGACATAGCTGGGAAGCCCAGCAGACATCAGACAGGGTAAACTTTCAGAGTTGCATACTGAGTCCAGAGTCACCTCACATTGCAGTGCATTTGGTACGACATTAGGCCACTTTTGATATTTTGATATTTTGTATTTTGTGAACTTCTGTAATGTATATTATAAATTCATGTAATTATGCTTTTGATGTAATTATCTACGAATTATATTTAGTAATAAATGTGAGCATTTTTCATTGAGTTGACTATGATATGAATTGAATTTAATTTTGAGATACTGAAATCATTTGAGAAATTGTTGAGAATATATTGGTGGTTGACTGAGAATGATGTGATGATTTTATTGAAAGTGTTTTTAACAAATTCAGAAGAACTATTTTTCCAATTTACAGTCGACATTCTGCCGGATTTTCTATAAAATTTGCGAAAATATTTAGATTAATTAAAAATTGTAAATAATTAAGTAAAAAGGTAAATTGAATTGAAATGTGATTTGGTGCTCCGGCACACTGTGTGGCATAACTTGCTCGGCTACACTGTAGATGGGTAAGGGGTGTCACAATGGAAATAAACAGAAGTGACAATCTATCTGGATAAATCATACTCAATGAGATATTTTAGATTGTGCACTAAAATTTATAGCACTTATATTAGAATATTTCGTCACTCATATTCTTAATACCTTAAGAATGGAACATCTAACAAGTTGTTAAAGGGACATTTTCAATTAAATATAAACAATTTATATTAAAAGAAAGTGTACATGTCATTAAAAAGAAATAAATATTTACAAGATACAATTTCATGATAGGCTATAGGGCATACTACTAACAATCTCCCACTTGCACTAGAGCCAATCATTATAAAATCTTAGACCCATCTTTTCAAGATGTTGATCTAACTAGTTTTGTGTCATTGTAACACCCCTATTTGTATAGCCTGGTATATTTCACTGTTCCGGTGATCGGTGTCGGTTCGGATAATTAAGAGGATTAGAACCACACTTAAGACAACTAGAGAAGCCATAAATATAAATAATCAGTAATTGCCAATTAGTTAAGTATAAATAAGAAAAACAGAATATAAGAAGTTAAACGAGCCGAGAGTCACAGCGATGGGTGACCTTCTTGGGAAGGACTGCGAAGTCATTTTAAACTCAAATTTCGAACTGTAAAATGTGACGCTGCAGTCCTTAGGACCCTTATGAACATAGTGGAAAAAAGAAAATCACGAAAAAGAACTATTAAGTTAGTCAAATAATTAGGTCAGGGAGCCGGAAGAAATATTGAATTATTTGCAAACTGGGATGAACCGGTGAAGGGCAATTTGGTCAATTGACCCCGAGAGCTGATGCCTGACCTAACTGTCAAATAAAATAGGAGAAAAGAAAATTTCGGAATCGAGAATTAAATTAAAGAATTAATAGAAAAAAAAAGAAAATGAAAAAGTGTAGGGAGATGACATCATGCATGACATCATGCATGATGCCATAAAAGTAATAATTAATATATTTAATTAATTAGATTTTTTTGGGGTCTTCCATAAGACAAATTAAATAAAAGAAAAGAAAAGAAAAAAAAAATTAAGTCATCTTCCTTATCCTCATTGCCGCCTCACCTCTCTCTCCCCATTCTTTCACCTTGTTCCACCATTGTTAAGGGAAAGGAAGCTTGAATTTCCCTACTCTATCCCATAAATTCACAAAGTCCCAACACAAAAAAATTCTCCTTACATGTTGAGGAAACATTAGAGAGTAAAAAGAAGAAGAAAGAATTGAAGAAGGAAAGCCTAGAAACCCTCCAAGTAAAGGTTAGTCTTCTAACTACCAATTATCTAATCAAATGCATATTTAGTTATTGAAATGAGCTTAGAAACTAAAGAAATGAAATAAAAACACTTGTAAAGGACTAAACTGAAATTTGGCCAGCATGATGGGGAGTGTGTTTTTCATGGTTTGATGGATTTAAATGAGTTTAGAAACTTTATTTAGTTGAATGGTTAGGATTAAAAGCACTAAATGTGGTTAAATGCATGAGGTTGGTGAATTAGGGCTTTGAACATTAGGGTTTATGGACCAAAAATGTGAGAAATGAGTAAATGATGTCTTTGACCTATTGTGAAGTGAAAAATGGTCATTTGTGACCAAATGAGTTGTGTTGGAATGTTTGGAATTAAAGTCAAATTCAGAGGGAGTGTGGTCATGCTGCTGGCAGCATGACCAAGTCAACTTTGAAGGACCAAAAATGAAATTTTACAAGTCCAATTGGTATGGGACTGATTGGGGATGAAAATAGATACTAAATGACACAATTTTCATTCAGGAAGCATGCCCAAAAAGTGACCAAAACCTAGTGAACAAATTGACCAAAGTTGAAAAATTGCAGGCTGCCCTATACAAACTGACCAAATGAACAGTGTTTGTTCATTTGGTCATAACTCGAGCTAGGCAAGTCAAAATGACCTGAAATTTTACCAGAGGTTAGATGAGATATATACCTAAAACTTTCATGAAGAAAACAAGCCCAAAGTCTGCCAGCTACCAAGCCATTTGACCACCCTAAGTTGCTGACCCAAAACTGCTAGCACCAAAATTGCCCAGAAAATCTGGGTTGTGTCCAATCCGGCAGCCATGGTTCAAATGGCCATAACTTGAGCTACAAAACTCCAATTGGAGTGATTGAAAAAGGAGAATAAACTTAAGACAATAGGGAACATTTTCTATGAAGAAAGGTTTGCCAAATTCTAACAGTAGAATGACCAATGGAACAGTGCAACTAGGGACACCAAAACTAAAAATTTGACAACTTTGCCTAAAGGACTTAAGCTTTGAGAAAATGACCAAAACCAACAAATTTAATGACCAAAATGTGGTATGTGGGTGAAGTTGGAGTTCCCATACCTATTAAGCCTTAAAAAGTCAACAATTTGACTTGAATAGTGTAGTGAATAGTAACCCAAAACACAAAAACTTCGAGAACATCGAATTTAGTACATTAAAGCTAGGTAAAAGTGAAGTTAAATTTATTTTTGGATTTATGCTAAGTTACGGTACTGAAACACTGTGAAACTGTGTGTTTCAACTGAAAAAGGCTTGGAAGCTCTGAGAGACTAAGTCAAGACCTAGAGGCGACTCACGTTAGGTCTGTGCACAATAATTCTTGTATAAATATTTTATTCTAAAAAATTTAACTTCTATGATTAATTATGTACTGTGTTGCCATTTTATAATCGCAAATATGACTTTGGAAATTGATCAGATTTCTCATAAATTATTTAAATAAATTGTTTTGAATTGATTTTGTGTTCACACTTAGCCTGACAGTATCACATTATTCCTCCTCCATTTATGGGGTTGAGATCGTTTATTTCCTCCCTCTCTGGCTTGCCAGTTGAAATTGAGATTGGATGAGTACTCATTAGCTAGCTAGCCACCTCCCTCATTGATTTCGATTAATGGGGTTGTAGATTGCTTTGTCGTGGTGTACAACACGGCATTGATCAGAAATTTTGTGTCATGGCTTAAGTTGTATATGATTTTGGCAACACTGTGTTTATTAAATTACTTGACTAAATTGTGTTATTATGAGCTTTGATAATTTGTGAAATGTGATTGAGAAATATTTAAATTGTGTTTTATCAATGAATGATTTATGTATTGTATTTTAAATTTTTATTGTTCACCACTGAGTATTTTTATGCTCAGCGATAGCTTATTTTTCTGTCGCAGATAAGAGCAAGGAAAAAGCAGCAGAGTGAGCTGCTATTGAATTGAGGACCACACTGATCTTTTGTACGGGTATTATTTTATACCCTTGTAGTTAATTTTGATGTAAATATTATAACGCTTTATGTATCAATGTAAAGTAGAGCAGTTGTAAAATAAATTGTAATAATATTATTTTTGGATTTCCTTCTGTAAATTAATATTTGTACTTGTGAATTTCATACTTTATGCCTTGTGAATGAAGTTATTAAATATTTTGAGATGATAAATTTTGATTTGGATTGTGGAATTATTTTGAAGTGAATTGAATTGAGTTGATTTGAGATTAATTGAAGGTTGGGAGTTGAGAAAATTATTGGAAGTGTTTTTTTTTTAGGTATTTGAAGAACTATTTTCTCCAAATACAAACGGAACTCTGTCAAAATTTTTGTAAAATTTGCGACAAAATTAAAATGGACAAAATTTTTTACTAGTATTTAAACTTTGAATAAATGGTTTTTAATTCCTACCAAAATGCTCACCACTTCCAAAATGTAAGAAAATTGTTTTAAAATCCCTTGTAGGGTACTTAATGAGTTATCGCTAGGTGAAGTTCGGTAGTTTATTAAGTATTCTACGGGATTGTGTTATGCCTTACAGAGGGGTAAGGTGTTACAGTCATGGCCTCGGTGAATGGATTAGCTGGATTCTCAACTAAAGCTGTAACATCTCACTGTAGGTAGTCCGTACATTCTACGATTTTGATGACTAACATCTGTTCGGACAGACTGGGATGTCTGGAACTACCCTTAAATTTAAGTAAGGAGCCATGATTTAAATTAATAAAGATCAAATAAGGTTGAAGAATAAATAAAAGAAGTGGGATATAATTAGTTAAATGAGCACAAGACACAACGATGGGTAACTGCACTTGGAAAAGATGAATAGAAAACCTAGTAAGAGAAAATTTTGGTCAAATAAATTTAAAGGTCCAACATTGACCAAAAATGAGATTTATTAAGTTAATAAAGTAGGATTAATTTAATTAACTAAGATAATGAAAAATAAATATAATTAAATTAATTAGTCAAACTAATGATTAGAAATTTCCAGTTATTTATAAGTTTGCCATTCCCCTTAATTACAATTTTGCCTTTATAAAATTTAATAAATATAAATAACAAATAAAAGAGATAAACATGAATTAATTGTCTTCTTCTTCCTTCATTCAAGTCGTCCACTCTCTCTCTCCATCTCTTTCTTATCTTCCTCCATTAAAGCTTAAAACCAAGCTTTAAAACCCTAAGTTTCTTCCATAAAACCTATAGGAAATTGAGAGAAAACTTGGTATTGAGCTCTAATTTGAAGAAAGCAAGCAAAATTTCAAGGAAATTTGGAAGATTGGTGAAGAAGGAGGATTTGTCAAGTTAGGTAAGTTGTGGTTTAAGCTTGTCTACTTGTAAATTTGTGGAATTCATGCTTGATTGTGAGGATTTAAATGAAAATTGATTTAAAATTGTGGGTGTATTTAAAGGCGAAGAATTCGGTTGGGAGACCTAGTAAGGGGATCAAAGTTGTGTTGGATTGAAGGTGGATTTGTAGGTGGCTAGGAGTTAAAAATCAAGGTTAGTGCTAAGGCTCTTATGAAATTTGAAAGCTTTTATCACTTGAGTTAGGGTTTATCATGCAATTAGGGTTTTATTATATCAAGCCTCTTTAATGCTATTTGGCTGGTATTATGACTATTTGATGAGTATTTAATGAGAAACAATAATAATAGAGTGAAGAAATTAAATGTGTTGGTTTTGTGCACTTAGGTCTGAATCTGGACAGCTTGAGTCCAGTGAGGTTAAATACTCATAACTTGAGCTACATAACTCCAATTGATGTGAAACCAATGGCAATTTAAAGCTAAGACAATATAATAAAAATTTCATGTGGACTAGCTGCTCAAATTCTGGGTGTAGATACATTGAAAAATTGTTAGAAGTTGTGCTACTAGACCTGAAACTTTGATGCAGGGCAATCTGGATAGTCTGGATTAGAAAGGGTCTAACTCACTTTAGGAAACTCCAAATTAGGTAATTCTTGATTTGTTGAAAAGCTAAAATATAAAGGAACAACTTCCCTGAAGAACAAAATGACAAATTCAAAGTGTAACTTGCTTAATTCTGGGCTCCAAAAATTGCCCAAACTCTGTCCTGTAATTAGTAAAGAATATACCTGAACATGTCCTGTTTACTTGGACATAACTCATTGTGTATAATTCCAAATGAGGTAAAATTTACCTTGTTGGAAAGCTAAGACCTAGAGGAATAATTTTTATGATAAACCCTTGACCTAAAACTGACTAGAAGATATCTAAATGTTGGCTGGAATTTGGAAATACAAATTTTGGAACCTTGAAAAATGACCAAATGAATAATACACACTAAAATTGAGCATAACTCACTCTACAAAACTCCAAATTGAGTGATTCTTGAACCTGTGTAATACTGAGACACAGGAGAACAATTCATATGAAGACTATAATGTTAAATTATGACTGAAACCTATCCAAATTTACTTGACAAAGTGAGTCCAGAAATTTGCCCTAATTCTAAAAGTAACTTGAAAACCTGAGATTTGGTTACCAGAACAGTTTTGGCAAAATAGCCATCAAACTACACAAATGCAAAGCCAAAATAAACATAAGACATAGATCTACAATTCTCATGAAGGAGGTATAGCCTAATTCCTGTTGTACCTTAGTCAAATTTATTAAGGAAGTTAAGGTACCAAATTTGGAATGTATGAAAGATGAACTATGTGAGCTTAGATAATGGTATAGGATTGGATAAGTGGGCATGCTACTAGCCAGAGCCACTGAGTGGTTAGTTTCGAGAATGAAAATTAGTGTTGTATTGGCTAAAGCCACTGAGTGGTCAGTGCTAAGAATGAAAGTTAGTGTTACACTTGTCAGATCCACCAAGTGGTCAATACCGAGAATGTAAGCTTGTGCTTACCTAACTAGAGCCATTGAGTGGTCAGTGTCATGGGGCCCATCATCCAACTTGTATACCAACTGTCATCAATTTCTATGAGTTCTAGAGGAAAATTTCTAATTTTGATCATAAAGAAAATGGTTCCAAATAAGATAGGAGGAAGTGGAATTAACCTCAATGAGTGGTGGGATTTATAAGTATAGAGTTATTGAATTGTTTTTCATGTCATGATGTTATAAAGTTTATATTATTTAAAATGATTCATGATTAGTTAAAAATATATTTTCCCCCATTTCCTGCAAACATGAAATTATTTTATTTGTATATGGTACCTTTATTATATAGTGCACCACTAAGCAGAAATGCTTAGCGCGATGGTTTTTCCTCACGCAGGTTCAAAAGATAAGGTCTAGTAGACTTAGATAGGGATTTGGCGCAAATCTACTATAGAAATCATTGTCACCTCATCACATACTTCTGGTAGATATCGTTTGGGCCACAGTAGTGCATGCTCATGATGTATAAAAATTAAATATAAAGTCTGTAATTTTGAATTTTGAGATGTACAATAAATACATATATTTTGTAAATGAACATAAATAAAGAAATTTTATGTATAAAAATAGATGAGAAATTGAGATGATGAATTGTGTTGTTAAAATTATAGTAAATATGGGACTTTATGCTATGAATATTGTTAGCAAGTCAATTTTTAACAAGATAAATGTTAATAATACAAGGGAAACTCTTACAGTTTCCTTTTAAAAATTTTCCTTAATTAAATTATGATGAAAAAAAATTGATTATAAATGAAATAAGATAGGAATAGGTGCTTTGGCATGGGATGTGACATACTTTTGCTCAGCTACATTGTAGATCGAGTAAGGGGGTATTACAGAAGCTATTTTCTACATGGCTACATTGCATCTCCCAACTATTTCTTTGATAATATGATAGCGCCTTTTTATGTGTTTGGATTTCTGGTAAGACCAGGGTTCCTTTGCTTGAATAATAGCACCATTGTTGTCACAATATAAAGGAATTGGTGATATAATCGAAGGAATCACTCCAAGTTCTGTAATAAACTTCTTTATCCAAATAGCTTCTTTGGTAGCATCATATGCATCAATATACTCAGTATCTGTAGTGGAATCTGTAGTTGTTGTCTGCTTGGAACTTTTTTAGCTAACTGCACCTCCATTACATATAAACACAAAACCTGAGATAGACTTTCTATCATCCACATCTGATTCAAAATCAGAATCTCTAAATTCATCTAGTTGTAAATCACCTTCTCCATATATTAAGAGTAAATCCTTAGTTCTTCTTAAGTACTTAAGGATATTCTTGACTATTGTCCAATGTTTTAAACCTAGATTGGATTGAAACCTGCAAGTCAAACTAACAACATAAGCGATATCCAGCCTTGTATACAACATAGCATATATGAGACTTCCAATTACTGAAGCATATGGAATTCTTGCAATCTTCTCTTTCCTCAGGTTTCTTTAGAGACATTTTTTTGGAAAGATGGATACTGTGCTTTGCAGGTAACAATCCTCTCTTAGAATCAAGCATGTTAAACCTTTTCAACACTTTTGCCAAGTATAGACTTTGGGATAAACCTATCATTCTTTTCAATCTATCTCTATAGATACGAATTCCTAAAATATAGGTTGCTTCGTCTAAGTCTTTTATTGAAAAAGTATTAGACAACTAGACTTTTACAGTGGTGAGCATACCAACTTCATTACCCATTAATAATATGTCATCCACGTACAAAACAAGGAAAGTGAGTGCACTCCCATTAACCCTCTTATACACACATGGCTTATCTTCATTTTTGAAAAAACCAAAAGATTTAATAGCTTCATCAAAATAAATGTTCCAACTCCTCAAAGCTTGTTTTAGACCATAAATGGATCTTTTAAGCTTGCATACTTTATAGCCATCCTTGGATTCAAAAGTTGTTCCATAAAAATGTTTTCCTCTATGTATTAATTGAGGAAAGCAGTTTTAACGTCCATTTGTCAAATTTCATAGTCATAGTTTGTTGCCATTGCTAATAAAATCCTAATGGATTTTAACATAGCTACAGGTGAGAAAGTTTCATTATAGTTAAATCCTTACCTTTGGCGAAACACTTTCGCTACTAGCCTTGCTTTATAGGTCTCTACCTTTCCATCAGAACTAATTTTTCACTTAAAAATCCATTTAGTTCCTATTGGTACAATATCTTTAGGTGGGTCTACAAGATCCCAAACTTGATTCTTATACATGGAATCCATTTCAGATTTCATGGCTTCAATCCATTTTGAAGAGTCTATATTTGATTTAGCTTCTTTATAGGTCATCTGATTATCAATATGATTTACTTCTTCATGAACAAACAACTCTTGTTCATTCTTATGAAGAAATCCATATCTATCTGAAGGATAAGATATTCTAGTTGATCTTCAAGGAATTGATGTGGAGACATCATCAATAGGTGTAGGCTCACTAGATGGACCAATATCCATTTCATCTGTTTGTTGGTTAGAATATTTTAATTCTAATTCTATTTCCCTTCCTTTGCCACCTTCTTGAACAAACTCTTTCTCAAGAAAAATAACATCTTTACTTATCACAACTCTTTGTGATGTAGGAAGATAGAAAAAATATCCAAAATTATATTTTGGATATCCAACAGATCGTACCTTTTCTGATTTTGTTTTCAATTTATTAGTCTTCAGCTTTTTAATATGAGTTGGACAACCCCAAATCTTAATATGTTTAAGACTTGGTTACCTTCCATACCATATCTCATATGGAGTGGAACAGACTGATTTGGAAGGGACATGGTTAAGAAGATACAAAGCTGTTTCTAATGCAAATCTCCATAAGGAGATTGAGTCAGTATAGCTCATCATACTTCATACCATATCTAATAGAGTATGAATTCTCCTTTCAGATACACCATTTAATTGTGACATTCCAGGAGGAGTTAATTGAAAAACAATGCCATGTTCCTTTAAGAACTCATTGAATTCAGTACTTAAGTATTCACCTCCTCGATCTGATCTTAGAGTTTTAATACTTTTTTCTATTTGTTTTTCTACTTCTGATTTAAATTCTTTGAACTTTTCAAAGGATTCATGTTTGTATTTGTCACACCTTACCCTTTCATAAGATATGACATGCTCTCGTAATATGTGTCACACCTTACCCCTCTGTAAGGCATAACATGATCCCGTAGAATACCTAATGAACTACCGAACTTCACCTACCGATAACTCATTAAGTACCCTACAAGGGATTTTAAAACTATTTTCTTACTTTTGGAAGTGGTGAGCATTTTGGTAGAAATTAAAAATATTTAATAGAAGTTTCAAAACTAGTAAAAAATTTTATCCATTTTTTATTTGTCTTCAAATTTTGAAAAAATTTAGACAGAGTGCTGTTTATATTTTGAGAAAACAGTTCTTTAAAAACTTGTAAAAACACTTCTAATAATTGTTTCCAACACTCCCAACCACCAAAATGACTCAAGTCAACACAATTCAATTCAAGTCCATAATTTAACCAAAGTTTGTAATCTCAAATACTTCATAAATTCATTCACATTGCATATAGTACTTAATTTACGAATACAGATCTTAATTTACAAAAAGAAGATCCAAAATAACAATATTATAATTTACTGTACAACTGCTCAACTTTAAATTAATACATACGACATTACAATATTTACATCAAATAACTACAAGGGTATAAATAAATACCCGTACAAAAAGATCAGTGAAGTCCTTGTTAATTCAGTAGCTCACCCTACTGCTTTCTCCTTGCCCTTATCTGCGACTGCAAAATAAGCTATTGCTGAGTATAAAAATACTCAGTGGTGCACAATAAAAATTTGAAATACAGTACATAAAACATTTATTGATAAATCATAATTTAAATATTACACAAATCATCAAAACTCATTATAGCACAATTTTGGTTAAACAATTTAATAAACATAGTGTTGCCAATTCATACACAACTTAAGCCATGACACAAAATTTTTGATCAATGCTGTGTTGTAAACCACGACAAAGTGATCTACAACCCCACTAATTGAAATCAATGAGGAGGTGGCTAGCTAGCTAATAAGTACTCATCCGATCTACAACCTCAATTGGTAAACCAGAGAGGGAGGAAAATAATCGATCTCACCCCATAAATGGAGGAGAAATAATAAGGCACTGTCACGCTAAGTGTGAATCAAAAATCAATTTCAAACATTTTATTCAAATAATTCTTGAGACATCCAATAAATTTCCAAAGTCATAGTTTCATTCACAAGGTGGCAACACAATTCATGATTAACATTATATTTTTGTAAATTATACTAAATCAATTTTTCATTGACAAAATGCTCAAATAAGGTTTATTGTGCACAAACCTGATGTAAGTCACCTCTAGGCATTGACTCAGTCTCTTAGACCTTCCGGGTCTTTTTCAGCTGAAACACAAAATTTATGGTGTCTTAGTATCTTTGCTTAATAATAATTCTCACAACAAATTCCAATATGTTTAAACTTATATTCTTACAAATTTTCATGTTGAGGTTACTATTCATGATACTATTCAAGTCAATTTATTAACTTTCTAAGGCTTAATAGGTATGAGAATTCCAATTTCACCCACATACCACATTTTGGTTACTAAATTTATTGGTTTTGGTTGTTTACTCAAATTTTAAGTCTATTAGGCAAATTTGCAAATTTTCAGTTTTGGTGTCTTATGTTGCACTGTGCCATTGGTCATTTTGCTGTTAGAATTTGGCTAAGTTTTCTCCATAGAAATTGTTCCTTATTGTCTTAACTTTATTCTCCTTTTTGAATCACTCCATTTGGAGTTTTTTAGCTCAAGTTATAGCCATTTGAATCATGGTTGCCGGATTGGACTTACCCAGATTTTTGGGCAAATTTCTGGGTTCTGGCAGTTTTAGGTCACCAAATTTGGGTGGCTAAATGACTTAGTTAAGGGCATAATTTGGGTTTGTGTTCATCATGAAACTTTTAGGTCTATATCTTAGCTTTCTACTGGTACAATTTCAGGTCATTTAGACCTGCCTAGCCTAAGTTATGGCTAAATGAACAAATACTGTTCATTTGATTTTTGTACAAGTTAGATTGCCTAATCCGGATTTGGTCAATTTGTTCACTAGGTTTTAGTCACTTTTTGGGTATGGTTCCTGAATGAAAAATGTGTTATTTTGTGTCTAGTTTCATTCCCAATTGACCTCACACCAATTGGGCTTGTAAATTTTTAGTTTTGATCCCTGAAAAGGACCTTGGTCATGCTGCTTGCATACTGCCCACATCCAATCCGAATCTACACCTAATTCTAACACTTCCAACATACACCAATTAGTCACAAATGACCATTTCTTACCTTAAACAAGGTCAAACACACCATTTAACAAATTCTCACATTTTTGTCTTCCAAACCCTAGGTGCCAAAACCCTAATTCACATATTTGTTACATTTAATTAATTGTAAGCATACCAACATCACTTCCACATTCAATTAAGCTTCCTAACATATTGAATTCAATCAAAACACAAGCATATCCAAGGCCCGAGCTAGCCGAATTTACTTCTAGTCCTCCAATAATTATTTTCATTTCATTTTAATCATAATTCTAAGTTAGTTAAGCTACAAACACAATAATTAAACTAAAAATGTTAAGTTTGCTTACTAACTTTATGCAGAATTTCTTTCCCTTGCATTCTCTTCCTTTCTTTCTTCTTTCTTCTTCAAACTCCTCTTCTAGTTGCCAAATTAAGTTTTAACTATGGTGGCTTACTTTTCTATGGTGGAAATTTGGTAATATTCAAGCTCAAACATGAGCTTTAATGGAGTTTGTGGAGAGGGAGAGGTGAGAGAGTGAGGGACAACAACTTGGGTTGAAGATGACTCTTTTTGTTTTTTTTTTTTTTTTTTTTTAATGATTTTATCCTTTATGGAAGACCACAATTCAATTTAAATAAATTTATTAATTATAATAGTTATTGCATCATGCCTGAGGTCATGCATGATGTCATTCACCTTTCACCTTTTTTTTTCTATTTATTTTTCCATTAGTTCTTTAATTTAATTCCCGATTTTGAATTTTTCTTTTCTCCAATTTTAGTTGATAGTTAGGTTAGGAGTTAACTCTCGGGGTCAATTGACCAAATTGCCCCTCGCTGGTTCGACCCGGTTCGCAAATAATTCAATATTTCTTCCGGATTCCTGACCTAATTATTTGACTGGCTTAACAGTTCTTTTTCATGATTTTCTCTTTTCCACTGTGTTCACAATAGTTCTAAGGACCGCAGCGTCACATTTTACGATTCGAAATTTGAGTTTAAATCGACTTCGCAGTCCTTCCTGAGAAGGTCACCCATCGCTGTGACTCTCGGCTCATTTAACTTCTTGTGTTCTTGTTACACCCTACCCCTTTGTAAGGCATAACATGATCCCGTAGTATACCTAATGAATTACCAACTTCATCTACTGATAACCCATTAAATACAATGCAAGAGATTTTAAAACTTTTCTTACTTCTTTTTACAGTGGTGAGCACTATTTACATGTATTAATTTTTTTTTAAACTGAAGTGAAATAGCTCACATTTGAATTATTAGTAATTTCTGTAAAAATTTTGGCGGAGTGCCATCTGTATTTTGAATAAAACAATTCTTCAAATGTAACACCCCTATGTTCAGTAGTGCGTTCTACTGTTCCGGTGACCAGTGTTGTCCGGACAGCTAGGATGCCTAGAACTACACTTTGATATGAGGGAGGAGACATAAAATAATGAAATACAAGAAAAGAAAATACAAGAAAAACAAAGGAAAAATAATAGCAAAGAAATGTAACCAAGTTAAGCGGCGAGAACCCTAGCGATGGGTGATCAGACTTGGGAAGTCACGGCGTGGACCGTTGGTCGCCGGATCATGAGGAACCCTGGAAAATATTTATAGGACTTAAAGAGACATCAATTGAAGTATAAATATCATTAGAAATATCAAAGAAAAATTAAATAATTAGTACAAAGAAAAGTGAGAAATCGAAAAACAGATAAAACCCGGTGTTACCGAAAAATCAGGAATTTAACCCGAACAGGGGCATTGTGGTCATTTGACATCCCGAATTGTCTTTTGACCTAAATGTCCACTAAAAATAAATAATATTACACTTGGAAAATATAATGAAAAATTAAATTGATGGTACCTAAAGTAAATAGCAAAAATTATGGGTTAATGTGGAATAAATGAAAGTTAAACTTATAATATGCTTTAAATTGTGTAAGTGGACCACTAAGGAATAAACTAAACACAAATAGGGCAGGTGTAAGTCCATTATACAATCTGCATCTTCATCTTCCTCACTTGGTCCATCCATGCCGAAATGAAGAAATGGGAAATCCTCCATAGCCGTTTTGCATAAGCTTCATCCACTCCTTCATTTTACCTCTAAACACCTAGGTAGCTTCATTAAAAATTATCTCCACTTCACAAGGAAGAAGTAGATACAAATATTAAGAAGTTTTAGTGAAGATTAAGCAAGTCCCAACAATAGGTAAGTTTGTGTTTTTGAATATTTCTTTGTTAAAGTTTGAAAGCATGTTATGGGTGTTTGCTTGGTGAAGAAATTTTTAAGTTTTGAGGAGTTATTGACATATCCAGTTTGGATAGCCATGGAGTTGTGTATTTGATGATTTATTCTTACATATATTTGATGGTAAATCATGTTGAGTAGGGTGATTTAATGTCCTAGTAAGTTAACTCCACATGTATATGGTGATTGTGCACTTGAAATAGAAGTTGACGAATTGTGGGAAACTTTGGCATTGTGGAGCATTTCGGCAGCCTTGGGACTCCTTAATGAATGTTTGAATTCATGAAGATGTTGGATGAATTGTGATATTGAGGGTTGATGAACATGTATGTAAATTGGTTGTGGAAATTGTATGTAATAATTAGGAGTTTTATGTGTATCTATTGTTGTATTTGGACTTTGTGAGTTAGAACTTCATTTGGTGTATTAAGGATGTTTGTATTCTGCCCAAAGTAACTTTAAGGTGAAGTAGTAAATGGTTTTGGTAATGTACCAAATCAGAATTGGTAAAGGAAGTGAACTTAGAGTAAGGTAAATGTGTAATTGATACATTTATAAGCAATGTAATTAAGGACAGCATGCATTTTAGCCATAACTTTAAATGTGTAACTCCAATTGGTATGAGACCAATTGGAGGTGAAACTAGGCACAAAATGTGCCAACTTTCATGAAGGAAACATACCAAAATTCTGCTTGCAAGGTAGCTTGAAAAATGACCAAATCCGAATTAAGTGCAAGTGAGGTCTGAAAACTGACCATTTGGGCAGCAGTTAGTGTTTAGGCCATAACTCACTCAAAACAGGTCCAATTGACCTGAAATTTTAACCATGAATAGTAAGACCCATACCTACAAGTCTTATGAAGACACCAAAGCCCACAAATGACCATAAGCAAGTCAAACAGCTTGCACAAGTTCGGGTCCAAAAACTGGCCGAACCAAAGTTGACCAAATTTGACCTAAAATGACCTAATTTGATGCCATTTGACCAGCAATAGTAAAATGACCATAACTTGGTCTACATAACTCAGAATGACCTAAAATTTTGCCCCGTGTTCCATAAGACATAGATCTACAAGTTTGTAGTTTTGACCGAAAACGGAAAACTGAGGGAACTAGGTCGTCCGGCTAGGTCAAACTAGTATACCGGAATCCAGCAAGTTGCAATAAAATGCACTTAACAAGGAAATGAAATTGGTAACATGTACCAACCCTAAAAGACTATCGAATGTGACATATTAATAACACTAAAACCTAATTTACCTAGAACGCATCGAGGGTCGGTATATTAGGTGATTAAGCAAATAATAGCTTTCAGTGAATTACTTATCGAACATTATCATTAGAGACAATTTAATTTAGTACTGAAACACTTCAAATTGTGTTTCTCAGTTACCAAAGACTCAGGAAAAGGGAAGGAAACACTGAGTCCAGACCAAGAGACAGTTATCAGAGGTTTGTGCACAACAGCTATTTCTTTTGAATTATTTTCAATTGAAATAAATTTTGACTATTTGTATATTATTGTTTTAAATTGTGAAACTGTGAAAAATTGTTTGAATAATATTTGATGGATACTTATTGATTGAAAAGCACTGTAAATGGTTTGAAACCACAGCTATCATGTATATTGATTGTATTCCTCGCTAGCTTGCCTAGTGGGACGAATTGAATTCCCTCTCTGGTTGAAGTGTTGAGGTGTGTGCCTGTTGAGGATGAATTGGATGAGTAGTCATATTTTTGCTAGCTAGCTATGTTATTCCTCATTAGTCATCAACTTTTGGGACGAATTGAATACCTCATTAGCCATCGGCTTTTGGGACGAATTGAACTTTAGAACATGATTAAGCTGTGTGTGATTTATTGATATGTATTGTGAGATTGAGAAAAATATTTGAAGTGCTTTTTACAGGTTTTCTGAAGAACTGTTTTATTCAAAATACAGAGGGCACTCCACCAAAATTTTTATAGAAATTACTAATAATTCAAATGTGTTAGCTCTTTCACTTAAGTTCTAAAAAGTTTTTAACACCTGTAAATAGTGCTCACCACTGTAAAAAGAAGTAAGAAAAGTTTTAAAATCTCTTGTAGTGTATTTAATGGGTTATCAGTAGACGAAGTTGGTAATTCATTAGGTATACTACAGGATCATGTTATGCCTTACAAAGGGGTAGGGTGTGACATGTTTTAGTGGTATCAGAGCAAAGTTTTTAAAATTTTGTTTTCACATGTTACTTGAATATTCTTTCTTCATAGTACAACTGCTCAATATCATTGTTTGATACATACAGTACATTACATTATAAATATGCACTAATGGGAGGAAATCTCTTTGTGTTAATTGTTCGGGAGGTCTAAGATCCTCGAATTGACTATGGAAGAGGGTGATCGTTCAGTCGATCAATCTATTGAGGCTGAGGTGCAAGGGGATGCCCCAGGCCTACACAATGTCAGTGGTTCAAGAAGACCACTCTCACAAGATCTGCAGCTTCGCTTCGCTCACAGATGGCTACAATGTTCCAACAAATGGTCGGTAATGTGCCTACTCAAGTCCCAATCTGACACACGGTGGTACAACCACGCCTCTCGCTAGACAGTATGACAAATTGATGAAATATGGGGCTACAGAGTTCAAGGGGACAGTAGAGCCTCTAGAGGCAGAACAATGGTTAGAGAGGATGGATAGGGTATTCAAGAAACTGCATTGCACAGAGGAGCTCAGATTCGAATACTCTGTATCTTTGTTACAGGAGGCTGCTTATGACTGGTGGAAAACCATTCCCCACAGTCTGGTAAAACCTGCAGTGCTAACATGGAATGACTTTCTCAGAGAATTTAGACAAAAGTATGTCCCCGATGCTTATGTAGACCAGAAGCTGCAAGAGTTCTTAAGTCTGAAACAGGAGAGTAGATTAGTGGCTGAATATGAAAGGAAATTTTCCCGCCTGAGCCATTATGCAGTAAGTCTACTTGCTAGCAGCAGGGAGAGATGCAAGAGGTTTGAAACCGGCTTGAAGCCTAGTATCAGATTACAAGCAGTCAGATTCAAACACACTAACTTCTCTGAACTTGTTTCTCAAGCCCTAGAGTTGGAAAGAATTGAGTCTGAAGCAGCTCCTGAGAAAAAGAAATCAGAAAAGACAGAGAAAGAGGGAAAATCAGTAGAACTGAGTTCCAGTGGTCCTACTGGAAAGAGGAAGAACCATGGGGGACACAGCAGAGGTGGCAAGAAGTCTGGTAGGGGAAGACATTCAGGACAAAAACCTCTTCTATCTGGTCAGTAGAGTACCAGAGGTTCCTACCCTTCCCGCCAATGTGAAAATTGTGGAAGATATCATGGTGGGATATGCTATAAGGCTATTGGAGCCTATTATAACTGTGGAGGCACAGGACACTTTGCCAAGGACTCCACCAGTAGTTGCAGAGTTGGACCACCTCCTACTACTACAGAAGGGTCAGTTCAGAGGCCTATCACTAGAAGCTCACAACCACCTAGCAGAGGTAGAGGCAGGGGTAGAGGTAGCCCAGCAGGCAGCCAAGGCACAGTGAAACATTCAGAGTGTAACACCCTCACTGTAGCAATTTCGCACAGTCTACTGTTCCGGTGACCAGTGTCGGTCCGGACAGCTAGAACGTCCGGAAAAATATTTAAACTAAGGTAAAGAACCATAATTAACTCAAATATTAATAAGAAAAATTTAGGAAAAATTTTAGAAATAAAATACAACCAAGTCAAATGAGCCGGTGCCCAAGCGATGGGTAACTAGAGGTAAGTTGCGGTTTTCGCAACGAGGAGCCCTAGACCCGGGGAAAAATTCATAAAATAATTTTTGGGACTCCAGAGAAGGGTCATTGAGGTTCCCATGGCATTAGAATGCCAAGAAAATACCTAGAAAAATTTTTCAATCGGTACAGACAATTTTGACCCGTTAAGCCAAACGGAGGGCATTTTGGTCATTTCGCCTTCAGAGACGATTTTTGGCCGACTTGTCCAGTTAAGTAAATAATTATTATGATCTAAAATGTGAATAAATATTACTAAAAATTGAATTGAAAATGAGTAGAAAAGAAAAGAAAAAAAAATGAATTAAATGGGAATTTATAACATCACATGATGTCATTAGTGTACCTTCACCCAATTATATGGTGACACATGGCTATAACCCATTTAAAATCAATAAAATGGGTAGAAAATGAGAGAAAAATGCAGCTTTCTTCTTCTTCCCAATTTCCATACGTGAACCTTTCTTCCTCCATTAAAATTCATTTCATTTTCTCTCTTCCAAACCTTGAATTCTCACCACTAAACCTTAAATTCTCTTCATTAAAACTTGTCCACTCATCTTGGGAAGGTGTTTGGCAGCCTAGAAAGTGAAGGAAAGGGAATTTTAAGCTTGGAAAATTCTGCCCTACAAGAGGTTAGTGCTTACTTATGCTAATATTCCTTTATTTCCATATTAAGGACTTGAATTTAGTATGAAATTGTAAGTTAAATGGACTAAATTCATGTGTATACATACCATGGATTTTAGCTGCCCTAAGGAAGGAATAGGATTGAGTGTTGATGATGGACTTAGAATGAATTAGAGCTTATGTTTAAAGTGTATAAACACATATATAATGAATGGAAGTGTGTAACTAAGGTGTATGGGTGAATTGCAATGAGAAATTAGGGTTTTAAGGGTGAAAATTGGACTTGGCATTTGAATTGAGTAATGGAAATTTTAGTGGTCAATTAGTGACCATTTTAGGTATGTTGACCATGAATTGGACTGAAAAATAGGATTGCAAAGTGAAGATGTAGGCTGCCCTAGACAAGAAAGCAGAGGGACTGAAAATTCAGTCCAATTACACAGCCATAACTTGGGCTGTGTTGGTCCAATTGGTGTTTGGCCAATTGGAGATGAAACTAGTCTTATAATGACACATTTTTTCTGAAGAAACCATGCCCAAAAGACCAAAGCAAGAGGACCAAAACTTGGCCCCAATCCGGATCCCCGCAACAAAGACTGCAGAATGACCAAATGAACAAGAATCGCTCATTTGGCCATAACTCACTGTAGATTTTCCAGCAACAATTTAAGACATAGAAAAACAACTTTCATGAAGAAACCTACCCCAAATTATGACCAGAACCTAATCAAATAATTGAGCAAAGTGAAGTTTATCAGATCGAGATTTCCGAATTTTCATTTGAGCAAAGAATGTTTGGAGGATTATAACTCTCTAGAAAACTCGATTTAGGCGATTCTTGAACCGATGAAAACCTAAGGCATAGTAGAACATTTAATATGAAGAAAGTTAGACCAAATTATGAACTTAACTTGGTCAAATTCTGACCAAAGTTGGACCAAAATCACAAAACCCAAAATTTCAGCGAGAATAAAGACACGTGAACAAAGAAACTTATTTTGGCCATAACTTGAGCTACAAAACTCCAAATGGAGTGATTCAAAAAAAGAAATTCAACTAGACAAAATAAGGAACATTTTCTATGAAGGAAGTTTTATCAAATTCCAACAGTAAATCGACCAATGAAATAGTGCAACTTCGAGCACCAAAGCTAAAATTGGCAATTTTGCCAAAATGACCTAAGCTTTGAGAAAGTGACCAAAACCAACAAGTTTTAAATGAAAAATGTAGTATGTTTGAAGTGCCAAAGTCAATGTACATATTTTCTATACAAAAGTCAACATTTTAGTTGACTAATGAAGTGAATAGTGACATGAAAACTTGAAATAAGCTTGGAAATGGATTTGGTAATTGATTCCAACAAGTTTTAAATGCAAAATGTGGTACATCGGGAGTGTTAAAACCAATGTACCTATTGTCTATGCAAAAGTCAACATTTTTGTTGACCAATGGGGTGAATAGTGACACCAAAACTTGAAATTCAAAATTTAAAATTAGAAATGCATCTAAAGAACCATAATTAACTCAAATATTAATAAGAAAAATTTAGGAAAAATTTTAGAAATAAAATACAACCAAGTCAAATGAGCCGGTGCCCAAGCGATGGGTAACTAGAGGTAAGTTGCGGTTCTCGCAACGAGGAGCCCTAGACCCGGGGAAAAATTCATAAAATAATTTTTGGGACTCCAGAGAAGGGTCATTGAGGTTCCCATGGCATTAGAATGCCAAGAAAATACCTAGAAAAATTTTTCAATCGGTACAGACAATTTTGACCCGTTAAGCCAAACGGAGGGCATTTTGGTCATTTCGCCTTCAAAGACGATTTTTGGCCGACTTGTCCAGTTAAGTAAATAATTATTATGATCTAAAATGTGAATAAATATTACTAAAAATTGAATTGAAAATGAGTAGAAAAGAAAAGAAAAAAAAATGAATTAAATGGGAATTTATGACATCACATGATATCATTAGTGTACCTTCTCCCAATTATATGGTGACACATGGCTATAACCCATTTAAAATCAATTAAATGGGCAGAAAATGAGAGAAAAATGCAGCTTTCTTCTTCTTCCCAATTTCCATACGTGAACCTTTCTTCCTCCATTAAAATTCATTTCATTTTCTTTCTTCCAAACCTTGAATTCTCACCATTAAACCTTAAATTCTCTTCATTAAAACTTGTCCACTCATCTTGGGAAGGTGTTTGGCAGCCTAGAAAGGGAAGTTTAAGCTTGGAAAATTCTGCCCTACAAGAGGTTAGTGCTTACTTATGCTAATATTCCTTTATTTCCATATTAAGGACTTGAATTTAGTATGAAATTGTAAGTTAAATGGACTAAATTCATGTGTATACATACCATGGATTTTAGCTACCCTAAGGAAGGAATAGGATTGAGTGTTGATGATGGACTTAGAATGAATTAGAGCTTATGTTTAAAGTGTATAAACACATATATAATGAATGGAAGTGTGTAACTAAGGTGTATGGGTGAATTGCAATGAGAAATTAGGGTTTTAAGGGTGAAAATTGGACTTGGCATTTGAATTGAGTAATGGACATTTTAGTGGTCAATTAGTGACCATTTTAGGTATGTTGACCATGAATTGGACTGAAAAATAGGATTGCAAAGTGAAGATGTAGGCTGCCCTAGGACAGCAGCAGAGGGACTGAAAATTCAGTCCAATTACACAGCCATAACTTGGGCTGTGTTGGTCCAATTGGTGTTTGGCCAATTGGAAATAAAACTAGGCTTATAATGACACATTTTTTCTGGAGAAACCATGCCCAAAAGACTAAAGCAAGAGGACCAAAACTTGGCCCCAATCCGGATCCCCTGCAACAGCACCTGCAGAAATGACCAAATGGCCATAACTCACTGTAGATTTGGTCAATTGACCTGAAATTTTTACAGAAACAATTTAAGACATAGACAAACAACTTTCATGAAGAAACCTACCCCAAATTATGACCAGAACCTAATCAAATAATTGAGCAAAGTGAAGTTTACTGTACTGAGATTTCCAGAATTTTCATTTGAGCAGCAATGTTTGGAGGACTATAACTCTCTCTAGAAAACTCGGATTTAGGCGATTCTTGAACCGATGAAAACCTAAGGCATAGTAGAACATTTCATATGAAGAAAGTTAGACCAAATTATGAACTTAACTTGGTCAAATTACTGACCAAAGTTGGACCAAAATCTGCCAAAACCCAAAATTTCAGCAGGAACAGTACACGTGAACAGTAAACTTATTTTGGCCATAACTTGAGCTACAAAACTCCAAATGGAGTGATTCAAAAAAAGAAATTCAACTAGACAAAATAAGGAACATTTTCTATGAAGGAAGTTTTGTCAAATTCCAACAGTAAATCGACCAATGAAATAGTGCAACTTCGGAGCACCAAAACCGAAAATTGGCAATTTTACCAAAATGACCTAAGCTTTGAGAAAGTGACCAAAACTAACAAGTTTTAAATGAAAAATGTAGTATGTTTGAAGTGCCAAAGTCAATGTACATATTTTCTATGCAAAAGTCAACATTTTAGTTGACTAATGAAGTGAATAGTGACATGAAAACTTGAAATAAGCTTGGAAATGGATTTGGTAATTGATTCCAACAAGTTTTAAATGCAAAATGTGGTACATCGGGAGTGTTAAAACCAATGTACCTATTGTCTATGCAAAAGTCAACATTTTTGTTGACCAATGGGGTGAATAGTGACACCAAAACTTGAAATTCAAAATTTAAAATTAGAAATGCATCTAGGGGACTTTAAATTGCAATTGGCAATTAATACTAGTAAATGTAAAACTCAAAATGTGGGATCTTGGTGTAATTAGAATTAATATATCCATTAAGTATAAAAAGGTCAACATTTTAGTTGACTAGTAAGGTGAATAGTAAACAAAATGACACATATTACATAAGTAATACAACTTGAAATATAAAATGTAATTAACACAAATGGATTGTTTAGAGTATAAATGAGATAAAGTTATCATTAGGATTTACGTCTTTGCTTCAAATAGGATTATAATACCTTGTACAAAAATTGGTACATGAGAGGTAATAATGTGAATACTAATTCATATAAATATTGTAACGATTAGATGAATCACATGGATGTGTGAATGGGACTAATTGCTCTCATCATGAGAGAAATGGAAATATTTCGATGTACAAATGGTACATGAAAATCGATTGATGTAAATTGCAATTAACGTGAATGGTATGATGAATGCATAAATTATATAAAAATGAGATTTGAAGATTTATGCTTCTACTATAAATAAAATTAAAATACTATGAACGATAATTGGAACATAAAATGAAATAATAAAACTTATGAACATTTAATGATATTATGTGCCCTAGTATACCTAACAAGATTAGTTTGGATAATTTGACATGCCAATAGGGTATTGTTTTAGCAGCACTGCGAAAGGCTTTATGCCTGTGTTCATGGCTTTATGCTCGTATTCATGGCTTTTATGCCCGTATGCATGGCTTTTATGCCCGATTATGTGATATCATGGCTTTTTAGCCATATTGACTGCATACATGGTTGACGTTCTGCGTCCCATGGTATGACGGCCCGAGGCACCGCGGTGTCCAGTGCCAACGACCCGTTATCCAATCCAGTCGTCCAGTATAGGTTACTTGGGCATGGAAAAGTATAACTGTGATTGAACTAATTATTAAAGAAAATACGAAAATTAAGTATCAGGAATGATTACAAAAATACAAAGAAGCTTAATATCATGAAGAAAATAATTAACGAAATGCATGAAGAAGTTAATATCATGAAACATGATTAGCCTCGACTACACAATAAGTTAGTAATTATTCATTTCTTATGAACACAATAGCAAGGAAATTATTATTTTTATTTGCATATTGTATTTTCTTGTATTATTGGCACCACTAAGCTTTATGCTTAGCGCGTCGCTTTTGCAACGCGTAGGTACTGAAGATTTGGACAGAGGGCCCAGTAGACCACAGATTGGGTAAGGCCGTTCACAGTTCTGCATAGTGTCCGTGTCACCTCATCATCCACAGTGCATTGGTAGGGCACTAGGTCCCATTTTGTATTTTGAGATTTTTGTAAATTTGGTAATTAAACTCTTATTTTAACATATGTATTTGAACAAATGTAATATAATTTTGTATTAATGTAAGTACTTGTAATTTGTGATTATAAATCACATGTGAGAATTTATTTATGATTTGAGTCTAATGATGATGTGAAATGATAAATAGAGGAATCGTTAAGAAATTGTCAGAACTTGATGTGATACAAAATGTGAATTGTATATGAGTACCATGAGATGAATGATTGAGAAATAAATGAAATTGATGAAATTATTCTGAGACTTTGTTGATAATTGGAGTTGGGATTGATTGAATATGATCATAGGAAGTGTTTTTCACAGGTTCCGAAGAACTGTTTTCTCTATTTTTAGCCGGTATTCTGCTGGATTTTCTTTAAAATTCTCGGAACCTCAAATAAATTATAATTTCGATAAATGGCTTAAATAAATTATATTTCACTAGTTATATTCAAAAGGAAGAATAAAAATGAATTAAGATAAAATAGAGTGCTCGGCACACTGAGTGGCATAACTTTCTCGGCTACACTGTAGTCGGGTAAGGGGTGTCACACAGAGCAAGACAGTGCTCCGGTCAGAGTCTATGCAATGAGACAGAGGGAAGAGGCCGAGACATCTGATGTTGTGGCTGGTACCTTCTCAACTTTTAACCAAGATGTGTTTGTGTTATTTGATCCGGGTTCTACCCATTCTTATGTGAGTGCTAGCATCATTGATTGCATTGCTGTTCCATGTACAAAAATGGACTTTGAGGTGCTAGTAACAAGTCCGTTAGGACAGGAGGTCAGGGTTAATAGAATGTATAGAGATTGTCCTTTGGTGATCCAAGGACACACTTTTTTGTCTAATCTAATTGAAATGCCCTTCAGAGATTATGATATCATCTTGGGCATGGATTGGTTAGCTAGGCATCATGCCATGATTGACTGTAGGCTGAAGACAGTCACTTTTGGTCTCCCTCAGTACAGTGATGTGGTAATACAAGGGGAGAGGCAGTTATTGCCATCAAACATCATTTCGGCTGCACTAGCCAGAAAAATGATCAGAAAGGGGTGTGAAGCCTACTTGGCACATGTGGTAGACACCCAAGTGGGGAGTCCAGCATTGAAGGACATCCCTACAGTATATGACTTTCCAGATGTGTTTCCTGATGAATTGCCAGGATTACCTCCGGAAAGAGAAGTGCAGTTTGAAATTAATGTTATGCCTGGTGTGGAACCAATCTCCATAACGCCATACAGAATGGCACCAGCAGAGTTGAAGGAGTTGAAGATACAATTGCAAGAATTACTTGAAAAGGGCTTCATCCGCCCTAGTGTGTCACCTTGGGGAGCACCAGTGTTGTTTGTTAAGAAGAAGGATGGTACTCTCCGCTTATGCATTGACTACCGGCATTGAATAAGGTGACAATAAAGAACAGATATCCATTGCCTCGCATTGATGATCCGCTTTGATCGATTGAAAGGTGTATTGTATTCTCCAAAATTGATTTGCGATCCGGTTATTATCGCTTGAAGGTGCAAGAGCGAGTATTCTAAAATCGCTGAGAACTCGGTATGGCCACTATGAGTTTCTAGTGATGCCATTCGGGTTAACAAATGCTCCAGCTGCTTTTATGGATCTGATGAACACTATCTTCAGACCATATCTTGATCAATTTGTGGTGGTGTTTATTGATGACATTTTGATATATTCAAGGAATGCAGAGGAGCATGACAGACATCTGCGGATTGTACTGCAGACCTTAAGGGAGAAACAACTATACGCCAAATTATCGAAATGTGAATTTTGGCTGAAAGAAATCTCCTTTTTGGGACATGTTGTGTCAGCTGAAGGAATTAAGGTAGATTCCAGCAAGGTAGAAGCTATCCTTAATTGGAAGCCGCCCAGGAATATCACAGAAGTTCGCAGTTTTCTGGGTTTAGCTAGATATTATCGTCGGTTTGTGAAGGGGTTTTCTATGTTATCTTCTCCACTGACCAAACTGCTTCGGAAAGATGTAAAATTTCAGTGGACAGATAAATGTCAGCAAAGTTTTGATAAGTTGAAGAGGTGTTTGACTGAAGCTCCAGTTCTCACTTTACCTACTCCGGGTAAAGAATACACAGTTCATAGTGATGCTTCTCACAATGGGTTAGGCTGTGTACTGATGCAAGATTGGAATGCCATTGCTTATGCATCACGCCAGCTGAAACCGCATGAGAGGAACTACCCAACACATGATCTGGAGCTAGCAGCTATTGTTTTTGCTCTGAAGATCTGGAGACACTATTTGTATGGGGAGAAATGCTACATTTACACAGATTACAAGAGCTTGAAGTATTTGGGCACCCAGAAGGAATTGAATTTGAGGCAGAGGAGATGGTTAGAACTCATTAAAGACTATGATTGCTTAAAAGACTATCAGCCAGGGAAAGCAAATGTGGTGGCTGACGCTTTAAGTCGCAAGACCATGGCAAGTCTCAGAGTTTCTCCTTTGTCCATGGTATGTGAATTGAAAGCACAGCATGCCAGTTTAGAGATTGATGATGAGGGACAGACAGTAGTTGCATGGCATGTACAGCTAGTGTTGATTGATCAGATCAGAATGGCTGCTCAGAGTGATGAAAAATATCAGAAGCTACTGAAAGAAGTCCAGCAGGGTAAGAAACCTGAATTCTCTGTGAGAGATGATGGTTTATTGCTACATCAGGGCAGAATGTGCGTTCCTAATGATGCTGAATTGAGACAGATCATTATGAAGGAAGCACATGAGTCTCCATTTGCTATGCACCCTGGTGGAACTAAAATGTACAGAGGGCTGAAAGAGCATTACTGGTGGATGGGCATGAAGAGGGATATAGCTGAGTTTGTTTCCAAATGCCTAACTTGTCAGCAAGTAAAGGCAGAACATCAAGTTCCAGCTGGTTTGTTACATCCTTTGTCAGTACCAGAGTGGAAATGGGAACGAATAACTATGGATTTTGTTACAGGACTTCCAAGGACACAGAGTAGTCATGATGCATTATGGGTTATAGTTGACAGATTGACCAAGTCTGCTAACATTTTGCCAGTTCGGATGGACTATAGCCTAGAAAGATTGGCCAGATTGTACATATATGAGATTGTAAAATTGCATGGAGTGCCAGTATCAATTGTATCTGACAGAGATCCTAGGTTCACTTCTAGATTCTGGGGTAGTCTACAGAGAGCCCTAGGAACTAGATTGAACTTCAGCACAGCATTCCATCCACAGACAAATGGCTAGTCTGAAAGGGTTATTCAAATATTGGAGGATATGCTACGGGCTTGTGTGATTGAATTTGAAGGTAGTTGGGATACACACTTGCCTTTGATTGAGTTTGCTTATAACAATAGCTACCAATCAAGCATTGGGATGCCTCCATATGAAGCATTGTATGGCAGGAAGTGCAGAACTCCCTTATGTAGGGATGAAGTAGGTGAAAGGAAGATGATTGGGCCAGAAATTGTTCAGCAGACAGAGGAAAAGATCAGATTGATTAGAGATAGACTCAAGGCTGCATCAGACCATCAGAAGTCCTATGTTGATTTGAAAAGAAGAGATATTAAATATGCAGTGGGTGATAAGGTATTCCTCAAAGTTTCTCCTTGGAAGAGGATTATGAGATTTGGCAGAAAGGGGAAACTGAGTCCTCATTTCATCGGACCATATGAGGTTCTGGAAAGAGTGGGTCCTTTGGCATATCGGTTGGCATTACCTCCAGAGCTAGCAAGGATACACAGTGTCTTCCATGTGTCCATGTTAAGGAGGTACAGATCTAACCCATCTCATGTACTATCAGTTGAAGAGATTGAAGTAAATCCAGACCTCTCATATGAGGAAGAACCCATAAAAATTCTGGCTTATGAGGTGAAGCAGCTGAGGAACAAACAGATACACCTGGTTAAAGTACTGTGGAACCATCATTCAGGCCAGGAAGCTACTTGGGAACGTGAAGAGGATATGAGGAGACAGCACCCACAGCTGTTCAGGGACTAATGCCAGGTAAAATTTTGAGACGAAATTTATTTAAGGGGGGGAGAATTGTAACACCCCTATGTTCGATAGTGCGTTCTACTATTCCAGTGACCAGTGTTATCTAGACAGCTAGGATGCCTAGAACTACACTTTGATATGAGGGAGGAGACATAAAATAATGAAATACAAGAAAAGAAAATACAAGAAAAGAAAATACAAGAAAAACAAAGGAAAAATAATAGCAAAGAAATGTAACCAAGTTAAGCGAGCCGAGAACCCTAGCGATGGGTGACCTCACCGGGAAGTCACGGCGTGGACCGTTGACTGGCCCTGGACTGCGGGGAACCCTGGAAATATTTATAGGACTTAAAGAGACATCAATTGAAGTATAAATATCATTAGAAATATCAAAGAAAAATTAAATAATTAGTACAAATAAAAGTGAGAAATCGAAAAACAGACAAAACCCGGTGTTACCGAAAAATCGAGAATGTAATCCGAACAGGGGCATTGTGGTCATTTGACATCCCGAATTGTCTTTTGACCTAAATGTCCATTTAAAATAAATAATATTACACTGGGAAAATATAATGAAAAATTAAATTGATGGTACCTAAAGTAAATAGCAAAAATTATGGGTTAATGTGGAATAAATGAAAGTTAAACTTATAATATGCTTTAAATTGTGTAAGTGGACCACTAAGGAATAAACTAAACACAAACAGGGTAGGTGTAAGTCCATTATACAATCTGCATCTTCATCTTCCTCACTTGATCCATCCATGCCGAAATGAAGAAATGGGAAATCCTCCATAGCCGTTTTGCATAAGCTTCATCCACTCCTTCATTTTACCTCTAAACACCTAGGTAGCTTCATTAAAAATTATCTCCACTTCACAAGGAAGAAGTAGATACAAATATTAAGAAGTTTTAGTGAAGATTAAGCAAGTCCCAACAATAGGTAAGTTTGTGTTTTTGAATATTTCTTTGTTAAAGTTTGAAAGCATGTTATGGGTGTTTGCTTGGTGAAGAAATTTTTAAGTTTTGAGGAGTTATTGACATATCCAGTTTGGACAGCCATGGAGTTGTGTATTTGATGATTTATTCTTACATATAGTTGATGGGAAATCATGTTGAGTAGGGTGATTTAATGTCCTAGTAAGTTAATTCCACATGTATATGGTGATTGTGCACTTGAAATGGAAGTTGACGAATTGTGGGAAACTTTGGCATTGTGGAGCATTTCGGCAGCCTTGGGACTCCTTAATGAATGTTTGAATTCATGAAGATGTTGGATGAATTGTGATATTGAGGGTTGATGAACATGTATGTAAATTGGTTGTGGAAATTGTATGTAATAATTAGGAGTTTTATGTGTATCTATTGTTGTATTTGGACTTTGTGAGTTAGGACTTCATTTGGTATATTAAGGATGTTTGTATTCTGCCCAAAGTAACTTTAAGGTGAAGTAGTAAATGGTTTTGGTAATGTACCAAATCAGAATTGGTAAAGGAAGTGAACTTAGAGTAAGGTAAATGTGTAATTGATACATGTATAAGCAATGTAATTAAGGACAGCACGCATTTTAGCCATAACTTTAAATGTGTAACTCCAATTGGCATGAGACCAATTGGAGGTGAAACTAGGCACAAAATGTGCCAACTTTCATGAAGGAAATATACCAAAATTCTGCTTGCAATGTAGCTTGAAAAATGACCAAATCCGGATTAAGTGCAAGTGAGGCCTGAAAACTGACCATTTGGGCAGTAGTTAGTGTTTAGGCCATAACTCACTCAAAACAGGTCCAATTGACCTAAAATTTTAACCATGAATAGTTAAGACCCATACCTACAAGTCTTATGAAGACACCAAAGCCCAGAAATGACCATAAACAAGTCAAACAGCTTGCACAAGTTCGGGTCCAAAAACTGGCCGAACCAAAGTTGACCAAATTTGACCTAAAATGACCTAATTTGATGCCATTTGACCAGCAATAGTAAAATGACCATAAATTGGTCTACATAACTCAGAATGACCTAAAATTTTTTCCCACGTTCCATAAGATATAGATCTACAAGTTTGTAGTTTTGACCGAAACCCGAAAACCGAGGGAACTAGGTCGTCCGGCTAGGTCAAACTAGTATACCAGAATCCAGCAAGTTGCAATAAAATGCACTAAACAAGGAAATGAAATTGGTAACATGTACCAACTCTAAAAGACTATCGAATGTGACATATTAATGACACTAAAACCTAATTTACCTAGAACGCATCGAGGGTCAGTATATTAGGTGATTAAGCAAATAATAGCTTTCAGTGAATTACTTATCGAACATTATCATTAGAGACAATTTAATTTAGTACTGAAACACTTCAAATTGTGTTTCTCAGTTACCAAAGACTCAGGAAAAGGGAAGGAAACACTGAGTCCAGACCAAGAGACAGTTATCAGAGGTTTGTGCACAACAGCTATTTCTTTTGAATTATTTTCAATTGAAATAAATTTTGACTATTTGTATATTATTGTTTTAAATTGTGAAACTATGAAAAATTGTTTGAATAATATTTGATGGATACTTATTGATTGAAAAACACTGTAAATGGTTTGAAACCACAGCTATCATGTATATTGATTGTATTCCTCGCTAGCTTGCCTAGTGGGACGAATTGAATTCCCTCTCTGGCTGAAGTGTTGAGGTGTGTGCCTGTTGAGGACGAATTGGATGAGTACTCATATTTTTGCTAGCTAGCTATGTTATTCCTCATTAGTCATCGACTTTTGGGACGAATTGAATACCTCATTAGCCATCGACTTTTAGGACGAATTGAACTTTGGAACATGATTAAGCTGTGTGTGATTTATTGATATGTATTGTGAGATTGAGAAAAATATTTGAAGTGCTTTTTACAGGTTTTCTGAAGAACTATTTTATTCAAAATACAGAGGGCACTCCGCCAAAATTTTTATAGAAATTACTAATAATTCAAATGTGTTAGCTCTTTCACTTAAGTTCTAAAAAGTTTTTAACACCTGTAAATAGTACTCACCACTGTAAAAAAAAGTAAGAAAAGTTTTAAAATCCCTTGTAGTGTATTTAATGGGTTATCAGTAGACGAAGTTGGTAATTCATTAGGTATACTACGGGATCATGTTATGCCTTACAGAGGGGTAGGGTGTGACATCAAAAACCTGTAAAAAGCACTTCAAATATATTTCTCAATCTCAAACTCCAACATTTATTCAACACAATATGTTTTTCAACTCAAATCCACAATAATTTTTCAGTGTTTTCAAAGGCTGAGATAAAAGAAATATATATCACAATATTTACAAACCAAAATAATTTACAATTTATTTTACAACTTCAATGTACAATTTTAATTTACAACTGCTCAAAACCAAGAACACTATATATATACAGTGAACATACATTATAATACAAAATGCAAAATACGGTATACTCAATATACCCGATGATCTCTCACTGAAGCACTAGCAGCCTAGTCTGCTGCCTTGTCAGTCTGTCTACCTGCGACAGCAATGAAAAGCTATCACTGAGCCATTGTCTCAGTGGTGCACAATATTAACCAAATACAACTTTAAATCACAAATCATAAGTCATATAAATAGTGGATAATTAAAACCATAGTTAAATTCAAAGACAATGAATGTCATAAAGAATTTAAACTCCATTTCACAATATCACAATAAATATCGATAAATCACACATACACAACTTAATCATGTTCCAAAGTTCAATTCGTCCCAAAAGCCGATGGCTAGTGAGGAATTCAACTCATCCCAAAAGCCGATGGCTAATGAGGAATAATATAGCTAGCTAGCAATAATATGAGTACTCATTCTATTTGTCCTCAACAGGCACACACCTCAACACTTCAGCCAGAGAGGGAATTCAATTCATCCCACTAGACAAGCTAGCGAGAAATTCAATCAATATACATGATAGCTGTGGTTTCAAACCATTTACAACGCTTTTCAATCAATAAGTATCCATCAAATATCATTCAAATAATTTTTCACAATTCAAAACAATAACATACAAAAATTCTCATAATTTATTTCAATTGAAAAGTCAAAAGAAATAACTGTTATGCACAAACCTCTGATAACTGTCTCTTGGCTCTGACTCAGTGTTTCCTTCCCCTTCCCTGAGTCTTTGCTAACTGAAACACATAATTTGAAGTGTTTCAGAACTCATTTAAACTGTCTCTAACAATAAGGCTTAATACTTAATTTATTGAATTCTATTATTTCCTTAGTTAACCTAAAATGTTGACCCTCGATGCAGTCTGGGTGAATTAGGTTTTAATGTTACCAACGTGTCACATTTTATGGCCTTTTAGTATTGGTACATGTTACCCAATTCATTTTCATGTATAGTGCATTTTATTGCAATTTGTCGGATTTCGGTATACCAATTTGACCTAACTGGATGACCTAGTTCCCTCAGTTTTCGGATTTTGATCAAAACTACAAACTTGTAGGTCTATGTCTTATTGCACGCGGGGCAAAATTTCAGGTCATTCTGAGTTATGTAGACCAAGTTATGGTCAATTTACCAATGCTGGACAGAATGTACCAAAATGGTCACTTTAGGTCATTTTTAGGTCACTTTTGGTTCGGCCAGTTTTTTAGACTTGAACTTGTGCAAGCTATTTGGCTTGGTTCTGGCCATTTCTGGGCTTTGGTGTCTTCATAAGAATTGTATATATATGTCTCAACTATTCATGGTAAAAATTTTAGGTCAATTGGACTTGTTTTGAGTGAGTTATGGCCAAAACACTAACTGCTGCCCAAATGGTCAATTTTTAGGTTTTCAAAGCACTAATCCGGATTTAGTCATTTTTCAAGTCACCTTCCAAGCAAAATTTTGGTAAGCTTCCTTCATGAAAGTTGGCACTTTTTGTGCCTAGTTTTACCTCCAATTGGTCTCACACCAATTGAAGCCACATACTTAAGGTTCTAAGCCAAAACATACATTGCCCTGCAACATACTCTTCATCACATACCAAAGGACACATTCAACACTTATCAAGTCACTTCCTTCATGCCATTTCTGTTTTGTACCATAATATAAACACATTTAGCAACTCATTTTTGGTCATTTTGTCAGCTTATAACCACACTCAATATGCACATTATAGTCCAGAATTTTCCAAGTCCAATTACAAACAATTTAACCACATAACATAGCTCATTTACATGTCCATACTCATACCTTTATACACATATACATGCTGCCATAACAAGCACCATAATTCAACAATATAATTCCTAAACCAAACCTTGAAACAACACATTTTGGTTTACACTTCAAGTTTGCCGAATTATACATCCCTTTCAATTAACTTCCAAGCTTCCAAAATCAAGTGTACTATCACATACATCTAGTATACATTATCTAATTTTTTCCTACACACATAAATACTTACATCAACACTTTAATCTACCATTTACATGCAAGGATAAACTGCTCTCATTGAAGTTCCATGGCTGCCAAAAATGTACCTCTCCCTTAACTCATCAAACTTCAAAAATCCTTCTACAATTCAACTACCCATAACATCCATTTAATGTTTAATGAAACAAGCATAAAAAATACATACTTACTACTTTTGAAATTCTTCAAAACCTCACCAAAACTTGATTTTCTTGCTGCCTATCTACTGCGCAAGTTGTGTAGAACAACTTTAGTGAAGAAATCAAGTGGAATGGAGGTGGAATTCATGGTTGCATGAAGGTTCTTCAAATTCGGCCATGGAGGAATTTCTTTGGTAAATTTCGACTGGTTGTGGGAGGTTGAAGAAGATGAAGTTTTCTAACCAAAAAAATGCTTAGTGGTCCACTTAAGTGGAGTTAGTGGAGCACCATCACCATTTTAATGTTTCTTTATTCTAATAGTTTCCAAATTCCACATTTAACTCTTAATTTTTGCTATTTAAACTATGTACCACCAATTTAATTTTTCATGACATTTTCCAAGTGTAACATCATTTATTTTTAATGGATATTTAGGTCAAAAGATAATTCGGGGTTTCAAATGATCACAATGCCCTTATTCGGGTTGCATTCCTGATTTTTCGGTAACACCGAGTTTTGTCGTTTTCTCGATTTCCCGTTTTTCTTTGTACTAATTATTTAATTTTTCTTTGATATTTCTAATGATATTTACACTTCAATAGGTCTTTAATTATGTCTTAAAAATATTTTTCAGGGTTTCCCGCGGTCAAGGGCTAGTCAATGGTCCACGCCGTAACTTCCTGGTGCGGTCACCCATCGCTAGTGTGACACCCCTTACCCGTCTACAGTGTAGCCGAGCAAGTTATGCCACTCAGTGTGCCAAATCACCAATTCATGTTTCTATTACAATTTATCCCTTTTAATTCATTTATTTTCAATTTTTGATAATTCTAGATTTTTTCATAAATTTTATAGAAAATCCGACAGAGTGCCAGCTATAAATTAGAAAAATAGTTCTTCTAAACCTGTTTAAAAACACTTCCAATGTACTTTCCAAATCCGAACTCCATTATACACATTCAAGTCAATCTCAAAATCTCAATCTCAAATCACAACACTATTTTTAGAAATTTTTTATTTTTCACTTTATTACTGGGAGCACATTCATAAATATTTCTCAACATAATATACAGAAAATTTCGATAATATAAAATTTCATATATTTACATCATCAAATAATTTCAAGAGTTTATAGTTATAATCCCAAAACTAATACAAAATACAAAATATAAAATTCTACCCAAAATCCTAATGTCCTACCATATGCACTGCAAAGGTGAGGTGACTCTGGACTCCGGATGCAGCTCTGAAGGCTCACCCTGTCTGATGTCTGCTGGGCTCCCCAGCTAGGTCTCCAGTACTTGTGCGTGACAAAAGCGATGCGCTAAGCAATTCTGCTTAGTGGTGATAATATAAAATAAAATAAAATAAAATAATTATGCAGAATCTATATTTAGATTTTTTTGGATAGACTTAATTTCTGATATTATTTACAGTATTATTCGATTTAAATTTGGTAAGATTTATTAACATTGCCCGAGTAACCCATACTAGTCGACTGGACTGGATAAATGGGTAAAATGGCACTGGGTACTAAGTACCTCGGACCATCACACCATCGGTCACATTGTGTCTCCCGGTGTGTAACAGAACAGCTAATAAGCTGTAATAATTATCAAGGTTAAAACCCAAGTATATTAACTCAAATAACATAGCCAAAAAATGTCACAAAATGGCATGGGAAGCCATGAAACACAGAATGACATGAAGCCATATGCAGTACTGCTAACAGCCTATTGGCATGCCAAGCTATCCAAACCAATCTTGTTAGGTATACTAGGGCATATTACACTTTTAAATTTCACAATTTTTGAATTTCAAGTTTGAATGTTACTATTCATTTCATTAGTCAACTAAAATGTTGACTTTTGCATAGACAATAGGTACATTGGCTTTAATACTCCCAACATACCACATTTTGCATTCAAAATTTTTTGGTATTGGTTGCCAATACAATTTCTAAGCTTAATGTTAATTGGGCAGAATTTTTAATTTTCATGCTTTGTATTTACTATTCCATTGGTCATCTTTACAGTGGGAATTTGGTAAAATGATCAGCATGAAAGTTGTTTCTTATTTTGTCTAGTTGAATTTCCTTTTTTGAATCACTCCATTTGGAGTTTTGTAGCTCAAGTTATGGCCCAAAAACCATAACTGGCCGGATTGAAATTTTTTCCAGAATTTCTGGACTGACCAAATCTACAGTGTTGGGAATAGTGACAGCAAATCACTTTTTGAATATGTTCTGGTCATAATTTGGGTTAGGTTTCTTCATGAAAGTTGTAGATCTATATCTCAGCTTGTTGCTAGTAAAATTTTAGGTCAATTGAACCTTTCTACACTGAGTTATGGCCAAATGACCAAACACTGTTCATTTAGTCATTTTGCCCAGGCAGAATGCAGGTCACCCAGATTAGGGCAAACTTTTAGTCAACTTGATTTGGTTTCCTGGGCATGGTTTCTTCACTAAAGTTGTGCCATTATGTGTCTAGTTTCATGTCCAATTGTCCTTGCGCCAGTTGAACCTCTACAATTCAAGTTATTACTGCTCAAACCAGCTAGACTCATGTTCAATCCTGCAGGTCACCAAGAGCAGCCACACTAACTGCAATTCCCACTAATCAAACCACCTCATTTATTGTTTACACATAACCAAATGGTCACTAATTGACCATTAAAACTTGCTTTCATTATTACATGATCAAAGTCTACATTTTATACCCAAACCCTAACCCTAACATCTCAAATCATGCATTTAACTTGCATTTCATCATCCTAAACAATAGGTTAGTGTTAAGCGCAGCTAGGGTACCATTTTAATTCAAGAAAATCTTCAAAACCCTACCAAGCCCAAGGATACTAGAATTTTAAGAAAAGTTTACACATGGCAAATTTTTAATTTTCATGCAAATTTACATTCCACTCCACTCCTTTAACATGAATCAAAAGAGAATGAGTGAGTTTAGTCAATAACCTTTAATGAAGTAACTTCCAAGCTTATCAAAGCTCCTCCTTTCTATTTCCTTTTGCTGTCTTTAACTTGCCCAAGATGTATGAACAATTTTTTGCGAAGACAAAGTTGAGTTTTAAGGTAATTTAGGTGATTTCAAGCTTTCGTAAGCTTCCATGGAGTTTCTCTTCTCTTTCTCTTTCTCTTTCTCTAATATTCCCATTGGTTTGGAAAGAAAATGGCTGCTGGAATTTTTTGCTTTGTTTTTATCTTATTTTGTGTCCCTTTTATCTCTTAAGTCATTTTGTTAAGTGATGATTGGGTGGAAACTCTTAATTACATAAGCATGACATCATAATTCCCAATTTAACTTCTTTTTCTTTCTTTTCTTTTCTACCAAATTTCAATTCAATTTTTAGCAATATTTATTTATATTTTGTGTCATAATAATTATTTACTTTATAATAATTATTTACTTAACTGGAAAAGTCGGCCAAAAATCACCTCTGAAGGCAAAATGACCAAAATGCCCTCCGTTTGGCTTAACAGACTAAAATTATCTGTACCGATTCAAAAATTTTTCTAAGCATTTTCTTGGCATTCTAATGCCTTAGGAACCTCAATGACCCTTCTCTGGAGTCCCAAAAATTATTTTATAATTTTTCCCCCTGGTCTAGGGCTCCTAGTTGCGAGAACCGCAACTTCTCACTAGGTTACCCATCGCTAGGGCACCGGTTCATTTAACTTGATTGTATTTTATTTCTAAAATTTTTCCTAAATTTTTCTTATTAATATTTGAGTTAATTACGGTTCCTCACTTTAGTTAAAATATTTTTCGGGATGTTCTAGCTGTCCGGACCGACACTGGTCATTGGAATAGTAGAATGCACGAACTAGCTAAAGTGAGGATGTTATAACTCTTCTCCTCTAATAAAAATTTCATCCTCGAAATTTACCTGATGCAAACAGTTGAGGGAACTGTTGCCTCATCGTCTGTTCACTTTCCCAAGTTGTCTCTTCAGTGTTGTGGTGCCTCCAAAGCACTTTCACCAGTGGAATTTGTTTATTTCTCAGTTCCTTCACTTCTCGAGCTAGGATCTGTATAGGTTCTTCTGTATATGTCAAGTTCGGTTGTATTTCAATCTCTTCCATGGAAATGACATATGGAGGGTCTGAGTGACATCTTCTCAGCATAGAAACATGGAATACATTGTGAATTTTATCCAGTTATGGTGGTAAAGCTAGCCGATAGGCCGCTAGTCCCATACGTTCAATGACTTCATATGGGCCAATGAACCTAGGGCTTAACTTACCCTTCCTTCCAAACCTCAATACGTTCTTCCACGATGACACTTTGAGAAACACTTTATCACCAACTGCATACTCTATCTCTTTTCCCTTCAAGTCAGCATAAGATTTCTGTCTATCTGAGGCAACCTTCAAGTTAGCTTTGATTATCTTCACTTTTTCCTCAGTCTGTTTCACCAGGTCTGGTCCTACCAGCTTATCTTCGCCTAATTCAGTCCAACACACTGGGGTTCTACATTTCCTCCCATACAGTGCTTCATACGGAGCCATTTAAATGCTAGCTTAGTAGCTATTGTTATATGCGAATTCTGCCAGTGGGAGGTATCTATCCCAACTCCCCTCAAACTCAATGACATAACAACTTAGCATATCCTCCAGGATCTTTCACATAATTCACATTGTTACTATCATTTCAATTTATTAATTGTGAAAATTCAATTAGTTTCTAAGTTTACCTGGATTACTCATTCTGACTGTCCATCTGTATGGGGATGAAAAGTCGTGCTAAAGCGGAGTTGTGTGCCCAAGGCTTCTTGCAACTTTTTCCAGAATCTTGATGTAAACCTTGGGTCTCGGTCAGATATGATGGAAAGTGGGATTCCATGCAATCTAACTATCTCACTGATATACAATTCTGCTAGCTTCTCCAGTGAGTAGTCAGTCCTAATTGGCAGAAAATGTGCTGACTTTGTCAATCTATCCACTATCACCCATACTGCATCATGCTTTCTTTGGGTGAGAGGTAGACCATTAACAAAATTCATAGTGACCCGATCCCATTTTCATTCAGGTATGCTTATAGGCTATAGCAATCCTGATGGAACTTGATGTTCTGCTTTAACTTGCTGACATGTCAAACACTTAGTCACATAGTCAGTTATATCCTTCTTCATACCAGGCCACCAATAATGAGGCTTCAAATCATTATATATTTTTGTGCTCCCTGGGTGCATAGCATAAACACTAGTGTGTGCTTCTTTCAGAATACTAGTCTTCAATTCCCCATCATCTGGTACACACACTCTTCCTTTGTAATACAGACACCCATCTGCTTTCACCTCATAATCAGTTTCCTTTCCCTCTGGAATTTTACCCACAATGGCCACTAATTTTTCATCTGCCCTCTGCCCATCTTGTATCTGCTGTAGCAGGGTTGGCCGCACTTGTAACTCAGCCAAAATAGCTCCATCTTGAGCTAAGGATAGACAGGCATTTAGTGATCTTAAAGCTGTGATTGACTTCCTGCTTAAAGCATCAACAACCACATTTGCCTTCCCTGGATGATAATCTATCACACAATCATAGTCCTTTAGGAACTCAATCCATCGCCTCTGTCTAAGATTGAGCTCCTTTTGGGTTGGCAAATATTTTAGACTCTTGTGGTCTGTATAGATGTAACATTTTTCACCATATAAATAATGCCTCCAAATCTTCAGTGCGAAGATAATTACTGCTAACTCCAAATCATGAGTAGGGTGGTTTTGTTCATATGGCCTTAACTACCTGGAAGCATAGGCGACCATTTTCCCCTCTTGCATCAACACACACCCTAGCCCATTATGCGAGGCATCACTATTGACCACAAAGTCTTTTCCCGACATTGGCTGTGTTAACACTGGTGCTTCTGTTAACATAGCCTTTAGCCTCTCAAAACTGGCTTAGCACTTGTCATTCTAGCCAAATTTCACATTCTTGTGCAATAACTTAGTCATTGGAGCAGCTATAAGAGAGAACCCCTTCACAAATCTTCTGTAATACCCAGCTAGCCCCAAGAAACTTCTGACCTCAGTTGTTTTTCTGGGAGGCTTCCATTCCATCACTGCTTCTATCTTTTTGGGATCCACTCTAATCCCCTCAGCTGATACTATGTGTCCAAGGAAAGAGATTTCACTCATCCAGAAGTCACATTCGGACAACTTAGCATACAGCTTCCTTTCTCGCAGGGTTTGCAGAACAATCCTCAAATTTCATCATGTTCTTCCCTGGTCTTGGAATACACCAGAATATCATCAATAAAGACCACTATAAACTGATCTAAATATGGATGGAAGATACGGTTCATAAGGTCCATAAATGCTGCTGGTGCATTTGTTAACCCAAACGGCATCACTAAAAATTCATAATGCCCATATCGAGTTCTGAATGCAATTTTTGACACATCTGTATCCTTTATCCTCAACTGATGATACTCTAATATGAGATCAATTTTTGAAAATACACCAGCTCCTTTCAACTGATCAAACAGATCGTCAATTCTGGGCAACGGATATTTATTCTTCACAGTTACTTTGTTCAACTGTCGGTAATCAATACACAATCTCAAAGTTTCATCCTTCTTCTTCACAAACAGCACCGGAGGTCCCCATGGTGACACACTGGGGCGTATGAACCCCTTATCAAGTAACTCCTACAACTGAATTTTCAACTCCTTCAATTCAGTGGGTGCCATCCTATAAGGAGCAATTGAAATTGGTGCTGTACCCAGCATTATCTCAATAGCAAACTCGACTTCCCTTTCTGGTGGTAAACCAGGCAACTCTTCAGGAAATACATCTGGGAAGTCTCTTACTGTGGGTATATTACACAGGTTTGGCTTAACCTGCCTAGTATCAACCATGTGTGCTAGGTAAGCTTCACAGCCTTTTCTCATCAATCTTCTTGCAATCGTGGTCGAGATAACACCGACAGAAATCATCCTTTCACCCATAACAGTAATCTCATTACCCTCAGATGTTTTCAGAGAAATCCTCTTTAATTTGCAATCAACTATTGCCTGATGACATGAAAACCAGTCCATACCCAAAATCACGTCAAACTCGTGGAAGGGCAATTCAATTAGGTTTGCCGAGAATTCATACCCCTGAATCCTCAATGGGCAACCTTTATACACCTTATTCACTACCACACTGTAGCCTAGTGGATTTGTGACCAGAATGTCTTGATCATTGTCCTCTACTAGAACTCCCCTCTCTACGGGTAGTTTAATGCAAATGTAGGAATGAGTGGATCCTGGATCCACCAATGCATGCACAGAAGTGTTGTAGAGGGAAAACGTACCCCTGATAACATCCGGGGCATCTTGCTCCTCCTGAGCTCTAATGGCATAGGCCCTGGCAGGTACTCTAGTATCTAGCCTCTCAGCTGACTCTGATGCAGGTCTCAGTTATGGACCAGTTGTCTCAGATTTACCGGGCTTCCTACCCTTTTATGGTGCAGGAGTAGGTCTATCAGCTTGTGTTGGAGCAACTGTAGTAGTCCTCTTCGGACAATTCTTGATCTGATGTTTTGTCGATCCACACCGTAAGCATGCACCGGTCACTCGCCAATATTCCCCCTTATGCCACTTCTGATAGTACTGACAGGTAGAAGATGCTGGTCCCTAAACACCGTCCCTGGAGAGCTGCCCACTGATGGTGTGGACTGGCCTCTCCTAGGTATGAACTGTGGTCTGGGCCCTTGAGACTGACCCTGACCTTGTGGTGGTCCTGAACTTTGAGCAAGAGGACCCTTACTCTTCTTACTGGGAGCAGAAAATGTACTGGACTGAAACAGACCCCTCTTCTGCTGTTTTTCCCTTATATTTTGTTCATTGATTCGGACTCTTTCCACTTTTGATGCAGCATCTACTAGTTTAGAAAAATTTGTGATTTCCAATGCCGTGATCATGACTTTGATATTATCATTAAGTCATTCTTCAAATCTTATGCACCTCTCTGCCTCTGTAGGGACTATCTCCCTCCCATATCGGCTCAGTCTGACAAACTCATGCTCATACTCAACCACTGATAATTGCCTCTGTCTCAGACTGATAAATTCTCTTCTTCGCTCTTCTAAATACACCTTGCTAACATATTTCTTCCGGAACTCCGTGAGGAAGAATTCCCAGGTGATTCGTTCCAGTTGCACCTCACTGGTTACTGTGTCCCACCATTGATATGCATCATCCTGAAGTAGGGATACATCACCCACCAGGTTCTGCTCGGGGGTGTAGTTTAGCTGTTTCAGCACTCTGATGGTTCTATCCAACCAGTTTTCTGCTATCATGGGATCATCCTCCCTCTTCCCAAAGAAGTCCATAGCCCCATGCTTTTGCAGTTTCTCCAAATGAGATTTCTGTATTACTGGTGAAGGTTGTGGCTGTGGTTGTGGTGGTGGAATTGCCCCCATCATTTGCCAGTAGAATTTAATCATTTGCTGAAATAGAGCAAACTGAGGTTGGACAGGTGCCTCAGTTGTTGGTGGAGCAGATTCTCCCCTGCCCCTAGATTCAGCCCTTGCTTGTAACACCCTCCCCGTAGCAACTCCGTACATTCTATTGTTCCGGTGACCGGTGTCGGTCCGGACAGCTAGAACATCCAAAAAAATATTTAAACTAAAGTCAGGAACCATAATTAACTCAAATATTAATAAGAAAAATTTAGTAAAAATTTTAGAAATAAAATACAACCAAGTAAAACGAGCCGGTGCCCAAGCGATGGGTAACCGGAGGAAGTTCGGTTCTGAACGAGGAGCCCTAGACCCGGGGGAAAAATTATGAAATAATTTTTGGGACTCCAGAGAAGGGTTATTGAGGTTCCCATGGCATTAGAATGCCAAGAAAATGCCTAGAAAAATTTTTCTATCGGTACAGACAATTTTGGCCTGTTAAGCCAAACGGAGGGCATTTTGGTCATTTCGCCTTCAGAGGTGATTTTTGGCCGACTTGTCCAGTTAAGTAAATAATTATTATGATCTAAAATGTGAATAAATATTGTTGAAAATTGAATTGAAAATGATTAGAAAAGAAAAGGAAAGAAAAATCCATAAAAAGCAATTTATGACATCTTTATGATGTCACTTACAAGTCCCCACCAATTGCATTTAAACAAGCATTTTTAAAACACTTAAAAGAGACTAAAAAATGGACTAAAGGGAAAGAAAAACGTGAGTAGCAGCCATTCTTCTTCTTCTTTACCAAAACGTGACTTTCCCCTCTCTCCATTGATGAGCTTGGCAAGCTCATGAAGCCCTAAACTCCCACCATATTTCCTCAAGTTCTCAACACAAAAATTTATTCTAGAAGCTTGCTAAGGTGTTTGGGAGCAAAAGGGAGAAGAGAAATTAAAGTTGGCAAGCTTGGAGATTCTTCAAGTTGAGGTTAGTGCAACTATAAACATAAAACTCTTAAATTTCATGATTTTGGACTTGAAATTTAGTAAGACTTGTAATTTAAATGAACAAAAACCTATGTGTATGAGCTCTTGAATGTTGGCTGCCCTAGAAAAGGAATATGTAGGAGTATTTGATGAGCTTAGAGTGAAATAGAAACCATGTTGAAGTTATAAACATATAAGCAATGCATTGGTAGTTACTAAGATACATGGCATAAACCATGAATTTGAATTAGGGTTTGGAAAGGTGAAAATGTGACTTGGCTTAGGAAATTATTAGAGAGCATTTTAATGGTCAATTAGTGACCATTTTAGGTAATTTGAACAACAAATGGACAGAAAAATGAGATTGCAAAGTGAGGATTGCAGGCTGCCCTAGGACAGCAGCATAGGGATTGAAAATTCAGTCCCTTTGCACTGCCATAACTTGGGCTGTGTTAGTCCAATTGATGTTTGGCCAATTGGACATGAAACTAGGCTTATAATGGCACATTTTTGCTGAAGAAACCATGCCCAAAAGACCAAAGCAAGAGGACCAAAACTTGGCCCCAATCCGGAACCCTGAAACTGCCTCTGCAGAAATGACCAAATGAACAGTAACTGTTCATTTGGCCATAACTCACTGTAGATTTGGTCAATTGACCTAAAATTTTTACAGCAACAATTTAAGACATAGACAAACAACTTTCATGAAGAAGCCTACCCCAAATTATGACCAGAACCTAACCCAAATGGCAGTCACGATTCTTGTTCAAACTCGCAACTCTGCAGATTTTCATTTGAGCAGCAATGTTTGGAGGACTATAACTCTCTCTAGAAAACTTGGATTTAGGCGATTCTTGAACCGATGGAAACCTAAGGTATGGTAGAACATTTCATAAGAAGAAAGTTAGACCAAATTATGAACTTAACTTGATCATATTACTGACCAAAGTTGGACCAAAAATCTGCCAGACCCAAAATCTCAGCATGAGCGATTGCGTGAGCGATAAACTTATTTTAGCCATAACTTGAGCTACAAAACTCCAAATGGAGTGATTCAAAAGGAAATTCAACTAGACAAAATAAGGAACAACTTTTATGTTTTACATTTCTTCAAATTCCAACAGAATGATGTCCAATGGAGCGTGAAGTTGACTCACCAAAGCGAAAATTCTGCTTGTGTTGGTTTAAACTTAGAAATGGTATTAACACTTAATGCCAACAAGTTTTGAATGCCAAATGTGGTATATTGGGAGTGCCAAAGTCAATGTACATATTTTCTATCCAAAAGTCAACATTTTTGTTGACCAATGAGGTGAATAGTGACACCAAAACCAAAAATTGGCAATTTTGCCAAAATGACCTAAGCTTTGAGAAAGTGACCAAAACTAACAAGTTTTAAATGCAAAATGGGGTACATTGGGAGTGTTAAAACCAATGCACCTATGTTCTATGCAAAAGTCAACTTTTTGTTGACTATTGAAATGAATAGTGACATAAAAACTTGAAATTCAAATTAATTGAAGAATTCAAAAGTATCAAATGCCCTAGTAGGCCTAATGTGATTGGTTTGGATAGGTTGGCATGCCAATAGGGTTCTGATAGCAGTACTGCGTATGATATATGGCTTCATTGCCATTATGTGATGTGATAGCCTATGGCTATACTGATTATGATGTTTTACTTGGCTTTATGCCTTATTGCTTATATGGCTTATAAGCCATTACATTTGCACACCGGAGACACATTGTGACCGATGGTGTGACGGCGAGGTACACAGTACCCGGTGCTAGTTTACCGTTTATCGATTCGGTCAATTTGTATAGGTTACTTGGGCATGGAAAAGTATAAGCGTAATTGAACTGATTGTTAAAGAAAATACGAAAACTAAATATCAGGAATGATTACGATAGAATACAAAGAAACTTAAAAGTCATGAAGAAGTTAATATCATAAAACAAGATTAGCCCTCGACTAAACACTAAGTTGGTAATTATTTAGTTCTCATGAACACAATGGCTAAGAAATTATGATTTTTATTTGCATATTATTTCTTTCTATTTTATTATTTGCACCACTAAGCTTTATGCTTAGCGCGTCGCTTTTGCAACGCGTAGGTACTGAAGATTGGACAGAGCGCCAGTAGACTACAGATTCGGTAAGGCAGTTCACAGTTCTGCATAGTGTCTGTGTCACCTCACTGTCAGCAGTGCATTGGTAGGACGCTAGATGTCATTTTGGTATTTTGTAATTGATTTTATTTTCTCATATGTATTTGAAATTATGTAATATATTTTGATATTCATGTAAATAATGAAAAGTGTGGTTGTAAATGGAAAAGTGAATGTTTATCTATGATATATGCATGGTATCATATGAGATGGATGAATGATTGATAAATGAATGGTTGACAAATGTTGAGAACTAAAATTGAGAAATATTGATGAGATTTTGATATTGGAGTTTGGAAATGATTGAATGTGAATATTGGAAGTGTTTTTCACAGGTTCCGAAGAACTGTTTTCTCCATTTTTAGCCGGTACTCTGCCGGATTTTCAATAAAATTTTCGGAACCTCAAATAAATTACAAATTCAATAAATGAATTATATTTCATAAGTTATATTCAAAAGGAAGAATAAAAATGAATTAAGATAAAATAGAGTGTTCGGCACACTGAGTGGCATAACTTGCTCGGCTACACTGTAGTCGGGTAAGGGGTGTCACATTTAGTGGTATCAGAGCACGGTTTAGGCGTTTCTGGGCCTAGATTGAGTCCATACCATGCATTGCATTTGTAAGAGTCGAGGTGACACTAACGCAGATCTGTTTATCTTTTTATTTTGAATAGGATATGGATCCTCCATCTCTGAGAGCCGTTGAGGAGGAAGTGGAGAGTCATGCTCCACCTGCAGCAGCTGAGACTGGGGGCATGAGAGAATCTGCTCCGCCAGCTCAAGCAGAGCCTGCTCAGCCTCCACAGGCCATGTTTCAGCAAATGGCCGATTTCTTTAGACAAATGGCCGGGGTAATGCTAGCACCACCACCACCACCAGCTCCACAGTAGAAATCACACCTGGAAAGGCTAAGAAAGTTTGGAGCTGTGGATTTCTATGGCAAGAGAGAAGATGACTCTGTTGCAGCCGAGAATTGGTTGAACAGAGCAGTGATACTAAAACAACTTCACGCACTCGAGCAAAACACGGAAGTCGCCATATCTCTGTTGCAAGATGATGCTTATGAGTGGTGGGACACTGTGTCGATGAAGTGCAGCCGAAGTTATGACATGGGACTTCTTTCTCTCGAATTCAAGAAGAAATATGTGGTCTTGTATACCTAGAAGAGAGAAGAAGGAATTCATCAACTCGAGGCGAGACAGGTTGTCGATGGCGAGTATGAGAAGGAATTTGTTCGATTAAGTCGCTATGGAAGGGAGATAGTCCCTAATGAAGCTGAAAGATGTAAGAGATTTGAAGAGGGACTAAATGACAACATCAAGATCCAGCTCATTGCCTTGGGAATCACTGACTTCACTAAGTTAGTGGAAGCTGCATTAAAAGTGGAGAAAGTGAGAGTAAATGAACAAAATAGGAAAGATAGGCAGCGTAAGAGGGAATTTGGACCAGGACAGTCAAGTATACCAACTGATAGTAAGAAGTTTAAGGGTCCCAGTTCACAAGATCAGATACAGGGCCACAGAGGCCAGATGGGAATATCTATAGCTAGTTCTCCGGACACAATAACAAGGGGATCAACCCCAGTGCCTGAATGTATGCATTGCGGTAGGAGACACAGAGGGGAGTGCCGACTGTTAACTGGAGAGTGTTTTAAGTGTGGGGCTACGGATCATTTCATAAGAGATTGCCCTCAGAGGAGTGGTTCAATAGCTCCAGTACAAATTGATAGACCTTTCCCTGTAGTTCAAAGGGGTAAAAGATCGAGTAGAGCAGAAACGGCTGATATTTCACAGAAGATTGTTTCTGAGACCGTTGAAAAGCCCGAAGTCAGGGTGGCACCACAAGTATATGCAATGAAAGCTCAGGAAGAGCCAAACCCAGACACTGATGAGGCGATACAAGGAAGTGAAGAAACAAGGAGGTAGCAATTCCTCGATTACTTAAGTCAGGTAAATTTCGAGGACGAAATTTAAATAAGAGGGGAAGAGTTGTAACACCCTCCCCGTAGCAACTCCGTACATTCTATTGTTCCGGTGACCGGTGTCGGTCCGGACAGCTAGAACATCCGAAAAAATATTTAAACTAAAGTCAGGAACCATAATTAACTCAAATATTAATAAGAAAAATTTAGTAAAAATTTTAGAAATAAAATACAACCAAGTAAAACGAGCCGGTGCCCAAGCGATGGGTAACCAGAGGGAAGTTGCGGTTCTCGCAACAAGGAGCCCTAGACCCGGGGGAAAAATTATAAAATAATTTTTGGGACTCCAGAGAAGGGTTATTGAGGTTCCCATGGCATTAGAATGCCAAGAAAATACCTAGAAAAATTTTTCTATCGGTACAGACAATTTTGGCCCGTTGAGCCAAACGGAGGGCATTTTGGTCATTTCGCCTTCAGAGGTGATTTTTGGCCGACTTGTCCAGTTAAGTAAATAATTATTATGATCTAAAATGTGAATAAATATTGTTGAAAATTGAATTGAAAATGATTAGAAAAGGAAAGGAAAGAAAAATCCATAAAAAGCAATTTATGACATCTTTATGATGTCACTTACAAGTCCCCACCAATTGCATTCAAACAAGCATTTTTAAAACACTTAAAAGAGACTAAAAAATGGACTAAAGGGAAAGAAAAACGTGAGCAGCAGCCATTCTTCTTCTTCTTCACCAAAACGTGACTTTCCCCTCTCTCCATTGATGAGCTTGGCAAGCTCATGAAGCCCTAAACTCCCACCATATTTCCTCAAGTTCTCAACACAAAAATTTATTCTAGAAGCTTGCTAAGGTGTTTGGGAGCAAAAGGGAGAAGAGAAATTAAAGTTGGCAAGCTTGGAGATTCTTCAAGTTGAGGTTAGTGCAACTATAAACATAAAACTCTTAAATTTCATGATTTTGGACTTGAAATTTAGTAAGACTTGTAATTTAAATGAACAAAAACCTATGTGTATGAGCTCTTGAATGTTGGCTGCCCTAGAAAAGGAATATGTAGGAGTATTTGATGAGCTTAGAGTGAAATAGAAACCATGTTGAAGTTATAAACATATAAGCAATGCATTGGTAGTTACTAAGATACATGGCATAAACCATGAATTTGAATTAGGGTTTGGAAAGGTGAAAATGTGACTTGGCTTAGGAAATTATTAGAGAGCATTTTAATGGTCAATTAGTGACCATTTTAGGTAATTTGAACAACAAATGGACAGAAAAATGAGATTGCAAAGTGAGGATTGCAGGCTGCCCTAGGGCAAGATAGGGACTGAAAATTCAGTCCCTTTGCACTGCCATAACTTGGGCTGTGTTAGTCCAATTGATGTTTGGCTAATTGGACATGAAACTAGGCTTATAATGGCACATTTTTGCTGAAGAAACCATGCCCAAAAGACCAAAGCAAGAGGACCAAAACTTGGCCCCAATCTGGAACCCTGAAACTGCCTCTGCAGAAATGACCAAATGAATAGTAACTGTTCATTTAGCCATAACTCACTGTAGATTTGGTCAATTGACCTGAATTTTTACAACAACAAGTTAAGACATAGACAAAAAACTTTCATGAAGAAACCTACCCAAAATTATGACCAGAACCTAACCCAAATGGCGATCCACGATTCTTGTTCAAACTCGCAACTCTGCAGATTTTCATTTGAGCAGCAATGTTTGGAGGACTATAACTCTCTCTAGAAAACTTGGATTTAGGCGATTCTTAAACCGATGGAAACCTAAGGTATGGTAAAACATTTCATAAGAGGAAAGTTAGACCAAATTATGAACTTAACTTGATCATATTACTGACCAAAGTTGGACCAAAAATCTGCGGACCAAAATCTCGGCATGAGCGATTGCGTGAGCGATAAACTTATTTTAGCCATAACTTGAGGTACAAAACTCCAAATTGAGTGATTCAAAAAAGGAAATTCAACTTGACGAAATTAGGATCTACTTTTATGTTTTACATTTCTTCTAATTCCAACGATAAAGTGTCCAATGGAACAGTGAAGTTGACTCACCAAAACTGAAAATTCTGCTTGTGTTGGTTTAAACTTAGAAATGGTATTAACACTTAATGCCAACAAGTTTTGAATGCCAAATGTGGTATATTGGGAGTGCCAAAGTCAATGTATATATTTTCTATCCAAAAGTCAACATTTTTGTTGACCAATGAGGTGAATAGTGACACCAAAACCAAAAATTGGCAATTTTGCCAAAATGACCTAAGCTTTGAGAAAGTGACCAAAACTAACAAGTTTTAAATGCAAAATGGGGTACATTGGGAGTGTTAAAACCAATGCACCTATGTTCTATGCAAAAGTCAACTTTTTGTTGACTATTGAAATGAATAGTGACATAAAAACTTGAAATTCAAATTAATTGAAGAATTCAAAAGTATCAAATGCCCTAGTAGGCCTAATGTGATTGGTTTGGATAGGTTGGCATGCCAATAGGGTTCTGATAGCAGTACTGCGTATGATATATGGCTTCATTGCCATTATGTGATGTGATAGCCTATGGCTATACTGATTATGATGTTTTACTTGGCTTTATGCCTTATTGCTTATATGGCTTATTAGCCATTCTGTTTACTGCCGGGAGACACATTGTGACCGATGGTGTGACGGCGAGGTACACAGTACCCGGTGCTAGTTTACCCGTTTATCCATCGGTCAATCAATTTGTATAGGTTACTTGGGCATGGAAAAGTATAATCGTAATTGAACCGATTGTTAAAGAAAATACGAAAACTAAATATCAGGAATGATTACGATAGAATACAAAGAAACTTAAAAGTCATGAAGAAGTTAATATCATAAAACAAGATTAGCCCTCGACTAAACACTAAGTTGGTAATTATTTAGTTCTCATGAACACAATGGCTAAGAAATTATGATTTTTATTTGCATATTATTTCTTTCTATTTTATTATTTGCACCACTAAGCTTTATGCTTAGCGCGTCGCTTTGCACGCGTAGTGCGAAGATTGACAGAGCGCCAAGAGACTACTGATTCTAAGGCGCTTCACGCTCGCATAGTGTCTGTGTCACCTCACTGTCAGCAGTGCATTGGTAGGACGCTAGATGTCATTTTGGTATTTTGTAATTGATTTTATTTTCTCATATGTATTTGAAATTATGTAATATATTTTGATATTCATGTAAATAATGAAAAGTGTGGTTGTAAATGGAAAAGTGAATATTTATCTATGATATATGCATGGTATCATATGAGATGGATGAATGATTGAGAAATGAATGGTTGACAAATGTTGAGAACTGAAATTGAGAAATATTGATGAGATTTTGATATTGGAGTTTGGAAATGATTGAATGTGAATATTGGAAGTGTTTTTCACAGGTTCCGAAGAACTGTTTTCTCCATTTTTAGCCGGTACTCTGCCGGATTTTCCATAAAATTTTCGGAACCTCAAATAAATTACAAATTCAATAAATGAATTATATTTCATAAGTTATATTCAAAAGGAAGAATAAAAATGAATTAAGATAAAATAGAGTGTTCGGCACACTGAGTGGCATAACTTGCTCGGCTACACTGTAGTCGGGTAAGGGGTGTCACATTGCTGGAGCACGACTCTCCACCTCTTCATCTACTGCTCTTTGTGAAGCAGGATCCATATCCTATTCAAAATAAGAAAACAAACAGATCTGCATCAGTGTCACCTCAACACTTACAAATGCAATGCAATGGTATGCACTCTATCTAGGCCTAGAAACGCCTAAACCGATGCTCTGATACCATTAAATGTGACACCCCTTACCCGTTTATAGTGTAGCCGAGCAAGTTATGCCACTCAGTGTGCTAGAGCACCAATTCATGTTTCTATTACAATTTATCCCTTTTAATTCATTTATTTTCAATTTTTGATAAATCTGGATTTTTTCACAAAATTTATAGAAAATCCGGTAGAGTGCTGGCTATAAATTGGAAAAACAGTTCTTCAGAACCTGTTTAAAAACACTTCCAATATACATTCCAAATCCAAACTCCATTATTCACATTCAAGTCAATCTCAAAATCTCAATCTCAAATCACAAAACTATTTTTAGAAATTTTTTTCTTTTCTCTTCATTAGTGGGAGCACATTCATAAATATTTCTCAATATAATATACAGAAAATTTCAATAACATGAAATTTCATATATTTACATCATCAAATAATTTTAAGAGTTTATAGTTACAATCCCAAAACTAAAACAAAATACAAAATACAAAATGCTATCCAAAATCCTAATGTCCTACCATATGCACTGCAAAGGTGAGGTGAATTTGGACTCTGGATGCAGCTCTGAAGGCTCACCCTCTCTGATGTCTGTTGGGCTCCCCAGCTAGGTCTCTAGTACCTGCGCGTGGCAAAAGTGACGCGCTAAGCAATTCTGCTTAGTGGTGACAATATAAAATAAAATGAAATAAAATAATTATGCAGAATGTATGTTTACATTTTTTTGGGTAGACTCAATTTTTGATATTATTTACAGTATTATTCGATTTAAATTTGGTAAGATTTATTAACATTTCCTGAGTAACCCATACTAGTCGACTAGACTAGATAAATGGGTAAACTGGCACTGGGTACTAAGTACCTCGGACCATCACATCATTGGTCACATTGTGTCTCCCGGTGTGTAACAGAACAGCTAATAAGCTGTAATAATTATCAAGGTTAAAACCCAAGTATATCAACTCAAATAACATAGCCAAAGGCTATTATGTCACAGAATGGCATGGGAAGCCATGAAACACAGAATGGCATGAAGCCATATGCAGTACTGCTAACAGAACCCTATTGGCATGCCAAGCTATCCAAACCAATCTTGTTAGTTATACTAGGGCATATTACACTTTTAAATTTCACAATTTTTGAATTTCAAGTTTGAATGTTACTATTCATTTCATTAGTCAACTAAAATGTTGACTTTTGCATAGACAATAGGTACATTGGTTTTAATACTCCCAACATACCACATTTTGCATTTAAAATTTGTTGGTATTGGTTGCCAATACCATTTCTAAACTTAATGTTAATTGGGCAGAATTTTCAGTTTTCATGCTTTGTATTTGCTGTTCCATTGGTTATTTTTGCAGTGGGAATTTGGTAAAATGATCAACATGAAAGTTGTTCCTTATTTTGTCTAGTTGAATTTTATTTTTTGAATCACTCCATTTGGAGTTTTTTAGCTCAAGTTATGGCCCAAAAACCACAACTAGCTGGATTGAAATTTTTTCCAGAATTTCTGGACTGACCAAATCTACAGTGTTAGGAACAGTGACTGCAAATCACTTTTTGAATATATTCTGGTCATAATTTAGGTTAGGTTTCTTCATGAAAGTTGTAGATCTATATCTCAGCTTGTTGCTAGTAAAATTTCAGGTCAATTGGACCTTTCTACACTGAGTTATGCCCAAATGACCAAACACTATTTATTTAGTCATTTTGCCTAGGCAGAATGCAGGTCACCGGGATTAGGGCAAACTTTTGGTGAACTTGGTTTGGTTTTCTGGGCATGGTTTCTTCACCAACGTTGTGCCATTATGTGTCTAGTTTCATGTCCAATTGGCCTTGTACCAATTGAACTTCTACAATTCAAGTTATTGCCGCCCAAACCTGCTGGACTCATGTCCAATCCTGCAGGTCACCAAGAGCAGCCACACTAATTGCAATTCCCACTAATCAAACCACCTCATTTCTTGTTTACACATAACCAAATGGTCACTAATTGACCATTAAAACTTACTTTCATCATTACATGATCAAAGTCTCCATTTTATACCCAAACCCTAACCCTAACATCTCAAATCATGCATTTAACTTGCATTTCATCATCCTAAATAATAGGTTAGTGTTAAGGGCAGCTAGGGTACCATTTTAATTCAAGAAAATATTCAAAACCCTAACAACCCTAAGACTGCTGGAATTTTAAGAAAAGTTTACACATGGCATATTTTTAATTTTCATGCAAATTTACATTCCACTCCACTCCTTTAACATGAATCAAAAGAGAATGAGTGAGTTTAGTCACTAACCTTTAATGAAGTAACTTCCAAGCTTATCAAAGCTCCTCCTTTCTATTTCCTTTTGCTGTCTTTAGCTTGCCCAAGATGCATGAACAATTTTTTGTGAAGATAATGTTGAGTTTTAAGGTAATTTAGTGGGTGATTTCAAGCTTTCCTAAGCTTCCATGGAGTTTTCCTTCTCTTTCTCTTTCTCTTTCTCTAATATTCCCGTTGGTTTGGAAAGAAAATGGCTGTTGGAATTTTCTTCTTTGTTTTTATCTTATTTTGTGTCCCTTTTATCTCTTAAGTCATTTTGTTAAGTGGTGATTGGGTGGAAACTCTTAATTACATAAGCATGAAATCATAATTCCCAATTTAACTTCTTTTTCTTTCTTTTCTTTTCTACCAAATTTCATGTAACACCCTCCCGGTAGCAACTCCGTACATTCTACTGTTCCGGTGACCAGTGTCGGTCCGGACAGCTAGAACGTCCGGAAAAATATTTAAACTAAAGTGAGGAACCAAAATTAACTCAAATATTAATAAGAAAAATTTAGGAAAAATTTTAGAAATAAAATACAACCAAGTTAAATGAGCCGGTGCCCTAACGATGGGTAACCTAGGGAGAAGTTGCGGTTCTCGCAACTAGGAGCCCTAAACCCAGGGGAAAAATTATAAAATAATTTTTGGGACTCCAGAGAGGGGTTATTGAGATTCTTATGGCATTTTAATGCCAAGAAAATACTTAGAAAAATTTTTCAATCGGTACAAACAATTTTGGCCCGTTAAGCCAAACGGCGGGCATTTTGGTCATTTCGTCTTCAGAGATGATTTTTGAGCAACTTGTCCAGTTAAATAAATAATTTATATAACATAAAATATGACTAAATGTTGTTAAAAATTTAATTGAAATTAATTAGATAAGAAATGGAAAGAAAATGAGATTTATTACCTCATGCTTATGTAAGCATGAGGTAATTAAAAAGGGATGGGCAATCAAATTAAAGGAAGACATTTATAATACATAAATTGGGCAGAAAAGAGACAATTCTAGAAAAAATTCTGCAGCTACTCATCTTCCCAAAAGAGACAACCCACACTCCTCCTTTCCCTCCTCCATTTTCATGCTTGCAAAGCTTGAATTCCTTAGTCTTTTCTCAATAAAACCCTAACCTAGCAACATAAAAATTTGTTCTTACATCCTAGTGAAGCTTTTGGAAGCAAAAAGAATTAAAAAGAGAGAGTTCTTGCAAGCTTTGGATTAGCTCCCTAAGAGGTTAGTGACCTAAACCTTGAATTTCACTTTAATTTCATGTTTAAGAACTATGAATATGTGTAAATGACAAAGAAATTTGATGAAACACCATTGGTATGCTAACCCTAAATTTTGGCAGCCATGGTTAGGGTAATATGGTGATGATTTTGGGGAGTTAACATGCTAGTGTGGCTGCCCTTAATTTGTATTTTATAAGTGAATTGATAAATGCAATGATAATACATGGTTTTAAAATGTTGAGTTAGGGTTTGGGTTGAAGAATGAGACTTTGATCTTGTGATGATGGGAGTAGGTTTTAATGGTCAATTAGTGACCATTTGGTTTGGTTTGAATAAAAAATGAAGTGAATTGGGTTGTGGGATTTGAGGTTGGAGTGGCTGCCTTGTGTGACATGCAGGTTTGGATGTGAGTCCATCCTGTTTGGACAGCCATAACTTGAATTGTAGAGGTTCATTTGGTGTTTGGCTAATTGGACATGAAACTAGACACAAAATGGCACAACTTTGGTGAAGAAACCATGCCCATAAGACCAAACTAAGTGGACCAAAACCTTGCTCTAATCCGGGTGACCTGCAATCTGCCTGGGCAAAATGACTAAATGAACAGTATTTGGTCATTTGGCCATAACTCAATCTATCAATGTCTAATTGACCTGAAATTTTACCAGCAACAAGTTGAGATATAGACCAACAACTTTCATGAAGAAACCTGACCCAGATTATGATCATAACCTAGTCAAATTGCCAACCAAACTTGAGTTACCAAATCTGGCAGAAACAATTTTACCCAGAATTTTGGAATCTGTCCAATCCGGCCAGTTATGGTTTTTAGGCCATAACTTGAGTTACAAAACTCCAAATGGAGTTATTCAAAAAAGGAAATTCAACTAGACAAAATAAGGAACAACTTTCATGTTGATCATTTTTCCAAATTCCCACTGCAAAGGTGACTAATGGAATAGTAAACCCAAAGCTTGAAAACTGAAAATTTTGTCCAATTCACTTTAAGCTTAGAGATGGTATTGGCAACCAATACCAACAAGTTTAAAATGCAAAATGTGGTATGTTGATGATATTTAAACTAATTTACCTATTGTCAATGCAAAAGTCAACATTTTGGTTGACCAATGAAATGAATAGTAATAATAAAAATTCAATTTCAAAGAATTACATAAATGAAAGTGTTAAATGCCCTAGTAGATCTAATGTGATTGGTTTGGATAGGTTGGCATGCCAATAGGGTTTTTTAGCAGTACTGCATATGGCTTCATGCCATTCTGTATTTCATGGCTTTCCATGCCATTCTGTGACATAATAGCCTTTGGCTATGATATTGAGTTGTTATGCTTGGGTTTAATCTCCGATAATTATTACGACTTATTAGTCGCTCTGCACACCAGGAGACACAATGTGACCGATGGTGTGATGGTCCGAGGTACTTAGTACCCAGTACCAGTTTACCCGTTTATCCAGTCCAGTCAACTAGTAAAGGTTACTCGGGCAGTATTAATAAATCTTACCAAACTTTAATTGAATAATATTGCAATAAATATTTGAGACTTAGTTCACCCAAAAATGTAAACATACATTCTGTACACATGTTTTTATTTTATTTTATATTGTCACCACTAAGCAGAATTGCTTAGCGCGTCGCTTTTGCCACGCGCAGGTACTGGAGACATAGCTGGGGAGTCCAGCAGGCCTCATACAGGGTGAGCCTTCATATCTGCACTCAGAGTTCAGAGTCACCTCACATTGCAGTGCATTTGGTAGGACATTAGGCCATTTTGATATTTTGATATTTTGTATTTTCTAACCTTCTGTAATGTATATTATAAATTCATGTAATTATGCTTTTGATGTAAGTATCTATGGAATATGTTCAGTAATAAATTGAGCATTTTTCATTGAGTTGATTGTGTTTTGAATTGAATTGAATTTTTGAGATACTGAAGTGAATTGAGAAATTGTTGAGAATATATTGGAGGTTGATTGAGAATAATGTGATGATATTATTGGAAGTGTTTTTAACAGGTTCAGAAGAACTGTTTTTCCAATTTATAGCCGGCACTCTGCCGGATTTTCTATAAAATTTGCGGAAAAATTTAGATTTATCAAAAATTATAAATAAATGAATTAAAAAGGATTAATTGAAATTGAAACATGAATTGGTGTTCCGACACACTGAGTGGCATAACTTGCTCGGCTACACTGTAGACGGGTAAGGGGTGTCACATTTAGTGGTATCAGAGCATCGGTTTAGGCATTTCTGGGTCTAGATAGAGTACATACCATTGCATTGCATTTGTAAGTGTTGAGGTGACACTGATGCAGATCTGTTTGTTTTCTTATTTTGAATAGGATATGGATCCTGCTTCGCAAAGAGCAGTTGATGAAGAGGTGGAGAGTCATGCTCCACCAAGGGCTGAGTCTGGGGGCAGGGGAGAATCTGCTCCACCAGCAGCTGAGGCACCTGCTCAACCTCAGTTTGCTCTATTCCAGCAAATGACCGAATTCTATCGGCAAATGATGGGCACAATTCCACCACCACAACCACAGCCACAACCTCCACCAACCCCACAGAAGTCCCATTTGGAGAAATTACAAAAACATGGGGTTGTAGACTTCTTTGGAAAGAGGGAGGATGATCCCATGGCTGCCGAAAATTGGTTGGACAGAACCATCAGAGTACTGAAACAACTAAACTATACTCCCGAGCAGAACCTGGTGGGTGTTGTGTCCCTACTTCAGGATGATGCATATCAGTGGTGGGACACAGTAACCAGTGAGGTGCAACCTGAACGGATCACCTGGGAATTCTTCCTCATAGAGTTCAGGAAGAAATATATTAGTAAAGTGTATTTAGAAGAGCGAAGAAGGGAATTCATCAGTTTGAGACAGAGATGCTTGTCGATGGTCGAGTCTGAGCGTGAGTTTGTTAGACTGAGCCGGTATGGGAGGGAGATAGTCCCTACCGAGGCAGAGAGGTGCAGACGGTTTGAGGAAGGGCTCAATGACAACATCAAAGTCATGATCACAGCACTGGAGATCACAGATTTTTCTAAACTGGTGGATGCTGCATCAAAAGTGGAAAGGGTCAGAATCAATGAACAAAATAGAAGGGAAAGACAGCAGAAGAGGGGTCCGGGTTAGTCCAGTGCATTTTCTACTCCTAGTAAGAAGAGTAAGGGTCCTCTTGCTCAGATTTCAGGACCACCACAGGGTCAGGGTCAGTCTCAGGGGCCTAGACCGCAGTTCAAACCTAGGAGAGGCCAGCCCACACCATCAATGGGCAGCTCTCCAGGGATGGTGTTTAGGGGACCAGCCCCTGCATCTTCTGCCCACAAGATCGGCCGAAAGTGGCATAAAGGGGAGTGTTGGCGAGTGACCGGTGCATGCTTACGGTGTGGATCGATAGAACACCAGATCAAGAATTGTCCGAAAAGGACTACTACTGTTGCTCCAACACAAACTGACAGACCTACTCTTGCACCACAAAGAGGTAGGAAGCCTGGTAAACCTGAGGTAGCTGGTCCATCACTGAGGCCTACATCCGAGTCAACTGAGAGGCTAGACACTAGAATACCAGCCAGGGCTTATGCCATCATAGCTCAAGAGGAGCAAGATGCCCCGGATGTCATCAGGGGTACGTTTTCCCTCTACAAAACTTCTGTACATGCATTGGTGGATCCAGGATCCACTCATTCCTACATTTGCATCAAACTACCCATAGAGAGGGGAGTTCCAATAGAGGAGAGTGATCAAGACATTTTGGTCACAAATCCACTAGGCCACAGTGTGATAGTGAATAAGGTGTATAAAGGTTGCCCATTGAGGATTCAAGGGTATGAATTCTCGGCAGACCTAATTGAATTGCCCTTCCATGAGTTTGACGTGATTTTGAGAATGGACTGGTTGTCACGTCATCAGGCAATAGTTGATTGTAAATTGAAGAGAATTTCTCTGAAAACTTCTGAGGGTAATGAGATCACTGTTATAGGTGAAAGGACAGATTTCCTGTCCAATGTTATCTCAGCTACAGTTGCAAGAAGAATGATGAGAAAAGGCTGTGAAGCTTACCTAGCACACGTGGTTGATACTAGGCAAGCTAAGCCAAACCTGAATGACATAACCACAGTAAGAGACTTCCCAGATGTATTTCCTAAAGAGTTGCCTAGTTTACCACCAGAAAGGGAAGTCGAGTTTGCTATTGAGGTAATGCCGGGTACAACACCCATTTCCATTGCTCCTTGTAGGATGGCACCCACTGAATTGAGGGAGTTGAAAACTCAGTTGCAAGAGTTGCTAGATAAGGGGTTCATACGCCCCAGTGTGTCACCATGGGGAGCTCCGGTGCTGTTTGTGAAGAAAAAGGATGGAACTTTGAGATTGTGTATTGATTACCGACAGTTGAATAAAGTAACTATGAAGAATAAATATCCATTGCCCAGAATTGATGATCTGTTTGATCAGTTGAAGGGAGCCGGTGTATTTTCAAAAATTGACCTCAGATCAGGGTATCATCAGTTGAGGGTAAAGGATGCAGATGTGTCAAAAACTGCATTCAGAACCCGGTATGGGCACTATGAATTTCTAGTGATGCCGTTTGGGTTAACAAATGCACCAGCAGCATTTATGGACCTTATGAACCGTATCTTCCATCTATACTTAGATCGGTTCGTAGTGGTATTTATTGATGATATTCTGGTGTATTCCAAGACCAGGGAAGAACATGATGAACATTTGCGGATTGTTCTGCAAACCCTGCGAGAAAAGAAGCTGTATGCTAAGTTATCCAAGTGTGACTTCTTGATGAGTGAAATCTCTTTCCTTGGACATATAGTATCAGTAGAGGGGATTAAAGTGGATCCCAAAAAGATAGAAGCAGTGATGGAATGGAAGCCTCCCAGAAATACAATTGAGGTCAGAAGTTTCTTGGGGCTAGCTGGGTATTACAGAAGATTTGTGAAGGGATTTTCCTTAATAGCTGCTCCAATGACCAAGTTGTTACACAAGAATGTCAGATTTAACTGGAATGACAAATGTCAGGCTAGTTTTGAGAGATTAAAGGCTATGTTGACAGAGGCACCAGTGTTAACATAGCCAGTGTCGGGAAAGGACTTTGTGGTCTACAGTGATGCCTCACATAATGGGCTAGGGTGTGTATTGATGCAAGAGGGGAAAGTGGTCGCCTATGCTTCCAGGCAGTTAAGGCCACATGAACAGAACTACCCTACTCATGACCTGGAGTTAGCAGCGATTATCTTCACACTGAAGATATGGAGGCATTATTTATATGGTGAAAAATGCTACATCTATACCGACCACAAGAGTCTAAAATATTTGCCAACCCAGAAGGAGCTTAATCTTAGACAGAGGCGATGGATTGAGTTCCTAAAGGACTATGATTGTGTGATAGATTATCATCCTGGGAAGGCAAATGTAGTTGCTGATGCTTTAAGCAGAAAGTCCATCACAGCTTTAAGATCACTAAATGCCTGTCTGTCCTTAGCTCAAGATGGAGCTATTTTGACTGAGTTGCAAGTGAGGCCAACCCTACTACAGCAAATACAAGATGGGCAGAAGGCAAATGAAAAACTAATGGCAATTATGGCTAAAATTCCTGAGGGGAAGGAAACTGAATATGAGGTGAAAGTAGATGGGTGTCTATACTACAGAGGAAGAGTGTGTGTACCAGATGATGGGGAACTAAAGACTAGTATTCTGAAAGAAACACACACGAGTGTTTACGCTATGCACCCGGGGAGCACAAAAATGTATAATGATTTGAAGCCTCATTATTGGTGGCCTGGTATGAAGAGGGATATAGCTGACTATGTGACTAAATGCTTGACATGTTAGCAAGTTAAGGCAGAACATCAAGTTCCATCAGGTTTGTTACAGCCTATAAACATACCTGAATGGAAATGGGACCGGGTCACTATGGATTTTGTTAGTGGTCTACCCCTCACCCAAAGGAAGCATGATGTAGTATGGGTGATAGTGGATAGATTGACGAAGTCAGCACATTTTCTGCCAGTTAGGACTGACTACTCACTGGAGAAGCTAGCAGAATTGTATATCAGTGAGATAGTTAGGCTGCATGGAATCCCACTTTCTATCATATCTGACCGAGACCCAAGGTTTACATCAAGATTCTAGAAGAAGTTGCATGAATCCTTGGGTACACAACTCCACTTCAGCACAGCTTTTCATCCTCAGACGGATGGGTAATCAGAAAGAGTAATCCAGGTAAACAACTGAAACCAATTGAACTAATGCAAATATTGAACTGAAATGATAATAATAACATGAAACATATGTCAGGTCCTTGAGGATATGCTGAGGAGTTGTGTCATTGAGTTTGAGGGAAGTTGGGATAGATACCTCCCACTGGCAGAATTCGCATACAACAATAGCTACCAAGCTAGCATTCAAATGGCTCCGTATGAAGCACTGTATGGGAGGAAATGTAGAACCCCAGTGTGTTGGACTGAATTGGGCGAAGATAAGCTAGTAGGACCAGACCTGGTGAAACAGACTGAGGAAAAAGTGAAAATAATCAAAGCTAACTTAAAGATTACCTCTGATAGACAGAAGTCTTATGCCGACCTGAAGAGAAAAGAGATAGAGTATGCAGTTGGGGATAAAGTGTTTCTCAAAGTCTCACCATGGAAGAAAATATTGAGGTTCGGAAGAAAATGTAAGTTGAGCCCTAGGTTTATTGGCCCATATGAAGTCATTGAACGTGTGAGACCAGTAGCCTACAGGCTAGCTTTACCACCAGAGCTGGACAAGATCCACAATGTGTTCCACGTGTCCATGCTCAGAAGATACCGCTCAGATCCTTCACATGTCATCTCCATGGAAGAAATTGAAGTACAACTGGATTTGACATATGAAGAGGAACCTAATTGAAATTAATTAGATAAGAAATGGAAAGAAAATGAGATTTATTACCTCATGCTTATGTAAGCATGAGGTAATTAAAAAGGGATGGGCAATCAAATTAAAGGAAGACATTTATAATACATAAATTGGGCAGAAAAAGAGACAATTCTAGAAAAAATTCTGCAGCTACTCATCTTCCCAAAAGAGACACCCCACACTCCTCCTTTCCCTCATCCATTTTCATGCTTGCAAAGCTTGAATTCCTTAGTCTTTTCTCAATAAAACCCTAACCTAGCAACATAAAAATTTGTTCTTACATCCTAGTGAAGCTTTTGGGAGCAAAAAGAATTAAAAAGAGAGAGTTCTTGCAAGCTTTGGATTAGCTCCCTAAGAGGTTAGTGACCTAAACATTGAATTTCACTTTAATTTCATGTTTAAGAACTATAAATATATGTAAATGACAAAGAAATTTGATGAAACACCATTGGTATGCTAACCCTAAATTTTGGCAGCCATGGTTAGGGTAATATGGTGATGATTTTGGGGAGTTAACATGCTAGTGTGGCTGCCCTTAATGTGTATTTTATAAGTGAATTGATAATACATGCAATGATAATACATGGTTTTGAAATGTTGAGTTAGGGTTTGGGTTGAAGAATGAGACTTTGATCTTGTGATGATGGGAATAGGTTTTACTGGTCAATTAGTGACCATTTGGTTTGGTTTGAATAAAAAATGAAGTGAATTGGGTTGTGGGATTTGAGGTTGGAGTGGCTGCCTTATGTGACATGCAGGTTTGGATGTGAGTCCATCCTGTTTGGACAGCCATAACTTGAATTGTAGAGGTTCATTTGGTGTTTGGCCAATTGGACATGAAACTAGACACAAAATGGCACAACTTTGGTGAAGAAACCATGCCCATAAGACCAAACTAAGTGGACCAAAACCTTGCTCTAATCTGGGTGACCTGCAATCTGCCTGGGCAAAATGACTAAATGAACAGTATTTGGTCATTTGGCCATAACTCAATCTAGCAAAGTCCAATTGACCTGAAATTTTACCAACAACAAGTTGAGATATAGACCAACAACTTTCATGAAGAAACCTGACCCAGATTATGATCATAACCTAGTCAAATTGCCAAGCAAACTTGAGTTACCAAATCTGGCAGAAACAATTTTACCCAGAATTTTGGAATCTGTCTAATCCGGCCAGCTATGGTTTTTAGGCCATAACTTGAGCTACAAAACTCCAAATAGAGTGATTCAAAAAGGAAATTCAACTAGACAAAATAAGGAACAACTTTCATGTTGATCAACCCAAAGCTTGAAAACTGAAAATTCTGTCCAATTCACTTTAAGCTTAGAGATGGTATTGGCAACCAATACCAACAAGTTTAAAATGCAAAATGTGGTATGTTGATGATATTTAAACTAATTTACCTATTTTCAATGCAAAAGTCAACATTTTGGTTGACCAATGAAATGAATAGTAATAATAAAAATTCAATTTCAAAGAATTACATAAATGAAAGTGTTAAATGCCCTAGTAGGCCTAATGTGATTGGTTTGGATAGGTTGGCATGCCAATAGGATTTTGTTAGCAGTACTGCATATGGCTTCATGCCATTCTGTATTTCATGGCTTTCCATGCCATTCTGTGACATAATAGCCTTTGGCTATGATATTGAGTTGTTATGCTCGGGTTTAATCTCCGATAATTATTACAGCTTATTAGCTATTCTGTTGCACACCGGGAGACACAATGTGACCGATGGTGTGATGGTCCGAGGTACTTAGTACCCAGTACCAGTTTACCCGTTTATCCAGTCCAGTCAACTAGTAAAGGTTACTCGGGCAGTATTAATAAATCTTACCAAACTATAATTGAATAATATTGCAATAAATATTTGAGACTTAGTTCACCCAAAAATGTAAACATACATTCTGTACACATGTTTTTATTTTATTTTATATTGTCACCACTAAGCAGAATTGCTTAGCGCGTCGCTTTTGCCACGCGCAGGTACTGGAGACATAGCTGGGGAGTCCAGCAGGCCTCATACAGGGTGAGCCTTCATATCTGCACTCAGAGTTCAGAGTCACCTCATATTGCAGTGCATTTGGTAGGACATTAGGCCATTTTGATATTTTGTATTTTCTAACCTTCTGTAATGTATATTATAAATTCATGTAATTATGCTTTTGATGTAAGTATCTATGGAATATGTTCAGTAATAAATTGAGCATTTTTCATTGAGTTGATTGTGTTTTGAATTGAATTGAACTTTTGAGATACTGAAGTGAATTGAGAAATTGTTGAGAATATATTGGAGGTTGATTGAGAATAATGTGATGATATTATTGGAAGTGTTTTTAACAGGTTCAGAAGAACTGTTTTTCCAATTTATAGCCGGCACTCTGTCGGATTTTCTATAAAATTTGCAGAAAAATTTAGATTTATCAAAGATTATAAATAAATGAATTAAAAAGGATTAATTGAAATTGAAACATGAATTGGTGTTCCGACACACTGAGTGGCATAACTTGCTCGGCTACACTGTAGACGGGTAAGGGGTGTCACATTTCAATTCAATTTTTAGCAATATTTATTCATATTTTGTGTCATAATAATTATTTACTTAACTGGACAAGTCGGTCAAAAATCACCTCTGAAGACGAAATGACCAAAATGCCCTCCGTTTGGCTTAACAGACTAAAATTGTCTGTACCGATTCAAAAATTTTTCTAAGCATTTTCTTGGCATTCTAATGCCATAGGAACCTCAATGACCCTTCTCTGGAGTCCCAAAAATTATTTTATAATTTTTCTCTCGGGTCTAGGGCTCCTAGTTGCGAGAACCGCAACTTCTCACTAGGTTACCCATCGCTAGGGCACCGGCTTATTTAACTTGGTTGTATTTTATTTCTAAAATATTTCCTAAATTTTTATTGTTAATATTTGAGTTAATTATAATTCCTCACTTTAGTTTAAATATTTTTCCAGATGTTCTAGCTGTCCGGACCGGGACTGGTCACTGGAACAGTAGAATGCACGGACTAGCTAAAGTGAGGATGTTACAGCTAGGGTTCTCGACTCATTTAACTTAGTTACATTTCATTGCTATTATTTTTTCTTTGTTTTTCTTGTACTTTCTTTTCTTTTATTTCATTATTTTATGTCTCTTCACGAATATTTAAGTGTAGTTCTGGGCATTCTAGCTGTCCGGACAACATAGGTCACCGGAACAGTAGAACACACTACCAAGCATAGGGGTGTTACAGTTCTGTTTTTCTTATATATACTTAACCAATTGAAAATTACTATTAATTGTGTTTAGGGCTTATCTAGTTGTCTTAAGTGTGGTTCTAATCTCCTAAATTATCCAGATTGACACCGGTCGCTGGAATAGTGAAATATACTAGGCTATGCAAGTAGGGGTGTTACAATTCTCCCCCCCCCCCTTAAAATAAATTTCGTCTCAAAATTTTACCTGGTATCAATCTCTGAACAGCTGTGGGTGCTGTCTCCTCATGTCCTTCTCTCATTCCCAAGTAGCTTCTTGGCCCGAATGATGGTTTCACAGCACTTTCATTAACGGTATCTGCTTGTTTTGTAGCTGCTTCACCTCATAAGCCAGAATCTCTATGGGTTCTTCTTCATATGTGAGGTCTGGATTCACTTCAATTTCTTCTACCGATAGTATATGAGATGGGTTTGATCAATACCTCCTCAACACAGACACATGAAAGACATTATGTATCTTCTTCAACTCTGGAGGTAGTGCTAACCGATATGCCAAAGGACCCACTCTTTCCAGAACCTCATATGGCCCAATAAAATGAGGACTCAGTTTCCTCTTTCTGCCGAATCTCATAATTTTCTTCTAAGGAGAAACCTTGAGGAATACTTTCTTACCCACTGTGTACTCAATACCCCTTCTCTTCAAATCAATATAGGACTTTTGACGGTCTGATGCAGCCTTGAGTCGATCTCTAATCATCCTGATCTTCTCCTCAGTTTGCTGAATAATTTCTGGCCCAATAATCTTTCTTTCACCTACCTCATCCCAACATAGAGGAGTTCTGCATTTCCTGCCATACAAAGCTTCATATGGAGGCATCCCAATGCTTGATTGGTAGCTGTTGTTATAAGCAAACTCAATCAAAGGCAAGTGTATGTCCCAACTGCCCTCAAACTCAATCACACAGGCCCGTAGCATGTCCTCCAAGATCTGAATTACCCTCTCGATCGTGGCCATCCATGCGTGGGTGGAATGCCGTGCTGAAGTTCAATCTAGTTCCTAGGGCTCTCTGAAGACTACCCCAGAATCTAGAAGTGAACCTAGGATCTCTGTCTGATACGATGGATACTGGCACTCCATGTAGTCTTAAAATCTCATCAATGTACAACTTGGCCAATCTTTCTAAACTGTAGTCCATCCGAACTGGCAAAAAATGAGCAGACTTGGTCAGTCTGTCAACAATGACCCATACTGCATCATGACTCTTCTGTGTCCTTGGAAGTCCCATCACAAAATCCATTATTATTCTCTCCCATTTCCATTCTGGTACTAGTAGTGGATGTAACAACCTAGCGGGTACTTGATGCTCTACCTTCACTTGCTGACAAGTTAGGCATTTGAAAACAAACTCTGCCACATCCCTTTTTATACCCATCCACCAGTAATACTCCTTTAACCCTCTATACATTTTTGTACCACCAGGGTGCATGGCAAAAGGAGACTCATGTGCTTCCTTCAAGATGATCTACCTCAAATCAACATCATTAGGAACACACATTCTACCCTGGTGTAGTAGTAGACCATCATCTCTTATTGAGAATTCTGGTTTCTTACCCTGCCGGACTTCTTCCAACAGCTTCTGATACCTTTCATCAATCTGAGCAGCCATTCTGATCTGAGCAATTAACACTGACTGTACATGCCACGTAACTGCTGTCTACCCCTCATCATTAATCTCTAAGCTGGCATGTAATGATCTCAACTCATGTACCATAGATAAAGGAGTAACCCGTAGACTTGCCATAGTCTTGCGACTTAAGGTGTCAACCACCACATTAGCTTTCTCTGGCTGATAGTCTATCAGACAATCATAGTCTTTTTGTAACACCCCTATGTTCATTAGTGCGTTCTACTGCTCTGGTGACTAGTGTCTGTCCGGACAGCTAGAATGCCTAGAACTATATTTAAATATTAGTGAGGACGCATAGAATAATGAAATACAAGAAAAGAAAATACAAGAAAAACAAAGGAAAAATAATAGCAATGAAATGTAACCAAGTTAAGCGAGCCGAGAACCCTAGCTATGGGTGACCGCACCGAAAAGTCGCAGTGTGGACCGTTGACTAGCCTTGGACCGCTGGGAATCCTGGAAAATATTTTTAAGAAATAATTAAAGACCTATTGAAGTATAAATATCATTAGAAATATCAAAGAAAAATTAATTAATTAGTACAAAGAAAAGTGAAAAATCAAAAAATGGACAAAACTCGGTGTTACCGAAAAATCAAGAATGCAACCCGAACAGGGGCATTGTGGTCGTTTGACACCCCGAGTTATCTTTTGACTTATATGTCCATTAAAAATACATGATATTACACTTGAAAATGTCATGAAAAATTAAATTGGTGGTACATAAATTAAATAGCAAAAATTAGGAGTTAAATGTGGAAATTGAAAACTTGGATTATTATAATGTTAATGTTAATTAGTGGAGCACTAAGTGGACACTTAGTGGACATATAAAAGACAAGAGATCAGCCATTTCTCATCATCTTCTTCCCATTTCCTTCACTTTGCCGAATTGAACTCCTCCCTAAAATCACCATGGCCGCCCACCATGCATGAATTCCAATCCACCATTCCATGCCATAATTTCTTCACTTGTTCTTCATTAAAGTTGCTCTACATAGCATGGGCAGTAGATAGGCAGCAAGAAGATCAAGTTTTGGAGAGGTTTTGAAGAGTTTCCAAAGAGGCAAGTATGTGTTTTTTATTATTGCTTCATTAAAGTTTGTGAGAATGTTATGGGTACTTGAATTGTGGAAGGAATTTTGGAGTTTGATGTTCTAAGGGAGATGTTTATTTTTGGCAGCCATGAAAACTCCTTAAGGGCAGTTTATTATTGCTTGTAAATGGTAGATTAAAGGGTTGATTATGTGTTTATATGTGAAGGAATAAATTGGGTGATATATACTAAGTATATTGTGAATGTATACTTGAAATTAGAAGCTTGGACATTAATGGAGAGAGGTGTATGAATCGGCAGCTTGAATGGTGAACCATAAAAATGTTATTTCATGTTTGGTTTATGGAATATTAATGTTGAATTGTGGTACTTGTTATGGCAACTTGTGTATATGTATGAAGGTGTGAGGTTGGACGTGTAAATGAGCTAGGTTAGGTGATTGAATTGTTTGAAATTTGAGCTTGAAAATTCTGTCCTATATGGTGCATATTGAGTGTGATTATAAGCTGCCAAAGTGACCAAAAATGTGTTGTGAAATATGTTCATGTTATGGTACAAAACAGAAATGGCATGAATGTGTAAATTGGTAAGTGTTAAATGTATCCTTTGATGAGTGATGGACAAGGTGCAATAGGGCAGTGTGTATTTTGGCTTAGAACCTTAAGTGTGTAGCTCTAATTGGTATGAGAGCAATTGGAGGTGAAACTAGGCACGAAAAGTGCCAACTTTCATGAAGGAAGCTTATCAAAATTCTGCTTGTAAGGTAACTTGAAAAATAACCAAATCCGGATTAATGCATTTAAGGCCTGAAAATTGACCATTTGGGCAGCAGTTAGTGTTTTGGCCATAACTCACTCAAAACAGGTCCAATTGACTTAAAATTTTTACCATGAATAGTTGAGACATATATCTACAAGTATTATGAAGACAAAAAAGCCTAGAAATGACCATAAGCAAGTCAAATACCTTGCACAAGTTCGGGTCCAAAAACTAGCCGAATCAAAATTGACCTAAAATGACTTAAAGTGACCAATTTTGGTACATTCTGACCAGCAATAGTAAAATGACCATAACTTGGTCTAGTAAACTCAGAATGACCTGAAATTTTGCCCCGCGTGCAATAAGACACAGATCTACAAGGTTTTAGTTTTGACCGAAACTCGAAAACCGAGGGAACTAGGTCATCCGGCTAGGTCAAATTAGTATATTGGGATCCGGCAAATTGTAATAAAACGCAATATACATGGAAATGAATTGGGTAACATGTACCAACCCTAAAAGGCTACAAATGTGACATATTGGTAACATTAAAACCTAATTCACCTAGAATGCATCGAGGGTCGACATCTTAGGTTGACTAAGGAAATAATAGAACTCAATGAATTAATTATTAAGCATTATCGTTAGAGACAGTTTAAATGAGTACTGAAACACTTCAAATTGTGTTTCTCAGTTAGCAAAGACTCAGGGAAAGGGAAGGAAACACTGAGTCAGAGCCAAAAGACAGTTATCAGAGGTTTGTGCACAATAGTTATTTCTTTTGAATTTTTCAATTGAAATAAATTATGATTATTTGTATGTTATTGTTTTAAATTGTGTTTATGCACAATAGTTATTTCTTTTGAATTTTTCAATTGAAATAAGTTATGATTATTTGTATGTTATTGCTTTAAATTGTGTTTGTGCACAATAATTTTGATTTCTTATTTTCTAATTAAAAATTTATTTGAACATTATAGTTTTAAATTGTGTCTGTGCACAATACTTTTTATATTCACTGCTTTTACTAGAAAATTTATTTGGGGAAATGAGGTATGAATAATTTTTGATTGTTTTAGCTTTGAGAATCTTATTTGAAAATTATTGTGTTGCCTACTTTGCAAATGGAAATTTTGAGATAAAATATGATTTGTGGTTTGTATAAAATATTTAAATATTGTGATTTGGAATTGTTTTGATTCACACTTGGCATGACACTGTTACTATGTTCCTCCTCCATTTATGGGGTGAGTGTGATTATATTCCTCCCTCTTTGACTCAGTCTGGGGTGAGTGTGATTATTTTCCTTCCTCTCTGGTTTACCAGTTGAGGTTGTAGATCGGATGAGTGCTCATTAGCTAGCTAGCCACCTCCCTCATTGATTTCGATTAGTGGGGTTATAGATTGCTTTGTCGTGGTGTACAACACGGCATTGATCGGAAATTTTGTGTCATGGCTTAAGTTGTGTATGAATTGGCAACACTGTGTTTATTAAATTATTTGACCCAAAATTTTTCTATAATGAGCTTTGATAATTTGTGAAATGTGATTGTGCAGCATTTAAATTGTGTTATTGATTTGCAAAACGGTATTATTCAGTTATTTGATCAAATTGTGTTATTGATTGGCAAAACGGTATTATTCAGTTATTTGATCAAATTTTTGTTATATGAACTTTGTAAATTGTAAAATGGAATTGTGAACTATTTAATTTGTGAACTATTTGATTTGTGAATTATCAATAAAAGATTTATGTATCGCATTTCAAATTGTTATTGTGCACCACTGAGTAAATTTTACTCAGCGATAGCTTTTTATTGTCATTGGTGTAGACAGATCGACAGGCAGCAGACTAGGCTGCTAGTGCTTCAGTGAGAGATCATCGGGTATATTGAGTATATCATATTTTGCATTTTCTATTATAATGTACGATCACTGTATGTATATAGTGTTCTTGGTTTGAGCAGTTGTAAATTAAAATTGTACATTGAAGTTATAAAATAAATTGTAAATTATTTTGGGCTTGTAAAATTTGTACTATATTTCTTTTATCTCAGCCTTTGGAAATATTAAAAAAATTGTTGTGGTTTTGAGTTGAGAAACATAGTGTGTTGATTAAATGTTGGAGTTTGAGATTGAGAAATATATTTGAAGTGCTTTTTACAGGTTTTTGAAGAACTGCTTTATTCAAAATACAGATGGCACTCCGCCAAAATTTTTACAGAAATTACTAATAATTCAAATGTGTTAGCTGTTTCACTTCAGTTCAAAAAAGTTTTTAACACCTGTAAATAGTGCTCACCACTGTAAAAAGAAGTAAGAAAAGTTTTAAAATCCCTTGTAGTGTATTTAATGGGTTATCAGTAGACGAAGTTGGTAATTCATTAGGTATACTATGGGATCATGTCATGCCTTACAGAGGGGTAGGGTGTGACACTTTTATCACCTCTAACCATCTCCTCTGTCTCAAATTCAACTGCTTCTGGGTGCCCAAATACTTCAAACTCTTATGATCTGTGTAGATGTAGCATTTCTCCCCATACAAATAGTGTCTCCAGATCTTAAGAGCAAATAATATAGTTGCAAGCTCCAAGTCATGTGTCGGATAGTTTCTCTCATGCGGTTTTAGCTGGCGTGATGCATAGGCAATGACATTTTTATCTTGCATCAGTACACAGCCTAACCCATTGTGAGAAACATCACTGTAAACTGTATATTCTTTACCCGGTGTAGGTAAAGTCAGGACTGGAGCCTCAGTCAAACACCTCTTCAATTCATCAAAACTCTACTGGCATTTATCTGTCCACTAAAATTTCACATCTTTCCTAAGCAGCTTGGTTAATGGAGATGCCAACATGGAGAATCCCTTTATAAATCTACGGTAGTATCCAACTAAACCTAGAAAACTGTAAATCTCCGTGATATTTCTGGGTGGCCTCTAATTAAGGACAACTTCTATCTTACTTGGATCTACCTTGATGCCCTCTACTGATACTACATGCCCCAAGAAGGATATTTCTTTCAGCCAAAATTCACACTTCGACAGTTTGGCATATAGTTGTTTCTCCCTCAAAGCTTGCAGTACAATGTGCAGATGTCTATAATGCTCTTCTGCATTCCTCGAATAAACCAATATATCATCAATGAATACCACCACAAACTGGTCAAGGTATGGTCTGAAGATAGTGTTCATCAGATTCATAAAAGCAGCCGGAGCATTGGTTAACCCGAATGGCATGACTAAGAACTCATAATGGCCATAGCGGGTTCTAAAGGTAGTTTTAGGAATACTCCGCTCTTGTACTTTCAGCTGATAATAACCCGATCTCAGGTCAATTTCGGAGAACACAGCTGCACCCCTCAACTGATCAAACAAGTCATCAATGCGGGGTAATGGGTATCTGATCTTTATTGTCACCTTATTCAACTGTCAATAGTCAATACATAAATGGAGAGTGCCATCTTTCTTCTTAACAAACAACACTGGTGCTCCCCAAGGTGACACATTAGGGCGGATAATGTCACACCCTACCCCTCCGTAAGGCATAACATGATCCCGTAGTATACCTAATGAATTAACAAACTTCATCTACTGATAACCTATTAAATACACTACAAGGGATTTTAAACCTTTTCTTATTTCTTTTTACAGTGGTGAGCACTTTTGACAGGTGTTAGTTTTTTTTTTTTTTTAACTGAAGTGAAACCAAATAACAAATTTGAGTATCAGTAATTTCTATAAAAATTTTGGCAGAGTGCCATCTGTATTTTGAATAAAACAGTTCTTCAAAAACTTGTAAAAAGCACTTTCAATATATTTCTACAATCCCAAACTCCAGTAAATTTGTTCAACACAATAAATTTCTCAACATTATCAACTCAGTTCAATAATTAATTTTCCAGTGTTTTCAAAAGCTGAGACAAGATAATTATATCACAATATTTTTACAAGCCAAAATAATTTACAATTTTAGTTTACAACTGCTCAAGACCAAGTACAATATATACATACAACTCACATACATTATAACAAAAACTACACAATATGGTATACTCGATATACCCGGTGAAATCTCAAAGTGTGGCACAAGCAGCCTACTCTGCTGCTCTATCCGTCTGTCTACCTACGACAGCAATGAAAAAGCTATCGCTGAGCCAATGTCTCAGTGGTGCACAACATTAAAAAAAATACAATTTAAAATCATAAACCATAAATCATATGAACTGTGGATACTTAAAATCATAGTTGAATTCAAAAGACAGTGAATATCATAAAGAATTAAACTCTATTTCACAATATCACAATAAATGTCAATAAATCATACACATAGCTTAATCATGATTCCATAGTCCAATTCATCTCAAAAGCCGATGGCTAATGAGGAATACCATAGCTAGCTAGCAATTATATGAGCACTCATCCTATTCGTCCTCAACAGGCACACACCTCAACACTTAAGCCAGAGAGGGAATTCAAAGTCAATTCGTCTCACTAGACAAGCTAGCGAGGAATTCAATCAATATACATGATAGCTGTGATTTCAAACCATTTACAATGTTTTTCAAGCAATAAGTATCCATCAAATATCATTAAGACAAATTTTCATAATTTAAATAATAACAAACAACTTGTCATAATTTATTTCAATTGAAAATTCAAAAGAAATAACTGTTGTGCACAAACCTCTGAAGAGTAATCTCTTGGCCCTGACTTAGTGTTTTATTCCCCTTCCCTGAGTCTTTGCTAACTGAAATACATAATTTGAAGTGTTTCAGTACTCATTTAAACTGTCTCTAATAATAAGGTTCAATAATTAATTTATTTAATTCTATTATTTTCTGTAGTCAACCTATAATGTTGACCTTTGATGTACTATAGGTGAATTAGGTTTAATGTTACCAATATGTCACGTTTTGCATTTCAATATGCTACCAATATAGTGCAACTTACTATTTTGACAAGTTGGCATTCATTGCCAAATTATTTCAAGCATCATTGTATGTAAATGTCAAATTCTCAATTTTTGTGTGCTAGATTAGTTTAGCTTAAAGTCATATTTCTCTTAGTTTTTAGCTTCTGGTCAAACAAGAAAAATTGTAGCTCTATGTCTTATTGCACTCAGAGCAAAATTTCAGGTCATTCTGAGTTGTATAGACCAAGATATGATCAATTTACTAAAGTTGGACAGATTGCACTAAAAAGGCAACTTTAGGTCATTGTTAGGTCATTTCTGGTTCTGGCAATTTTTATACCCGAAATTGTGCAAGCTATTTGACTTACTTATGGTCATTTCTTGGTTTTGGTGTCTTCATAAGAATTGTAGCTTTATGTCAAATCTATTCATGGTAAAAATTTCAGGTCATTTGGACCTGTTTTGAGTGAGTTATGGCCAAAATAGTAACTGTCGCTCAAATGGTTAATTTTCAGGCTTTCAAGTCACTAATCCAGATTTGGTCATTTCTCAAGTTACTTTCTGAACAGAATTTAGGTAGGATTTCTTCATGAAATTTGGCACATTTTGTGCCTAGTTTCACCTCAAATTGGCCACATACCAATTGGAGCCACACACTTAGGGTTATAGGTCCATTTGCACACTGTCCTCTACTTGCCTTTCAAACACCAAACCAACACACATTCACCAACTACCTCCTCACTTCTCCATACCATTCTGCATTTGGCACTAACCAAAACCATTCAATTCTCTACATTATAGGTCAAATTGGACAGAATATAACCACTTCAAAATACACCAAATGCAATCACAATTCAAAAAGTTCAATCCCAATAATATATACACATAAATACATTCTAATTATCACACATACTTCCATCATCAAATTACATACCTATCACTACTATTCCACACACATAGGCTACCATTTTTTTGTACAATACTTCAACAACATTTCATGAATTTGAACATTAACAATTTCCATTTTGAGGCTGCCCAAAAATTACACATACACATCAACTTCCATTTTTATTTTTCAAGCTTACAAATCAAACTTTATACATAAAAACCAACTCCAATACATTTAAACACTTCGTTTAACATCTCAAACAACCATTTACATGCAAAGACAAGCTGTACATGATGAAGTTCCATGGCTGCCGAAATGCTCCATCACCAATCATTCATCAAACCTCAAACTTCTTCCATAATTCAACTCTCACAACCTTAGTTACACTTTTAATGAAACAAGAATTGAAAATAACCACTTACCTCTTTTGGACTTCTTCAAAACTCCACCAAAACTTATCTTTCTTGCTCCCTTATTGCTGCCCAAGGTGTGTAGACAAGGTTTAGTGAAGGGACCTAGTGGAAAAGGTGACTTGATCAAGGTTGCATGGAGCTCACCATGGACGGCTATGGAGTTCTTTCAATGGTGAGTGTTTCGGCTGGTTTTTTTGTGAAGGTTGAAGATGATCAATTTCTGCCCACTAAGACTTATTTTATGTCTCTCATAATGTAGTTAGTGGAGCACTAAACTTTGGTTAATGATTTAATAATCCAAAGTTTCCAATTTTGCAATTTTATCATCATTCCTCCACTATTTACATTATGTACCACAATTTAATTTTTTTATGACATTTTCAAAGTTTAATATCATTTATTTTTAATGGAAATTTAGGTCAAAAGACAACTCGGGGTTTCAAATTACCAAAATGCCTCTATTAAGGTTGTATTCCCCATTTTTTGGTAACACTGGTTTTTGTCAGTTTCTCGATTTCTCGTTTTTCTTTGTACTAATTAATTACTTTTTCTTTGATATTTCTAATAAAATTTATACTTTAATAAGAATTTAATTATGTCTCAAACCTAAATTCCGAGGGTTCCCTGCAGTCCTAGCGTCGGCTATTGCCTACGCCGTAACTTCCCCGTCTGGTCACCCATCGCTATGGTTTTTGGCTTGTTTAACTTGATTACATTTCATTGCTATTATTTTTCCTTTGTTTTTCTTGTATTTTCCTTTCTTGTATTTCATTATTTTATGTCTCCTCACTAGCATTTCAATATAGTTCTAGTCATCCTAGCTGTCCAGACAGACACTGGTCATCAGAATAGTAGAACGCACTACCGAACATAGGGGTATTACAATTCTCCCCCCCTTAAAATAAATTTCGTCTCAAAATTTTACCTGGCATCAGTTTCTGAATAGCTATGGGTGCTGTCTCCTCATGTCCTCTTCACGTTCCCAAGTAGCTTCTTGGCCTGAATGATGGTTCCACAACACTTTAACCAGGTGTATCTGTTTATTCCTCAGCTGTTTCACTTTATATGCCAGAATTTCTATGGGTTCTTCCTCATATGAGAGGTCTGGATTTACCTCAATCTCTTCAACTGATAGAATATGAGATGGGTCAGATCTGTACCTCCTTAACATGGACACATGGAAGACACTGTGTATCCTTTCTAGCTCTGGAGGTAACGCTAACTGATATGCCAAAGGACCCACTCTTTCCAGAACTTCATATGGTCCGATGAAACGAGGACTCAGTTTCCCCTTTCTGCAAAATCTCATAATCCTCTTCCAAGGAGAAACTTTGAGGAATACCTTATCACCCACTGGATATTCAATATCTCTTCTCTTCAGATCAAAATAGGACTTCTGACGGTCTGATGCAGCCTTGAGTCGATCTCTGATCAATCTGATATTTTCCTCTGTCTACTGAACAATTTCTGGCCCAATCATCTTTCTTTCACCTACTTCATCCCAACATAGGGGAGTTCTGCACTTCCTACCATACAAAGCTTCATATGAAGGAATCCTAATGCTTGATTGGTAGCTGTTGTTATAAGCAAACTCAATCAAAGGCGAGTGTATAGCCCACCTACCTTCAAACTCAATCACACAAGCCCGTAGCATATCCTCTAATATCTGAATTACCCTCTCAGACTAGCCATCTGTCTGTGGGTGGAATGCTGTGATGAAGTTCAATCTAGTTCCTAGGGTTTTCTGAAGACTACCCCAGAATCTAGAAGTGAACCTAGGATCTCTGTCAGATACAATCGATACTGGCACTCCATGCAGTTTTACAATCTCATTTATGTACAATATGGCCAATTTCTCCAAACTATAGTCCATCTGGACTGGCAAAAAGTGAGTAGACTTGGTTAGTCTATTAACTATAACCCATACTGCATCATGACTATTCTGTGTCGTCGAAAGTCCCATTACAAAATCCATAGTTATTCGTTCCCATTTCCACTCTGGTAATGGCAATGGATGTAACAAACCTGCTGGTACTTGATGTTCTGCCTTTACTTGCTAAAAAGTTAGGCATTTGGAGACAAAATCAGCTACATCCCTTTTCATACCCATCCACCAGTAATGCTCTTTCAGCCCTCTGTATATTTTAGTTCCACCAGGATGCATAGCAAAAGGAGACTCATGTGCTTCCTGTTAGTAATATGCCCTAGAGCATATCATTTAGTATGTATCTTGTACATATTTTTATTAATAAAGGCATTTCCACTTTTCCGTTTACATAATATATTTATGTGTAATAGAAAAGGTCCATTGATATTTTGTTAGAAATATTATTCTTAAGTTGTTAAGAATATGAGTGACAATATTTCTAGCACGAAGTATCATAAATAGGTTCACAATCGAGGATACTTCATAATAAGGACATGACTTATCCAGAAAGATTGTATTCATGTTTGTTCCCAAGTTATTTATATGAGATATAAATAAGATGGAATGGTGAGTCTCATGCCATATAACAAACATGATAGGCACTTATAAATGATAAGTAGGCCGAACCAGTGACACTTATGACAAGCACATGGAGTTTACTCTTGTCAATGTTTTGTCATAAATCATATCAGTGCATATAATCTTTAGACCTGAGATAGCATGCTTATCTTGTATATAGGTAGTTTGAATTTGATATCGCTTTCATACTTGTACTATGTATGGGTATATGGGCATGTGTTGGCTCCTGCTAGTTATATATGGAGGTAGGTGTTGATCAAGATGGAATCTGTTCTTCTAAGTAAATAGAGATAAAATCCTATGTTCATTTAATTATTCTTGATGTTTCAAGTTCTGCCAGACAGATATATTTATTCGTAAAAGAGTTTACGATGAGAAAAATCTTTTAATCAAGAACTGGAATTAAAAGAGAACATAATATTCATAGCAAATGGAGTTTGACATAAACCATGACTCCAACTTGAGTTGGGATTTTGTAACAGAGAGATTCTAGTGCATGGTAACATATGATTATAGGTTCATTTAAGGTAAATCTTATTACTAATTGGGTGGCCATGGCATGCTATGCTAGGTGTTAACCATGGTCTATGAGGTTCATAAAATGATTTAGAGAAATCATTTATGGTAAGAAAGAGTTCTGATGATATTAAGAGTTGATATCATGTCTCATTGCCAATTAGTGATGAGCCTAGTAAGTCACACACATACACAAGTTATCACCTATTTAAATATGATTTAATTAATTAATTAAAGAGTTTAATTGATTAATTAAATAGATTTGGTTTGCAATAAAATTGCAAAGTCCCTAGCATGACTTGAAACCAAATCTAGATTATTGGATGTGTAGTATAAATTAAATTTATATTTAAAGTGTTTAAATATGAATTTAATTGATGAGAAATTAATTAATAGAGATTAATTAATTAATTTATATTTGATATAAATTAATTAGAAGAAGAAAATAATTATTTTGGGTTAAGAACTCAAAATTAAGACACAGGGGCATTTTGGTCATTTTGCAGTGTGACACGTGGCAGTATTTCATCAAATACAAATACCCAAACCTTGATTTATCATCAGTAAAGGTAATAAAATAATGAAAGCCCCCTCTAGCCATTTCTTTAAATGGACCACATACATCACTATGTATTAGCTCCAAAATATTTTCAGCTCTTAGCCCTTGTCCAACAAAGGGTGATCTAGTCATTTTGCCCTGAAGGCAAGATTCACAAGTTGGAGTAGGCTCAGAGCCCAATGAGGATAGAATCCCCATTTTCTCCAATTTTGCAATCCTATCTTCTGCAACATGACCTAACCTTAAGTGCCAAGTATATTTTGAACTTGAGTTGGTTTTCACCATGGCATTGCTTTCATTTAGATTGCTACACTCTGGCCAGTGGAAACACTTTCTTATTGGCAATGGAAACACTTTCCTGTTGGTAATGGAAACACTTTCTGCTAAGTGTGGAGACACTTTCCTTTGCCTTTATCACTTTGGTCTTCCTTTCTGCTTAGCTATTTTCTTGAAGGACCAGAATCTGAGGTTTCTTTTTCTTATTGCCCTTCTTCTTGTTGGACTTTCCAGTGAAGAAGATGCAACCAAAGCTACCTCTTTCCATTTATTGCCCGCATATTCTTTTGGGCAATAACCAGCATGTTGAGTAATTCACTAAGGTGCATTCTGTTTAGTCATATGGAAATTTGTCACAAAATTCCCAAAAGATCGAGGAAGGGATCAAGGATCAAATCCGTCTGTAGTTGGAAATCCATGTTGAAGTCAAGATGTTCCAACCGCTCAATCACCGAATCATCTTGTGGACATGATCCCCAACATTACGTCCCTTAGACATCCTCATACGGAATAGCTGTCTAGATATCTCATACCTAGCATTCCTGTTGGGCTCACCATATAACTCTTGTAGGTGAAGGAGGATCTCACTCGCACTCTGCATGTTCTCATGTTGCTTCTGTAACTCATTACTCATGGAAGCAAGCATGTAACACTTAGCTCTCATATCATGCTCCTTCCACTTATCCAAAGTTTCATGTTCCTCTTGTGTGGCCTCTGGAGGTAAGGGACCAGGAACATTTGAATCTAGAACATATCCTATATGTTCAAGGTTCAGGACAATTTTCAAATTTCCTAGCCAATCGCATGATTAGGTCCTGTCAACTGTTGTGATCAAGTATGCTTGCAAGGATATTGGATGGTGGTGGTTGTTTTGTGCTCATTTTTATCGTAAAATTAATCGCAGAAAATAACAGATTAATTAATAAATGTATCATGTAATTAACCAAAATGATTATGGTCTTTTAATCAAATTGGTCCTCCCACTAACTTAGCGAATCCTACACTTCCAAAGTAGAAAACGGAAATCCTAGTTGGATGGATTTCTAGTGGGTGATTGAATTCTTATAATTCTATTGATCATCCTCGTACATCCATTATTGGAATTACAATAAACTATAAGTGAGCAACTCCTTGCCCATCACATCTCATGTGAGGTTCAACTTTTACTAGCCCCTAATGCTCAAAATCTCGTACATCCAATATTGACTTATCTTGCAATAGTTAAGTTGATCCCTTTGAGCCTTTAATTATGAAAATAATTTTTATGTCCTCAGGTACATACAATATTGGCCACCAAACCATTTACATATTTACAACATCTCATGCTTAACAATTATTCTTAAGAAAATCTCTTAAATTAATTGCATCTCATGCAACTATTTAAAATTTCTTAAAATAATTGCCCCAATGGAGGGCTTATGTTATAATTACTTTAATTATAGCATTTCCAACTTAATCATTTGTTTGGAAGATTTTATAGCCATCCTAATTACTATTAAGGTCTCACTTTGCACATTATCCATTTAGCATGCATATATCATATAATTGCATACATTCCCATACATCTCATGCATTCATGGATAAGCAGTAAATATGGTATGATCATGGACTTTCTAAGGGATTCAATTCTGAGCCACCAAGAATTGAATCAGGCATTCCTAGGTGCATTTCATTCATTCATTTTACAAGAGTTGCTGAAGGAGTACATAATCAACACTTGATATTGAATTCCTCCCACTGGTCCCACCAATGCTCTTGACCTCCTTGAACTTCTTGCAATCCAATATTACATAGTAATCCTTAGCATACCAAGGCGAATTTACAAGAACTTAAATAAATGAAATTACAACCCAAAAATATTACAAACTTAATAATACATGCCCAAAATAAATTAAAATAAATTAATTAATTTACAATCCCAAAGAAACATAAAAGAAATAAATCCAATCACATTGGTCTTTTATAGTCCATGATCATCCATCATGCATATCACTATTTAACAATTAAATAAAACATACATTCTTAAATTAAATTGAATATCTCATATTCAACTTAAAATTCCAGATTTGAATATGATTCAAATAAATTTAAAAATTCAGATTTGAATCTCATTCAAACAAATTTAAAAATTCAGATTTAAATCACATTCAAACAACTTCAAAAATTCAGATTTGAATCACATTCAAACATTTTTTAAAAAATCAGATTTGAATCACATTCAAATATTTTTTTTAAAAATCAGATCTGAATTTTATTGAATCAATTTTAAAAAATCAGATTTAAATATGATTCAAACAACTTTAAAAATTCAGATTTGAATCTCATTCAAACAACTTTTAAAATTCAGATTTGAAACACATTCAAATATTTATTAAAATTCTGATTTGAATCATAATTTAATTGTGTGATTAAAACAACTAATTAAACACTTTAATTAGTCAAAGAATAGGCCTTAGATCATACAACAATTGCAGAATTAAAAGCCAAACCTTGAATCACCCATGGAACCATTATTGCCGCCACCAATGGTGGCTTCTCCATGTGTGACGCCACATCTCATGATCCAACCAGCAATGAATCTCTTGATCTCATGATCAAACACACAATTAAATTATATAATCAACAATCTAAATGGCAAATATAGTGGCTCTGAGACCAATTGAAGGAACGGAAGCGTGAAAAACACAAGATTATACCATTGAATTCAAAAATTTTCACCTAGGGTCACAAGCACCATGCAAGATTTATTTTTATCTATTTGATTTCAATGATAAACAACATATTAAAACTCTTTTAATATGTTTTTGGATCTGTATTTGCCATTTAAGATTTTAAAATTAATCAGATTAATTTTAGAACCCTAGATTAAATCAAGAACGATTACACTAACCTCTTGATGTGCTGCAGCGTGTCTGCGCCTTTGAGATTCGTCTTGAGGACACGGATGTTGTCCCTCTAGCTTGTCCACACCAAGAACACCTATGGCAGCCCTTGAACAGCTTCTAAAGCCTTTTCTATTAATTAGAAATTCAAGTTCTGCCTTTTAAGAGATTAGAGATGCAAACAGGACACTAGAAACAATTTCTAGTGTTCTTAATTCAAGAGATTGATGGCTAATCTCTTTGAATTGATGAGAGATGAAGAGAAATAGCTGGAGAGGCTCAAAGTGGCGTGACATATGAGAGGAGAGGCTGCTGGTTGTGTTTTCTTTTCATAACCCCACTTAAATAGCTAGGTTAACACATTAAACCCTAGCCACATGTCACCTTTTGATTAGCTCTAGGTTTAAGTGACCCAATCACATTGTGCCAAGTGTCAAACCTATATTTAATCTTGATTTTAATCATCTTACATGATTAAAATTATTTGGCAAGCTTATGTGTTATGCCATGTGTCACCATCTCATGGTGCCACGTGTCACACTGCAAAATGACCAAAATGCCCCTGTGTCTTAATTTTGAGTTCTTAACCCAAAATAATTATTTTCTTCTTCTAATTAATAGAAAAGGCTTTAAAAGCTGTTCAAGGGCTGCCATAGGTGTTCTTGGTGTGGACAAGCTAGAGGGACAACATCTGGTGTCCTGAAGACGAATCTCAAAGGCGCAGACGCTGCAAAGACATCAAGAGGTTAGTGTAATCGTTCTTGATTTAATCTAGGGTTCTAAAATTAATCTGATTAATTTTAAAATCTTAAATGGCAAATACAGATCCAAAAACATATTAAAAGAGTTTTAATATGTTGTTTATCATTGAAATCAAATAGATAAAAATAAATCTTGCATGGTGCTTGTGACCCTAGGTGAAAATTTTTGAATTCAATGGTATAATCTTGTGTTTTTCACGCTTCCGTTCCTTCACTTCCTTCATAATGATCTGTCTCAATTCCACATCATTAGGAACGCACATTCTGCCCTGATGTAGCACTCTCACAATGAATTCAGGTTTCTTATCCTGCTGGACTTCTTTTAGTAGCTTCTGATATTTTTCATCATTCTGAGCAGCCACTCTGATCTGATTAATCAACACTGGCTGTACATGCCATGGAACTACTGTCTGTCCCTCATCATCAATCTCCAAACTGGCATGCTGTGCTTTTAACTCATGTACCATGGATAAAGGAGAAACTCTGAGACTTGCCATAGTCTTGTAACTTAAGGCATCAGCCACCACATTTACTTTCCCTGGCTGATAGTCTATTAAGCAATCATAGTCTTTAATCAGTTCTAACCATCTCCTCTGCCTTAAGTTCAATTCCTTTTGGGTGCCCAAGTACTTCAAACTCTTATGATCTATGTAAATGTAGCATTTCTCCCCATACAAGTAGTGTCTCCAGATCTTTAGAGCAAAAACAATAGCTGCAAGCTCCAAGTCATGTGTTGGGTAGTTCCTCTCATGTGGTTTCAGTTGGCGTGATGCATAGGCAATGACATTCCGATCTTGCATCAGTACACAGCCTAACCCATTGTGAGAAGCATCACTATAAACTGTGTATTCTTTACCCGGAGTAGGTAAAGTAAGGACTGGAGCTTCAGTCAAACACCTCTTCAACTCATCAAAACTCTACTAGCATTTATCTGTCCATTGAAATTTTACATCTTTCTGAAGTAGCTTGGTCAGTGGAGAAGCTAACATAGAAAACCCTTTCACAAACTGGCAGTAATATCCAGCTAAATCCAGAAAATTGCGAATTTCTGGGATATTCCTGGGTGGCTTCCAATTAAGGATAGCTTCAACCTTGCTAGAGTCTACCTTGATCCCTTTAGCTGATATAATATGTCCCAAGAAGGAGATTTCTTTCAGCCAAAATGCACATTTCGATAATTTGGCGTATAGCTGTTTCTCCCTTAAAGGCTGCAGTATAATCCGCAGATGTCTGTCATGCTCCTCTACATTCCTCAAATATATCAAAATATCATCAATAAACACTACTACAAACTGGTCGAGATATGATCTGGAGATAGTGTTCATCAGATCCACAAAAGTAGCTGGAGCATTAGTTAACCCAAATGGCATTACTAAAAACTCATAGTGGCCATATCAAGTTCTAAAAGCAGTTTTTGGAATACTATGCTCTTGCACTTTCAACTGATAATAACCAGATCACAAATCAATTTTGGAGAATATAGCTGCACCCTTCAACTGATCAAACAGATCACCAATGCGAGGCAATGAATATCTATTCTTTATTGTCACTAACTGCCGGTAGTCAATACATAAGAGAAGAGTGCCATCTTTCTTCTTGACAAACAATACTGGCGCTCCCCAAGGTGTCACACTAGGGCGGATGAAGCCCTTTTCAAGTAGTTCTTGCAATTGTACCTTCAACTCCTTCAACTCTGCTGGTGCCATTCTGTATGGTGTTATGGAGATTGGATCCACACCAGGCATAACATTAATCTCAAATTGCACTTCTCTTTCCGGAGGTAATCCTGGCAATTCATCAGGAAACACATCTGGAAAGTCATATACTGTAGGGATGTCCCTCAATGCTGGACTCCCCACTTGGGTGTCTACCACATGTGCCAAGTATGCTTCACACCCCTTTCTAATCATTTTTCTGGCTAGTGCAGCTGAAATGATGTTTGATGGCAATAGCTGCCTCTCCCTATGTATTACCACATCACTGTACTGAGGGAGACCAAAAGTGACTGTCTTCAGTCTACAGTCAATCATGGCGTGATGCCTAGCAAACCAATCCATGCCCAAGATGATATCATAATCTCTGAAGGGCATTTCAATGAGATCAGACAGAAAAGTGTGTCCTTGGATCACCAAAGGACAATCCCTATACATTCTATTGACCCTGACCTCTTGTCCTAGCAGACTTATTACTAGCACCTCAAAGTCCATTTTCACACATGAAACAACAATGCAATCAATGATGCTAGTACTCACATAGGAATGGGTAGAACCCGGATCAAATAATACAAACACATCTTGATTAAAAGTTGAGAAGGTACCAGCCACAATATCAGATGTCTCTGCCTCTTCTCTCTGTCTCATTGCGTAGACTCTGACTAGAGCACTGCCTTGCTCTGATTGATTCACTGTGCCTTGGTTGCCTGCTGGATTACCTCTACCCCTGCCTCTACCTCTGCTAGGTGGTTGTGAACCTCTGGTGACAGGATTCTAAGCTAACCCTTCAGCAGTAGTAGGAGGTGGCCTAACTCTACAGGCACTGGTGTAGTCCTTGGCAAAGTGTCCAGTGCCTCCACAGTTATAACAGGCTCCTATGGCCTTATAGCATACCCCACCATGGCTTCTACCATAAGTTTCACATTGGCGGGGAGGGTAGGAACTTCTGGTAGTTTGCTGACCAGATGGAGGAGGTTTCTGTCCCTAATATCTTCCCCTGCCAGACTTTTTACCACCTCTGTTGTGTCCCCCAAAGTTCTTTCTCTTCCCAATAGGACCACTGGAACTCTGATCTACTGACTTCCCCTCTTTCTCTTTTTTTGTCTTCTCTGATTTCTTTTTCTCTAGGGCTGCTTCTAACTCAATTCTTTCTAATTCCAGTGCTTGAGAAATAAGCTCAGAGAAGTTAGTATGCTTGAATCTGACCACTTGTAGTCTGAGACTGGGCTTCAAGCCGGTTTCAAACCTTTTACACCTTTCCCTACTGGTAGCAAGGAGGCTTCCTGCATAGTGGCTTAGGCGGGAAAACTCCCTTTCATATTCTGCCACTGACTTACTTCCCTGTTTCAGACTTAAGAACTCCTGTAGCTTCTAGTCCACATAGGCATCTGGGACATATTTTTGTCTAAACTCCCACAGAAAGTCATCCCATGTTAGTACTAGAGGTTCCACCAAACTATGAGGAATGGTTTTCCACTAGTCATATGCGTCTCCTTGTAGTAGTGACACTGAATACTCAAATCTGAGCTCCTTTGTACAATGTAGTTTCTTGAACACCCTATCCATTCTTTCTAACCATTGTTTTGCCTCTAGAGGATGTACTGTCCCTTTGAACTCAGTAGCCCCATATTTACTCAACTTGTTATACTGCCTAGCTAAAGACTATGGTTGTACCACTGGTGTCTGTAGTGGGACTTGAGTAGGCATGTTACCAGCCATCTGTTGGAACATTGCAGCCATCTGCTGAGCGAACTGAGTAGGGAACTGCAGTATTGAGGGGGCTGGTGCTGCTGATCCACTAACATTGTGTAGGGCTGGGGCATCCCCTTGTACCTCAGCCTCTATTGATTGATCGACTGAATGATCCCCTTCTTCCATAGTCAATTTGAGGATCTTAGACCTCTTGAACAAATAACACAAGGAGATTTCCTCCTGTTAGTGCATATTTATAATGTAATGTACTGTATGTATTAAACAATGACATTGAGCAGTTGTACTTTGTAGAAAGAATATTCAAATTGCAGGTCAAAACAGAATTTAAAAACTAGCTCTGATACCACTAAAACATGTCACACCCTACCCCTCTGAAAGGCATAAAATGATCCCGTAGTATACATAATGAATTACCAAACTTCATATACTGATAACCCATTAAATACACTACAAGGGATTTTAAACCTTTTCTTATTTCTTTTTACAGTGGTGAGCACTTTTGACAGGTGTTAAATTTTTTTTTTTTTTAACAGAAGTGAAACAAAATAACAAATCTGAGTATCAGTAATTTCTATAAAAATTTTGACAGAGTGCCATCTATATTTTGAATAAAATAGTTCTTCAAAAACCAGTAAAAAGCACTTCCAATATATTTCTACAATCCCAAACTCCAGTAAATTTGTTCAACATAATAAATTTCTCAACATTATCAACTCAGTTCAATAATCAATTTTCCAATGTTTCCAAAAGCTGAGACAAGATAATTATATCACAATATTTTTACAAGCTAAAATAATTTATAATTTTAGTTTGCAACTACTCAAGACCAAGTACAATATATGCATTACAATAAAAACTACACAATATGGTATACTCGATATACCCAGTGAAATCTCAAAGTGTGGCATAAGCAGCCTACTTTGCTGCTCTGGTCGTCTGTCTACCTGAGATAGCAATGAAAAAACTATCGCTGAGCCAATATCTCAGTGGTGCACAATATTAAGAAAATACAATTTAAAACCATGAACTATAAATCATATGAACTGTGGATACTTAAAATCATAGTTGAATTCAAAAGATAGTGAATGTCATAAAGAATTAAACTCCATTTCACAATATCACAATAAATGTCAATAAATCATACACACAGCTTAATCATGATTCCATAGTCCAATTCATCCCAAAAGCTGATGGCTAATGAGGAATAACATAGCTAGCTAGCAATTATATGAGTACTCATCCTATTCGTTCTTAACAGGCACGCACCTCAACACTTTAGCCAGAGAGGGAATTCAAAGTCAATTCGTCCCACTAGACAAGCTAGCGAGGAATTCAATCAATATACATCATAGCTGTGGTTTCAAACCATTTACAATGTTTTTCAAGCAATATGTATCCATCAAATATCATTAAGACAAATTTTCACAATTTAAACAATAACAAACAACTTGTCATAATTTATTTCAATTGAAAATTCAAAAGAAATAATTGTTGTGCACAAACCACTGAAGAGTAATCTCTTAGCCCGGACTCAGTGTTTCCTTCCCCTTCCCTGAGTCTTTGCTAATTGAAACACACAATTTGAAGCGTTTCAGTACTCATTTAAACTGTCTTTGACAATAAGTTTCAATAGTTAATTTATTTAATTCTATTATTTTCCTGAGTCAAACTATAATGTTGACCTTTGATGCACTCTAGGTGAATTAGGTTTAATGTTACTAATATGTCACGTTTTGCATTTTAATATGCTACCAATATAGTGCAACTTACCATTTTTACAAGTTGGCATTCATTACCAAATTATTTCAAGCATCATTGTATATAAATGTCAAATTCTCAATTTTTGTGTGCTAGATTGGTCTAGCTTAAACTCCTATTTCTCTTGGTTTTTAGATTCTGGTCAAAGAAGCAAATTGTAGCACTATGTCTTATTGCACTTGGGGAAAAATTTGAGGTCATTCTGATTTGTATAGACCAAGATATGGTTAATTTACTAAAGCTGGACAGATTGCACTAAAATGGCAAGTTTACGTCATTTTTAGGTCATTTCTAGTTCTGGCAGTTTTTATACCAGAACTTGTGCAAGCTATTTGACTTGCTTATGGTCATTTTTGGGTTTTGGTGTCTTCATAAGAATTGTAGCTTTATGTCTAATCTATTCATGGTAAAAATTTCAGGTCATTTGGACCTGTTTTTAGAAAGTTATGGCCAAAACACTAACTACTACCCAAATAGTTAATTTTCAGGCTTTCAAGTCACTAATCCGGATTTGGTCATTTCTCAAGTCACCTTCTGGATAGAATTTAGATAGGCTTTCTTCATGAAAGTTGGCACATTTTATGCCTAGTTTCACCTCCAATTGGCCTCATACCAATTGGAGCCACACACTTAGAGTTATAGGTCTATTTGCACACTGCCCTATACTTGCCTTTCAAACACCAAACCAACACACATTCACCAACTACCTCCTCACTTCTCCATACCATTCTGCATTTGGCACTAACCAAAACCATTCAATTCTCTACATTATAGGTCAACTTGGATAGAATATAACCACTTCAAAATACACCAAATGCAGTCACAATTCACAAAGTTCAATCCCAACAATATATACACATAAATACATTCTAATTATCACACATACTTCCATTATCAAATTACATATCTATCACTACTACTCCACACACATAGGCTGCCATTTTTTTGTATAATACTTCAACAACATTTCATGAATTTGAACATTACCAATTTCCATTTTGAGGCTGCCCAAAAATTACACATACACATCAACTTCCATTTTCACTTTTCAAGCTTACAAATCAAACTTTATACATGAAAACCAACTCCAATACATTTAAATACTTAATTTAACATCTCAAACAACCATTTATATGCAAAGACAAGTTGTAAATGATGAAGTTCCATGGCTGCCGAAATGCTCCATCACCAATCATTCATCAAACCTCAAACTTCTTCCATAATTCAACTACCCACAACCTTAGTTACACTTTTAATGAAACAAGAATTGAAAATAACCACTTACCTCTTTTGGACTTCTTCAAAACTCCACCAAAACTTATCTTTCTTGCTCCCTTATTGCTGCCCAAGGTGTGTAGACAAGGTTTAGTGAAGGAACCTAGTGGAAAAGGTTACTTGATCAAGGTTGCATGGAGCTCACCATAGACGGCTATGGAGTTCTTTCAATGGTGAGTGTTTCGGCTGGTTTTTTTGTGAAGGCTGAAGATGATCAATTTCTGCCCACTAAGACTTATTTTATGTCTCTCATAATGTAGTTAGTGGAGCACTAAACTTTGGTTAATGATTTAATAATCCAAAGTTTCCAATTTTGCAATTTTGTCATCATTCCTCCACTATTTACATTATGTGCCACAATTTAATTTTTTTATGACATTTTCAAAGTTTAATATCATTTATTTTTAATGGAAATTTAGGTCAAAAGACAACTCGGGTGTCAAATTATCAAAATGCCCCTATTCAGGTTGTATTCCTGATTTTTTAGTAACACCTATTTTTGTCAGTTTCTCGATTTCTCGTTTTTCTTTATACTAATTAATTAATTTTTCTTTGATATTTCTAATAATATTTATACTTCAATAATTCTTTAATTATGTCTCGAAACTAAATTCTGAGGGTTCCCTGTAGTCCTGAGGTCGGCTATTGCTTGCGCCGTAACTTCCCCGTGCGGTCACCCATCGCTACAGTTTTCAGCTCGTTTAACTTGATTACATTTCATTGCTATTATTTTTCCTTTGTTTTTCTTGTATTTTCTTTTCTTGTATTTCATTATTTTATGTCTCATCACTAACATTTAAATGTAGTTCTAGGCATCCTAGTTGTCCGGACAGGCACTGGTCACCGGAACAGTAGAACGCACTACCGAACACAGGGGTGTTACAGATAAAGCCCTTATCAAGCAGCTCTTGCAACTGCACTTTCAACTCTTTGAATTCTGCAGGTGCCATTCTATATGGTGTTATAGAGATTGGGTCCACACCAGGCATAACATCAATCTCAAACTGCACTTCCCTTTCTGGAGGTAATCCTGGCAATTCATCAGGAAACACATCTGGAAAGTCACACACAGTACGGATGTCCCTTAGTGCTGGACTCCCCACTTGGGTGTCTATCACATGTGCCAAGTATGCTTCACACCCCTTTCTGATCATCCTTCTGGCTAGTGCAGCCGAAATGATGTTTGATGGCAGTAAATGCCTCTCCCCATGTATTACCACATCACCGTACAGAGGGACACCAAAAGTGACTATCTTCAGTCTACAGTCAATCATTGCATCTTGCCTAGCTAACCAATCCATGCCCAAGATAATGTTATAATCTCTGAAGGGCATTTCAATCAAATTAGACAGAAAAGTGTGTCCTTGGATCACCAGAGGACAATCCCTATATAGTCTATTTACCCTGACCTCTTGGCCTAATGGACTAGTTACAAGCACATCATAGTCCATTGGTACACACTGAATTGCAGTAGAACACATCACACTGGTACTGACATATCAATGTGTGGAGCCAGGATTAAATAACACATATACATCTTGGTCAAGGATGGAGAAATTACTAGCTACTACGTCTGATGTTTCAGCCTCCTCCCTCTGACGCATTGTATACACTCTGACTGGTGTGCCACTGGGTATTAGTTGGTTAACAATGCTTTGACTTCCAGGAGTATTACCAGAACCCCTACCTCTGCCTCTACCTCTACCAGCTGGCTGTGACCCTCTAGATGTAGAGACTTGGGCTGATCCCTCAGAAATAGCAGAAGGTCCAGATCGGTGCAGACTAGTACAATCCTTAGCGAATTGTCTGCTCCCTCAACGGTTAAAACATGCACTGGTGGCCTTGAAACAAACCCCACCATGTGTTCTACCACAAGTTTCACATTGCCATACTGATAAAGCTCCTCGAGGTGCTTGCTGGTTCTGTTAGCCAGACCGGGGTGGTCTTTGGCCAGAAAATCTGCCTCTGCTAGATCTGCGAGAGTTAGATCCTCCAGACCGTTTTTTCTTCCCTGAACCACTTTCAGGTGCTTGTCCAGTAGTTTTTTCTGTCTTCTCTTTCTCTGGTGTACCTTTCTTCACAGCCCCTTCTGATTCTATCCTTTCCAGTTCCAGGTCCTGTGAAAACAACTTAGAAAAATTCTGGTGTCTGATTCCCACAACTTGCATTCTTAAGCTAGGCCTCAACCCAGCCTCAAACCTCTTACATCTGTCTCTGGGAGTGGAGACTAAGCTTCCCACATAGTGGCTTAGCCTTGAAAATTCCTGCTCATACTCCGTTATTGTTCTGTCCCTTTGCTTTAGACTCAAGAATTCTTGCAATTTCATATCTACATACGCATCAGGAATCCATTTCTGCCTGAATTCCCTCAGGAAGTCTGTCCATGTCAGTACAGGTGGCTTAACCAGGCTATGGGGGATGCTCTTCCACCATTCATATGCATCCCCTTGCAGAAGAGATACTGAGTATTCAAATTTTAATTCTTCGGCACACTGTAGTTTTCTAAATACCCTTTCCATTCTTTCTAACCACTGTTCTGCCTCTAGTGGATCCACAGTACCCTTAAACTCAGTGGCCCCAAATTTCAATAATTTTTCATATTGCCGAGCTGAGGGCTGTGGTTGTGCTATGGGTGCTTGCATTTGAGCTTGAGGTGGCACATTTCCCGCCATTTGTTGGAAAAACGTAGCCATCTGCTGAGCAAACTGAGCAGGAAACTGCAGCGCTGAAGTAGGAGCTGGAGTGGCTAACCCACTCACGTTCTGGAGTGCTGGGGCTTCCCCTTAGACCTCAGCCTCAACAGATTGTTCCACGGAATGATCTCCCTCTTCCATTATGTTTCTCAAAAATTTCTATTTCCTAAAATCAAACACAAGGAGGTTGACCTCCGTTAGTGCATATTCATGATGTAAATATGTCATATGTATCAATTAAAGACACTTGAGCAATTGTACTTATCAAAGAAATATTCACGCACATAGTCAAAATTTATTGCAAAACCATGCTCTGATACCACTAAAACATGTCACACCTTACCCCTCTGTAAGGCATAATATGATCTCGTAGAATACCTAATGAACTACCGAACTTCACCTATCGATAACTCATTAAGTACCCTACAAGGGATTTTTAAAACTATTTTCTTACTTTTTGGAAGTGGTGAGCATTTTAGTAGGAATTAAAAACATTTTATTGAAGTTTCAAAACTAGTAAAAATTTTTGTCCATTTTTTATTTGTCCGCAAATTTTGGAAAAATTTCGACAGAGTGCCGTTTGTATTTTGAGAAAACAGTTCCTCAAAAATCTATAAAAATACTTCAAATAATTGTTTCCATAACTCTCAACCACCAAAATGACTCAAGTCAACACAATTAAATTTAAGTCCACAATTCAACCAAAGTTTATCATCTCAAATACTTCATAAATTCATTCACATTGCATATAGTACTTAATTTACGAATACAAATCTTAATTTACAAAAAGAAAATCCAAAATAACAATATTACAATTTACTGTACAACTGCTCAACTTTAAATTAATACATATGACATTACAATATTTACATCAAACAACTACAAGGGTATAAACAAATACTCGTATAAAAAGATCAGTGAAGTCCTTGTCAATTCAGTAGCTTACCCTACTGCTTTCTCCTTGCCCTTATCTGCGATAGCAAAACAAGCTATCGCTGAGTATAAAAATACTCAGTGGTACACAATAAAAATTTGAAATATAATACATAAAACATTCATTGATAATCACAATTTAAATATTACACAAATCATCAAAACTCATTACAGCACAATTTTGGTCAAACAATTTAATAAACATAGTATTGCCAATTTATACACAACTTAAGCCATGACACAAAATTTTTGATCAATGCCGTGTTGTACACCACGACAAAGCGATGTACAACCCCACTAATCGAAATCAATGAGGGAGGTGGCTAGCTAGCTAATGAGTACTCATTCGATCTACAACTTCAATTGGTAAACCAGAAAGGGAGGAAAATAATCGATCTCACCCTATAAATGGAGGAGGAATAATAAGGCACTGTCACGCTAAGTGTGAATCAAAAATCAATTTCAAACATTTTATTCAAATAATTCATGAGACATCCAATAAATTTCCAAATTCATAGTTTCATTCATAAGGTGGCAACACAATTCATGATTAACATCAAATTTTCATAAATTATACTAAATCAATTTTTCAATGAAAAAATGCTCAAATAAGGTTTATTGTGCACAAACCTAACGTGAGTTGCCTCTAAGCCTTGACTCAGTTTCTTAGACCTTTCGGGTCTTTTTCAGTTGAAACACAAAATTTATAGTGTCTTAGTATCTTTGCTTCATAATAATTCCCATAACAAATTCCAATATGTTTAAACTTATATTCTTGCAAATTTTCATGTTGAAGTTACTATTCATGATACTATTCAAGTCAATTTGTTGACTTTCTAAGGCTTAATAGGTATGGGAATTCCAATTTCACCCACATACCACATTTTGGTTACTAAATTTGTTGGTTTTGGTTGTTTACTCAAATTTTAAGTCTATTAGGCAAATTTGCAAATTTTCAGTTTTAGTATCTTATGTTGCACTATTCCATTGGTTATTTTGCTGTTAGAATTTGGCTAAGTTTTCTTCATAGAAATTGTTCCTTATTATCTTAACTTTATTCTCCTTTTTTAATCACTCCATTTGGAGTTTTGTAGCTCAAGATATATCCATTTGAATCATGGCTGCCGGATTGGACTTTCCCAGATTTCTGGATAAATTTTTGGGTTCTGGCAGTTTTAGGTCACTAACTTTGGGTGGCTAAATGACTTGGTTAAGGACATAGTTTGGGTTTGTGTTCTTTATAAAATTTTAGGTCTATATCTCATCTTTCTACTGGTACAATTTTAGGTCATTTAGACCTGCCTAGCCCAAGTTATGGCCAAAAGAACACATTTGGTCATTTTTGTACAGGTCAGATTGCCTAATCCAGATTTGGTCAATTTGTTTACTAGGTTTTAGTCACTTTTTAGACATGGTTCCTAAATAAAAAATGTGTCATTTTGTGTCTAGTTTCATTCCCAATTGACCTCACACTAATTAGGCTTGTAAATTTTCAGTTTTGGTCCTTGAAAGGAACCTTAGTCATGCTGCCTGCATACTGCCCACATCCAATCCGAATCTAAACCTAATTCTAACACTTCCAACATACACCAATTGGTCACAAATGACCATTTCTCACCTTAAACAAGGTCAAACACAATTTAACAAATTCTCACATTTTTGTTTTCCAAACCCTAGGTGCCAAAACCCTAATTCACATATTTGTTACTTTTAATTAATTCTAAGCATACCAACATCACTTCCACATTCAATTAAGCTTCCTAACATATTGAATTCAATCAAGACACAAGCATATCCATGGCAAACCCTAGCTGGCCGAATTTACTTGTAGTCCTCCAACAATTATTTTCATTTCATTTTAATCATAATTCTAAGTTAGTTAAGCTACAAACACAATAATTAAACTAAAAATGTCAAGTTTGCTTACTAACCTTATGCAGAATTTCTTTCCCTTACAATCTCTTCCTTTCTTTCTTCTTTCTTCTTCAAGCTCCTTTTCTGGTTGCAAAATTAAGTTTTAACTATGGTGGCTTACTTTTCTATAGTGGAAATTTGGTAATATTCAAGCTAAAAAATGAGCTTTAATGGAGTTTGTGGAGTGGGAGAGGTGAGAGAGTGAGGGATGGCAACTTGGGTTGAAGATGACTATTTTTGTTTTTTTTTTTTTATGATTTTTATCCTTTATGGAAGACCACAATTCAATTTAAATAAATTTATTAATTATAATAGTTATTGCATCATGCATGAGGTCATGCATAATGTCATTCACCTTTCACCTTTTTTTTTCTATTTATTTTTTCATTAGTTCTTTAATTTAATTCCTGATTCAGAATTTTTCTTTTCTTTGATTTTAGTTAACAGTTAGGTCAGGAGTTAGCTCTCGGGGTCAATTGACTAAATTGCCCCTCACCGATTCGACCCGGTTTGCAAATAATTTAATATTTCTTTCGAATCCCTAACCTAATTATTTGACTGGCTTAACAGTTCTTTTTCGTGATTTTCTCTTTTCCACTGTGTTCACAATAGTCCTAAGGACTGCAACGTCACATTTTATGGTTCGAAATTTGAGTTTAAATCGACTTCGCAGTCCTTCCCGAGAAGGTCACCCATCGCAGTGACTCTCGGCTCATTTAACTTCTTGTGTTCTGTTTTTCTTATTTATACTTAACCAATTGACAATTACTAATTATTTGTGTTCAGGGCTTATCTAGTTGTCTTAAGTGTGGTTCTAATCCCCTAAATTATCCGGACCGACATTGGTCACCGGAATAGTGAAATATACTAGGCTATGCAAATAGGGGTGCTACAATATGCCTAATGATTTATTGAAACACCCTCTACCGATAATCCATTAAACAAATTCATTTTCAAGTTAAACTTGTCAATAAAAGGTTTAACAGTTATTTTAAGGTTTAAGAAAAATACCATGAAATTAATAAAAATAAAAAAATAAGTATTTTTAAAACTTAAAGAAATTAGATGAAAATCTGGCGTAGTGACAGTTAAAAATCTATCTACCCAAAAATTTTAAACCTGTGAAAACAAACTATAACAATGTATTTATAATACCAAATTTATAAAATCAATAATTCAACAACTGTTTTCCTCATTCACAATCAAAAGAAATAAATCCTTACAAATTTACATTCATTTGATATTAATAAAATAATATTACATCACCTTTATATAACTACTCAAATATTTCTTGCATATATATAGTCATTATTTACATCAGAGAAAAAAAAAATTCAAAAGTGTAACCCTAGAATTATACCCCGCTTGCAAAAAAGGAATGCGGTGTCTATTATGCTCACTCGACAGTCTTTTCCTTTTCTTTACCTACGACGATATAAAAAAAAAACTATTGCTGAGTACAAAGACTCAGTGTTGTACAACTATTAATTTATAAAACCTCACGTAAAACATAAATATCATTTCATAATAAAATATTTCATTTATTCACAATTTCATAAAACACGAAAATAAATACATAACTTTCAATAACACATTTCTTATACCATTTAAAAATAGTTAGTGTTGTTGACATCTCACAGTTTGTGCAATGACATAAAATTTTCAATCAATGCCATGTTATACACTACGACAAAGCTATCTCAACCCTAACTAGCTGAAACTAATGAGAGAGGCAAAGCTAGCTAGAAAATATGAGTGCACCCATCTGATCTTAACCTCAACTAGTAAGCGAAAAAGGGAGGATAATATAACCAATCTCAACCCCACAAGTGGAGGAGAAACATATCCAATCTCAACCTTATAAAGTGAGGGAGGAAATGAAAGTCTGTCATGCCAACCGTGATTTTAAAACAATTTCCATTTAAATAAACAAACATTTCAAATCATCACTTATGGTTGGCAACACATTAATTTCATAAACACTTGTAAATCACACACATCCGGCTACCCCCATGCTACAATATAATATATGGGTAAACGTCCACCTTTTCATCACAATAATAAATTCTTTTTAACATTAAAAATGTTCTCAAAATAATATAAACAATTTTCAATCAATCACTGTCACACCTTACCCCTTTGTAGGGCATAACATGATTTCGTAGAATACCTAATGAACTACCGAACTTCACCTGCCGATAACTCATTAAGTATCCTACAAGGGATTTTAAAACAATTTTCTTACTTTTGATAAGTGGTGAGCATTTTCTAATTGGTATCAAAACATTCAATTAAAGTTGAAAGCTAGTTGAAATTTTTGGCCCATTTTATTTTTTCGCAAATTTTATAAAAATTTTGGTAGAGTTCCGTCTGTATTTTGAGAAACAGTTCTTCAAATACCTGAAAAAAAGGCACTTCCAACAATTTTTCTCAATAACTTCTTCAAATTCACAATCATCTCAATCATTTTCAATACATTATCAACTTCTAAAATTCAAATCCACCATTTTCAATATCCAACAATCATCAAATACCATTAATGAATTTCATTCAATTCAAACTAAAATACTACCATTCATATTTCATTAATGATAAAATAATTTATATACATCATTGCAAAAATTTACATTAAGAGAAATTCAAACTAAAATTTAATATAAACTTTATGCAAACTTTGTACAAGCTGCTTAAGACCAATGTTTCATATCCATACATTTATGTACATTACATACATCAAAATAAATTTTTACAATCAGGGTATAAAATATACCGGATATAACTTCAGGTTAAGTCGCTCCACAATCCTCAGCAGCTCACTCTGCTGCTCCTCTAGTCTCTAAATCTCCGATAGCAATAACAGCTATTGCTGAGTACTAGGACTCAGTGGTGCACAACATACTAAAATAATCTTTATGTAGAATTTAAATCACATTTATTCAAAAATTGGACTGAACATGAGAATTAAATACAAAACATGAATTATGAGATTTTAGTCCAAACAAGTTCATTTCGAAGTGCCAAAACACATTTCATAAAACCCACAGTTATATCATGCCATTCGAAACAAATATAATCTCAATAGCTAGAGGCTAAGGAGAAGTCACATCACAAGGTTAGCTAGCTCAAATATATGGATATCCATTCAATTTCTTCTTCTACTGGCACACACCTCAACACTTCAGCCAGAGAAGGAATCAAAATTCGAAACTGATTACCCCTACTAGTCATGCTAGTGAGGTGTTCAAATATATGGTCATGATACTGTGGTTTCAAAACTTATCTTAACAATTTGCTAAACATTGCCATTTCAATATACACAAATAACTTTCAACAATTTAAATCAAAAGCATCATAAGAATGTTATAATTCAATATTTTGCATTATTCAAAACAATATATAGAAGACAATTTACAAAAATTATAAGTTGTCCACAAACCTTAAGCGAGTCTCCTCTTGGCCTTGACTCGATTCTTCGGGTTCCTTCCCGGTATTCTTTTCCATTGAAACACATAGTTTCAAAGTGTTTCAGTATCATAACTTAGCATAAATCCAAAAATAAATTTAAATTCACTTTTACCTAGCTCTAATGTGCTAAAATTGATGTTCTTTAAATTTTGTGTTTCAGGGTTACTATTCACTACACTATTCAAGTCAATTTATTGATTTTCTAAGGCTTAATAGGAATGGGAATTCCAACTTCACCCACATACCACATTTTGGCCACTAAATTTGTTGGTTTTGGTTGTTTTCTCAAATTCTAAGTCTTTTAGGCAAATTTGCAAATTTTCAGTTTTGGTGTCTTAAGTTGCACTGTTCCATTGATCACTTTTCTGTTAGAATTTGGCAAAACTTCCTTCATAGAAAATGTTCCCTATTATCTTAAGTTTATTATCCTTTTTGAATCACTCCAATTAGAGTTTTTTAGCTCAAGTTATAGCCATTTAAACCATGGCTGCCAGATTGGACTTAACTCAGATTTCTGGGCAAATTTTGGTTCTGGCAGTTTTAGGTCACCAACTTTGGGTGGCCAAATAACTTGGTTAATGGCATAGTTTGGGTTTGTGTTCTTCATAAAAGTTTTAGGTCTATATCTCATCTATCCACTGGTAAAATTTCAAGTCATTTAAACCTGCCTAGCTTATGTTATGGCCAAATGAACAAACACTATTCATTTGGTTAGTTTGTACAGGGCAGACTGAGAATTTTCGGATTTGGTCAATTTGGTCACTAGGTTTTGGTCACTTTTTGGGCATGATTCCTAAATGAAAATTGTGTCATTTAGTGTCTATTTTCATTCCCAATTGGTCTCATACCAATTGGACTTGTAAATTATCAATTTTGGTCCCTCAAAGGGACCTTGGTCCAGCTGCCTGTAGCTTGACCACATTGAATCCGAATTTGCTTTTGGTTCAAACATTTCTAACATACTTCATTTGGTCACAAATGACCATTTCTCACTTCAAACTAGGTCAAAGACATCATTTACCAATTTCTCACATTTTTGTCTCTAAACCCTAAGTGTCCAAAACCCTAACTTACTAAATTGTTGCAATTAACCAAATCTAAGCATATCAATCTCACTACCACATTCATACAAGCTTGCCTAACATATTAAATTCAATCAAAACATAAGCATATGCATAGTAACCCTGGCTGGCCAAATTTTTAGTTTGGTCCTCCATAAATGTTTTTATTTCATTTTAAGTTTATTCCTAAGTTAGTTGAACTAAACACACAAAGTATAAACTGAATTTTTTAAACTTAAATCACTAACCTTAATTTGGATGTTCCCTTCAATTTCCTCTTTTTCTTCCTTCTTTCTTTGCTAAATCTCCTTCTAAGTGAGGGTGGTAAGGTTTTATGAAGTAATAATGGGAGAAATTAGGGTTTAGTAGGGATTTAAAAGCTTGAAGCAAGCTTTAATGGAGTTTTAGAAATGGAGAGGGAGAGTGAGAGTGAGGCGGCAACTTAGGGAAAGAAGAAGAAGACTTTTATTTTTCTTTTCTTTTCTTTTCTTTTCTTTTCTTTTTTATGTCTTAGGAAGACCATAAATCAATTTAATAAAATTTATTAATTATAATCTTTATGGCATCATGCATAATGTCATGCATGATGTCATCTCCCTTCACTTTTTCATTTTCTTTTTTTTTTCTATTAGTTCTTTAATTTAATTTCTGACTCTGAAATTTTCTTTTCTCCAATTTTATTTGACAATTACGTCAGGAGTAAGCTCTCGAGGTCAATTGACCATATCGCCCCTTGCCGGTTCAACCCTGTTTGCAAATAATTTAATATTTCTTTCGGCTCCCTGACCTAATTATTTGACTGGCTTAATAACCTTTTTCTATGATTTTCTCTTTTCCACTGTGTTCGTAATAGTCTTAAGGACTGCGGCATCACATTTTACGGTTCAAAATTTGAGTTTAAATCGACTTCGTAGTCCTTCTCGAGAAGGTTACCCATCGCTGTGACTCTCGGCTCTTTTAACTTCTTATGTTATGTTTTTCTTATTTATACTTAACTAATTGACAATTACTAATTATTTGTGTTTATGGCTTATCTAGTTGTCTTAAGTGTGGTTCTAATCCCCTTAATTGTCTGGACCAACTCCGGTCACCGGAACAGTGAAATATACCAGGCTATACAAATAGGGGTGATCCCAACACATCTTTCTGATCACCCTGATCTTCTCTTCAGTTTGCTGAACAATTTCGTGTCTAATCATCTTTCTTTCACCCACGTCATCCCAACACAACGGGGTTTTACACTTTCTGGCATACAAAGCTTCATATGGAGTTATCCCAATGCTTGATTGGTAGCTGTTATTGTAAGCAAACTCAATCAAAGGCAAGTGTGTGTCCCAACTGCCCTCAAATTCAGTCACACAAGCCTGTAGCATGTCCTCCAAGATCTGAATTACCCTCTTAGACTGGCCATCTGTCTGTGAGTGAAATGCAGTATTAAAGTTCAATCTAGTTCTTAGGGCTCCCTGAAGACTACCCCAGAATCTAGAAGTGAACCTAGGATCTCTGTCTGATACGATGGATACTGGCACTCCATGTAGTCTCACAATTTCATCAATGTACAACCTGGCCAATCTTTCTAAACTGTAGTCCATTTGAACTGGTAGAAAATGAGTAGACTTAGTCAGTCTGTCAACAATGACCCATACTACATCATGACTCTTCTGTGTCCTCGAAAGTCCCATCACAAAATCCATCGTTATTCTCTCCCATTTCCATTCCGGTACTGGTAGTGGATGTAACAACCTAGCGGGTACTTGATGCTCTGCCTTCACTTGCTGACAAGTTAGGCATTTGGAAACAAACTCTGCCACATCTCTTTTCATACCCATCCACCAGTAATGCTCTTTTAGCCCTCTATACATTATTGTGCCACCAGGGTGCATGGCAAAAGGAGACTCATCTGCTTCCTTCAAAATGATCTGCCTCAAATCAATATCATTAGGAACACATATTCTGCTCTAGTATAGCAGTAGACCATCATCTTTGATTGAGAATTCTGGTTTCTTGCCCTGCCGGACTTCTTCCAATAGCTTCTGATACTTCTGATCATTCTGAGCAGCCATTCTGATCTGATCAATCAACACTAGCTGTACATGCTATGCAACTATTGTCTGCCCATCATCATTAATCTCTAAGCTGGCATGCAATGATCTTAACTCATGTACCATAGACAAAGGAGTAACCCGTAGACTTGCCATAGTCTTGCGACTTAAGGCGTCAGCCACAACATTAACTTTCCCTGGCTGATAGTCTATCAGACAATCATAGTCTTTTACTAACTCTAACCATCTCCTCTGTCTCAAATTCAACTCTTTCTGGGTGCCCAAATACTTCAAACTCTTATGATCTGTGTAAATGTAGCATTTCTCCCCATACAAATAATGTCTCCAGATCTTAAGAGCAAACACAATAGCTGCAAGCTCCAAATCATGCATTGGATAATTCCTTTCATGTGGTTTTAGTTGGCGTGATGCATAGGCAATGACATTTCGATCTTGCATCAATACACAGCCTAACCAATTGTGAGAAGCATCACTATAAACTGTATATTCTTTACCCATAGTAGGTAAAGTAAGGACTGGAGCTTCAGTCAAACATTTCTTCAATTCATCAAAACTCTGTTGGCATTTATCCGTTCACTGAAATTTCACATCTTTTCGAAATAGCTTAGTCAATGGAGATGCCAACATGGAGAATCCCTTCACAAATCGACGGTAGTATCTAGCTAAACCTAGAAAGCTACGAATCTCTGTGATATTTCTGGGTGGCCTCCAATTAAGGACAGCTTCTATCTTACTTAGATCTACCTTAATGCCATCTTCTGACACTACATGCCCTAAGAAAGATATTTCCTTTAGCCAAAATTCACACTTCGACAATTTGGCGTATAGCTGTTTCTCCCTCAAAGTCTATAGTACAATCCGCAGATGTCTATCATGCTCTTCTGCATTCCTCGAATAGACCAATATACCATCAATAAATACCACAACAAATTGGTCGAGGTATGGTATGAAGATAGTGTTCATCAGATCCATAAAAGCAGCCGGAGCATTAGTTAACTCAAATGGCATAACCAAGAACCCATAATGGCCATAGCGGGTTCTGAAGGCAGTTTTAGGAATACTCTGCTCTTGCACTTTCAGCTGATAATAACCTGATCTTAGGTCAATTTTGGAGAACACGGCTGCACCCCTCAACTGATCAAACAAGTCATCAATGCGGGGCAATGGATATCTATTCTTTATTGTCACCTTATTTAACTGCCGATAATCAATACACAAGCAGAGAGTGCCATCCTTCTTCTTTACAAACAACACCGGCGCTCCCCAAGGTGACACATTAGGAGGATAAAGCCCTTATCAAGTAGCTCTTGCAACTGTACTTTCAACTCTTTCAATTTTGCTGGTGCCATTCTATATGGCGTTATGGAGATTGGGTCCACACTAGGCATAACATCAATTTCAAACTGCACCTCTCTTTCTAGAGGTAATCCCTGTAATTCATCAGGAAACACATCTGGAAAGTCACACACAGTAGGGATGTCCCTCAATGCTGGACTTTCCACTTGGGTGTCTATCACATGTGCCAAGTATGCTTTACACCCCTTTCTGATCATCCTTCTGGCTAGTGCAATCGGAATGATGTTTGATGGCAGTAAATGCCTCTCCCCATGTATTATCACATCACCGTATGGCGTGATGCCTGGCTAACCAATCCATGCCCAAGATAATATCATAATCTCTGAAGGGAATTTCAATCAAATCCGACAGAAAAACATGTCCTTGGATCACCAAAGAACAGTCTCTATAGATTCTGTTGACTCGAACCTCTTGTCCTAATGGACTAGTTACTAGTACTTCAAAACCCATTTGGACACATGGAACAGCAAGTGAACTGACTATGCTAGCACTAACATATGAATGGGTTGAACCCGAATCAAACAACACAAATACTTCTTGATCAGAGATAGAAAATGTACCAGCTACCACATCGGAAGTCTCAGCCTCTTCTCGCTGTCTCATCGTGTAGACTCTGGCTGACGCACTTCCTTGTATTGACTGACCAACAGTACCCTGAGTGCCAGAAGCAGTGCCTCTACCTCTACCTCTTCCTCTGCCAACTGATTATGAACCTCTGGGAGCAGGACTCTGAATAGATCCTTTGGCAGTAGTAGGAGCTGGACCGTATCTCGAGTCACTAGTGCAGTCTTTAGCAAGATGGCCCTTGCCTCCATAGTTAAAGCAGGCTCCTGTAGCCCAATAGCATTCTCCCCCATGAATCTTGCCACAAGTGTCACAGGGGTGCGCAGGATATGAACCTCTACTCAACTGCTGACCAGACCTAGGGGGTCTCTGTCCAGAGAATCGGCCCCTTCCAAATCTTCCACCTCGACCTCTACTAGCTCCACTAAATTTCTTCTTCTTTCCAGAGGTAACACCAGAACTTCATTTAACTGATTTTTCCTCTTTGTCTTTGTAACACCCTCCCCGTAGCAACTCCGTACATTCTACTGTTCCGGTGACCGGTATCGGTCCGGACAGCTAGAACGTCCGAAAAAATATTTAAACTAAAGTCAGGAACCATAATTAACTCAAATATTAATAAGAAAAATTTAGTAAAAATTTTAGAAATAAAATACAACCAAGTAAAACGAGCCGGTGCCCAAGCGATGGGTAACCGGAGGGAAGTTGCGGTTCTCGCAACGAGGAGCCCTAGACCCGGGGGAAAAATTATGAAATAATTTTTGGGACTCCAGAGAAGGGTTATTGAGGTTCCCATGGCATTAGAATGCCAAGAAAATACCTAGAAAAATTTTTCTATCGGTACAGACAATTTTGGCCCGTTGAGCCAAACGGAGGGCATTTTGTTCATTTCGCCTTCAGAGGTGATTTTTGTCCGACTTGTCCATTTAAGTAAATAATTATTATGATCTAAAATGTGAATAAATATTGTTGAAAATTGAATTGAAAATGATTAGAAAAGAAAAGGAAAGAAAAATCCATAAAAAGCAATTTATGACATCTTTATGATGTCACTTACAAGTCCCCACCAATTGCATTCAAACAAGCATTTTTAAAACACTTAAAAGAGACTAAAAAATGGACTAAAGGGAAAGAAAAACGTGAGCAACAGCCATTCTTCTTCTTCTTCACCAAAACGTGACTTTCCCCTCCCTCCATTGATGAGCTTGGCAAGCTCATGAAGCCCTAAACTCCCACTATATTTCCTCAAGTTCTCAACACAAAAATTTATTCTAGAAGCTTGCTAAGGTGTTTGGGAGCAAAAGGGAGAAGAGAAATTAAAGTTGGCAAGCTTGGAGATTCTTCAAGTTGAGGTTAGTCCTACAATCTCATTTTCCTTCTTTTAAATTCTAGTTAGAACATTTTTGAGCTAAGAAATCTTAAGGAATTGAAGTAAATTACATGTGTTAAGGGTACCTTCAATTTTCAGCAGCCCTATGGAAGATTGAGTTTGATTGTTTAATAAACTTATAGTGGCTGGAAATGAGGGTTAAGGTATTAAAATGCATGGATATTGAACTAAGTATGTAATTAAGGTTTATGAGTAAATTGATTTGGATATTAGGGTTTGGAAAGGTGAAAGTGTGACTTGGCTTAGGAAATTGTTAGAGAGCATTTTAATGGTCAATTAGTGACCATTTTAGGTAATTTGAACAACAAATGGACAGAAAAATGAGATTGCAAAGTGAGGATTGCAGGCTGCCCTAGGACAGCAGCATAGGGACTGAAAATTCAGTCCCTTTGCACTGCCATAACTTGGGCTGTGTTAGTCCAATTGATGTTTGGCCAATTGGACATGAAACTAGGCTTATAATGGCACATTTTTGCTGAAGAAACCATGCCCAAAAGACCAAAGCAAGAGGACCAAAACTTGGCCCCAATCCGGAACCCTGAAACTGCCTCTGCAGAAATGACCAAATGAACAGTGTTCATTTGGCCATAACTCACTGTAGATTTGGTCAATTGAACTGAAATTTTTATAGCAACAAGTTAAGACATAGACAAACAACTTTCATGAAGAAACCTACCCCAAATTATGACCAGAACCTAACCCAAATGGCAGTCACATTTACTGTTCAAACCTGCAACTCTGCAGATTTTCATTTGAGCAGCAATGTTTGGAGGACTATAACTCTCTCTAGAAAACTCGGATTTAGGCGATTCTTGAACCGATGGAAACTTAAGGTATGGTAGAACATTTCATAAGAAGAAAGTTAGACCAAATTATGAACTTAACTTGATCATATTACTGACCAAAGTTGAACCAAAAATCTGCCAGACCCAAAATCTCAGCATGAACAGTGCACGTGAACAGTAAATTTATTTTAGCCATAACTTGAGTTACAAAACTCCAAATGGAGTGATTCAAAAAAGGAAATTCAACTAGACAAAATAAGGAACAACTTTTATGTTTTACATTTCTTCAAATTCCAACAGTAACAGTGTCCAATGGAACAGTGAAGTTGACTCACCAAAACTGAAAATTCTGCTTGTGTTGGTTTAAACTTAGAAATGGTATTAACACTTAATGCCAACAAGTTTTGAATGCCAAATGTGGTATATTGGGAGTGCCAAAGTCAATGTACATATTTTCTATCCAAAAGTCAACATTTTTGTTGACCAATGAGGTGAATAGTGACACCAAAACCAAAAATTAGCAATTTTGCCAAAATGACCTAAGCTTTGAGAAAGTGACCAAAACTAACAAGTTTTAAATGCAAAATGGGGTACATTGGGAGTGTTAAAACCAATGCACCTATGTTCTATGCAAAAGTCAACTTTTTGTTGACTATTGAAATGAATAGTGACATAAAAAAAACTTGAAATTCAAATTAATTGAAGAATTCAAAAGTATCAAATGCCCTAGTAGGCCTAATGTGATTGGTTTGGATAGGTTGGCATGCCAATAGGGTTCTGATAGCAGTACTGCGTATGATATATGGCTTCATTGCCATTCTGTGATGTGATAGCCTATGGCTATACTGATTATGATGTTTTACTTGGCTTTATGCCTTATTGCTTATATGGCTTATTAGCCATTCTGTTTACCTGCCGGGAGACACATTGTGACCGATGGTGTGACGGCGAGTACACGTACCCGGTGCTAGTTACCCGTTTATCCAGTCCGGTCAATTTGTATAGGTTACTTGGGCATGGAAAAGTATAACTGTAATTGAACTGATTGTTAAAGAAAATACGAAAACTAAATATCAGGAATGATTACGATAGAATACAAAGAAACTTAAAAGTCATGAGGAAGTTAATATCATAAAACAATATTAGCCCTCGACTAAACACTAAGTTGGTAATTATTTAGTTCTTATGAACACAATGGCTAAGAAATTATGATTTTTATTTGCATATTATTTCTTTCTATTTTATTATTTGCACCACTAAGCTTTATGCTTAGCGCGTCGCTTTTGCAACGTGTAGGTACTGAAGATTGGACAGAGCGCCAGTAGACTACACAATCGGTAAGGCGATTCACGATTACGCATAGTGTGCGTGTCACCTCACATCGTGATGCATTGGTAGGACGCTAGATGTCATTTTGGTATTTTGTAATTGATTTTATTTTCTCATATGTATTTGAAATTATGTAATATATTTTGATATTCATGTAAATAATGAAAAGTGTGGTTGTAAATGGAAAAGTGAATGTTTATCTATGATATATGCATGGTATCATATGAGATGGATGAATGATTGAGAAATGAATGGTTGACAAATGTTGAGAACTGAAATTGAGAAATATTGATGAGATTTTGATATTGGAGTTTGGAAATGATTGAATGTGAATATTTGAAGTGTTTTTCACAGGTTCCGAAGAACTGTTTTCTCCATTTTTAGCCGGTACTCTGCCGGATTTTCCATAAAATTTTCGGAACCTCAAATAAATTACAAATTCAATAAATGAATTATATTTCATAAGTTATATTCAAAAGGAAGAATAAAAATGAATTAAGATAAAATAGAGTGTTCGGCACACTGAGTGGCATAACTTGCTCGGCTACACTGTAGTCGGGTAAGGGGTGTCACATTTAGGTTATGGCCAAATGAACAGTTACTGTTCATTTGGCTGTCTACTGGGCTCACGATCTGTATCTCCAGTACCTACGCGTGGCAAAAGCAACGCGCTAAGCAATAATGCTTAGTGGTGCAATAGTATAATAAAAGAAAATAGCAGAAAATAAGTATATATAGAATGTGTATGATTTCTTTGTTTGGTATTGGTGTATCCATTATTTCATTATCTTTGTCCACTTTCATTCATTTGGTTGCCCAAGTAACCTACACTAGATGACTGGACTGGATAACGGGTAAACTGGCACTGGGTATCAAGTACCTCGGGCCGTCACACCATCAGTCACATATGCATCTCCCGGTGTGCAACAGAACAGCTAACAAGCTGTGATAACATCAGGCACAAGGCCAAAGCTCAATACAAGGTCAGAATGGCTAAAAGCCATAAAATCACAGAATGGCAAACTACCATGTGCAGTACTGCTAACTGAACCCTATTGGCATGCCAAACTATCCAAACCAATCTTGTTAGGTATACTAGGGCATTTGAAACTTTTAAATTCTTCAATTTGTGAATTTCAAGTTTTGGTGTTACTATTCACCTCATTGGTCAACAAAAATGTTGACTTTTGGATAGACAATATGTACATTGACTTTGGCACTCTCAACATACCACATTTCACGTTTAAAACTTGTTAGAATTGGTCACCATTACCATTTCTAACTTAAAACCAAGAGGGCAGAAAATTTCAGTTTTTGTAGCATAAGTTTACTGTTCCATTAAGCACTGTTGCAGTGGGAATTTGAAGAAATGGAAAACATGAAAGTTGTTTCTTATTTTGTCTAGTTGAATTTCTCTTTTTGAATCACTCCATTTGGAGTTTTGTAGCTCCAGATATGGCCCAAAAACCACAGCTGGCCGGATTGCCAATCTGCAGAATTGACCATATCTACAGTAACATGAACAGTGACTGAAATCACTTTGTTGGATGGGTTTTGGCCATAATTTGGGGTAAGTTCCTTCATGAAAGTTGTTTGTCTATGTCTTAACTTGTTGCTGTAAAAATTTCAGGTCAATTGACCATATCTACAGTGAGTTATGGCCAAATGAACAGTTGGTCATTTCTGTAGGTGCTGTTGCAGGGTATCCGGATTGGGGCCAACTTTTGGTCCTCCTGCTTTGGTCTTTTGGGCATGGTTCCTTCAGCAAAAATGTGCCATTATAAGCCTAGTTTCATGTCCAATTTGCCAAACACCAATTGGACCAACACAGCCAAAGATATGGTAGTCCAAATAGGCTGGACTCACAGCCTCCCTGCTGCTGTCACTAGGCAGCCTACCAAAACACTTTGTAACACTCTAATGCACTTCAAATTATGGTCACTTTACCTCAAATGGTCACTAATTGACCATTAGAATGTTCTTTAACAATTTCATAAGCAAACCCTAATTTTGGTCAAGTCTCCAAGTTCTCAAAATTTAAGTTATGCATTAAACTTACAATTTCAACTTAAATCATGTCCTTAAACATGAATTGAGTAAGAGAGAATAAATTGGGCACTAACCTTAGGAGGGCAGAATTTTCCCTTCAATTTCCTTCACTTTCTTTAATTTTCTTGGCAGCCAAACACTTTCCCAAGAGGTAAAATCAAGTTTTTGTGAAGAAGACTAAAGGTTTTATGGTGATTTTTCAAGAGAATTTCTAGTGAGAAGTTTGGAATAACAATGGTGAAGGGAGAGGGAAGAGAGAAACGGCTGAAGAAGATGTGGAATTACAGAAATTGTTTTCATTTTTTATCATTTTATCTCTTTTTAATTTGGCTTGTTGAGTTGTGATTGGTGGAAGCCTTCCAAATGACATCATGTGATGTCATATTTAGGTTTTTCTTTCATTTTCTTTTCTTCTTTTTGAAGGAACGGAAGCGTGAAAAATACAAGTTTATACCATTGAATTCAAAAATTTTCACCTAGGGTCACATGCATCATGCAAGATTTATTTTTATCTAATTGATTTCAATGATAAACAACATATTAAAACTCTTTTAATATGTTTTTGGATCTGTATTTGCCATTTAAGATTTTAAAATTAATCAGATTAATTTTAGAACCCTAGATTAAATCAAGAACGATTACACTAACCTCTTGATGCACTGCAGCGTGTCTGCGCCTTTGAGATTCGTCTTCAGGACACCAGATGTTGTCCCTCTAGCTTGTCCAGACCAAGAACACCTATGGCAGCCCTTGAACAGCTTCTAAAGCCTTTTCTATTAATTATAAATTCAAGTTCTGCCTTTTAAGAGATTAGAGATGTAAACAGGACACTAGAAACAATTCCTAGTGTTCTTAATTCAAGAGATTGATGGCTAATCTCTTTGAATTGATAAGAGATGAAGAAGAAGAGATAAAAACCCTCAAAGTGGCGTGACAAAGGAGTGTGGCTGCTGGTTGTGTTTTATTTTCTCATAACAACACTTAAATAGCTAGGTTAACACATTAAACCCTTGCCACATGTCACCCTTTAATTAGCTCTAGGTTTAAGTGACCCAATCACATTGTGCCAAGTGTCAAACCTATATTTAATCTTGATTTTAATCATCTTACATGATTAAAAAAACATTTGGCAAGCTTATGTGTTATGCCATGTGTCACCATCTCATGGTGCCACGTGTCACACTGCAAAATGACCAAAATGCCCCTATGTCTTAATTTTGAGTTCTTAACCCAAAATAATTATTTTCTTCTTCTAATTAATTTATATCAAATATAAATTAATTAATTAATCTCTATTAATTAATTTCTCATTAATTAAATTCATATTTAAACACTTTAAATATAAATTTAACTTATATTATACATCTAATAATCTAGATTTGGTTTCAAGTCATGCTAGGGACTTTGCAATCTAATTGCAAACCAAACCTATTTAATTAATCAATTAAACTCTTTAATTAATTAATTAAATCATATTTAATTAGGTGATAACTTGTGTATGTGTGTGACTTACTAGGCTCATCACTAATTGGCAATGAGGCATGATATCAACTCTTAATATCATCAGAACTCTTTCTTACCATAAATTATTTCTCTAAATCATTTTATGAACCTCATAGACCATGGTTAACACCTAGCATAGCATGCCATGGCTACCCAATTAGTAATAAGGTTTACCTTAAATGAACCTATAATCATATGTTACCATGCACTAGAATCTCTTTGTTACAAAATCCCAACTCAAGTTGGAGTCATGGTTTATGTCAAACTCCATTTGCTATGAATATTATGTTCTCTTTTAATTCCAGTTCTTGATTAAAAAGATTTTCTCATCAGAAACTCTTTTCTGAATAAATCTATCTGTCCTGGCCAGGAACTTGAAACATCAAGAACAATTAAATGAACATAGGATTTTATCTCTATTTACTTAGAGGAACAGATTCCATCTTGATCAACACCTACCTCCATATATAACTAGTAGGAGCCAACACATGCCCATATACCCATACACAGTACAAGTATGAAAGCAGTATCAAACTCAAACTACCTATATACAAGATAACTGTGCTATCTCAGGTCTAAAGATTATATGCAATGATATGATTTATGACAAAACATTGACAAGAGTAAACTCCATGTGCTTGTCATAAGTGTCACTGGTTAGACCTACTTATCATTTATAAGTGCCTATCATGTTTGTTATATGGCATGAGACTCACCATTCCATCTTATTTATATCTCATATAAATAACTTGGGAACAAACATGAATACAATCTTTCTGGATAAGTCATGTCCTTATTATGACGTATCCTCGATTGTGAACCTATTTATGATACTTCGTGCTAGAAATATTGTCACTCATATTCTTAACAACTTAAGAATGATATTTCTAACAAAATATCAATGGACCTTTTCTATTACACATAAATATATTATGTAAATGAAAAAGTGGAAATGCCTTTTATTAATAAAAATATGTACAAGATACATACTAAATGATATGCTCTAGGGCATACTACTAACAATCTCCCACTAGCACTAGAGCCATTCATTATAATATCTTAGACCTATCTTCTCAAGATGTCGGTCTAACTGAGTCTGTGACATAGGCTTAGTGAATGGATCAGCTGGATTTTCAGCTGATGCTATTTTCTGCATGGTCGCATCGCCGCCCAACTATTTCTCCGATAATGTGGTAGCGCCTTTCTATGTGTTTGGATTTACGGTGAGACCTTGGTTCCTTAGCTTTGTATGATGCTCCATTATTGTCATAGTGTAGTGGGCTATTGACTCAATGGAAGGAACTCTGTAAGTTCATCACGAACTTCTTTATCCAAATAGCTTCCTTTGCAAGATCGATGCAACAATATACTCACTCGTAGTGGAATCGCGATCGTGCTCTGTTTGGAACTCTTCCAACTAACTGCACCTCCATTACAAATGAACACATATCCAGAGGTAGACTTTCTATCATCGATATCTGATTGGAAATCAGAATCAGTATAACCATCCAATTGCAAGTCTCCACCTCCATAAATCAAGAATAAATCCTTAGTTCTTCTCAAGTACTTAAGAATATTCTTGGACTATCGATGTTCCAAACCTGGATTGGATTGATACCTGCTAGTCAAACTAACAGCATATGCGATATCCGGCCTAGTACACAACATTGCATACATTAAACTTCCAATAGCCGAAGCATCTGGAATCCTGGCCATCTTATCTCTTTCTTCAGGTGTATTTGGAGACATCTCTTTAGAAAGATGGATACCATGTCTCACTGGTAACAATCCTCTCTTGGAATCAAGCATGTTAAACCTCTTTAACACCTTTTCCAAGTATAGACTTTGGGATAAACCAATTATTCTTTTCGCTCTATCTCTATAGATGCAAATCCCAAGAATATAGGTTGCCTCCCCTAAGTCTTTCATGGAAAATGTATTTGACAACCATACCTTTATAGTTGTCAACATACCTGTGTCATTACCCATCAATAGTATGTCATCCACATATAAGACAAGGAAAGTGATAGCACTGTCACTAACCTTCTTATATACACATGGCTCATCCTCATTTTTGATAAAACCAAAGGATTTAATGGCTTCATCAAAACGAATGTTCCAACTCCTCGAAGCTTGTTTCAACCCATAAATGGATCGCTTTAGCTTGCATACCTTGGAACCATCTTGGGATTCAAATCCCTTAGGTTGTTCCATGAAAATGTTTTCTTCAATGTATCCATTGAGAAAAGCTGTTTTGACATCCATTTGCCAAATCTCATAATCATAGTACGCAGCTATTGCTAATAAAATCCTAATTGATTTAAGCATGGCAACAGGCGAGAAAGTCTCCTCATAGTCGATTCCTTGCCTTTGGCGAAACCCTTTCGCTACTAGCCTTGCCTTATAGGTCTCTACCTTTCCATCAGAACCAGTTTTCTTCTTGAAAACCCATTTGTTCCCTATAGGTATAATACCTTCAGGTGGGTCAACATGATCCCAAACTTGACTCTTATACATGGAATCAATCTAGAATTTCATAGCATCAATCCATTTTGAAGAGTCTATATCTGATATAGCTTCTTCATAGGTAAGTGGATCATCTCCATGATCTACTTCTTCATGAGTAGACAACTCTTGTTCTTCTTCATGAAGAAAACCATATCTCACTGGTGGGTGAGATACCACAGTTGTTCTACGAGGAACAGTGTAGATGTTTCATCAACGGGTATTGGTTGACTAGATGGATCTATATCCATCGATGCATTGGTTGGTCAGAATTCTCCAATTCTAACTCTATTTGCCTTCCTTTGCCTCCTTCTTGAACAAACTGTTGTTCAAGAAATGTGGCATCTCTACTTATCACAACCTTTTGTGAAGTAGGCAAATAAAAATAATATCCAAAACTATCTTTTGGATATCCAACAAATCGACCTTTTTCTGATCTGGTCTCCAATTTATCAGTGTTCAGCTTTTTGATATAAGCTGGACAACCCCAATTCTTAACATGCTTAAGACTTGGTTTTCTTCCATGCCATATCTCATAAGGTGTGGAAGAAACTGATTTTGATGGAATCCTATTCAGAATATACAAAGCTGATTCTAATGCAAATCCCCAAAAGGAGATTGGCATATCGGTATAGCTCATCATACTACGTACCATATCCAATAGGGTACGATTTCTCCTTTCAGATACACCATTCAGCTGTGGCGTTCCTGGAGGAGTCAGCTGAGAAACAATGCCATGCTCTCTCAAGTATTCATCAAATTCAGTACTCAAATATTCACCTCCACGATCTAATCGAAGAGCTTTAATATTCTTTCCTGTTTGATTTTCTACTTCAGATTTAAATTCTTTGAACTTTTCAAAAGATTCATGTTTGTATTTCATCAAATACAAATACCCAAACCTTGATTTATCATCAGTAAAGGTAATAAAATAATGAAAACCCCCTCTAGCCATTTCTTTAAATGGACCACATACATCACTATGTATTAGCTCCAAAATATTTTCAGCTCTTAGCCCTTGTCCAACAAAGGGTGATCTAGTCATTTCACCCTGAAGGCAAGATTCACAAGTTGGAGTAGGCTCAGAGCCCAATGAGGAGAGAATACCCATTTTCTCCGGTTTGCAATCCTATCTTCTGCAACATGACATAACCTTAAGTGCCAAATATATTTTGAACTTGAGTTGGTTTTCACCATGGCATTGCATTCTTTTAGATCACTTGCATTCAATTTGTGTTTGTCATTATTATCCAAATAATAAAGACCATCATTCATATAACCCGAACCAACATATTTATTTCCAAAATAAATATTGGAAACATCATCGATGTTGAAATTCATAGCAATTTCTAGTCAAACTAGATATAGAAATGATGTTCTTAAAAGCATCAGTACATATAAAATATTATACAAACACACAACATGTCCAAACATGTAAAAAGATTTAGATCCTATGGCTAAAGCTTCAACAGTTGAGCCATTGCCAATCCGGACTCTAATAACTTGAGAACACACGCTGCTACTATTTGCTAGTTCCTGCATATCATTAGAAATGTGAGCGGCACCGTATCTAAAACCCAAGCTGTAGATGAACTAGGAGTATCATCGGAAGCAAAATAACAAGATATGGACATACCTTCTGAAGGTGTATCCTTCTTGTCCTTGAGAGAAGCAAGATACTGCAGGCGGTTCCTTTTCCATGCCCATCCTTTTGGCGGTGGAAACACTTTCCTTTGCCACCATCGACTTTAGTCTTCCTTTTACATTTAGCTATTTTCTTGGAAGGACCAGAATCGAGGTTTCTTTTTCTTATTGCCCTTCTTCTTGTTGGACTTTCCAGTAGAAGAAGATGCAACCAAAGCTACCTCTTTTCCTTTATTGCCTGGCATATTCTTTTGGGCAATAACCAGCATGTTGAGTAAACCAGCTAAGGTGCATTCCTGTTTAGTCATATGGAAATTTGTCACAAAATTCCCAAAAGATTCAGGAAGGGACTGAAGGATCAAATCCGTCTGTAGTTGGAAATCCATGTTAAAGTCAAGATGTTCCAACTGCTCAATCATCCGAATCATCTTGTGGACATGATCCCCAACATTCTGTCCCTCAGACATCCTCATACAGAATAGCTGTCTAGATATCTCATACCTAGCATTCTTGCTGTGCTCACCATATAACTCTTGTAGGTGAAGGAGGATCTCACTCGCACTCTGCATGTTCTCATGTTGCTTCTGTAACTCATTACTCATGGAAGCAAGCATGTAACACTTAGCTCTCATATCATGCTCCTTCCACTTGTCCAAAGTATCATGTTCCTCTTGTGTGGCCTCTGGAGGTAAGGGACCAGGAACATTTGAATCTAGAACATATCCTATATGTTCAAGGTTCAGGACAAGTTTTAAATTTCTTAGCCAATCAGACAGATTAGGTCCTGTCAACCTATTGTGATCAAGTATGCTTGCAAGGATATTGGATGGTGGTGGTTGTTTTGTGCTCATTTTTATCAGAAAATTAACTACAGAAAATAACCAGATTAAGTAGTAAATGTATCATGTAATTAACCAAAATGATTATGGTATTTTAATCAAATTGGTCCTCCCACTAACTTAGCGAATCCTACACTTCCAAAGTAGAAAACGAAAATCCTAGTTGGATGGATTTCTAGTGGGTGATTGAATTCTTATAATTCTATTGATCATCCTCAGGTACATCCATTATTGGAATTACAATAAACTATAAGTGAGCAACTCTTTGCCCATCACATCTCATGTGCGGTTCAATCCTTTACCTAGCCCCTAATGCTCAAAATCTCAGGTACATCCATTATTGACTTATCTTGCATTAGTTAAGTTGATCCCATTGAGCCAGTAATTATGCAAATAATTTTAATGTCCTCAGGTACATCCAATATTGGCCACTAAACCATTTACATATTTACAACATCTCATGCTTAACAATTATTCTTAAGAAAATCTCTTAAATAAATTGCATCTTATGCAACTATTTAAAATTTCTTAAAATAATTGCCCCAATGGAGGGCCTATGTTATAATTACTTTAATTATAGCATTTCCAACTTAATCATTTGTTTGGAAGATTTTATGGTCATTATATTTACTATTAAGGTCTCACTTTGCACATTATCCATTTAGCATGCATATATCATATAATTGCATAGATTCCCATACATCTCATGCATTCATGGATAAGCAGTAAATATGGTATGATCATGGACTTTCTAAGGGATTCAATTCTGAGCCACCAAGAATTGAATCAGGGCATTCCTAGGTGCATTTTATTCATTCATTTTACAAGAGTTGCTGAAGGAGTACATAATCAACACTTGATCTTGAATTCCTCCCACTGGTCCCACCAATGCTCTTGACCTCCTTGAACTTCTTGCAATCCAATATTACATAGTAATCCTTGGCATACCAAGGCGAATTTACAAGAACTTAAATAAATGAAATTACAACCCAAAAATTATTACAAACTTAATAATACATGCCCAAAATAAATTAAAATAAATTAATTAATTTACAATCCCAAAGAAACATAAAAGAAATAAATCCAATCACATTGGTCTTTTATAGTTCATGATCATCCATCATGCATATCACTATTTAACAATTAAATAAAACATACATACTTAAATTAAATTGAATATCTCATATTCAACTTAAAAATCCAGATTTGAATATGATTCAAATAAATTTAAAAATTCAGATTTGAATCTCATTCAAACAAATTTAAAAATTCAGATTTGAATCACATTCAAACAACTTCAAAAATTCAGATTTGAATCACATTCAAACAATTTTTAAAAAATTAGATTTGAATCACATTCAAATATTTTTTAAAAAATCATATCTGAATTTTATTCAATCAATTTTAAAAAATCAGATTTAAATATGATTCAAGCAACTTTAAAAATTCAGATTTGAATCACATTCAAACAACTTTTAAAATTCAGATTTGAATCACATTCAAACAATTTTTAAAATTCTGATTTGAATCATAATTTAATTGTGTGATAGAAACTACTAATTAAACACTTTAATTAGTCAAAGAATAGGCCTTAGATCATACAACAATTGCAGAATTAAAAGCCAAACCTTAAACCACCCATGGAAGCCAAACCATGCGCACCATTGATGGTGTTTTTTCAAGTATGCCGCCAACTTGCTTTGCAACCAGCAATGAACTTTTGATCTCATGATCAAACACACAATTAAATCATATAATCAACAATCTAAATGGCAAATATAGTGGCTCTGATACAAATTGAAGGAACGGAAGCGTGAAAAATACAAGTTTATACCATTGAATTCAAAAATTTTCACCTAGGGTCACATGTATCATGCAAGATTTATTTTTATCTATTTGATTTCAATGATAAACAACATATTAAAACTCTTTTAATATGTTTTTGGATCTGTATTTTCCATTTAAGATTTTAAAATTAATCAGATTAATTTTAGAACCCTAGATTAAATCAAGAACGATTACACTAACCTCTTGATGCACTGCAGCGTGTCTGCGCCTTTGAGATTTGTCTTCAGGACACCAGATATTGTCCCTCTAGCTTGTCCACACCAAGAACACCTATGGCAGCCCTTGAACAGCTTCTAAAGCCTTTTCTATTAATTAGAAATTCAAGTTCTGCCTTTTAAGAGATTAGAGATGTAAACAGGACACTAGAAACAATTCCTAGTGTTCTTAATTCAAGAGATTGATGGCTAATCTCTTTGAATTGATAAGAGATGAAGAAGAAGAGATAAAAACCCTCAAAGTGGCGTGACAAAGGAGTGTGGCTGCTGGTTGTGTTTTATTTTCTCATAACAACACTTAAATAGCTAGGTTAACACATTAAACCCTTGCCACATGTCACCTTTAATTAGCTCTAGGTTTAAGTGACCCAATCACATTGTGCCAAGTGTCAAACCTATATTTAATCTTGATTTTAATCATCTTACAAGATTAAAAAAATATTTGGCAAGCTTATGTGTTATGCCATGTGTCACCATCTCATGGTGCCACGTGTCACACTGCAAAATGACCAAAATGCCCCTGTGTCTTAATTTTGAGTTCTTAACCCAAAATAATTATTTTCTTCTTCTAATTAATTTATATCAAATATAAATTAATTAATTAATCTCTATTAATTAATTTCTCATTAATTAAATTCATATTTAAACACTTTTTAAATATAAATTTAACTTATATTATACATCTAATAATCTAGATTTGGTTTCAAGTCATGCTAGGGACTTTGCAATCTAATTGCAAACCAAACCTATTTAATTAATCAATTAAACTCTTTAATTAATTAATTAAATCATATTTAATTAGGTAATAACTTGTGTATGTGTGTGACTTACTAGGCTCATCACTAATTGGCAATGAGACATGATATCAACTCTTAATATCATCAGAACTCTTTCTTACCATAAATGATTTCTCTAAATCATTTTATGAACCTCATAGACCATGGTTAACACCTAGCAGAGCATGCCATGGCCACCCAATTAGTAATAAGGTTTACCTTAAATGAACCTATAATCATATGTTACCATGCACTAGAATCTCTCTGTTACAAAATCCCAACTCAAGCTGGAGTCATGGTTTCTGTCAAACTCCATTTGCTATGAATATTATGTTCTCTTTTAATTCCAGTTCTTGATTAAAAAGATTTTCTCATCAGAAACTCTTTTCTGAATAAATCTATCTGTCCTGGCCAGGAACTTGAAACATCAAGAACAATTAAATGAACATAGGATTTTATCTCTATTTACTTAGAGGAACAGATTCCATCTTGATCAACACCTACCTCCATATATAACTAGTAGGAGCCAACACATGCCCATATACCCATACACAGTACAAGTATGAAAGCAGTATCAAACTCAAACTACCTATATACAAGATAACTGTGCTATCTCAGGTCTAAAGATTATATGCACTGATATGATTTATGACAAAACATTAACAAGAGTAAACTCCATGTGCTTGTCATAAGTGTCACTGATTCGGCCTACTTATCACTTATAAGTGCCTATCATGTTTGTTATATGGCATGAGACTCACCATTCCATCTTATTTATATCTCATATAAATAACTTGGGAACAAACATGAATACAATCTTTCTGGATAAGTCATGTCCTTATTATGAAGTATCCTCGATTGTGAACCTATTTATGATACTTCGTGCTAGAAATATTGTCACTCATATTCTTAACAACTTAAGAATAATATTTCTAACAAAATATTAATGGACCTTTTCTATTACACATAAATATATTATGTAAACGGAAAAGTGAAAATGCCTTTTATTAATAAAAATATGTACAAGATACATACTAAATGATATGCTCTAGGGCATACTACTAACACTTTTCTCTACTCATTTTCAATTTAATTTTTAGCAATATTTATTCATATTTTAGATCATAATAATTATTTACTCAACTGGACAAGTCGGCCAAAAATCACCTCCGAAGGTGAAATGTCCAAAATGCCCTCCGTTTGGCTCAACGAGCCAAAATTGTCTGTACCGATTGAAAAATTTTTCTAAATATTTTCTTGGCATTCTAATTCCATAGGAACCTCAATGACCCTTCTCTGGAGTCCCAAAAATTATTTTATGAATTTTCTCTCGGGTCTAGGGCTCCTAGTTGCGAGAACCGCAACTTCCCACTGGGTTACCCATCGCTTGGGCATCGGCTCATTTAACTTGGTTGTATTTTATTTCTAAAATTTTTACTAAATTTTTCTTATTAATATTTGAGTTAATTATAGTTCCTCACTTTAGTTTAAATATTTTTTCGGACGTTCTAGCTGTCCGGACCGACACTGGTCACCGGAACAGTAGAATATACGGAATTGCTACTGGGAGGGTGTTACAGGTATGAGACCAATTGGGAATGAAAATAGACACTAAATGACAGAATTTTCATTTAGGAATTATGCCCAAAAAGTGACTAAAACCTAGTGAACAAATTAACCAAATCCAGAAATTCTCAGTCCGCCCTGTACAAACTGACCAAATGAATAGTGTTTGTTCATTTGGCCATAACATGAGCTAGGCAGGTCTAAATGACCTAAAATTTTACCAGTGGACAGATGAGATATAGACCTAAAACTTTCATGAAGAACATAAACACAAATTATGTCATTAACCAAGTCATTTGGCCACTCAAATTCGGTGACCTAAAACTGCCAGAACCAAATTTGCCTAGAAATCTTGGTTAAGTCCAATCCTGTAGCCATGGTTCAAATGGCTATAACTTAAGCTAAAAAACTCCAATTGGAGTGATTCAAAAATGAGAATAAACTTAAGACAATAGGGAACATTTTCTATGAAGGAAGTTTTGCCAAATTCTAACAGAAAAGTGACCAATGGAACAGTGCAACTTAAGACACCAAAACTGAAAATTTGCAAATTTGCCTAAAAGACTTAGAATTTGAGTAAACAACCAAAACCAACAAATTTAGTTACCAAAATGTGGTATGTGGGTGAAGTTGGAATTCCCATTCCTATTAAGCCTTAAAAAATTAACAAATTGACTTGAATAGTGTAGTGAATAGTAACCCCGAAACACAAAATTTAAAGAATGTCAATTTTAGCACATTAGAGCTAGGTAAAAGTGAATTTAAATTTATTTTTGGATTTATGCTAAGTTATGATACTAAAACACTTTGAAACTATGTGTTTCAGTGGAAAAGAATACCAGAAAGGAACCCGAAGAATCGAGTCAAGGCCAAGAGGCGACTCGCTTAAGGTTTGTGCACAACGTATAATTTTTGTAAATTATCTTCTGCATATTGTTTTGAATAATGTGAAATATTGAATTATAACATTCTTATGATGCTTTTGATTTAAATTGTTGAAAGTTATTTGTATATATTGAAATGGCAATGTTTAGCAAATTATTAAGATAAGTTTTAAAACCACAGTATCATGACCATATATTTGAACACATCACTAGCATGACTAGTGGGGGTAATCAGTTTCGAATTTTGATTCCTTCTCTGGCTGAAGTGTTGAGGTGTGTGCCAGTAGAAGAAGAAATTGACTGGATATCCATATATTTGAGCTAGCTAGCCTTGTGATGTGACTTCTCCTTAGCCTCTGGCTATTGACATTATATTTGTTTCGGATGGCATGATATAACTGTGGGTTTTATGAAATGTGTTTTAGCACTTCGAAATGAAATTTTCTGGACTAAAATCTCATAATTCATGTTTTGTATTTAATTCTCATGTTCAGTCCAATTTTTGAATAAATGTGATTTAAATTCTGCATAAAGATTATTTTAGAATGTTGTGCACCACTGAGTCTTAGTACTCAGCGAAAGCCGTTATTGCTGTCGCAAATTTAGAGACTAGAGGAGCAGCAGAGTGAGCTGCTGAAGATTGTGGAGCGACTTACCCTAAAGTTATATCGGGTTTATTTTATGCCCTGATTGTAAAAATTTATTTTGATGTATGTAATGTACATAAATGTATGGACATGAAAAATTGGTCTTGAGCAGCTTGTACAAAGTTTGTATAAAGTTTATATTAAATTTTAGTTTGAATTTCTCTTAATGTAAATTTTTGCAATGATGTATATAAATTATTTTATCATTAATGAAATATGAATGGTAGTATTTTATTTTGAATTGAATGAAATTCATTAATGGTATTTGATGATTGTTGGATATTGGAAATGGTGGATTTGAATTTTGGAAGTTGATAATGTATTGAAATTGATTGAGATGATTGTGAATTTGAAGAAGTTATTGAGAAAAATTATTGGAAGTGCCTTTTTTTCAGGTATTTGAAGAACTGTTTCTCAAAATACAGACGGAACTCTACCAAAATTTTTATAAAATTTGCGAAAAAATAAAATGGGCCAAAAATTTCAACTAGCTTTCAACTTTAATTGAATGTTTTGATACCAATTAGAAAATGCTCACCACTTATCAAAAGTAGGAAAATTATTTTAAAATCCCTTGTAGAGTACTTAATGAGTTATCGGTAGGTGAAGTTGAGTTATCGGTAGGTGAAGTTCGGTAGTTCATTAGGTATTCTACGAGATCATGTTATGCCTTACAGAGGGGTAAGGTGTGACATGTTTTATTGGTATCAGAGCAAAATTTTTGAATTATGTTTTAACTTGAGAATTTGTGTCTTTCCTTGTTAAGTACAACTGCTCAATGTCCATATTTGTTACATACAGTGCATTACATCATAAATATGAACTAACAGAGGGAAATCTCCATATGTTATTTGTTCAGGAGATACCCTAATTTCAGACTGAAATGGAAGAAGGGGATCGCTCAGTCGAGCAATCTGTTGAAGCTGAGGCATAAGGGGAAGCCCCAGCTTTACAGAATGTTAGTGGATCAGTAGCACCAGCCCCACAAATGCTGCAGTTTCCTGCATAGTTCGTACAGCAGATGGCTGCGATGTTTCAACAAATGGCTGGGGGTATGCCTACTCAAGCCCCACCCCAGACACCTATGGCACAACCACTACCTCTAGTTAGACAGTATGATAAGTTATTGAAGTATAAGGCTACAGAATTTAAGGGTATAGTAGACCCGCTTGAGGCAGAGCAATGGCTTGAAAGGATGGATAGAGTATTTAAGAAGCTGCACTGCCAAGATGAGCTGAAGTTTGAATACTCTGTGTCACTACTGCAAGGGGATGTGTATGATTGGTGGAAGACCATCCCCCACAGCTTAGCTGAACCACCAGTACTGACCTGGGATGACTTCATCAGAGAATTCAGACAAAAATACGTCCTAGATGCATATGTGGATCAAAAGTTACAAGAGTTTCTGAGTCTGAAGCAAGGGAGTAAATCAGTGGCAGAGTATGAGAGAGAGTTCTCCCGCTTAAATCACTATGCTGGGAGTCTCCTTTCTACTAGCAAGGCAAGATGCAAGAGATTTGAGACTAGTTTGAAGCCCAGTTTAAGAATGCAAGTAGTGGGATTCAGACATAGCAATTTTTCAGAACTCATGTCTCAAGCACTCGAGCTAGAAAGGATTGAATCAAAAGCGACCCAAACAAAAGAAAAATCAGAAAAAGTTGAAAAATCAGAGAAAGACTGTCACATCCCGACTTAGCGGGCCCCAGCTCAAGCCCCTCTCTGGGTGGCCATCTTGCCGGCGTACCCCCCTAGAGGCCGGTGGTGCGACTCACAAGGTACTGTCCGCTCTGGTGGAGTTCAATCCCGCCGCCTGTGAGCTAGGATTGAACCCTTATCACCTCACGGGTTTGCAGCCTCTTACCAATTGGTAAGAGGCGAAGCAAACCCGTGAGGTGATAAGGGTTCGAATCCTAGCTGCAGGCGAAGGGATTGAACTCCACCAGAGCGACAAGACTGTGAGTCTCACCGCCGGCCTCTAGGGGGGTACGCCGGCAAGATGGCCACCCAGAGAGGGGCTTGAGCTGGGGCCCGCTAAGTTGGGATGTGACATCGTGAGCCCAGTAGACCGCATACTTGGTGAGTCTGTCCGGCAGTTCTGCACAGTGTCCGTGTCACCTCAACTTCTACAGTACATTGGTAGGACACTAGGTGTCATTTTGATATTTTGTAGCTAATTTTTACTTTCTCATATGTATTTGAACTTATGTAATGTATTCTGATGTTCATGTAAATAATGAAAGTTATGGCTATGAATGCAAAATTTGAGCATTTATTTATTGTTTGTATATGAGAAATGGATGTTTGAGAAATGAAAAGGTTATTGAGAACTAAAATTGAAATGTTGTTGAGATCTTGATATTGAGATTTTGTTGATGAATTGAAGTTGGGATTGTTTGGAAATTATTTGGAAGTGTTTTTAACAGGTTCCGAAGAACTGTTTTCTCCATTTTTAGTCGGTACTCTGCCGGATTTTCTTTAAAATTTTCGGAACCTCAAATAAATTATGATTTCAATAAATGACTTAAATGAGTTATCTTTCACAAATTATATTCAAAACTTTGACCAAAAAAAAATTAATTAAGGTAAAATAGAGTGTGCCGGTACACCGTGTGACATAGCTTACTCGGATACACTGTAGCCGGGTAAGGGGTGTCACAATACCAATTGGACTTGTAAATTTTTAGTTTTGGTCCCTCAAAGGGACCTTGGTCCAGCTGCCTGCAGCATGACCACATTGAATCCGAATTTGCTTTTGGTTCAAACACTTCTAACACACTTCATTTGGTCACACATGATCATTTCTCACTTCAAACTAGGTCAAAGACATCATTTACCAATTTCTCACATTTTTGTCTCTAAACCCTAAGTGTCCAAAACCTAAACTCACTAAATTGTTGCATTTAACCAAATCTAAGCATATCAATCTCACTACCACATTCATACAAGCTTGCCTAACATATTAAATTCAATCAAAACATAAGCATATGCATAGTAACCCTAGCTAGCCGAATTTTTAGTTTGTTCCTCCATAAATATGTTTATTTCATTTTAAGTTTATTCCTAAGTTAGTTGAACTAAACACAAAGTATAAACTGAATTTTTTAAACTTAAATCACTAACCTTAATTTGGATGTTCCCTTCTTCAATTTCCTCTTTTTCTTCCTTTTTTCTTTGCTAAATCTCCTTCTCAAGTGAGGGTGGTAAGGTTTTATGAAGTAATTATGGGAGAAATTAGGGTTTAGTAGGGATTTAAAAGCTTGATGCAAGCTTTAATGGAGTTTTAGAAATGGAGAGGGAGAGTGAGAGTGGGGCGGCAACTTAGGGAAAGAAGAAGAAGAAGAATTTTATTTTATTTTTCTTTTCTTTTCTTTTTTATGTCTTAGGAAGACCATAAATCAATTTAATTAAGTTTATTAATTATAATCTTTATGGCATCATGCATGATGTCATGCATGATGTCATCTCCCTTTCTCGACTCTGAAATTTTCTTTTCTCCGATTTTATTTGACAATTACATCAGGAGTCAGCTCTCGGGGTCAATTAACCAAATTGCCCCTTGCCGGTTCAACCCAGTTTGCAAATAATTCAATATTTCTTCCAGCTCCCTGACCTAATTATTTGACTAGCTTAACAACTTTTTTCTATGATTTTCTCTTTTCCACTGTGTTCGTAATAGTCTTAAGGACCGCGATATCACATTTTACGGTTCAAAATTTGAGTTTAAATTGACTTCGCAGTCCTTCCCGAGAAGGTCACCCATTGCTGTGACTCTCGGCTTGTTTAACTTCTTATGCTCTGTTTTTCTTATTTATACTTAACTAATTGACCATTACTAATTATTTGTATTTATGGCTTATCTAGTTATCTTAAGTGTGGTTCTAATCCCCTTAATTGTCCAAACTAACTCCGGTTACCGGAACAGTGAAATATACCAGGCTATACAAATAGGGGTGTTACAATCACACATTTTTTTAAGACAAGGAAATTCACATTTGACCTTGTAGAAAATCTATTCTGTTCATTTGTAATTTAAAACACAAGAAGGTTAGAGTTGTGCACAAACCTTATCTTAGTCTCATTTCTTTGATCTATTTCTCCCTTTACTTTTAACTTCTCTTCTCCACTGAAACACACAATTTTAAAAGCTTCAATACTTATTCTAACTTCCACTAGTAACTAACCAAATAAATTCCTAGTGAAATTCCTAAAATAACTATACATTCTAATTATTCTATCAACAATCAGCTCAGGTAAAAGCAAGAGTTAGCTTATGCTTTCTCCATAAGATTTTTAGATTTATGTCTTGCCTTTCATTTGGTTGTTGAATCACTTGATTCCAATTTATAAATCACAAGCTATGAACAAATAACCAGGGTCTGGTCAGATTTCCTTTTTCTTTCAGAATACAAGGCAAACTTTGGATAGATTTTAGAACTCAATTTCAATCAAGTTTCAGTCATAATTTGTCAACTTGGCCTGCATAAAAGTTGTTCCTCTGTGCCTTAGCTTTCCAACAAGGTAAGATTCACTTCATTTGGAATTTTACATAGTGAGTTATGTCCAAACAAGCAGAATATGCTCATATGCATTCTTTACTAATCGCAAGACATGTTTGGAGTAGTTTTTGGGGTCTAGATTTGAACAAGTTACAATTAGAATTTGTCATTTGGTTCTTAGGAAAGTTGTTTTTTTGTGTCTTAGCTTTTAAAGAAATTAAGAGTCATCTCATTTGGGGTTCCCTAGAGTGAGTTATACCCATTTTAATCCGAACTGTTCAGGATGCCCTGCTCCTAGATTCTAGGTTTTGCAACTCAACTTCTAGCAATTATTCAAGGTACATAGAATTCGAGCAACTTGTCTTCACAAAAGTTTTAGAATTATATCTTAGCTTTAATTTTCCATAAGTTTCAGGTCATTTGGAATTATAGAACTCAAGACATAGACTAAAAAGTTCAATCTGGTCAAATTCGGCCAGATTACTTTACATGCCTATTCATAATGCCTACTTCAACATATACAAGTAACATAATTCCCAATAAGCAATATATACTTTACACATACTAAGCAACATTTTTCTACATAAAAATTAGGCATATAAACTCAATTTTGCCAAAAACCCTAATAGGCATGAAACCCTCAGTAACAACTTTAGAAGAAATCAAGTCATTAAGAGTGCACATACCTAAATTTAAGCTCCTAATATTTGCTTGGTTGAATATCACCTCTAATCCACTTTATTGCTCTTTTCTTGAGTTTTTCCCCAACTTGGTCAATCCTAATCTTTCAAATTTCTTGCTCACAAGAGGTGCTCTCACCAAATTGAAACTTAATTTGGCTATTTGAAGTAATAGAAGTTGAGAATTGGGTGGGAAATCAAGCTTCAAAGAAACCAAAATGGTGGAAAGGAAGAAAGAAGCTTGGACCAACTTGATGAAGAAGAAGAAGAAGAAGATGATAGCTTTTGTCTCTTCTATTGGATATTTATATTAATTAATTTTCTAATGGCAAACTTGTAAATATTAGTGAATGGCAAACTTGTAATTATGGGGAAATTCATAATCATTACATTTGACTATTCTTTTAATTAGGTTTAATTTTTCTAATCATGATTAGTTAAATTAATCTCACTTCATTACTTAATTAATCTCATTTTTTTTGTCAATATTTGGTCTTTAAATTTAATTGACCAAAATTTGCTATTACAAAGTTTTTGTTCATCTTTTTCATAATGCTCGATAAGTCCCTAACTTCGTTTTTCACTTTGATTTTTACTCTGCTTATTTGAACTTATTTCTTTTCATTTCTTTAACTTATTAATTCATAATAATGCTTCAATTAAGCCTTAATTAAGAATCTTACAAGTCCTACATAAATTATAGTAGGCACTAGACCTATAATCACTTCCCAGTGGAGTCACCCATCATCGGGACTTATGCACATTTAACTGATTTATACTCCACTTCTTTTATTTTTTCTTCAACCTTACTTGATCTTTATTAATTTAAATTATGACTTCTTATTTAAATTCAAAGGTAGTTCCAGACATCCCAGCCTTCCGGACAGACGTTAGTTGCCGGAACAATAGAATGTATGGAACTATCCCAAGTGGGGCGTTATAGTATTTCATCAAATACAAATACTCATATCTTGATTTATCATTTGTAAAGGTAATGAAGTAGTAAAAACTGCCTCTTGATATTTTTTTAAATGGGCCACATATATCACTATGTACTAGCTCCAAAACTTCTTTAGCTCTTAATCCTTGTCCAATAAAGGGTGATCTAGTCATTTTTTCTTAAAGGCAGGATTCACAAGTTGGAGTAGGTTCAAAACCTAATGGAGGGAAAATCCCCATTTTCTCTAATTTTGTAATCCTATCTTCTGTAATATGACCTAATCTTAAGTGCCAAAATTGTTTTGGGCTTGGTTTGTTTTCAATGATAGCATTAAACTCAATTTCATTACTTGGATTTGTTTCATTTTCATTATCCAAATAATAAAGACCATTTTGTAAATAACCCATGCCAACAATTTTATTTCTAAAATAAATATTACAAACATTATCTATGAAATGAAATTCATATCCATTACTAGTCAAACTAGATATAAAAATGATATTTTTGAAAGCATCAGGTACATACAATACATAATCCAAAAAAAAAAAGTTCTTTTAGATATAATGATTTAAAACCTATGGCTAATGCTGCAATAGTTACTCCATTGCCAATCTGGAGTCTAACATCCTATGCATGCAAACTTTCACTATTTGCTAGTTCCTGCATATCAAAACAAATGTGAGAACTTGTACCAGTATCTAAAACCCAAGCTATAGATAAACTATGAGTATTATCAGAATCTAAATAACAAGATATAGACATACCTTTTAAAAGCTTATCCTTCTTGTCCTTCAGAGATGCCAATTACTCTTGGCAATTTCTTTTCTAGTGCCCATCCTTCTGACAATGGAAACACTTTCCTTTATCAGCCATAACTTCAGTTTTCTTTCTCTTTTGGGATTGGTTTTTGGCAATCCTACCAGAAGGATCAGGGATAGAAGTTTTTTTTTCCTTTTATTGCTTTTCTTCTTCTTAGACTTTCCAAAAGAAGAAGCAACCAAGGCAACTTCTTTCCCTTTATTGCCAGGCATATTTTTCTGTGCAATGACTAGTAAATTCAACAAACCAACCAGTGTGTATTCCTATTTTGTCATATGGAAATTTGTGATAAAAGTTCCAAATGACTTTGGAATGGATTGTAAGATTAAATCCGTTTGCAATAAGAAGTCCATGGTAAAATCAAGTACCTCATGCTGCTCAATAAGCCTGATCATTTTATGCTCATGATCTCCCACATTCATCCTTTTCGTCATCCTCATCCTGAATAGCTACTTAGATATCTCTTATCTAGCATTTCTACTTTGTTCACCATACAACTATTATAGGTGATCCAGGATTTCAGATGCATATTGCATTTTTTCCATGTTGCTTCTATAACTCATTGATCATAGAAGCTAGCATGTAGCACCTGGCTCGCATGTCATGCTCCTTCTATTTGTCTAAAGTGCTTTGTTCCTCTTATGTGGCCCCTTCTGGTAAAGGACCAGGAACTTTGGAATCTATAACATATTTTATAAGCTCCAAATTCAAGACGATCTTTAGATTTCTCAACCAATCCAAAAAATTAGGCCCAGTTAGCCTATTGTTATCAAGTATGCCAGTTAAAACATTGGATGCTTGTGTTGTCAGTTTATCGGATTAAATTACAGAAAATAACAAGATTCCAATTATTATATTATATAATATAATTAACCAAAATGATCATGGTCTTTTAATCAAATCGGTGTTCCTACTAATTTGGTGAATCCTGCACTTCTAAAGTAGGTAATGGAAATCCTAGTTGGAGTAGAATTCTAGTGGGTAACTGAATTCATATAAATTATTAATTATTCTCAAGTACATCTATTCTTGAATTCACAACAATTCATAAGTGACTAACTCTTTGCTCATTGTAACTGTAACACCCCTCACCCGATTACAGTGTAGCTGAGCAAAGTGTGCTACATTCAGTGCCGGAGCACCCTATCTTATCTTACTTTATTCCTTTTATATTTTGATCTCGTTATATTTTAATATTAATTATTCTTCGACGGAGAAACCAGCAGAGTTTCCCTTATTTTATTACCAGTTGACGTATTTTACTATTTACCTGTTTGAAAATTTCAATAATATTTCCAAAATAAAATCTTATCCATGCTAATCATAATTATCTCATCAATCATTCTCATAATTTTCTCATAATTCACATCTCATTCATATAACTCAATTTCATAATCATTTCCATACATTTCCATTCGTACTCAATTCATATGTAAACATTCTCAATTTACATAAGCAAAATTTTCAAATTTCCTTAATTTACATAATTTACAAAATAATTACAAAATTTCATAATTTACATGATATACAAATTAATTACAATTTGCTAATTTATATTACAATATAAGAAATAATTAACATACACAAAATACATGATATGCTTAATATGAGCCCTATCTACATGCATTGCTGAGGAGGTGACAACCTTTGACACTCTGCAGATCTGAACTCTCAAAATTTCTAGTCAAACGTCCAGTGGGTTCTAGCTTCAGTACCTGCGCGAGGAAACAATTCCATCGCGCTAAGCATTGCTGCTTAGTGGTGCAATAATATAACAAGGAAATAATATACAAATAAAGATAGAAATAAAACATCATTCAAATAATTAAGATCTATTTATACTTCACATGCAGTTTCTAAAATTTAATATGTTTTATCCTAATTTAGTCTTCTTTGGAAGCGTTTATTTCGCCAATGTACAGTAATAATGTACAAGAAAAAAAATGATCTGAAAATAATAAATTTATGCTTATATTATTATATAAGTCTCATTTGCAATATTTATTTATTTTATAATTTTTTTTGCTAATCTTTTAGCATTTTCCCAATACTTGCTAGGTTGTCTCAGATTATCTCATAATAAGTAAATTTTAATATCTGTCCAGTTCATTTCGATTCTTTCTAATAAATAACTATTCTAATTTATTTTAGGTTATCTTACTCATTTATTTTATTTAATTTCTAATATTTTAAATTGCTAATATTCTTAACTTATCTCAATAAATTTCACTGCCCAAGTAACCTATGACAGGCTGACTAAACTGGATAACGGGTCGTTGGCACTGGACACCTTGGTGCCTCGGGCCGTCATACCATGGGACGCAGAACGTCAACCACGTATGCAGTCAGTATGGCTAGAAAGTCATGATAACACATAATCGGGCGTAGAAGCCATGAATGTTGGCATAATGCCATGAATGTGGGCACAAAGCCATGAATACGGGCATAAAGCCATGAATACAGGCATAAAGCCTTTCGCAGTACTGCTAAAACAATACCCTATTGGCATGCCAATCTATCCAATCTGACACACGTGTCTAGGCAATACAAGGGCACATAATATCATTAAATATTAATATTTTATGTTTTATGACATTATTATTTCATGATAAATTTCAATTATAATTCATACATTCATTTGATCATTCATATGATCACAATTCACATCAATTATCCTTTTATACCATTTTACTCAAAATACTTCTCTCTACAATAATGAGAACTAATGTCTCATTCATACATTAATATGGTTTATTTATCCATTCATTATGTTATTCATATTGATCACAATTCTAAACAATGGTTCACATGTACCATTGTATTCAAAACATTTTTCCTTTCTCATTTATACATTCAAGAATCTACTTATGTAATTACAATTTTTATATTTCAAGTTGAGTTATTAATATTTTATGAATTCCATTTGTGATGGGCATATAAGCCCTAACTATTTATTCACATCAATTTGGTGACTTATTTTTCATGTTTCAAGTAATCCATAAATATTTCATGGATTTCAAATTTATGGCCTTAATTTCTTTTTAACAATTTTGACTAGGATGCATAGTCCACATTTGTCATACAATTCTAAGCATTTAAGCTTAGAATTGGTTCTAGGTCTTCATCTTAGTTTGTTACTCATTTTGATTTCTATTCACCTTACTAGTCAACCAAAATGTTGACTTTTTCATACTTAAGGGATATGTTAATTCTAATTACACCAAGATCCCACATTTTGAGTTTTACATTTGCTAGTATTAATTGCCAATTGCAATTTAAAGTCCCCTAGATGCATTTCTAATTTCAAATTTTGAATTTCAAGTTTTAGTGTCACTATTCACCTCATTGGTCAACAAAAATGTTGACTTTTGGATAGAAAATAGGTACATTGGTTTTAACACTCTCAATGCACCACATTTTACATTTAAAACTTGTTGGAATTGATTACCATTACCATTTCTAAGCTTAAAACAAGAGGGCAGAATTTTCAGTTTTTGAAGCCTAACTTTACTGTTCCATTAAGTACTGTTTCAGTGGGAATTTGAGAAAATGGTAAACATGAAAGTTGTTCCTTATTTTGTCTAGTTGAATTTTCTTTTTTGAATCACTCCATTTGGAGTTTTTTAGCTCCAGATATGGTCCAAAAACCACAGCTGGCCGGATTGCCAAACTGCAGAATTGACCATATCTACAGTAACATGAACAGTGACTGGAATCACTTTGTTGGATGGGTTCTGGCCATAATTTAGGGTAGGTTTCTTCATGAAAGTTGTTTTTCTATGTCTTATCTTATTGCTGTAAAAATTTCAGGTCAATTGACCATTTCTACAGTGAGTTATGGCCTTACTGTTCATTTGGACATTCTGCAGAATTGGCTTACAGGGTACCCGGATTGGGGCCAACTTTTGGTCCTCTTGCTTTGGTCTTTTGGGCATGGTTTCTTCAGAAAAAATGTGCCATTATAAGTCTAGTTTCATCTCCAATTGGCCAAACACCAATTGGACCTACACAGCCAAAGATATGGCAGTCCAAACAGGCTGGACTCACAGCCTCATTTCTGTTGTCTTTAGGCAGCCTACCAAAACTCTTTGTAACCCTCTAATGTACTTCAAATTATGGTCAACTTACCTAAAATGGTCACTAATTGACCATTAAAATGTTCTTTCAACATCACATACACAAAGTCCAAATTTCTCTCTAAAACCTTAATTCTCAAATAACCATTAATGCACATACATCAATTCAACATACTTAATGATGTTTATGTCTCATACTCATGTTCAAGACCACCCATATACAACTTAAATTCATTCAACACTCATCAAAACTTCCATCACTAAGGCTGCCAACAATTTTTAAGTGGTCCATACATGGATATGTTCTTTTGATTTCATGAATTTCTAACTAAATCCATATACCTAACTTCAAATTTAAAGAGAAAAATGGAGAGATATAGCACTAACCTTAGTGGCAGAATTTTCTCTTATTAATTCTTCACTTTCTTTTGTTTTCTTGGCTGCCAAACACTTCTCCTTAGTGTGGGTATAATTTTTAGTGAAAGGAATAGGAGGAATTATGGTGAAAAGAGGAGAGAAATGAAGCTTTGGTTGAAAATCAATGGAGGTTTGGCTATGGAATTTGAAAGCTACGAGTGAGCTTTGTGAAGGTGACGGCTGCTGGAATTTTAGGAGCTTTTGTTGTATTCTTATACATATTTTATTAGTTAATTTAAGTGTTGACTAAATGTGATTGGTGGGTAAGTGTTTAATGACATCATATGATGTCATAATTGGTATTTTCTTCCATTTTTTTTCTTCTCTTCTCTACTCATTTTCAATTGAATTTTTAGCATTATTTATTCATATTTTAGATCATAATAATTATTTACTTAACTGGACAAGTCGGCCAAAAATCACCTGTGAAGGCGAAATGACAAAAATGCCCTCCATTTGGCTTAACGGGTCAAAATTATCTGTACCGATTGAAAAATTTTTCTAAATATTTTCTTGGCATTCTAATGCCATAGGAACCTCAATGACCCTTCTCTGGAGTCCCAAAAATTATTTTATGAATTTTTCCCCGGGTCTAGGGCTCCTCGTTGCGAGAACCGCAACTTCACTCTGGTTACCCATCGCTTGGGCACCGGCTCGTTTAACTTGGTTGTATTTTATTTCAAAAAATTTTCCTAAATTTTTCTTATTAATATTTGAGTTAATTATGGTTCCTGACTTTAGTTTAAATATTTTTCCGGACGTTCTAGCTTTCCGGACCGACACCGGTCACCGGAACAGTAGAATATACGGAGTTGCTACCGGGAGGGTGTTACAGTAACACCCCTATGTTCAATAGTGCGTTCTACTGTTCTGGTGACAAGTGTCTGTTCGGACAGCTAGAGTGCCTAGAATTACATTTAAATGTTAGTGAGGAGACATAAAATAATGAAATACAAGAAAGGAAAATACAAGAAAAACAAAAGAAAAATAATAGCAATGAAATGTAATCAAGTTAAACGAGCTAGCACCACAGCGATGGGTGACCGCACGGGAAAGTTATAGCGTAGGCAATAGTCGACCCCAGGACTGCAGGAAACCCTCAAAATTTAGTTTCGAGACATAATTAAAGACTTATTGAAGTATAAATATCATTAGAAATATCAAAGAAAAATTAATAAATTAGTACAAAGAAAAATGAAAAATCGAGAAACAGACAAAAATCGGTGTTATAAAAAAATCGAGAATACAACCCAAAGAGGGGCATTTTGGTCATTTGACACCTAGAGTTGCCTTTTGACCTCAATTTCCATTAAAAATAAATGATATTACACTTAGAAAATGTCATGAAAAATTAAATTGTGATACATTATAAGAATAGTGAAAGAAATGGGGGGTAAACTTAGGATAATTAAAAGTTTAATTATATTAATATATATTATAAGTTAGTAGACCACAAGGGGAGTATTTAAACAACAAAATGGACATGTGTAATCCCATAACATCTTCTTCTTCCTTATAATTCACTTTGGTCGAATCCCATTTCCTCCTAAAACCACCATTAACGTCCCAAGCAAAAGCTTCATATCCACCATGAATAAACCATAGTTTTCTCAAGCTTCTTCACTAAAGTTGGTCCACACCTCTTGGGAAGATTATAGGGAATAAAAAGGAAGAGATTTGGTGAAGTTTTAACAAGCTCCAAAAGTGGTAAGTGTCCAATTCTCTTCCTTCCTTTAGTAAAAGTGATGCTTGAGTTAAGGGATGTTGTTTGGTGAAGAAAAATTGATGAATTGTTGAGTGTTGGAATTGAGCCATTTTCGGCAGCCATGAAGGTTTGTAGTGTGTGAGTTTTTCTTACCTCTAATGGATGGAAATTAAGGTTTATTAACTCAAATGGAAGATGTAGTAAGTTAATATTCAAGGATGTGCATGTTACTGCTTGAATTAAATGTTTGAAAATGGGTCTTGATACTTTGGTAAACTGCCATGTTTGGTAGCCTATAATACTATGAAATTGTATGTGAGTTTATGTGAATTATTGATGAAATGTGATGGTGTTAAATAGTGGGCAGCATATGTAGTTTTCATGGATGTGTATGTGAAATATTGGTGTTGAAGTATGTTGTATTTCGGTGGAATTGAATGTTGGTCTTTAATGGTGAATTGTGTGCATTAAGCACTTAAGAGTTCTGCCCAATATGCTTGCTGGAATTGTGTTTAGTATTTGTAGAAGTGCTATGAATAAATAATGAAGTCATGAGGAGGAGAAGGAATGTCAAATTGGAAGTGTAATTGTCTTGTGCAGGTTGTGTGTTATTGACAGTACCTAAATTAGGTTATAAGTGCAAAATTGTAAACCCAATTGGTATGAGGCCAATGGGGGGTGAAACTAGACACCAAATAGGCCAACTTTCATGTAGAAATATTGCTAAAATTTTGCCTAGAAACTGACCTTAAAAATGACCAAATCCGGATTAATGACTTAAAAGCCTGAAAATTGACCATTTAGGCAGCAGTTAGTGTTTTGGCCATAACTCACTCAAAAAAGGTCCAAATGACCTAAAATTTTTACCATGATTAGATTAGACATAGAGATACAACTCTTATGAAGACACCAAAACCCAGAAATGACCATAAGCAAGTCAAATAGCTTGCACAAATTTGGGTACTAAAGCTGCCAGAACTAAAGGTGACCTAAAATTTACCAAATTTTGCACTAAAGGTGCAATCTGTCCAGCTTTAGTAAATTGACCATATCTTGGTCTATACAACTCAGAATGACCTGAAAGTTTGCCCCAAGTGCAATAAGATATAGAGCTACAATTTTGCTTCTTTGACCAGAAGCTAAAAACCAAGAGAAATAGGACTTTATGCTAGACCAATCTAGTACACAAAAATTGAGGACTTGACATTTACATACAATAATGCTTGAAATAATTTGGCAATGAATGTCAACTTGTAAAAATGGTAAATTGCACTATATTGGTAGCATGTTAAAATGAAAAATGTGACATATCGGTAACATTAAACCTAATTCACCTAAAGTGCATCAAGGGTCAACATTATAGGTTGACTAAGGAAAATAATAGAATTAAAAAAATTAATTATTGAACCTTATTGTCAGAGACAGTTTAAATAAGTACTGAAATAGTTCAAGTTGTGTTTTTCAGTTAGCAAAGACTCAGGGAAGGGGAAGAAAACACTGAGTCAAGGCCAAGAAGTTACAATTCAGAGGTTTGTGCATAACAGTATTTCTTTTGAATTTTTAATTGAAATAAATTATGACAATTTGTATGTTATTATTTTAAATTATGGGAAATTGTTTGAATGGAAATTTGATGGATACTTATTGCTTGAAAAATATTGCAAATGGTTTGAAACCATAGCTATTATGTATATTTGATTGAATTCCTCACTAGCTTATCTAGTGGGATGAATTGGTTTTGAATTCCCTCTCTAGCGGAAGTGTTGAGGTGTGTGCCTGTTGAGGACGAATAGGATGAGTACTCATTTATTTGCTAGCTAGCTATGTTATTCCTCATTAGCCATCGGCTTTTGGGACGAATTGGACTTTGGATTCATGATTAAGCTGTGTATGTGATTTATTGATATTTATTGTGATATTGTAAAATGGAGTTTAAATTCTTTATGACATTCTCTGTCCTTTGAATTTAACTATAATTTTAAGTATCCACAGTTCATATGATTTATGGTTTATGATTTTAAATTATATTTTCTTAATGTTGTGCACCACTGAGACATTGGCTTAGCGATAGCTTTTTCATTCTTTATTGCAGGTAGATGACAGACGGAAGCGTGAGTAGGCTGCTTGTGCTACATTTTGAGATTTCGTCGAGTATATTAAGTATACCATATTTTATAATTTTTGTTGTAATATATGTGCACTGTATGTATATATTATACTTGGTCTTGAGCAGTTGTAAACTAAAATTGTAAATTATTTTGGCTTGTAAAAATATTGTGACATATTTCTTTTATCTCAACTTTTGGAAACACTGAAAAATTGATGTTGAATTGAATTGAGAAATTTATTGTGTTGAACTATTATTGGAGTTTGGGATTGAAGAAATATATAAGCTTTTTTACAGGTTTTTGAAGAACTGCTTTATTCAAAATACAGATGGCACTCTGCCAAAATTTTTATAGAAATTACTGATACTCAGATTTGTTATTTGGTTTCACTCCAGTTAAATTTTTTTTTTAACACCTGTCAAAAGTGCTCACTACTGTAAAGAGAAATAAGAAAATGTTTAAAATCCCTTTTAATGTATTTAATGAGCTATCAGTAGGTGAAGTTTGGTAATTCATTAGGTATACTACGGATCATATTATGCTTTACGGAGGGGTAGGGTGTGACACTCATTACATCTCATGTGAGGTTCCATCAATTATTTAGCTCCTAATGCTCAAAATCTTAGGTACATCTATTCTTGGTTTATCTTGCATTAGTTAAGTTAAGCCCACTAAGTTAGTAAGGTTGCAATTTTGAATCTTAATGACCTCAAGTGCATCCATTCTTGATCACTAAAGTATTTACATGCTTACAACATCTCATGTTTAATAATTATTTTAAAAAAATGTCTTAAACCAAATACATCATTCCTATGTAACCATAGCCAACAATGTAAATGTTTAAAATTTCTTAAATAATTACCTTAATAGAAAGCCATGATGATATTTTCAAAATTATACCATTACCAACTTAATCATTTGATTGGAAGATTTCTTGGCCGACTTAATTACTATTTCGTCTCACTTTCCACATTAACAATTTTTTATGCATATCTCATATATATTCATAAATATACATATCTCATACATACATTCATCAACAGTAATGTAAAAGGCATGATCAAAGACTATTCTATAGGCATCCAATCCCAGCCGCAAAGATTGAATTCAAGGGCATCCTAGGTTATCATTTATCTATTTAAAGCTTTGCTTGACAATCTTCAACTCTTGAAGTCTTGTGCTCCCACTGATCTCCATTAATGATTTAAGCTCTTTTTACTTCTTGTAATCTCCACCAAAGCCAATTACATAATGTATTCTTGGCATACCAAGGTGAAAAATACAAAAAAAATTGAGCATGCAAGCTTAAACAAATAAATTTACAACCTAGGACTAATCATAATAACTTTATGATACATCTCTTTATAAATTATAAAATGATTATTACAATTCCATAAAATAAAATAAAAAATCAATCACATTGGTCTCCTAAGTCCATGATCATTCTTCATGGTATTTTTTCACATCCAACTCTTGAATATGAAATTTAATTCTAAAATTCAATATTCAAAATTAAATTAATTCCTCATGAATCTCATTCATAAATATGTTATATTTATGTCGGGACTTTGATTAATGAATCTTCTGCAAGGGCGATAACGATAAAAAAACTTAGATCTAACCTCAAATCAGAGGAAAATCTAAGCCTGTGCACGTACCATGGTAATCAAAACACAACTAACTCCATTGTCTTCTCAACAAATGAGAGAGACGGGTAATAACCTAGTCAAGTATCTATAGTGAGATATAAAACAATATCACAATCCTTTAATGAGCATAAATCACAATATAATTCGATTCAAATTCAATTCCAATATCCAATAAATTTTATGCTCATCACAATTCAAATCATAAATTTGCATTTTTCTATGAAAATTACAATCACAATTCAAAACATGTTCTATCACAATTTTCCAAAACATAATTTATTCAATCCATAACAATGCTTAATACTTGTGGAAATACCATTTCACAAAGCTAAATTCATACAAACTATAACAATTTCAATAATCATTGAATTAAATCTAATGCTTGTTAAATATAATACGTAAGAAAAATATGTCATTTAATCATATGAAATATTCAAAACAAAATCAGTTAAAAACTAGTTGTGCACAAACCTCTGATAACTGTCTCTTGGCTCTGACTCAGTGTTTTCTTCCCCTTCCCTGAGTCTTTGCTAACTGAAACAAACAATTTGAAGTGTTTCAGTACTCGTTTAAATTGTCTCTAACGTTAATGCTTGATAATTAATTCACTAAATTCTATTATTTGCTTAGTCAACCTAATATGTTGACCGTTGATGCATTCTAGGTAAATTAGGTTTTAATATTACTAATATGTCACATTTGTAGCCTTTTAGGGTTGGTACATATTACCCAATTCATTTCCATGTATTTTGTATTTTACTGCAATTTACTAGATTTCGGGATATTAGTTTGACCTAGCCGGAGGACCTAGTTCCCTTGATTTTCGGGTTTTAGTCGAAACTACAAACTTGTAGATCTATGTCTTATTGCACACGGGGCAAAATTTCAGGTCATTCTGAGTTATGTAGACCAAGTTATGGTCATTTTACTATTGCTGGTCAAAATGAATCACAATTGGTCACTTTAGGTCATTTTAGGTCATTTTAGGTTCGGCCAGTTTTTGGACCCAAACTTGTGCAAGCTGTTTGAGTTGCTTATGATCATTTCTGGGCTTTGGTATCTTCATAATACTTGTAGATATAGGTCTTAACTATTCATGGTCAAAATTTCAGGTCAATTGGACCTGTTTTGAGTGAGTTATGGCCAAAACACTAACTGCTGCCCAAATGGTCAATTTTCAGGCCTTAATTGCAATAATCCGGATTTGGTCACTTTTCAAGTTACCTTACAAGCAGAATTTTGGTAAGCTTCCTTCATGAAAGTTGGAACTTTCTGTGTCTAGTTTCACCTCCAATTGGTCTCATACCAATTGGAGCCACACACTTAAGGTTCTAGGCCCATAACATAAACTGCCCTGTTGCATTTTATTCATTACTCATTAAAGGACACTTTTAACATTTACCAAACTAAACATTCATGCCAATTCTAGTTTGTACCAAAACCTAAACACAATTCACAACATATTGTTGGTCATTTTGGCAGCTTACAATCACACTCATTATGCACCATTTAGTACAGAATTTTTCAAGCTCAAATTACAACAATTCAATCACCTAACCTAGCTCATTTACATATCCAACCTCACACCATCATACATATACCCAAGCTGCCATAACAACTACAACAATTCAACATTAATATTCCATAAACTAAACATGAAATAACATTTTTATGGTTCACCAAATCAAGCTGCCGATTCATACATCACACTCCATTAATTTCCAAGCTTCCAAATTCAAGTACACATTTACATATACTTAATATACATCACCTAAATAAATTCCTACACACATAAACACTTAATCAACCCTTTAATCTACCATTTACAAGCAAGAATAAACTATCCTCAACGAGTTTCCATGGCTGCCAAAAATAAACATCTCCCTTAGGACATCAAACTCCAAAATTCTTTCCACAATTCAAGTACCCATAACATCCTTACAAACTTTAATGAAGCAATAATCAAAAACACAAACTTACCACTTTGGAAACTCTTCAAAATCTCTCCAAAACTTGGTCTTCTTGTTGCCTATCTACTGCCCAAGGTGTATGGACAATCTTTAATGAAGGAAAGTGGGAAGAAAGGAGCTTAGATCAAGCTTGCATGGAGCTTGGCCATGGAAGGCCATGGAGGAACTTGAGAGAAGAAAAGGATTCGGCTGGTTCTGGTTTGGGAGGTTGAAGAAGATGAAAATATTCTGCCCAAATGAAGCTTTAGTGGTCCACTTAAATGAGTTAGTGGAGCACTATGTGGGAATTAAATCATTGTTTATTCTAAGGTTTCATTTTTCCACATTTAACTCATAATTTTTGCTATTTACATTAGGTACCACTAATTTAATTATTCATGATATTTTCCAAGTGTAATATCATGTATTTTTAATGGAAATTTAGGTCAAAAGACAACTCGGGGTGTCAAATGACCACAATGCCCCTGTTCGGGTTGCATTCCCGACTTTTCGGTAACACCGGATTTTGTCCGTTTTTCGATTTCTCACTTTTCTTTGTACTAATTAATTAATTTTTTTTTATATTTCTAATGGCATTTATACTTCAATAGACATTTATCTAAGTCCTAAAAATATTTTCCAGGGTTTCCCACGGTCCAAGGCTGGTCAACGATCCACGCCACGACTTCCCGATGCAGTCACCCATCGCTAGGGTTCTCGGCTCGCTTAACTTGGTTACATTTCTTTGCTATTATTTTTCCTTTGTTTTTCTTGTATTTTTTTTTTCTTGTATTTCATTATTTTATGTCTCCTCACTCATATCGAAGTGTAGTTCTAGGCATCCTAGCTGTCCAGACAACACTGGTCACTGGAACAGTAGAACGCACTACTGATCTTAGGGGTGTTACAATTCTCCCCCCCTTAAAAAAATTTCGTCTCGAAATTTTACCTGGCGTTAGTCTCTGAATAGCTGTGGGTGTTGTCTCCTCATATCCTCTTCACATTCCCAAGTAGCTTTCTGGCCTGAATGATGGTTCCACAGCACTTTAACCAGGTGTTTCTATTTGTTTCTTAGCTGCTTCACCTCATAAGCCAAAATTTCTATGGGTTCTTCCTCATATGAGAGGTCTGGATTTACCTCAATCTCTTCAACTGATAGCACATGAGATGGGTCAGATCTGTACCTCCTTAACATGGACACATGGAAGATACTGTGTATCCTTGCTAACTCCGGAGGTAATGCCAATCGATATGTCAGAGGACCCACTCTTTCCAGAACCTCATATGGTCCGATGAAACGAGGACTCAGTTTCCCCTTTCTGCAAAATCTCATAATCCTCTTCCAAGGAGAAACTTTGAGGAATACCTTATCACCCACTGCATATTCAATATCTCTTCTCTTCAGATCAACATAGGACTTCTGACGGTCTGATGCAGCCTTGAGTCTATCTCTGATCAATCTGATCTTTTCCTCTGTCTGCTGAACAATTTCTGGCCCAATCATCTTCCTTTCACCTACTTCATCCCAACATAAGGGAGTTTTGCACTTTCTGCCATACAAAGCTTCATATGGAGGCATCCCAATGCTTGATTGGTAGCTATTGTTATAAGCAAACTCAATCAAAGGCAAGTGTGTATCCCAACTACCTTCAAACTCAATCACACAAGCCAGTAGCATATCCTCCAATATCTGAATTACCCTTTGGTGGCCATGCATGCGTGGGTGGAATGTCTTGAAATTCAATCTAGTTCCTAGGGCTCTCTGAAGACTACCCCAGAATCTAGAAGTGAACCTAGGATCTCTGCCTGATACAATCAATACTGGCACTCCATGTGGTTCTACAATCTCATTTATGTACAATCTAGCCAATCTTCCCAGGCTATAGTCCATCCAGACTGGCAAAAAGTGACAGACTTAGTTAGTCTATCAACTATAACCCATACTGCATCATGACTACTCTGTGTCCTCAGAAGTCTCATCACAAAATCCATAGTTATCTGTTCCCTTACAATGTTTCATAGGGTGCCACTTGTATGCTAGCTTGACACTTATTAATGTGTACAAATTCTGTTAGTGGGATGTATCTGTCCCATCTCCCCTCGGATTCAATGACACAAGTTCTCAGTATATTCTTGAGGGCTTATCACATATTACAGGTTATTATTATCATTTCATTTCATTATTTATAGAAACTCAATGAGTTTCAAAATTTACCTAAATCACTTGTTTCGACTGTCCATTCGTGTGAGGATGACAAGTCGTACTGATATCTCTAAGCTTATAGCAATTACTGTGGTACAGGTAATTCACATTAATGTAACCGAGTCACTGACTCTAGCTACCTTACAAGTGTAGTCGTTTGATAGGCTAGTTCTAAAGTTTTAAATTTCTTACTAGAATTTTCACATTTATTTCCCATAATAGTACTCTATTCGGGCACAACTGTATCAATTTATAGATTACTTACAAATATTCTTAATTTATTGTAACATGAGGAAGCACGTAGCTCTAAATAATAATCCCGTTTCGGTACTGTAATCTATAGCTTACAATACAAACATCGAGAACATTATATAGTCACTACATTATAACCTCATGGGCTAGGTTTTCTAACATCTTATCTTTCTCGAATCCACTAATATCCTAAATCGATTCTGATTACAATTTCCTTTGACAATTACTAACAGTAACATCTTTGCCCTCATCTAGAGCAATTCTATTACTGTAACTTACTTTTAGGTTCTCTTGCCTTACATTAAGTAGGCTCACCAATTAGCTTTATAATTTATGGGGTTTTAGAAAATACTTTTAGCTAACAATTCTTCCAAAATTAATGTCAATCATACTTGTTATTATAGTTTTTATCCTAAAAAAACTAGTCACTAACGCATCAAAATTTATTCCCCTGTAAAGGAATAGCAACAAAACATAGAATTCTAACACTAACATATAAATAAGTAGTGCTGGGATCAAATAATAACTCATTGTTTCTTTCAAAAATTAAGAACTTACCAGCAGCTACATCCAAAGTTTCTGCTCTTTCTCCATGGCGCATAGTGGACGCTCTGACTGCTGCCCTACTATATTCAGGTTGATTCACTGTGTTATAGTGGTGAGGAGTACCAACTCTATTTCTATCTCGACTCTAACTGACGGTCTGTGAACTTCAAAGGGCAGATCGAGGTGGTTTAGTACAATCTCTAACAAAATGTCCAAGCTTTCCACAATTGTAGCAGGCTCCAGAGGCCCTTTGACAAATACCTACATGTAGCTTACCACAAACATGGCAGAAACGGGCAGAATAAGAACTTCTGGTTGTTCGACGACTAGATCTTGGTGTTCTCTGCCCTGATGATCCGCCTTTATCGTATCCCTGAGCTCGGGGTTCCTCAAATTCTTTTCTCTTCCCCAAATTACTGCTCGAGCTCTGACCCATAGTTTTCTGCCTCTTCTCCATTTCATGTTGCCCTTGTAGGGGTTGGGTCTGTACTTGGGCTTGGGCTGACAGATTATCAGCCATTTGTTGGAAGAAAGTGGCCATTTGCTGGGCCATTTGTGTAGTAATTTGTACTAGTAAAACTGGTACAGTCGGGCCTTCGACACTTTGTGGAGTTGGGGCCTCAACTTGTACTTCTGCCATCACGGACTGTTCTATTGTCTCATTTTTCTCTTCCATATCTTTTCACAAGATTTTCTATTCTTGTACAACCAACATAAGGAGATTCCTCTCCATTATTTCATGTTTATGATGTAAATGTACTATATGTATCAAACATTTGAGCAGTTTTAATTACCGACAAAAAGATTTCAAATTCATAGTTCGAAATTTACTTTAAAACCATTGCTCTGATACCACTAAACATGTCACACCCTACTCCCCTGTAAGATGTAACATGATCCCGTAGTACACCTAATGAATTACGTACTTTGCCTACCGATAATCCATTAAATATGCTACAAGGGATTTTAAAACAATTTTCATGAAATTTAAATCATCGATTAAAATCTGGTGTTATAAAATTTTTTCGATATTTCGGCAAAGTGCCGGTTGTATTTTGAGAAAACAGTTCTTCAAAACTTGCAAAGAACACACACTCCTAATATGTTTTCTCAAATACAACTTCAATAACTTCATTTGAACCCATAATTCAAATCTCAATAATCAAATCAATCTCCTCATAAAAGAAACATTTCATTGATTACAAGACTCAAAATTAATATTACAAAACTATTCAGATAAATGAAATCCCAAATTTACATTTATAATAATTTACATTTAATTACATACCAAAATATTTTACAAGAGTTTTTATACAACTGCTCAAATAATTTACATACATATTATTACATGCATACATCAAAACTTATGTACATGGGTATACCTACGATATACCTGGAGCTAATCTGAATGTGTCTTCAAAGAAACTTACTCACTGCTCTATGCTCTTCTTACCTGCGACAGCATACAAAGCTATCGCTGAGTGGTGAACTCAGTGGTGCACAACTATAATTTAAAACATAGTACAATAGTTATTGACAAAATTTACAGCAAATAATTTGGAAATCTGAATACGCATCAAATTCCAAAACTCAAAATATTCATTGCCAATAATGTAAATCATTTGTATGAAATGACTTTGATCACGAAATTCAATTTATCAAATCATGACTAACCATTAAGGTAGTTCCAACAAAATCAATTATATATAAATCATAACTGAAATCACAGTTCTTTACTATTTAAAAACATTATGTGTCTCAAAAACCATATTGTATCTCAAAAATCATGCTGTATCTCAAAAATCATTCTTTATCTCACTAGCTATGCTATATCTCAAAAATCATGTTGTATCTCAAAAATCATTCTTTATCTCAAAAATCATGCTGTATCTCAAAAATCATTCTTTATCTCAAAAATCATGCTGCATCTCAAAAACCATGTTGTATCTAAAAAATCATTCTTTATCTCACTAACTATGCAAGACTAATCCGAAAGGGATATATTCGAAGTGATTCTAACTCCTATGGTCGGGGAGGTTGAATCATCGTGCACAGTACACATCACAATAATGAATCTTCCGTAAGAGCCATAACGATAAAAAAACTTAGATCTAACCTCAAATCAGATGAAAATCTAAGCCTGTGCACGTACCATGGTAATCAAAATACAACTAACTCCATTGCTCCTCAACAAATGAGAGAGACGGGTAATAACCTAGTCAAGCATCTATTGTAACACCCCTAAGTTCGGTAGTGCGTTCTGCTGCTCTGGTGACCAGTGTTGTCCGGACAGCTAGGATGCCTAGAACTACACTTCAATATGAGTGACGAGACATAAAATAATGAAATACAAGAAAAGAAAATATAAGAAAAACAAAGGAAAAATAATAGCAAAGAAATGTAATCAAGTTAAGCGAGCCGGGAACCCTAGTGATGGGGGGCCGCACCGGGAAGTCACGGCGTGGACCGTTGACTAGCCCTGGACTGCGGGGAACCCTGGAAAACATTTTTAGGACTTAAATAGACCCTTATTGAAGCAGGAATATCATTAGAAATATCAAAGAAAAATTAAATACTTATTACAAAGAAAAGTGAGAAATCGAAAAACAGACAAAACCCGGTGTTACCGAAAAATTGGGAATGCAACCCGAACAGAGGCATTATGGTCATTTGACATCCCAAATTGTCTTTTGACCTAAATGTCTACTAAAAATAAATAATATTACACTTAAAAAATAAAATGAAAAATTAATTTGGTGGTTCCTAAAGTAAATAGTAAGAATTAAGGGTTAATGTGGAATAAGTAGAAATTAAACATATTATATGATTTAATCTAAGTAAGTGGACCACTAAATGAATAAATTAAAGATAATGGGGCAGGTGTACACTCATCTTACCATCTGCAATTCATCTTTCTCATTTGGATTTAACATTGCCGAAATGAAGAGGTGAAGAACCCTCCATGGCCGTTTTCATCGAGCTCTCCTAACTCCTCCATTTCAACTCCAATCACTTAGGGTTCTTCATGAAAGTTTGTCTACACATCATAAGGAAGAGCTTGATACCAAATTTAAGAAGTTTAATCAAGGTTTGGCAAGTTCCAACCATAAGGTAAGTTAGCATTTTTGAAGATAGCTTTGTTAAACTTTGTGTTCATGTTATGGGTGTTGGTTTTGTGAAGAAAATTTTTAAGTTTGAAGAGTTATTGAGATGTTCATTTTGGACAGTCATGGAGTTATGTATTTGATGAAATATTTGTGCATATATTTGATGAGAAATGATGTTGGTTATGGTGATTTAATATCCTAGTAAATTACTTCATATGTATATGGTGATTTTTGCACTTGGATGGAAATTGGTGAATTGTAGGATATTTTGGTGTTGAGGAAGTTTTCGGCAGCCTTGAGATTCTTGGATAAATGTATATGTTCATGAAGGTATTGGCAGAATATTGACCTTGAGAATTGATGGATATGTGTATAGATTGATTGTGTAAGTGTATGTAAAAATTTGTAATGTTTAGGGTATATGTGATTGTACTTAGAACTTGTAAATGTGAGTTTAATTGGTGTATTGAGGATAATTGAAATCTGCCCAAAGTGACATTTAAGTGAAGTGGAATATGGTTTTTGGTAATGTACCAAAACAGAAATTAAATGTGTAATGGATACATGTATGAGCAAAGTAATTAAAGGCAGTATGCAATTTAGTCAATAACTTTAAATGTGTAACCTCAATTGGTATGAGACCAATTGGAGGTGAAACTAGGCACAAAATGTGCCAACTTTCATTGAGAAAGCATACCAAAATTCTGCTTGCAAGGTGACATAAGAAAATGACCAATTCGGATTAAGTGCAATTGAAACCTGAAAACTGACCAATTGGGCAGCAGTTAGTGTTTAGGCCATAACTTACTCAAAACAGGTCCAATTGACCTGAAATTTTAACCATGAATAGTTAAGACCCATACCTACAAGTCTTATGAAGACACCAAAGCCCAGAAATGACCAGAAGTAAGTCAAAAAGCCTGCACAAGTTCGAGTCCAAAAACTGGCCGAACCAAAGTTGACCAAATTGACCTAAAAGTGACCTAATTTGATGCCATTTGACCAGCAATAGTATAATGACCATAACTTGGTCTACATAACTCGGATTGACCTGAAATTTTGTCCCGCATGCAATAAGACATAGATCTACAAGTTTATAGTTTTGACCGAAACCCGAAAACTGAGGGAACTAGGTCGTCTGGCTAGGTCAAACTAGTATCCCGGAATCCAGCAATTTGCAATAAAATGCAAGGAAACGCAGTATACATAGAAATGAGTTTGGTAAAACGTACCAACCCTAAAACCCTATCGAATGTGACATATTTATGACACTAAAACCTAATTTACCTAAAACGCATCGAGGGTCGGTATATTAGGTGATTGAGCAAATAATAGCCTTCAGTGAATTACTTATCGAACATTATCGTTAGAGATAGTTTAATTTAGTACTGAAACACTTCAAATTGTGTTTCTCAGTTACCAAAGACTCAGGAAAAGGGAAGGAAACACTGAGTCCAGACCGAGAGACAGTTATCAGAGGTTTGTGTACAACAACTATTTCTTTTGAATTATTTTCAATTGAAATAAATTATGACTATTTACATATTATTGTTTTAAGTTGTGAAATTGTGAAAAATGGTTTGAATGATATTTGATGGATACTTATTGATTGAAAAGCACTGTAATTGGTTTGAAACCACAGCTATCATGTACATTGATTGTATTCCTCGCTAGCTTGTCTAGTGGGATGAATTGAATTCCCTCTCTGGCTGAAGTGTTGAGGTGTGTGCCTGTTGAGGACGAATAGAATGAGTACTCATATTTTTGCTAGCTAGCTATGTTATTCCTCATTAGTCATTGACTTTTGGGATGAATTGAATACCTCATTAGCTATTGGCTTTTGGGATGAATTGAACTTTGGAACATGATTAAAGCTGTGTGTGATTTATTGATATGTATTGTGAGATTGTGAAATGAATTTAAACTCTTATTGACACATACTGTCTTTTGAATTCAACCATGATCTGACTTATTGAAATTTATTGTGATATTGAGAAATGGAGTTTAAATTCTGGTTGACAATTATTGTCTTGAAATTAACTATGGTTTTAAGTATCCACTGTTTACATGACTTATGAATTGTGATTTAAATTGTATTTGGTTAATGTTGTGCACCACTGAGACATTGTCTCAGCGATAGCTTTTTATTGCTGTCGCAGGTAGACAGACCAGCAGTGTGAGACTAAGTGCTAGTACCTCAATGAGAGACTACCGGGTATAATGAGTATACCAATATATTGTATTTTGTAATGTAATGATGTTCCTTTGTATGTACATATTGTTGTTGGTTTTGAGCAGTTGTAAATTAAAATTGTACATTGAAGTTGTAAAGTAAATTATGAGATATTTTGACTTGTAAAAATTGTATTATATTTTCTCTATCTCAGTCCTTGAAAAATTACTGTGAATTTGACTTGAGAAATGTGTTGAGTTGAGAAAAATGTTGAAGTTGAGATTTGGAAATTTATTGAAGTGCTTTTTACAGGTTTTCTGAAGAACTGTTTTATCCAAAATACAGATGGCACTCTGCCAAAATTTTTACAGAAATTCCAAATAAGTCAAATGTGTCAGTTCTATTACTTCAGTTCAAAAAGTTTTTAATACCTGTAAATAGTGCTCACCACTGTAAAAGAAGTAAGAAAAGTTATTTTAAAATCCCTTGTAGTGTATTTAATGGGTTATCAGTAGACGGAGTTGGTAATTCATTAGATATACTACGGGATCATGTTATTCCTTACAGAGGGGTAGGGTGTGACATGTTTTAGTGGTATCAGAGCAAAGTTTTTAAATTTTGTTTTCACCTCTTATTTGATTATTCTTTCTTCATAGTACAACTGCTCAATATCATTATTTGATACATATAGTACATTACATTATAAATATGCACTAACGGGAGGAAATCTCCTTGTGTTATTTGTTCAGGAGATCTAAAATCCTCGCATTGAATATAGAAGAGGGTGATCGTTCAGTCGATCAATCTATTGAGGCTGAGGTGCAAGGGGATGCCCCAGGCCTACATAATGTTAGTCGTTCAAAGACACCACTGTAGTACGCATGATTTCTGCTCGATTCGCTCGTGAGATGGCTGCAATGTTCCGACAAATAGCTGGTAATGTACCTACTCAAGTCCCAATACAGACACCAGTGGTACAACCACAGTCTCCTACCAGGCAGTATGATAAATTAATGAAATATGGGGCTACAGAGTTCAAAGGGATAGTAGATCCTCTAGAAGTGAGCGATGGTTAGAGAGGATGGATAGGGTATTCAAGAAAGCGCATTGCACAGAGGAGCTCGATTTGAATACTCGGTGTCTTTGTTCTGTGGGATGCTTATGATTGGTGGAAAACCATTCCCCACGATCTGGTAGAACTGCAGTCTTGACTGGAATGACTTTCTCGAATTGAGCAAATATGTCACGATGCTTATGTAGACGGAAGTGCAAGAGTTCCTAAGTGCAAAGCAGGAACAGATCAGTGGCTGAGTATGAAAGAGAATTTTCCCGCCTTAGCCATTATGCAGTAAGTCTACTCTCTACCAGCAGGGAGAGATGCAAGAGGTTTGAAACTGGCTTGAAGCCCAGTATCAGAGTACAAGTAATTGGCTTCAAACACACTAACTTCTCTGAACTTATTTCTCAAGCTCTAGAGTTAGAAAGAATTGAGATTGAGACTGCTCCTGAGAGAAAGAAATCTGAGAAGACAGAAAAAGAGGGAAAGTCAGTAGAACAGAGTTCCAGTGGTCATACTGGGAAGAGGAAGAACCATGGGGGACATGGCAGAGGTGGCAAGAAATCGGGTAGGGGAAGATATTCAGGACAGAGACCTCCCCTATCTAGTCAGCAGAGTACCAGAAGTTCCTACCCTCCCCGCCAATGTGAAACTTGTGGAAAAAATCATGGTGGGATCTGCTACAAGGCTATTGGAGCCTGTTATAACTGTAGAGGCACATGACACTTTGCCAAGGATTGCACTAGTAGTCGCAGAGTTGGACCACCTCCTACTACTGCAGAAGGGTCAGTTCAGAGCCCTGTCACTAGAAGTTCACAACCACCCAGCAGAGGTAGAGGCAGGGGTAGAGGTAACCCAGCAGGCAGCCAAAGCACAGTGAAACAATCAGAGCAAGACAATGTTCCAATCAGAATGTATGCAATGAGACAGAGGGAAGAGGCCGAGACATTTGATGTTGTGGCTGGTACCTTCTCAACGTTTAACCAAAATGTGTTTGTGTTATTTGATCCGGGCTCTACCCATTCTTATGTGAGTGCTAGCATCATTGATTGCATTGCTGTTCCATGTACAAAAAATGGACTTTGAGGTGCTAGTAACAAGTCCACTAGGACAGGAAGTCAGGGTCAATAGAAAGTATAGAGATTGTCCTTTGGTGATCCAAGGACACACTTTCCTATCTGATTTCATTGAAATGCCCTTCAGAGATTATGATATCATCTTGGGCATGGATTGGTTAGCTAGGCATCATGCCATGATTGACTGTAGGCTGAAAGAGTCACTTTTGGCCTTCCTCGATCTGATGATGTGGTAATACATGGGAAAAACGATTATGGCCATCAAACATCATTTAATTTGCACTAGCGGAAAAATGATCAGAAAGGGGTGTGAAGCCTACTTGGCACATGTGGTAGACACCCAAGTGGGGAGTCCAGCATTGAAGGACATCCCTACAGTACATGACTTTCCAGATGTGTTTCCTGATGAATTACCAGGATTACCTCCGGAAAGAGAAGTGCAGTTTGAAATTAATGTTATGCCTGGTGTGGATCCAATCTCCATAACGCCATACAGAATGGCACCAGCAGAGTTGAAAGAGTTGAAGATACAATTGCAAGAATTACTTGAAAAGGGCTTCATCCACCCTAGTGTGTCACCTTAGGGAGCACCAGTGTTGTTTGTTAAGAAGAAGGATGGTACTCTCCGCTTATGCATTGACTACCGACAGTTGAATAAGGTGACAATAAAGAACAGATATCCATTGCCTCGCATTGATGATCTGTTTGATCAGTTGAAAGGTGCAGCTGTATTCTCCAAAATTGATATGCGATCTAGTTATTATCAGTTGAAGGTGCAAGAGCAGAGTATTCCAAAAACTGCTTTTAGAACTCGATATGGCCACTATGAGTTTCTAGTAATGCCATTCGGGTTAACAAATGCTCTAGCTGCTTTTATGGATCTGATGAACACTATCTTCAGACCATATCTTGATCAATTTGTGGTGGTGTTTATTGATGACATTTTGATATATTCAAGGAATGCAGAGGAGCATGACAGACATCTACGGATTGTACTGCAGACTTTAAGGGAGAAACAACTATACGCCAAATTGTCGAAATGTGAATTTTGGCTGAAAGAAATCTCCTTTTTGGGACATGTTGTGTCAGCTGAAGGGATCAAGGTAGATTCCAGCAAGGTAGAAGCTATCCTTAATTGGAAGCCGCCAGAACATCACGAGAATTCGCAGTTTTCTGGGTTTAGCTGGATATTACCGTCGGTTTGTGAAGGGGTTTTCTATGTTATCTTCTCCACTGACCAAGCTGCTTCGGAAAGATGTAAAATTTAAGTGGACTGATAAATGCCAACAAAGTTTTAATAAGTTGAAGAGGTGTTTAACTAAAGCTCCAGTTCTCACTTTACCCACTCCGGGTAAAGAATACACAGTTTATAGTGATGCTTCTCACAATGGGTTAGGCTGTGTACTGATGCAAGATCGGAATGTCATTGCTTATGCATCACGCCAGCTGAAACCGCATGAGAGGAATTACTCAACACATGATCTGGAGTTAGCAGCTATTGTTTTTGCTCTGAAGATCTGGAGACACTATTTGTATGGAGAGAAATGCTACATTTACACAGATCACAAGAGCTTGAAGTACTTAGGTACCCAGAAGGAAACGAATTTGAGGCAGAGGAGATGGTTAGAACTCATCAAAGATTATGATTGCTTAATAGACTATCAGCCAGGGAAAGCAAATGTGGTGGCTGATGCCTTAAGTGGCAAGACTATGGCAAGTCTCAGAGTTTCTCCTTTGTCCATGGTATGTGAATTGAAAGCACAGCATGCCAGTTTAGAGGTTGATGATGAGGGACAGACAGTAGTTGCTTGGTATGTACAGCCAGTGTTGATTGATCAGATCAGAATGGTTGCTCAGAGTGATGAAAAGTATCAGAAGCTACTGAAAGAAGTCCAGCAGGGCAAGAAACCTGAATTCTCTGTGAGAGAGGATGGTTTATTGCTACATCAGGGCAGAATGTGCGTTCCTAGTGATGTGGAATTGAGACAAATCATTATGAAGGAAGCACATGAGTCTCCATTTGCTATGCACCCTGGTGGAACTAAAATGTACAGAGGGCTGAAAGAGCATTACTGGTGGATGGGTATGAAGAGAGATATAGCTGAATTTGTTTCCAAATGCCTAACTTGTCGACAAGTAAAGCAGAACATCAAGTTCCAGTGGTTTGTTACATCCTTTGTCGATGCAGTGGAAATGGGAACGAATAACTATGGATTTTGTTACAGGACTTCCAAGGACACAGAGTAGTCATGATGCTGTATGGGTTATAGTTGACAGATTGACCAAGTCTGCTCACTTTTTGCCAGTTCGGATGGACTATAGCCTGGAAAGATTGGCCAGATTGTACATATATGAGATTGTAAAATTTCATGGAGTGCCAGTATCAATTGTGTCTGACAGAGATCCTAGGTTCACTTCTAGATTCTGGGGTAGTCTTCAGAGAGCCCTAGGAACTAGATTGAACTTCAGCACAACATTCCACCCATAGACAGATGGCCAGTCTGAAAGGGTCATTCAGATATTGGAGGATATGCTACGGGCTTGTGTGATTGAATTTGAAGGTAGTTGGGATACACACTTGCATTTGATTGAGTTTGCTTATAACAACAGCTACCAATCAAGCATTGGGATGCCTCCATATGAAGCATTGTATGGCAGAAAGTGCAGAACTCCCTTATGTTGGGATGAGGTAGGTGAAAGGAAGATGATTGGGCCAAAAATTGTTCAGCAGACAGAGGAAAAGATCAGATTGATTAGAGATAGACTCAAGGCTGCATCAGACCGTCATAAGTCCTATGTTGATTTGAAAAGAAGAGATATTGAATATGCAGTGGGTGATAAGGTATTCCTCAAAGTTTCTCCTTGGAAGAGGATTATGAGATTTGGTAGAAAGGGGAAATTGAGTCCTCATTTCATCGGACCATATGAAGTTCTGGAAAGAGTGGGTCCTCTGGCATATCGGTTGGCATTACCTCCAGAGCTAGCAAGGATACACAGTGTCTTCCATGTGTCCATGTTAAGGAGGTACAGATCTGACCCATCTTATGTACTATCAGTTGAAGAGATTGAAGTAAATCCAGACCTCTCATATGAGTAAGAACCCATAGAAATTCTGTCTTATGAGGTGAAGCAGCTGAGGAATAAACAGATACACCTGGTTAAAGTGCTATGGAACCATCATTCAAGCCAGGAAGCTACTTGGGAACGTGAAGAGGATATGAGGAGACAGCACCCACAGCTGTTCAGAGACTAATGCCAGGTAAAATTTCGTGGACGAAATTATTTTAAGGGGGGGAGAATTGTAACACCCCTAAGTTTGGTAGTGCGTTCTGCTGCTCCGGTGACCAGTGTTGTCCGGACAGCTAGGATGCCTAGAACTACACTTCAATATGAGTAACGAGACATAAAATAATGAAATACAAGAAAAGAAAATACAAGAAAAACAAAGAAAAAATAATAGCAAAGAAATGTAATCAAGTTAAGCGAGCCGGGAACCCTAGCGATGGGGGACCGCACCGGGAAGTCACGGTGTGAACCGTTGACTAGCCCTGGACTGCGGGGAACCCTGGAAAAAATTTTTAGGACTTAAATAGACCCTTATTGAAGTAGGAATATCATTAGAAATATCAAAGAAAAATTAAATAATTATTACAATGAAAAGTGAGAAATCGAAAAACAGACAAAACCTGGTGTTACCGAAAAATCAGGAATGCAACCCGAACAGGGGCATTATGGTCATTTGACATCCCGAATTGTCTTTTGACCTAAATGTCTACTAAAAATAAATAATATTACACTTAAAAAATAAAATGAAAAATTAATTTGGTGGTACCTAAAGTAAATAGTAAGAATTAAGGGTTAATGTGGAATAAGTAGAAATTAAACATATTATATGATTTAATCTAAGTAAGTGGACCACTAAAGGAATAAATTAAAGATAATGGGGCAGGTGTACACTCATCTTACCATCTGAAATTCATCTTTCTCATTTGGATTTAACATTGCCGAAATGAAGAGGTGAAGAACCCTCCATGGCCGTTTTCATCAAGCTCTCCTAACTCCTCCATTTCAACTCCAATCACTTAGGGTTCTTCATGAAAGTTTGTCTACACATCATAAGGAAGAGCTTGATACCAAATTTAAGAAGTTTAATCAAGGTTTGGCAAGTTCCAACCATAAGGTAAGTTAGCATTTTTGAAGATAGCTTTGTTAAACTTTGTGTTCATGTTATGGGTGTTGGTTTTGTGAAGAAAATTTTTAAGTTTGAAGAGTTATTGAGATGTTCATTTTGGACAGCCATGGAGTTATGTATTTGATGAAATATTTGTGCATATATTTGATGAGAAATGATGTTGGTTATGGTGATTTAATATCCTAGTAAATTACTTCATATGTATATGGTGATTTTTGCACTTGGATGGAAATTGGTGAATTGTAGGATATTTTGGTGTTGAGGAAGTTTTCGGCAGCCTTGAGATTCTTGGATAAATGTATATGTTCATGAAGGTATTGGCAGAATATTGACCTTGAGAATTGATGGATATGTGTATAGATTGATTGTGTAAGTGTATCTAAAAATTTGTAATGTTTAGGGTATATGTGATTGTACTTAGAACTTGTAAATGTGAGTTTAATTGGTGTATTGAGGATAATTGAAATCTGCCCAAAGTGACATTTAAGTGAAGTGGAATATGGTTTTTGGTAATGTACCAAAACAGAAATTAAATGTGTAATGGATACATGTATAAGCAAAGTAATTAAAGGCAGTATGCAATTTAGTCAATAACTTTAAATGTGTAACCTCAATTGGTATGAGACCAATTGGAGGTGAAACTAGGCACCAAATGTGCCAACTTTCATTGAGAAAGCATACCAAAATTCTGCTTGCAAGGTGACATAAGAAAATGACCAATTCGGATTAAGTGCAATTGAAACCTGAAAACTGACCAATTGGGCAGCAGTTAGTGTTTAGGCCATAACTCACTCAAAACAGGTCCAATTGACCTGAAATTTTAACCATGAATAGTTAAGACCCATACCTACAAGTCTTATGAAGACACCAAAGCCCAGAAATGACCACAAGTAAGTCAAAAAGCTTGCACAAGTTCGAGTCCAAAAACTGGCCGAACCAAAGTTGACCAAATTGACCTAAAAGTGACCTAATTTGATGCCATTTGACCAGCAATAGTATAATGACCATAACTTGGTCTACATAACTCGGATTGACCTGAAATTTTGCCCCGCGAGCAATAAGACATAGATCTACAAGTTTGTAGTTTTGACCGAAACCCGAAAACTGAGGGAACTAGGTCGTCCGGCTAGGTCAAACTAGTATCCCGGAATCCAGCAATTTGCAATAAAATGCAAGGAAACGCAGTATACATAGAAATGAGTTTGGTAAAATGTACCAACCCTAAAACCCTATCGAATATGACATATTAATGATACTAAAACCTAATTTACCTAAAACGCATCGAGGGTCGGTATATTAGGTGATTGAGCAAATAATAGCCTTCAGTGAATTACTTATCGAACATTATCATTAGAGATAGTTTAATTTAGTACTGAAACACTTCAAATTGTGTTTCTCAGTTACCAAAGACTCAGGAAAAGGGAAGGAAACACTGAGTCCAGACCGAGAGACAGTTATCAGAGGTTTGTGCATAACAATTATTTCTTTTGAATTATTTTCAATTGAAATAAATTATGACTATTTACATATTATTGTTTTAAGTTGTGAAATTGTGAAAAATGGTTTGAATGATATTTGATGGATACTTATTGATTGAAAAGCACTGTAATTGGTTTGAAACCACAGCTATCATGTACATTGATTGTATTCCTCGCTAGCTTGTCTAGTGGGATGAATTGAATTCCCTCTCTGGCTGAAGTGTTGAGGTGTGTGCCTGTTGAGGACGAATAGAATGAGTACTCATATTTTTGCTAGCTAGCTATGTTATTCCTCATTAGTCATTGACTTTTGGGATGAATTGAATACCTCATTAGCTATTGGCTTTTGGGATGAATTGAACTTTGGAACATGATTAAAGCTGTGTGTGATTTATTGATATGTATTGTGAGATTGTGAAATGAATTTAAACTCTTATTGACACATACTGTCTTCTGAATTCAACCATGATCTGACTTATTGAAATTTATTGTGATATTGAGAAATGGAGTTTAAATTCTGGTTGACAATTATTGTCTTCAAATTAACTATGGTTTTAAGTATCCACTGTTTACATGACTTATGAATTGTGATTTAAATTGTATTTGGTTAATGTTGTGCACCACTAAGACATTATCTCAGCGATAGCTTTTTATTGCTGTCGCAGGTAGACAGACCGACAGGGTAGCAGACTAGGCTGCTAGTACCTCCAGCGAGAGACTACCGGGTATAATGAGTATACCAATATTTTGTATTTTGTAATGTAATGATGTTCACTGTATGTACATATTGTTGTTGGTTTTGAGCAGTTGTAAATTAAAATTGTACATTGAAGTTGTAAAGTAAATTATGAGATATTTTGACTTGTAAAAATTGTATTATATTTTCTCTATCTCAGTCCTTGAAAAATTACTGTGAATTTGACTTGAGAAATGTGTTGAGTTGAGAAAAATGTTGAAGTTGAGATTTGGAAATTTATTGAAGTGCTTTTTACAGGTTTTCTAAAGAACTGTTTTATCCAAAATACAGATGGCACTCTGCCAAAATTTTTACAGAAATTCCAAATAAGTCAAATGTGTTAGTTCTATTACTTCAGTTCAAAATGTTTTTAACACCTGTAAATAGTGCTCACCACTGTAAAAGAAGTAAGAAAAGTTTTTTTAAAATCCCTTGTAGTGTATTTAATGGGTTATCAGTAAACAGAGTTGGTAATTCATTAGATATACTACGGGATCATGTTATGCCTTACAGAGGGGTAGGGTGTGACATCTATAGTGAGATATAAAACAATATCACAATCCTTTTAGTGAGCATAAATCACAATATAATTCGATTCAAATTCAATTCCAATATCCAATAATTTTTATGCTCATCATAATTCAAATCATAAATTTACATTTTTCCATGAAAATTACCATCACAATTCAAAACATGTTCTATCACAATTTTCCAAAGCATAATTTATTCAATCCATAACAATGCTTAATACTTGTGGAAATACCATTTCACAAAGCTAAATTCATACATACTATAACAATTTCAATAATCATTGGATTAAATCCAATGCTTGTTAAACATAATACGTAAGAAAAATATGTCATTTAATCATATGAAATATTTAAAACAAAATCAGTTAAAAACTAGTTGTGCACAAACCTCTGATAACTCTCTCTTGGCTCTGACTCAGTATTTCCTTCCCTTCCCTGAGTCTTTGCTAACTGAAACACACAATTTGAAGTATTTCAGTACTCATTTAAATTGTCTCTAACGTTAATGCTTGATAATTAATTCACTGAATTCTATTATTTGCTTAGTTAACCTAATATGTCGACCCTCGATGCATTCTAGGTAAATTAGGTTTTAATGTTACTAATATGTCACATTTGTAGCCTTTTAGGGTTGGTACATGTTACCCAATTCATTTTCATGTATTTTGCATTTTACTGCAATTTGCTGGATTCCGGGATACTAGTTTGACCTAGCCGGACGACCTAGTTCCCTCAGTTTTCGGCTTTCGATCGAAACTACAAACTTGTAGATCTATGTCTTATTGCACGCGGGGCAAAATTTCGGGTCATTCTGAGTTATGTAGATCTGTTGTGGTCATTTTACTATTGCTGGTCAAAATGCATCACAATTGGTCACTTTAGGTCATTTTAGGTCATTTTAGGTTCGGCCAGTTTTTGGACCCGAATTTGTGCAAGTTGTTTGACTTGCTTATGGTCATTTTTAGGCTTTGGTGTCTCCATAAGACTTGTAGATATAGGTCTTAACTATTCATGATCAAAATTACAGGTCAATTGGACCTGTTTTGACTGAGTTATGGCCAAAACACTAACTGCTGCCGAAATGGTCAATTTTCAGGCCTTAATTGCACTAATCCGGATTTGGTCACTTTTCAAGTTACCTTACAAGCAGAATTTTGGTAACCTTCCTTCATGAAAGTTGGCACTTTTTGTGCCTAGTTTCACTTCCAATTGGTCTCATACCAATTGGAGCCACACACTTAAGGTTCTAGGCCCATAACATAAACTGCCTTATTGCATTTTATTCATTACTCATCAAATGACACTTTTAACATTTACCAAACTAAACATTCATGCCAATTCTGGTTTGTACCATAACCTAAACACAATTCACAACATATTGTTGGTAATTTTGGCAGCTTAAAATCACACTCAATATGCACCATTTAGTACAGAATTTTTCAAGCTCAAATTACAACAATTCAATCACCTAACCTAGCTCATTTACATGTGCAACCTCACACCATCATACGTATACCCAAGCTGCCATAACAACTACCACAATTCAACATTAATATTCCATAAACTAAACATGAAATAATATTTTTATGGTTCACCAAATCAAGCTTCAGATTCATACATCACACTCCATTAATTTCCAAGCTTCTAAATTCAAGTACACATTTACATATACTTAATATACATCACCCAAATAAATTCCTACACACATAAACACTTAATCAACCCTTTAATCTACCATTTACAAGCAAGAATAAACTGTCCTCAAGGAGTTTCCATGGCTTCCAAAAATAAACATCTCCCTTAGAACATCAAACTCCAAAATTCTTTCCACAATTCAAGTACCCATAACATCCTTACAAACTTTAATAAAGCAATAATAAAAAACACAAACTTACCACTTTGGAAACTCTTCAAAATCTCTCCAAAACTTGGTCTTCATGTTGCCTATCTACTGCCCAAGGTGTATGGACAATCTTTAATGAAGGAAAGTGGGAAGAAAGGAGCTTAGATCAAGCTTGCATGGAGCTTGGCCATGGACGGCCATGGAGGAACTTGAGAGAAGAAAAGGATTCGGCTGGTTCTGGTTTGGGAGGTTGAAGAAGATGAAAATATTCTGCCCAAATGAAGCTTTAGTGGTCCACTTAAATGAGTTAGTGGAGCACTATGTGGGAATTATATCATTGTTTATTCTAAGGTTTCATTTTTCCACATTTAACTCCCAATTTTTGCTATTTACATTAGGTACCACCAATTTAATTATTCATGACATTTTACAAGTGTAATATCATGTATTTTTAATGGAAATTTAGGTCAAAAGACAACTCAGGGTGTCAAATGACCACAATGCCCCTGTTCGGGTTGCATTCCTGACTTTTCGGTAACACAGGATTTTGTCCGTTTTTCGATTTCTCACTTTTCTTTGTACTAATTAAATAATTTTTTTTTGATATTTCTAATGGCATTTATACTTCAATAAACATTTATCTAAGTCCTAAAAATATTTTTCAGGGTTCCCCACAGTCTAGGGCTAGTCAACGGTCCATGCCGCGACTTCCCGGTGCGGTTACCCATCGCTAGGGTTCTCGGCTCGCTTAACTTGGTTACATTTCTTTGCTATTATTTTTCCTTTGTTTTTCTTGTATTTTATTTTCTTGTATTTCATTATTTTATGTCTCCTCACTTATATCGAAGTGTAGTTCTAGGCATCCTAGCTGTCCGGACAACACTGGTCACTGGAACAGTAGAACGCACTATCGAACTTAGGGGTGTTACAGGAACTATTCCATACTCAAAATGAAATTCATTTTTCATAAATCAGAGGTTGACATCTGGCATAATATAGCATGACCACCCAATTAGTTATGAATTATTCCCTAATTTATGAATATTGATCATACATATCATGCATTAAAATCTCTTTGTTACAAAATCCCGATGTCAGCTAGAGTCATGGTTTGTGTTAAACTCTTAATCCTTAGAATCATATATCCTCATTTTAATTCTAATTCTTGATTAATAAGACTTTCCAGTCAGAAATTCTTTTTTAACTAAGTCTATCTATTTTAGCCAGGAACTTGACTTATGAAGAACAATTTAAACGGACATAGGATTTTATCCCTATTTACTTATGATAATGGATCCCATCTTAACTAACACCTATCTCCATATATAACTAGTCAGAGCCAACACACACTTGTATACCCATACCTAGTACGAGTATGTAAGTGGTATCAAACTCAAACTACCTATATATAAGATAACTATATCATCTAAAGTCAAGGGATTATATACACTATTATGATCTATATGACAATGCATTGACAAGAGCAAACTTCATGTACATGTCATATTTGTATCACTGGTTTAGCTTGCTCATCATATAAGTGCTCACCATGTTTGTCATATGGCATGAGACTCACCACTCCATCCTATTAGTATCTCATACTAATCCATGGAAACAAACAAAAGTGACAATCTATCCAGATAAATCTTACCCAATGAAGTATCTTAGATTGTGAATCAAAATTTATAATACTTGTACTAGAATATTCTGTCATTCATATTATTAATATCTTAAGAATAGAACATCTAATAAGCAGTTAAAGAGATATTTTCAATTAAATATAAACAATTTGTATTAAAAGAAAATACACATGCCATTAAAAAGAAATAAATATCTATAATATATAATTTCATGATATGCTTTAAGGCATACTACTAATAGTATATGCATTTAAAATATTTAAAATGTATTTAAGAATGAAAATTTTTTTAAGGGTTTTGTTCTTTAAAAGTTTTAAAGTGGTTGTTTTGGGCAGAAGGAGTTTTGATAGCTAAAGGATAGACTTTTGGCAGCCAAAGTCCTTTTTATGGTTCAAATGCCCATTTGGGCAGAACTGACTTTGGCAGCCAAAAGTTGAACTTTTGGAAGCCGAAAGTTCCTCGATAGAAAGGGTATAAAAGGGAACTTAGTTCATTTTCGGCTCAAAATGCTTAGGATTTTCTTTTTTCCTCTCTCTCTAAACTTTGGGGCATATAAGAGACTCTTTGAAGAGATCTCTTTGAGTTTTGGAAGATCTAGAGGTGGATTCTTCCATTTAGAAATGTGGAAGAGTAGATTCAAGTTTTGAAGTTTTGGTTCTCCTACCTCCAAACTCCAAGAAAAGAGGTAACATTCTTTTCTTCTTAATATAATAGATAGATCTAAGGGAGTAAATGAGGAATTAGGTTTCTAAAGCATTAATTTCATCAAAGTTGTTTCAAGTTAGGTTTTTAGAAGTTTATACTATGTTAGGTTTGGGGAAAACCTAGGATTTGAGTTCTAATGAATGTATGTGAGTATTAACATGTTTTGTAACACCCTCCCTGTAGCAACTCCGTACATTCTACTGTTCCGGTAACCAGTGTCGGTCCGGACAGTTAGAACGTTCGGAAAAATATTTAAACTAAAGTGAGGAACCATAATCAACTCAAATATCAATAAGAAAAATTTAAGAAAAATTTTAGAAATAAAATACAACCAAGTTAAATGAGCCGGTGCCTTAACGATGGGTAACCTAGTGAGAAGTTACGGTTGTCGCAACTAGAAGCCCTAGACCCGGGGGAAAAATTATAAAATAATTTTTGGGACTCCAGAGAAAGGTCATTGAGGTTCTTATGGCATTAGAATGCTAAGGAAATGCTTAGAAAAATTTTTCAATCGGTACAGACAATTTTGGCCCGTTAAGCCAAACGGAGGGCATTTTGGTCATTTCGCCTTTAGAGGTGATTTTTGGCCAACTTTTCCAGTTAAGTAAATAATTATTATGACATAAAATGTGAATAAATATTGCTAAAAATTGAATTGAAAATGAGTAGCAAAGAAAAGAAAAGAAAATGAAATAAAATTGCAATTTTGACCTCATGCTTATGTCACTAAGCACTCTCACCCAATCACATTGTGACACATGTCCATAAACCAATTAAAATGAGTCAAATGGGCAGAAAATTGAAATGAAAAAACTGAACCCTTTTTCCTCAATTCCCGTCCACCATAACCAAGAAGCTTTCTCTCCATTTTCTCTTTTAAATGTTGATTTTCCTAAGCTTCCTCACCTCAAAACCTTATCCTCCCTTCACAAAAATTTATACCCACACTAAGGAGAAGTGTTTGGCAGCCAAGAAAGAGTAAGAAAGTAAAGAAAAATTAAAGTCTTGGTTGGCTTGGATTTGAGCTACATGAGGTTAGTGCTTATTTATGCATATTTCTCTCTTTAATCCATGTTAGGGACTTAAAATGAGTATGAAATTGTAAGTCAAATGAAATAAAACTTATGTATATGTACACCATGGAATTTGGCAGCCCTAAGGAATGGATAATGTTGATGGTTTTGATGGATTTAAAATGGCTTAGAAATGGTGTTGATATGTAGACATAAATTTGAAATGGATTAGTATGCCTAATTGACATGTGTTGTGTAAACCTTGAATTTGAGCTAGGGTTTGGACAAAAAAACTTGGATCTTGTTCATGTGTTAGTGAATGAAAGTTTAAATGGTCAATTAGTGACCATTTGGCTGTGTATGATGAAGAATTGAAGTGAGTTGTAGCTTGGGATTTGAGTTTGGCTAGGCTGCCCATGGTGACCTGCAAAATTGGACATGAGTCCAGCAGATTTGGGCAGCCATAACTTGAATTTTACAGGTCCAATTGGTGAAAGGATAATTGGACATGAAACTAGACACATAATGGCACAACTTTGGTGAAGAAACCATGCCCATAAAACCAAACCAAGTGGACCAAAAACTTGCCCCAATCCGGGTGACCTGCAGCCTGTTTCTGCAGAATGACCAAATGAACAGTGTTTGGTCATTTGGCCATAACTCAGTGTAGAATGGTCCAATTGACCTGAAAGTTTACCCACAACAATCTGAGATATAGACCAACAACTTTTATGAAGAAACCTAACCCAAATTATGACTAGAACCTATCCAACAAGTGAGTTGAAGTCACTGTTCACTGCATTGTAGATATGGTCAGTCCAGAAAAATTTCAATCCGGCCAGTTGTGGTTTTTGGACCATAACTTGAGCTACAAAACTCCAAATGGAGTAATTCAAAAAAGGAAATTCAACGAGACAAAATAAAGAACAACTTTCATGTTGATCATTTTGCCAAATTCGCACTACAAAATTGACCAATAGAATAGTAAAAACAAAGAGTAAAACTGAAAATTTTGCCCAACTAACATTAAGCTTAGAAATGGTATTGGCAACCAATACCAACAAATTTTGAATGCAAAATGTGGTATGTTGATGATATTAAAACCAATGTACCTATTACCTATGCAAAAGTCAACATTTTTGTTGACCAATGAATGGAATAGTAACACTAAAACTTAAATTCCAAAAATTGTGAAATTTAAAAGTGTGAAATGCCCTAGTATACCTAACAAGATTGGTTTGGATAGCTTGGCATGCCAATAGGGTTCAGTTAGCAGTACTGCACATGGCATTATGCCATTCTGTGATTTCATGGCTTTTAGCCATTCTGATATTGTGTTGAGACTTGGCCTTGTGCCTAATGTTATTATAGCTTATTAGCTGTTTTGTTGCACACCGGGAGATACATATGTGACCGATGGTGTGACGGCCCGAGGTACTTGATACCCAGTGCGGTTTACTGTTTATCGATCGATCGTCCAGTATAGGTTACTTGGGCAACGAAAAATGAAAGTGGATAAATTTAATGAAATAATGAATATAACAAGTACAAAATAAGTAAGTCTACAAATACTCAATGAAAATTTATTTGCAATGAGACATCAATACATTCACTGCATATTTACTTTCTATTATTTCTTTTTATTTTATTATTGGCACCACTAAGCATTATTGCTTAGCGCGTTGCTTTTGCCACGCGTAGGTTTTGGAGATACTAACCGAGAGCCACAGACTGGGTGAGACCTCCTGCAGCTCTGTATAGTGTCCGTGTCACCTCACCATCTTCAGTGCATTGGTAGGACACTAGGTTTTATTTTGGTATTTTGTAACTAACTTTTATTTTCTCTTGTGTAATTGAGACTTATGTAATATATTTTGATGTTAATGTAAATAAATGGAAATTGTGTTTATGAATGGAAAATTGTGTATTTATTTATTGCTTATGTATGAATACCATGAGAAATGAATGATTGAGAAATGGAAATGTTGTTGAAAAATATTGAGATTTTGATGATTATTGGAGTTTGGGATTGGTTGAAAATTTTGGAAGTGTTTTTCACAGATTCCGAAGAACTGTTTTCTCCATTTTTAGCCTGTACTCTGCCGGATTTTCTATAAAATTTTCGAAACTTCAAATAAATTATAATTTCAATAAATGAATTAAATGAATTATATTTCATAAATTTTACTTCATAACTATGAAAAAAAAATAAATAATAATAAATTAGGGAAAAAAATGATTGAATTAAAATAGGGTGTTCCAATACACTGCGTGGCATATCTTGCTTGGCTACACTGTAGGCGGGTAAGGGGTGTCACATTTAGTGGTATCAGAGCACAGTTTAGGCATTTCTAGGCCTAGATTGAGTCCATACCATGTATTGCATTTGTAAGAGTCGAGGTGACACTAATGCAGCTCTGTTTGTCTTTGTTATTTTGATTAGGATATGGACCCCACATCTCAGAGGGCAGTTGAGGAGGAAGTGGAGAGTCATGCTCCACCTGTAGTAGCTGAGACTGGAGGTAGGGGAGAACCTGCTGAACTAGCTCCATCAGAGCCTGCTCAACCTCCACAGGCCGTGTTCCAGCAAATGGCTGAATTCTTCAAACAAATGGCTAGGGTAATGCCACCACCACCACCACCTCCACAACCAAAATCACACTTGGAAAGATTGAGGAAATTTGGAGCAGTGGACTTCTTTGGTAAGAGAGAAGATGATTCTATTGCAGCCGAAAATTGGTTGAACAGAACAGGCAGAGTTTTAAAACAACTCCACTACAGTCCAGAGCAAAACCTAGAAGCTACCATATCTCTATTGCAAGACGATGCATATGAATGGTGGGATACGGTGTCTAGTGAAGTGCAACTAGAAGTAATAACTTGGGACTTCTTCCTCTTAGAATTCAAGAAGAAATATGTGGGTAGTGTATACCTGGAAGAGAGAAGAAGAGAGTTTATTAACCTGAGGCAGAGACAGCTGACAGTGGTCGAGTATGAAAAGGAATTTGTCAGATTGAGTCGCTACAGGAGGGAGATAGTCCCTAATGAAGCTGAAAGGTGTAAGAGATTTGAAGAGGGATTAAATGACAATATAAAGATCATGATCACTGCCTTGGGAATCACAGACTTCACCATGTTAGTGGAAGCTGCAATAAAAGTTGAAAAAGTAAGAATAAATGAGCAGACTAGAAGGGAGAGACAGCAGAAGAGGGGCTTGGGTCAGGCTCAGTCTCAAGGGCCCAGGCCATAGTTCACCCCTAAGAGAGGTCAGTCCACACCATCAATAGGTAGCTATCCAGGGACGGGGTTCAGGGGACTAGCCCCAGCATCTTCTGCATGTTCACATTGCCTGAAGTGGCATAAGGGGGAGTGTTGGAGAGTGATGGGTGCCTACTTAAGGTGTGGGTCAATAGAGCATCAGTTGAGGAACTGTCCACGCAGAACTACTACAGCTGCTCCAACACAAGCAGACAGACCTGCTCCTGCACCACAAAGAGGTAGGAAATCTGGCAAATCTGAGGCAGTGGAACCATCACAGAGGCCTGCATCTGAGCTAGCAGAGAGGCCTGAGGGCAGACCACCTGCCAGAGCCTATGCCATGAGAGCTCAGGAGGAGCAAGAAGCCCCGGACGTCATCAGGGGTACGTTCTCCCTCTACGATACATCTGTGCATGCATTGGTGGATCCAGGATCCACTCATTCATACATCTGCATCAACCTACCTGTAGAAAGGGGGATACTAGTAGGGGAGAGTGACCAAGACATTCTGGTCACTAATCCATTGGGCCACAGTGTAGTAGTGAACAAAGTGTAGAAGGGTCGCCCGTTAAGGATTCAGGGGTATGAATTTTTTGCAGACTTGATTGAGTTGCCTTTCCATGAGTTTGACGTGATTTTAGGAATGGACTGGTTGTCACGTCATCAGGCAATGGTTGATTGTAAACTGAAGAGGATTTCTTTGAAAACTCCTGAAGGTAATGAGATTTCAGTTATGGGGGGAAGGACATATTTCTTGTCCAATGTCATCTCAGCCACAGTTGCAAGAAAACTGATGAGAAAAGGCTATGAAGCCTACCTAGCACATGTGGTGGATACTAGACAGGCTAAGCCAGATCTGTGTGACATACCCACAGTAAAAGACTTCCCAGATGTGTTCCCTGAAGAATTTCTTGGTTTGCCACCATAAAGGGAAGTTGAATTTGCTATTGAGATACTGCCGAGTACAGCACCAATCTCTATTGCTCCTTATAGGATGGCACCCACAGAATTGAAGGAATTGAAAATCTAGTTACAGGAGTTGCTGGCCATGGGGAGCTCCAGTGCTATTTGTGAAAAAGAAGGATGGGACTTTGAGGTTATGCATCGATTACTGGCAGTTGAATAAAGTGACTGTGAAGAACAAATATCCGTTGCCTAGAATTGATGATCTGTTTGATCAGTTGAAAGGAGCAGGAGTATTTTCTAAAATTGATCCTAGATTAGGGTATTATCAGTTGAGGGTGAAGGATGTAGATGTGCCAAAGACTGCATTCAGGACTCGGTATGGGCATTATGAGTTTCTGGTGATGTCCTTTGGCCTAACAAATGCACCAGCAGCATTCATGGACCTTTTTAACCGTATCTTCCATCCATACCTAGATTGGTTCATAGTGGTCTTTATTGATGATATTTTAGTGTATTCCAAGACCAGGGAAAAACATGATGAGCATTTGAGAATTGTTTTGCAAACCTTGAGAGAAAAAAAGCTGTATGCTAAGTTGTCCAAGTGTGACTTTTGGTTGAATGAGATTGCATTCCTTGGACACATAATGTCAGCTGATGGGATTAGAGTGGATCCCAAGAAAATAGAAGCAGTGATGGAATGGAAGCCTCCCAGGACTACAATTGAGGTCAAAAGTTTCTTGGGGCTAGCTGGGTATTACAGAAGATTTGTGAAGGGATTTTCCTTAATAGCTGCTCCAATGACCAAGTTGTTACACAAGAATGTCAGATTTAACTGGAATGATAAGTGTCAGACTAGTTTTGAGAAGTTGAAGGCTATGTTGACAGAGGCACCAGTGTTAACATAGCCAGTGTCAGGAAAGGACTTTGTGGTCTACAGTGATGCCTCTCATAATGGGTTAGGGTGTGTATTGATGCAAGAGGGGAAGGTGGTCGCTTATGCTTCCGGGCGGCTAAGGCCACATGAGCAAATTACCCTACCCATGATCTAGATCTTGCAGCAATTATCTTCTTGATCAAGATATGGAGGCACTACTTATATGGTGAAAAGTGCTACATTTACACAGACCACAAAAGTCTAAAATATTTGCCAACTCAGAAGGAGCTCAACCTTAGACAGAGGCGATGGATTGAGTTCCTGAAGGACTATGATTGTGTAATTGACTACCATCCTGGGAAGGCAAATGTAGTTGCTGATGCTTTGAGCAGAAAATCCATCACAGCTTTGAGATCATTGAATGCCTGTTTATCCTTAGCTCGAGATGGAGCTATTTTGGCTGAGTTGCAAGTGAGGCCAAACCTGCTACAGCAGATTTTAGATGGGCAAAAGGTAGATGAGAAATTAATGACTACTATGAGTAAAATCTCAGAAGGGAAAGCAACTGACTATGAGGTGAAAGCAGATGGGTGTCCGTACTACAAAGGAAGAGTATGTGTACCAGATAATGGGGAATTGAAAGCCAGTATTCTGAAAGAGGCACATGCCAGTGTTTATGCTATGCACCCAGGAAGTACAAAAATGTATCATGATCTGAAGCTTCAGTATTGGTGGCCTGGTATGAAGAAGGACATAGCTAACTATGTGACTAAATGCTTGACATGTCAGCAAGTTAAGGCAGAACATCAAATTCCATCGGGTTTGCTACAGCCTATACGCATACCTAAATGGAAATGGGATCAGGTCACCATGGATTTTGTAAGTGGTCTACCTCTCACCTAAAAGAAGCATGATGCAGTATGGGTGATAGTAGATAGATTGACAAAGTCAGCACACTTTCTGCCAGTTAGGACTGACTACTCACTAGAGAAATTAGCAGAATTGTATATCAGTGAGATAGTTAGATTGCATGGAATTCCACTTTCCATCATATCTGATCGAGACCCAAGGTTTACATCGAGATTCTGGAAGAAGTTGCATGAGTCCTTGGGTACACAACTCCACTTTAGCACAGCTTTCCATCCTCAGACGGATGGGCAATCAGAAAGAGTAATCCAGGTAAACAATTGAAACCAATTAAACTAATACACATATTGAACTGAAATGGTAATAATAATGTGAAATATATGTCAGGTCCTTGAGGATATGCTGAGGAGTTGTGTCATTGAGTTTGAGGGAAGTTGGGATAGATACCTTCCACTGGCAGAATTTACATACAACAATAGCTACCAAGCTAGTATCCAAATGGCCCCGTATGAAGCACTGTATGGGAGGAAATGTAGAACTCCAGTGTGCTGGACTGAATTGGGTGAAGATAAACTGGTAGGACAAGACCTGGTGAAATAGACTGAGGAGAAGGTAAAACTAATCAAAGCCAATCTGAAGGTTGCCTCAGACAGACAGAAATCCTATGCCGACTTGAAGAGAAAAGAAATAGAATATGCAATTGGCGATAAAGTGTTCCTCAAGGTGTCACCATGGAAGAAGGTACTAAGGTTTGGAAGAAAAGGTAAGTTAAGCCCTAGGTTCATTGGCCCATATGAAGTCATTGAACGTGTGGGTCCAATGGCTTATAGGCTAGCTTTACCACCAGAGCTGGACATGATCCATAATGTGTTCCACGTGTCTATGCTAAGAAGATACCGCTCAGATCCTTCACATGCCATCTCCATGGAAGAAATTGAAGTACAATCAGATTTGACATATGAAGAAGAACCCATACGAATCCTGGTTCAGGAAGTGAAAGAGTTAAGAAATAAGCAGATTCCACTGGTGAAAGTGCTTTGGAGGCACCACAACACCGAGGAGGCAACTTGGGAAAGTGAAGAGACGATGAGGCAACAGTTCCCTCAACTGTTTGCATCAGGTAAATTTCGGGGACGAAATTTAAATTAGAGGGGAAGAGTTGTAACATCCTCCTTGTAGCAACTCCGTACATTCTACTATTTCGGTGACCAGTGTCGGTCTAGACAGCTAGAACATTTGGAAAAATATTTAAACTAAAGTGAGGAACCATAATTAACTCAAATATTAATAAGAAAAATTTAAGAAAAATTTTAGAAATAAAATACAACCAAGTTAAATGAGCCGATGCCCTAACGATGGGTAACCTAGTGAGAATTTGCGGTTCTCGCAACTAGGAGCCCTAGACCCGAGGGAAAAATTATAAAATAATTTTTGGGACTCCAAAGAAGGGTCATTTAGGTTCTTATGACATTAGAATGCTAAGGAATTGCTTAGAAAAACTTTTCAATCGGTACAAACAATTTTGGCCCGTTAAGCCAAACGGAGGGCATTTTGGTCATTTTGCCTTCAGAGGTGATTTTTGGCTGACTTGTCCAGTTAAGTAAATAATTATTATGACATAAAATGTGAATAAATATTGCTAAAAATTGAATTGAAAATGAGTAGCAAAGAAAAGAAAAGAAAATGAAATAAAATTACAATTTTGACCTCATGCTTATGTCACTAAACACTCTCAACCAATCACATTGTGACACATGTCCATAAACCAATTAAAATGAGTCAAATGGGAAGAAAATTGAAATGAAAAAACTGAACCCTTTTTCCTCAATTCCCGTCCACCATAGCCAAGAAGCTTTCTCTCCATTTTCTCTTTTAAAGGTTGATTTTCCTAAGCTTCCTCACCTCAAAACCTTATCCTCCCTACACAAAAATTTATACCCACACTAAGGAGAAGTGTTTGGCAGCCAAGAAAGAGTAAGAAAGTAAAGAAAAATTAAAGTCTTGGTTGGCTTGGATTTGAGCTACAAGAGTTTAGTGCTTATTTATGCATATTTCTCTCTTTAATCCATGTTAGGGACTTAAAATGAGTATGAAATTGTAAGTCAAATGAAATAAAACTTATGTGTATGTACACCATGGAATTTGGCAGCCCTAAGAAAGGGATAATGTTGATGGTTTTGATGGATTTAAAATGGCTTAGAAATGGTGTTGATGTGTAGACATAAATTTGAAATGGATTAGTATGCCTAATTGACATATGTTGTGTGAACTTTGAATTTGAGCTAGGGTTTGGACACAAAAACTTGGATCTTGTTCATGTGTTGGTGAATGAAAGTTTAAATGGTCAATTAGTGACCATTTGGCTGTGTATGATGAAGAATTGAAGTGAGTTGTAGCTTGGGATTTGAGTTTGGCTAGGCTGCCCATGGTGACCTACAGAATTGGACAAGAGTCCAGCAGGTTTGGGCAGCCATAACTTGAATTTTACAGGTTCAATTGGTGCAAGGCTAATTGGACATGAAACTAGACACATAATGGCACAACTTTGGTGAAGAAACCATGCCCATAAAACCAAACCAAGTGGACCAAAAGCTTGCCCCAATCCGGGTGACCTGCAGTCTATTTCTGCAGAATGACCAAATGAACAATATTTGGTCATTTGGCCATAACTCAGTGCAGAATGGTCCAATTGATCTAAAAGTTTACCCACAACAATCTGAGATATAGACCAAAAACTTTCATGAAGAAACCTAACCCAAATTATGACCAGAACCTATCCAACAAGTGAGTTGAAGTCACTGTTCACTGCACTGTAGATATGGTCAGTCCAGAAAAATTTCAATCCGGCCAGTTGTGGTTTTTGGACAATAACTTGAGCTAAAAAACTCCAAATGGAGTGATTTAAAAAGGGAAATTCAACTAGACAAAATAAGGAACAACTTTCATGTTGATCATTTTGCCAAATTCCCACTACAAAATTGACCAATGAAATAGTAAAGACAAGGAGTAAAAACTAAAAATTCTACCCAACTAACATTAAGCTTAGAAATGGTATTGGCAACCAATACCAACAAATTTTGAATGCAAAATGTGGTATGTTGATGATATAAAACCAATGTACCTATTGCCTATGCAAAAGTCAACATTTTTGTTGACCAGTGAATGGAATAGTAACACTAAAACTTAAATTCCAAAAATTGTGAAATTTAAAAGTGTGAAATGCCCTAGTATACCTAACAAGATTGGTTTGGATAGCTTGGCATGCCAATAGGGTTCAGTTAGCAGTACTGCACATGGCATTATGCCATTCTATGATTTTATGGCTTTTAGCCATTCTGATATTGCGTTGAGACTTGGCCTTGTGCCTAATGTTATCTGACTTATTAGTTGTTACATTGCACCGGGAGATACATATGTGACCGATGGTGTGACGGCCCGAGGTACTTGATACCCAGTTCCAGTTTACCCGTTTATCCAGTCCAGTCGTCCAGTATAGGTTACTTGGGCAACCAAAAATGAAAGTGGATAAATTTAATGAAATAATGAATATAACAAATACAAAATAAGTAAGTCTACAAACACTCAACGAAAATTTATTTGCAATGAGACATCAATACATTCACTTCATATTTACTTTCTGTTATTTCTTTTTATTTTATTATTGGCACCACTAAGTATTATTGCTTAGCGCGTTGCTTTTGCCATGCGTAGGTTCTGGAGATACTGACCGAGAGCCCAGTAGACCACAGACTGGGTGAGACCTCCTGCAGCTTTGCATAGTGTCCGTGTCACCTCACCATCTTCAGTGCATTGGTAGGACACTAGGTTTCATTTTGGTATTTTGTAACTAACTTTTATTTTCTCTTGTGTAATTGAGACTTATGTAATGTATTTTGATGTTAATGTAAATAAATGGAAATTGTGCTTATGAATGGAAAATTGAGTATTTATTTATTGCTTATGTATGAATACCATGAGAAATGAATGATTGAGAAATGGAAATATTGTTGAAAAATATTAAGATTTTGATGATTATTGGAGTTTGGGATTGGTTGAAAATTTTGGAAGTGTTTTTCACAGGTTCCGAAGAACTGTTTTCTCCATTTTTAGCTGGTACTCTGTCGAATTTTCTATAAAATTTTCAGGACCTCAAATAAATTATAATTTCAATAAATGACTTCAATGAATTATATATCATAAATTTTACTTCATAACTATGAAAAAAAAAAGCAAAAAAAAAAAAAAATTAGGGAAAAAAATGATTGAATTAAAATAGGGTGTTCCGATACACTGCGTGGCATATCTTGCTCAGCTACACTGTAGACGGGTAAGGGGTGTCACATGTTTTCTAGTTATTCTTGGCCCTAGATATGTGTATATGTGATGGATTTGTGTTTCACAACTTTGAAATGTGTTTGGGTATTAATGGGAGAAGGGATCTATAGGTTTCGACTTGGGAATTATGGAAATTCCCTGGTTCGACTGCCAAAAGCCAAAGGTTCAGCCGCCGAACCTTGTATTTTCTCAAAAAATCTGGAAATTTTTCAGGTTCAGCAGTCGAAGTCTGAGGCTTCGACAATCATAGTGGCTACTGCCCAAAATAGGCACCTAACATTCCAAGGTTCAGCAGTTGAAACCAAAGGCTCTGGTAGGCAAACTTGGTTCTGCCCATTTATTTTCTTCTTTGATTCAAAAGTTCCAAAACCTAATTTCATGGTTCCTAAGGGCTTAGAATAGGATGTTTATGTTATGTGTAGAGTTTTGAGCCTTGAGTAACACTCTAGCATCCGATTTTATAAGATTGGGCTCGAGGGACTTGAAAGGGTAAGGATCCAAGGATAGCTCTTATTTGAGTAAGAAGGTTGATAGGCTATAAGAGGTGAGTAACTCTAACCTTAATAAAATGAAAACTATTTACAGGTAATTAATGAGCATCCTCATGCATCATGTCATATTTATTTAGGATGTATGTATATAGAACACGAATATGTTGCATAATTGCATAAATTACTGTTGGTGCATTGATGGATATTGGATGACTCATTACTCCTATAACATCCTCACTTTACGTAGTCCGTATATTCTACTATTTCAATGACTAATGTCTACCTCAAAAAGTCGAAATGTTTGGAACAACACTTAATTGATAGTGAGGAAGTATAAAATAATGAAATATGTCACGAGAAAAATTAAGAAAAAATAAAAGAGATAAAATGTGACTAAGTTAAACGAGCCGAACCTGTAGCGAACGGGTGACCGCACCGGGAAGTTACGACGAGGACCGTTGACTAGCCTTAAACCGCGGGAAACTCAGGGAAATATTTTTGAGCCCTAATTAAAGGTCTACTGAGGCGTAACTGACATTGGAAATCTCAAAGAAAATTTAGTAAGTAAATATAAACGAAAAACGAAAATTAAAGAAATCGGCGATAGAAGGAGTAAATCGGTAGTACCGAAAAATTCGAAATACAACCTGAAGAGGCGCATTTTGGTCAATTGACACCAAGAGTTGACTTTTGACCTAAATGTCCATTAAAAATATGTAGTATTAAATTTTGAAAATTACATGAAAAATAAAATTATGCATGAAATGCAATTAAGGAAAAATGAGTGGTATAATTTGGAATAATTAAAAGTGGATTATTAAACTAATTAACTTAAGGTTAGTGGAGCATAATTTGAAGTTCTCAAGGTTCCTCCATGGACGTTCATGAAGCAAGCTTCATAAACCCATGATCAAGCCATTTTTTCCTCTAAGTTTCTTCATTAAAGTTGTTCTACACATCATGGGCAACACATAGGGAGCAAAAAGGGCAGCATTTAATGAAGTTTCATCAAGCTCCACAAAAGGTTAGTGTTAGTTTTTCATCCCTTGCTTCATTAAAGTTTGTATTAAGGTTCAGATGAGTTCAATGGTGAAGAAATTTGAAGGATCTGATGAGTTATTGATATATTCAATTTTAGACAGCCATGGAAGTGAAAGGTAAGTGGTTTATTCTTACATGAATTTGATGGGAATTAAGGTTAATTAAAGTAATTTTATGTGTTAGTGAATTAATTCCATGTGTATGTGTGAATGAGCTTTAAAATTGGGTTTAAAAGAAATTATGGAAGACTTTGGCCAATGGTGATTTTTTTTGGCAGCCTTGAGTTCAATGAAGAGTGCTTGATTTCATGAATTTACTTGATGAATTACGAGACTAAGGGATTAATGGAAGTGTATGTAAATTATTATTGGAATTATATGTAATAATTAGGTGTATTCATGTGTATATTATGTTGATTTTAGACTTTGTGATTGAGGGTTGTATATTGTACATTGAGGATTTGTATATACTATTCAAAATGACCTTAATGAGATGTGATGAATGATGTTAGTACATTAGGAGTCCAGAATTTAGGCATGGGAAGTTAAGGTATAGCAAGTTGAATGTGTAAATTGATTGGTATTTGAGGACTACATTGAGGGCAGTATGCATTTGAGCCTATAACCCTAATTGTGTGACCCAAATTGGTGTGAGGCCAATTGGAGGTAAAATTAGACATGTAATGAACCAACTTTCATGTAGAAACCTTGCCTAAATTCTATCCAGAAGGTGACTCAAAAAGTGACCTAATGCGGAATTGGCAATTTGCAACCTAGATTTTTGACCATATGAATAGTAATCAGTATTTTGGCCATAACTCACTCAAAACAGGTCCAAATGACCTGAAATTTATACCATGGAAAGATTAGACATAGAGCTACAACTTTGGTGAAGATCACAGAACCCAGAAATGCCATTTACTAAGTCAATTTGCTTGCACAAGTTGAGGTAACAAAACTATCCAGAACCATTGCAACCCAGAATTTGACCATATGAACAATAGTCACTAAAATGACCATAACTCACTCAAAATAGGTCCAAATGACCTGAAAGTTATACCATAGAAAGCTTAGACATAGAGCTACAATTCTTATGAAGGCACCAAAGCCTAGAAAAGACCAGAACTAAGTCAGATTGCTTGCCCAAATTAGGGTACCAAAACTGCCAGAACGGAATTTGACCTAAAATTGACCAAATTTTGCACTAAAGATGCAATCTGTCCAGCTTTAGTAAATTGACCATATCTTGGTCTATACAACTCAGAATGACTTGAAATTTGTGCCAAAAGTTCAATAATACATAAACCTACAATATTGAAACTTTGACCAGAACCCAGAAATCAAGGGAACTAGGCCAATTAAGTTGATTAATTTGACACAATAAATCTGGAATTGGTACAATTGACCATTAAGTCTAAAAAATTCAAATAGGTATATCTCCCACAAGAAGTCTCCAAATGTAATGAGCTATACCAATCTGGAAAGCTAAGAAAGAGACCTATTACTTTGTTTCAGGCAACTTCCTCAAATTATAAATGTATAAGGCCAGACTTTAAGGTCAAAGCCATTGACCTGATTGACGACCATGCCAATATAGGACCTTTGAGTCCAAGTCAATAATTTGACTATAAATAATTCTTTAAGACTTGACAAATTACAAGTAAAATTTCTAAATGACTACCAAGGGAACCAAAATTTAGATTTGACCTAGTTATGGTTAATTGACCTTAACTTGAGTTGTACAACTCAAAATGGAGTAATTCAAAAAGAGAATTAAAGAAGACACAATAAGAAACAATTTGATGAAGAGAATTTTGATAATTTCACCCTATAGCCTGACCTAATGGAATAGTAACCATTGGCCATGAAATCTGAAAATTTAGAATCACTTATAATTAACCTTGAATTAAGTTTGGAAGTCAATGCCAATGAGTATAAACTCAAAATGAGGAATCCTAGTGTAACTAGAACCAACATATCTGTTCAGTATGGAAAAGTCAACATTTATGTTTGACTAGTAATGTGAATAAGAAACATAATGACTTAATAAATCACATGAGTGTATGAATGGGACATTAGTCCTTATTATCAGAGACAAGAAAAATGCTTTAAGCACCATGGTACTTCAGAATAATTGATAGGAAACGTGATCTGTCTGATGATCTACTGAATAATTGTGACATATTAATACTAGAATTAACCTATCCATGATGCATAAAAAGGTCAACAATTTTATTGACCAATGAAAGGCATAATGACCTATAAACCCTAAAAATAAAGAATTAAATATTTAAGTTTGTAAATGCCTTAGTATTGCCTAGTTGACTAGTTTGGATAGGTTGGCATGCCAATAGGATTTTGACAATGTTCTGTAAATGACTTTATGCCATATTATGTTTTATGGCTTATTATGCCACACTGTGATTTTAATAGCCTATGGCTATATGGATTATGTTATTATACTAGGCTTATTGCCTTACTGATTATTATATGGCTTTTTAGCCACACTGTTTGCACACCGGGAGATACTTTATGACTGATAGTGTGACGGCTCGAGGTATTAGGTACCCAGTGCTAGTATATCCGTTTATCTAATCTGGTCAGTGTATAGGCTACAACAGCAATCAATTAAAACATTATTCAATTCAAGCAGTTAAGTATAATGAAATTTCAGTACCATTAAATTAAGTATTGAATAAAATGAGGAAAAAAGATTAGCAATAGAAACATAACAAAAATACAATTTGCAGAACCATAGAGACTTAAAATACAATATAGTTAGAACAATTTATATACTAAGTATATTTACTGAAAGGTTATAAACTAATCATGTCTAAAGAGGAACAAACTAGTATATAAGATAGTTGATACTAGAAATACCATACCAAATTAAATTGATTCCTGAGTATCCGAATTATGATTTATTTCTTTCTTTATTTGTATATATTATTTTTTGTTATACTATTGCACCACTAAGCAGAAATGCTTAGCGCGATGGAATTGCTTCCTCGTACAGGTACTGAAGGTAAAATCAGTAGACAGTTAACTGAGATTTTTGGAGTCCAGATCTGCAGAAGTGTTAGAAGAGTTCAAGATTGTCACCTCCTCAGCAATGCATATAGATAGGGCTCATTTTAAGCATGTTTTCTAATCTGTACATTATAATTACTGCTTATATTGTAATGTGAATTAGTAACTATAATTTCATTTGTATATCCTGTACTTGACAAATTTATGTACATAATTGGCAAATTATATACGTTAATGAAATATAAAAATTTTGATATCCGAGTTGATTAGGTAATCATAATGACTCTGAATGAGATTGAGTTTGAGAAATTTTGAGACTGAATCTGAGTTTGAAAAACTGTTGAGAATGCTTTGAGATAATATGAGTTATGAATTTGAGTATATATTGAAATTGTTTTTGGCAGGTTCAGAAGAACTGTTAGTCCAAATTACAGCCGGCACTCTGCTGGATTGTCATCAAAATTTTTGAAATTTCCAAATTAGTTAGATTTTGATAAAATTAAAAATAACCTAAACCTTAGATAAAGTTTTTTTGAATAAATAAATCAAGAACTGTGATGAAATCAGATAAGATCAGGTGCTCCGGTACTCCGTGTGACACACCTTGCTCAGCTACACTGTAGACGGGTGAGGGGTGTTACAACTCCCCCCATGTCATGTTTATGTAATGTTATGCATGTTATGGATCCATAAATAAATCCTAAGGGGAGATTTTAACATTACCCTTCAAAGGAGATCTAATAGTAGCCCCTGGGTACATGATATAGGTCATGTTTAAAAGAAAAGTTTGGGGAGTTATTGGTGATAATGTCCATCTCATGTGAAATATTTGTGATGTGAAAATCCATGTGAATGATGCATTGCATGAAGGAGCGGAAGCATGATTATTGGTGCATAGGAGCATTGAATTTTAAAAATTTTCTTCAAGGGTTTCATGCATCATGCCACATACATATAAAAATACTTTTACTATGTATTAGAATCTATGTTTGCCATTCAAGATTGTGAATTAATAAATTAATTCATTTAAACCCTAGTTTAAAAGAGGAGTTTGGGCACTAACCTCTTTGATACACTATGGATGCAAATGGCACCTTTAGGAAGCACCTAGGACCCCAAGTGTTATCCCTCTAGCTTGTCCACACCAAGATCTCCAATGGGCAGCCCCCAAATTAGCTTCTCAAGTCTTGCCAACCAATTATAATTTGAGTTTTTACCTTTAGAGAGGTTGTATATGTGTATAGGATACTAGAAACAATTTCTAGCAATTTTAATTTAAAGGGAATGAAGTGATTCTCTTTGAATTGATGAGAAAGCAAGAAGAGAAGAGGGAGAGAAAAGTGTGCTGCCACCTTTGAGAGGCTAGAGAGAATGTTATATTTTATTCTTCTTTCTTTTTCCTTTTATAATTAGGTCATTAAGTCACTTAAGCCCTATGCCACATGTCACCGCCACATTGCATCTTATTTTTAATTGACCTAATCACATTAAACCAAGTGTCAAAGCTAGACTTAATCTTGGCTTTGATCACCTTGCATGATAGAAAGTCAAATGGCAAACTTATATAATGCCACGTGTCACTATCTCATGGTGCCACATGTCATCATGTGAAATGATCAAATTACCCTTATATTGTAATTTTGAGTTCTCAACCCAAAATCATTATTTCTCCTCTTCTAATCAATTTATATCAAATATAAATTAATTAATTAATCTCTATTAATTAATTTCTCACAATTATATTGATATTTAAACACTTTAAATATAAATTTAACTTATATTATACATCCAATAACCTAGATTTAGTTTCAAGCCATGCTAGGGACTTTGTAATCTTATTATAAACTAAACCTATTTAATTAATTAATTAAACTCTTTAATTAATCAATTAAATCACATTTTACTTAGTGATTAACTTGTGTATGTGTGTGACTCACTAGGCTCATCACTAATTGGCAATGAGATATGATATTAACTCTTAATATCATCAGAGCTCTTTCTTACCATGAATGATTTCTCTAAATCATTTTAGGCATCTCATAGACCATAGTTGACACCTAGCATAGCGTGCCATGGCCACCCAATCAGTAATAAGGAATACCTTTAAATGAACCTATAACCATATGTTACCATGCACTAGAATCTCACTATTATAAAATCCCAATTCGAGCTGGAGTCATGGTTAATGTCAAACCCCATTTGCTATGAATATTATGTTCTCTTTTAATTTCAGTTCTTGATTAATTAGATTTTCTTGTCAGAAACTCTTTTCTGACTAAATCTGTCTGTCCTGACCAGAAACTTGAAACATCAAGAACAATTAAATGAACATAGGATTTTATCCCTATTTACTTAGGGTAACAGATTCCATCTTGATCAATACATATCTTCATATATAACTAGTAGGAGCCAACATATACCCATATACCCATACACAGTACAAGTATGAAAGCAGTATCAAACTAAAACCACCTATATACAAGATAACCGTGTTATCTCAGGTCTAAAGATTATATGCACTGATATGATTTATGATAATGCATTGACAAGAGTATACTCCATGTGCTTGTCATATGCATCACTGGTTCGGCCTACTTATTATGTATAAGTGCCTATCATGTTTGTTATATGGCATGAGACTCACCATTCCATCTTATTTATATCTCATATAAATACCTTGGGAACAAACATGATTACAATCTTTCTGGATAAGTCATGTCCTGAGTGAAGTATCCTCGATTGTGAATCAATTTATGATACTTTGTGCTAGAAATACTGTCACTCATATTCTTAACAACTTAAGAATAGAATTTCTAACAGAATATCAATGGACCTTTTCTATTACACATAAATACATTATGTAAACGGAAAAGTGAAATTGCCTTTTATTAATAAAATATATACAAGATACATACTAAATGATATGCTCTAGGGTATACTACTAACAATCTCCCACTAGCACTAGAGCCATTTATTACAATATCTTAGACCCATCTTCTCAAGATGTCAGTCTAACTGAGCTTGTGACATAGGCTTTGTGAATGAATTAGCTGGATTTTCACCTGATGCTATTTTCTGCATGGCTACATCGCCTCACCCAACTATCTCGCTGATAATGTGGTAGTGCCTTCTATGTGTTTGGATTTCTGGTAAGACCGGGGTTCCTTAGCCTATACGAGTGCTCCATTGTTGTCACAATTGAGTGGAACTACTAACTCAATGGAAGGAACTACTGCAAGTTCTGTCACAAACTTCTTTATCCAAACAACCTCTTTTGTAGCATCTAATGCAGCAATATACTCAGCCTCTGTAGTGGAATCAGCAGTCATACTCTGTTTGGAACTCTTCTAACTAATTGCACCTCCATTACAAATGAACACAACCCTAGAGGTTGAGTTTCTGTCATTGATATCTGATTGGAAATCAGAATTAGTATAACCATCCAATTGCAAGTCACCACCTCCATAAATTAAGAATAAATCCTTAGTTCTTCTCAAGTACTTAAGGATATTCTTGACAGCTATCCAGTGTTCCAAACCTAGATTGGATTGAAACTTGCTAGTCAAACTAACAACATATGCGATATCCGGCCTAGTATACATCATTGCATACATCAAACTTTCAATAACTAAAGCATATGGAATCGTGGCCATTTCATCTCTTTCTTTAGGTGTCTTTGGAGACATCTCTTTAGAAAGGTGGATACCATATCTCACTAGTAACAATCATCTCTTGGAATCAAGTATGTTAAACTTCTTTAACACCTTTCCCAAGTATAGACTTTTAGGATAAACCAATTATTCTTTTCGCTCTATCTTTATAAATGCGAATTCCAAGAATATAGGTTGCCTCCCCTAAGTCTTTCATGGAGAATGTATTTGATAATCATACCTTGACAGTTGTCAACTTACCTATGTCATTATCTATCAACAGAATATCATCCACATATATGACAAGGAAAGTGATAGCACTATCACTTAACCTTTTTATATACATATGGTTCATCCACATTTTTTATAAAACCAAATGACTTAATGGCTTCATCAAAACGGATGTTCTAACTTCTCAAAGCTTGTTTTAACCCATAAATGGATCGCTTTAGCTTGCATACCTTTGGAATCATCTTGGGATTCAAAACCCCTAGGTTGTTCCATGAAAATATTTTCGTCAATGTATCCATTAAGAAAAGCTGTTTTAACATCCATCTGCCAAATCTCTTAATCATAGTATGTATCTATTGCTAATAGAATCCTAATTGATTTAAGCATGGCAACAAGCGAGAAGTCTCCTCATAGTCGATTCCTTGCCTTTGGCGAAACCCTTTCGCTATTAGCCTTACTTTATAGGTCTCTACCTTTCCATTAGAATCAATTTTCTTCTTGAAAATCCATTTATTCCCTATAAGTACAATACCTTCAGGTGGGTCAACAGGGTCCCAAACTTGGTTCTTATGCATGGAATCAATTTTAGATTTCATAGCTTCAAACCATTTTGAAGAGTCTATATCTAATATATCTTTTTCAGAGGTAAGAGGATCATCTCCATGATCCACTTCTTCATGAGTAAATAACTCTTGTTCATCTTCATTAAGAAAACCATATCTCACTAGTAGGTGAGATATCCTAGTCCATCTGCGAGGAATTACTGTAGATGTTTCATTAATAGGTGTAGGTTGACTAGATGGATCTACATCCATTTGATCTGTTGGTTGGTCAGAATTCTCCAATTCCAACTCTATTTGCCTTCCTTTTGCCTCCTTCTTGAATAAACTATTGTTCAAGAAATATGGCATCTCTGCTTACCACAACTTTTTGTGATTTAGGCAAATAAAAATAAGATCTAAAACTTTCTTTTGGATATCCAACAAATTGACCTTTTTCTGATCTGGTTTCCAATTTATCAGTGTTCAACTTTTTGATATAAGCTGGATAACCCCAAATCTTAACATGCTTAAGACTCAGTTTTCTTCCATGCCGTATCTCATAAGGTGTGGAAGAAACTGATTTTGATGGAATCCTATTCAGAATATGCAAAGTTGATTCTAATGCAAATCCCCAAAAGGAGATTGCCATGTCAGTATAGCTCATCATACTGCGTACCATATCTAATAGGGTACAATTTCTCATTTCAAATACACCATTCAACTGTGGCATTCCTGGAGGAGTCAGCTGCGAAACAATGCCATGCTCTTGCAAGTATTCATCAAATTTAGTACTTAGGTATTCACCTCCATGATCTGATCGCGGAGTTTTAATACTTTTTTCTGTTTGATTTTCTACTTCACATTTAAATTCTTTGAACTTTTCAAAGGATTCATGTTTGTATTTCATCAAATACAAATACCTAAACCTTGATTTATCATTAGTAAATGTAATAAAGTAATGAAAATCGCCTCTAGCTATTTTCTTAAATGGACCACATACATCACTATGTATTAGCTCCAAAATATTTTCAGCTCTTAGTCCTTGTCCAATAAAGGGTGATCTAGTCATTTTGCCCTGAAGGCAGGATTCATATGTTGGAGTAGGTTCAGAACCTAATGAGGATAAAATCCCCATTTTCTCCAGCTTTGTAATCCTATCTTCTGTAACGTGACCTAATCTTAAGTGTCAAATATATTTTGAACTTGAGTTGATTTTCATCATAGCATTACATTCATTTAGATTGCTATACTCTGGGTAGTTCCTCTTCCAGTGCCCATCCTTCTGACAGTGGAAACACTTTTTTTTGCCTTTGTTAGCTTCGGTCTTGCCCTTCTGTTTAGCTATTTTCTTGGAAGGTTCAAAAACTTGAGGTTTCTTATTCTTATTGCCCTTATTCTTTTTGGACTTTCCAACATAAGAAGAAGATGCAATGAAAACCACCTCTTTTCTTTTATTGCCCAGCATATTCTTTTGGGCAATAAGCAGCATGTTGAGCAACCCAGCCAAAGTACACTCTTTTTTTGTCAAATGGAAATTTGTCACAAAATTCTCAAATGACTCAGGTAGGGACTGAAGGATCAAATCCTTCTGTAATTGGAAATCCACGTGAAAGTCAAGATGTTCCAGCTGCTCAATAAGCCGAATCATCTTGTGGACATTATCTCCTACATTCTATCCCTCAGACATCCTCATGCGGAATAGTTGTCTAGATATCGCATACCTAGCATTCCTGCTGTGCTCACCATACAACTCTTGCGGGTGAAGGAGGATCTCACTTACATTTTGCATATTTTCATGCTGCTTCTGTAACTCATTACTCATAAAAGCAATCATGTAACATTTAGCTCTCATATCATGCTCCTTTCACTTGTCCAAAGTGTCATGTTCCTCTTGAGTGGCCTCTGTAGGTAAGTGAAGGAACGGAAGCGTGAAAAACACAAGTTTATACTATTGAATTCAAAAATTTTCACCTAGGGTCACATGCATCATGCAAAATTTATTTTTATCTATTTGATTTCAATGATAAACAACATATTAAAACTCTTTTAATATGTTTTTGGATCTATATTTGCCATTTAAGATTTTAAAATTAATCAGATTAATTTTAGAACCCTAGATTAAATCAATAACGATTACATTAACCTCTTGATGCACTGCAGCGTGTCTGCGCCTTTGATATTTGTCTTCAGGACACCAAATGTTGTCCCTCTAGCTTGTCCACACCAAGAACACCTATGGCAGCCCTTGAACAGCTTCTAAAGCTTTCTCTATTAATTAGAAATTCAAGTTCTGCCTTTTAAGAGATTAGAGATGTAAATAGGTGTTAGTAGTATGCCCTAGAGCATATCATTTAGTATGTATCTTGTACATATTTTTATTAATAAAAGGCATTTCCACTTTTCTGTTTACATAATATATTTATGTGTAATAGAAAAGGTCCATTGATATTTTGTTAGAAATATTATTCTTCAGTTGTTAAGAATATAAGTGACAATATTTCTAGCACAAAGTATCATAAATAGGTTCACAATCGAGGATACTTCATAATAAGGACATGACTTATCCAGAAAGATTGTATTCATGTTTGTTCCCAAGTTATTTATATGAGATATAAATAAGATGGAATGGTGAGTCTCATGCCACATGACAAACATGATAGGCACTTATAAATGATAAGTAGGCCGAACCAGTGACACTTATGACAAGCACATGGAGTTTACTCTTGTCAATGTTTTGTCATAAATCATATCAATGCATATAATCTTTAGATCTGAGATAGCACAGTTATCTTGTATATAGGTAGTTTGAGTTTGATACTGCTTTCATACTTGTACTATGTATGGGTATATGGGCATGTGTTGGCTCCTACTAGTTATATATGGAAGTAGGTGTTGATCAATATGGAATATGTTCCTCTAAGTAAATAGAGATAAAATCCTATGTTCATTTAATTGTTCTTGATGTTTTAAGTTCCTGGCTAGGACAGATAGATTTATTCAGAAAAAAGTTTCTGATGAGAAAATCTTTTTAATCAAGGACTAGAATTAAAAGAGAACATAATATTCATAGCAAATGGAGTTTGACATAAACCATGACTCCAGCTTGAGTTGGGATTTTGTAACAGAGAGATTCTAGTGCATGGTAACATATGATTATAGGTTCATTTAAGGTAAACCTTATTACTAATTGGGTGGCCATGGCATGCTATGCTAGGTGTTAACCATGGTCTATGAGGTTCATAAAATGATTTAGAGAAATCATTTATGGTAAGAAAGAGTTCTGATGATATTAAGAGTTGATATCATGTCTCATTGCCAATTAGTGATGACCCTAGTAAGTCACACACATACACAAGTTATCATCTATTTAAATATGATTTAATTAATTAATTAAAGAGTTTAATTGATTAATTAAATAGGTTTGGTTTGCAATTAAATTGCAAAGTTCCTAGCATGACTTGAAACCAAATCTAGATTATTGGATGTGTAGTATAAGTTAAATTTATATTTAAAGTGTTTAAATATGAATTTAATTAATGAGAAATTAATTAATAGAGATTAATTAATTAATTTATATTTGATATAAATTAGACGAAGAAAAATAATTATTTTGAGTTAAGAACTCAAAATTAAGACACAGGGGCATTTTGGTCATTTCACAGTGTGACACGTGGCACCATGAGATGTTTACACATGGGATTACATATAAGCTTGCCAAATGTTTTTTTTAATCATGTAAGATGATTAAAATCAAGATTAAATATAGGTTTGACACTTGGCACAATGTGATTGGGTTACTTAAACCTAGAGCTAATCAAAGGGTGACATGTGGCAAGGGTTTAATGTGTTAACCTAGCTATATAAGTGTTGTTATGAAAAAGAAAAACAACCAGCAGCCACTCCTCTCCTTTTTCACGCCATTTTGAGGCTCTCCATCAATTCTTCTTCATCTCTCATCAATTCAAAGAGATTAGCCATCAATCTCTTGAATTAAAAATACTAGAAATTGTTTCTAGTGTCCTGTTTACATCTCTAATTTCTTAAAAGGTAGAACTTGAATTTCTAATTAATAGAAAAAGCTTTAGAAGCTGTTCAAGGGCTGCCATAGGTGTTCTTGGTGTGGACAAGCTAGAGGGACAACATTTGGTGTCCTGAAGACAAATATCAAAGGCGCAAACACGCTGCAGTGCATCAAGAGGTTAGTGTAATCGTTCTTGATTTAATCTAGAGTTCTAAAATTAATCTGATTAATTTTAAAATCTTAAATGGCAAATACAGATCCAAAAACATATTAAAAGAGTTTTAATATGTTGTTTATCATTGAAATCAAATAGATAAAAATAAATCTTGCATGATATATGTGACCCTAGGTGAAAATTTTTGAATTCAATGGTATAAACTTGTGTTTTTCACGCTTCCGTTCCTTCAATTGGTATCAGAGCCACTATATTTGCCATTTAGATTGATGTTTATATGATTTAATTATTTGTTTGATCATGAGATTAAAAGTTCATTACTAGTTGCAAAGCCAAGGTGGCGGCACAAATGATGAACACCATGGTGCGCATGGTTGATGCACCACAATGGTGTGCAAAGGTAAATGGATGGTGAATGTGCAATTGTTGTATGACTTAAGATCCATTTTATGTCTAATTAAATTGTTTAATTAGAATTTTTATCACACAATTAAATTATGATTCAAATCAGAATTTAAAAAATTGTTTGAATGTGATTCAAATCTGAATTTTAAAAGTTGTTTGAATGTGATTCAAATATGAATTTTTAAAGTTGTTTGAATCATATTTAAATCTGATTTTTTATAATTGATTGAATAAAATTCAGATCTAATTTTTTAAAAAATGTTTGAATGTGATTCAAATCTGATTTTTTAAAAAATGTTTGAATGTGATTCAAATCTGAATTTTTAAAGTTGTTTGAATGTGATTCAAATCTGAATTTTTAAATTTTTTTAAATGAGATTCAAATCTGAATTTTTAAATTTATTTGAATCATATTCAAATCTAGATTTTTAAGTTGAGTATGAGATATTCAATTTAATTTAAGTATGTATGTTTTATTTAATTGTTAAATAGTGGTATGCATGATGGATGATCATGGACTATAAAAGACCAATGTGATTGGATTTATTTCTTTTATGTTTCTTTGAGATTGTAAATTAATTAATTTATTTTAATTTATTTTGGGCATGTATTATTAAGTTTGTAATAATTTTTGGGTTGTAATTTCATTTATTTAAGTTCTTGTAAATTCGCCTTGGTATGCCAAGGATTACTATGTAATATTGGATTGTAAGAAGTTCAAGGAGGTCAAGAGCATTGGTGGGACCAGTGGGAGGAATTCAAGATCAAGTGTTGATTATGTACTCCTTCAGCAACTCTTGTAAAATGAATGAATGAAATGCACCTAGGAATGCCCTGATTCAATTCTTGGTGGCTAAGAATTGAATCCCTTAGAAAGTCCATGATCATACCATATTTATTACTTATCCATGAATGCATGAGATGTATGGGAATGTATGCTATTATATGATATATGCATGCTAATTGGATAATGTGCAAAGTGAGACCTTAATAGTAATTAAAATGACCATAAAATCTTCCAAACAAATGATTAAGTTGGAAATGCTATAATTTAAGTAATTATAATATAGGCCCTCCATTGGGGCAATTATTTTAAGAAATTTTAAATAGTTGTATAAGATGCAATTAATTTAAGAGATTTTCTTAAGAATAATTGTTAAACATGAGATGTTGTAAATATGTAAATAGTTTGGTGGCCAATATTGGATGTACCTGAGGACATTAAAATTATTTGCATAATTACTAGCTCAATGGGATCAACTTAACTGATGCAAGATAAGTCAATAATGGATGTACCTGAGACTTTGACATTAGGGGCTAGGTAAAGGATTGAACCTCACATGAGATGTGATGGGCAAGGAGTTGCTCACTTATAGTTTATTGTAATTCCGATAATGGATGTACCTGAGGATGATCAATAGAATTATAAGAATTCAATCACCCACTAGAAATCCATCCAACTAGGATTTCCGTTTTCTACTTTGGAAGTGTAGGATTCGCTAAGTTAGTGGGAGGACCAATTTGATTAAAAGACCATAATCATTTTGGTTAATTACATGATACATTTACTAATTAATCTGGTTATTTTCTGCAGTTGATTTTTGGATAAAAATGAGCACAGAACAACCACCACCATCCAATATCCTTGCAAGCATACTTGATCGCAATAGGTTAACAGGACCTAATCTCTCTGATTGGCTAAGAAATTTAAAACTTGTCCTGAACCTTGAACATATAGGATATGTTCTAGATTCAAATGTTCCTAGTCCCTTACCTCCAGAGGCCACACAAGAGGAACATGAAACTTTGGATAAGTGGAAGAGCATGATATGAGAGTTAAGTGTTACATGCTTGCTTCCATGAGTAATGAGTTACAAAAGCAGCATGAGAACATGTTGAGTGCGAGTGAGATCCTCCTTCACCTACAAGAGTTGTATGGTGAGCACAACAGGAATGCTAGGTATGAGACATCTAGACAACTATTCCGTATGAGGATGTCTGAGGGATAGAATGTTGGGAATCATGTCCACAAGATGATTCGGCTGATTGAGCAGTTGGAACATTTTCACTTCAACATGGATTTCTAACTACAGACAGATTTGATCCTTCAGTCCCTTCCTGAGTCTTTTGGGAATTTTGTGACAAATTTCCATATGACTCAACAGGAATGCACCTTAGCTGGTTTACTCAACATGCTGGTTATTGCACAAAAGAATATGCCGGGCAATAAAGGAAAAGAGGTAGCTTTGATTGCATCTTCTTCTATTGGAAAGTCCAACAAGAAGAAGGGCAATAAGAAAAAGAAACCTCAGATTCCTGGTCCTTCCAAGAAAATAGCTAAATAAAAAAGGAGACTAAAGCTGATGGAGGCAAAGGAAAGTGTTTCCACTGCCAAAAAGATGGGCACTGGAAAAGGAATTGCCCAGAGTATCTTGCTTCTCTGAAGGACAAGAAGGATACACCTTCGGAAGGTATGTCCATATCTTGTTATTTAGATTCTGATGATACTCATAGTTCATCTAAAGCTTGGGTTTCAGATACTGGTGCCAGTTCTCACATTTCTAATGATATGCAGGAACTAGCAAATAGTAGCAGCTTGCGTTCTCAAGATATTAGAGTCCGAATTGGCAATGGCTCAACTGTTGAAGCTTTAGCCATAAGATCTAAATCTTTTTACATGTTTGGACATGTTTTGTGTTTGGATAATATTTTATATATACCTGATGCTTTTAAGAATATCATTTCTATATCTAGTTTGACTAATATATTGTAATGAATGGCTCTAGTGCAAGTGGGAGATTGTTAGTAGTATGCCCTAGAGCATATCATTTAGTATGTATCTTGTACATATTTTTATTAATAAAAGGCGTTTCCACTTTTCTGTTTACATAATATATTTATGTGTAATAAAAAAGGTCCGTTGATATTTTGTTAGAAATATTATTCTTAAGTTGTTAAGAATATGAGTGACAATATTTCTAGCACAAAGTATCATAAATAGGTTCACAATCGAGGATACTTCATAATAAGGACATGACTTATCCAGAAAGATTATATTCATGTTTGTTCGCAAGTTATTTATATGAGATATAAATAAAATCGAATGGTGAGTCTCATGCCATATGACAAACATGATAGGCACTTATAAATAATAAGTAGGCCGAACCAGTGACACCTATGACAAGCACATGGAGTTTACTCTTGTCAATGTTTTGTCATAAATCATATCAGTGCATATAATCTTTAGATCTGAGATAGCACAGTTATCTTGTATATAGGTAGTTTGAGTTTGATACTGCTTTCATACTTGTACTATGTATGGGTATATGGGCATGTGTTGGCTCCTACTAATTATATATGGAGGTAGGTATTGATCAAGATGGAATCTGTTCCTCTAAGTAAATAGAAATAAAATCCTATGTTCATTTAATTATTCTTGATATTTCAAGTTCTTGGCTAGGATAGATAGATTTATTCAGAAAAAAGTTTCTGATGAGAAAATCTTTTTAATCAAGAACTGGAATTGAAAGAGAACATAATATTCATAGTAAATGGAGTTTGACATAAACCATGACTCCAGCTTGAGTTGGGATTTTGTAACAGAGAGATTCTAGTGCATGGTAACATATGATTATAGGTTTATTTAAGGTAAACCTTATTACTAATTAGGTGGCCATGGCATGCAATGCTAGGTGTTAACCATGGTCTATGAGGTTCATAAAATGATTTAGAGAAATCATTTATGGTAAGAAAGAGTTTTGATGATATTAAGAGTTGATATCATGTCTCATTGCCAATCAGTGATGAGCCTAGTAAGTTACACATATACACAAGTTATCACCTATTTAAATATGATTTAATTAATTAATTAAAGAGTTTAATTGATTAATTAAATAGGTTTGGTTCGCAATTAAATTGCAAAGTCCCTATCATGACTTGAAACCAAATCTAGATTATTGGATGTGTAGTATAAGTTAAATTTATATTTAAAGTGTTTAAATATGAATTTAATTAATGAGAAATTAATTAATAGAGATTAATTAATTAATTTATATTTGATATAAATTAGAAGAAGAAAAATAATTATTTTGGGTTAAGAACTCAAAATTAAGACACAGGGGCATTTTGGTCATTTCACAGTGTGACACGTGGCGCCATGAGATGGTGACACATGGGATTACATATAAGCTTGCCAAATGTTTTTTTTAATCATGTAAGATGATTAAAATCAAGATTAAATATAGGTTTGACACTTGGCACAATGTGAATGGGTCACTTAAACCTAGAGCTAATCAAAGGGTGACATGTGGCAAGGGTTTAATGTGTTAACCTAGCTATATAAGTGTTGTTATGAAAAAGAGAAACAACCAGCAGCCACTCCTCTCCTTTGTCACGCCATTTTGAGGCTCTCCATCTATTCTTCTTCATCTCTCATCAATTCAAAGAGATTAGCCATCAATCTCTTGAATTAAAAATACTAGAAATTGTTTCTAGTGTCCTGTTTACATCTCTAATCTCTTAAAAGGCAGAACTTGAATTTCTAATTAATAGAAAAAGCTTTAGAAGCTATTTAAGGGCTGCCATTGGTGTTCTTAGTGTGGACAAGGTAGAGGGACAATAGTTGATGTCCTTAAGACAAATCTCAAAGGCGCAGACACGCTGCAATGCATCAAGAGGTTAGTGTAATCGTTCTTGATTTAATCTAGAGTTCTAAAATTAATTTGATTAATTTTAAAATCTTAAATGGCAAATACAGATCCAAAAACATATTAAAAGAGTTTTAATATGTTGTTTATCATTGAAATCAAATAGATAAAAATAAATCTTGCATGATGCATGTGACCCTAGGTGAAAATTTATGAATTCAATGGTATAAACTTGTATTTTTTACGCTTCCGTTCCTTCAACAGGACACTAGAAACAATTTCTAATGTTCTTAATTCAAGAGATTGATGGCTAATCTCTTTGAATTGATGAGAGATGAAGAAGAATAGATGGAGAGCCTCAAAATGGCGTGACAAAGGAGAGGAGTGGCTGCTGGTTGTTTTTCTTTTTCATAACAACGCTTATATAGCTAGGTTAACACATTGAACCCTTGCCACATGTCACCCTTTGATTAGCTCTAGGTTTAAGTGACCCAATCACATTGTGCCAAGTATCAAACCTATATTTAATCTTGATTTTAATCATCTTACATGATTAAAAAACATTTGGAAAGCTTATGTGTAATCCCATGTGTCACCATCTCATGGTGCCACGTGTCACACTATGAAATGACCAAAATGCCCCTGTGTCTTAATTTTGAGTTCTTAACCCAAAATAATTATTTTTCTTCTTCTAATTTATATGAAACATAAATTAATTAATTAATCTCTACAAATTAATTTCTCATTAATTAAGTTCATATTTAAACACTTGAAAAGTAAATTTAACTTATACTAACAACTTAAGAATAATATTTCTAACAAAATATTAATGGACCTTTTCTATTACATATAAATATATTATGTAAACGGAAAAGTGAAAATGCCTTTTATTAATAAAAATATGTACAAGATACAAACTAAATGATATGCTCTAGGGCATACTAGTAATAATCTCTCACTAGCACTAGAGCCATTCATTACAATATCTTAGGCCCATCTTCTCAAGATATCGGTCTAACTGAGTCTGTGACATAGGCTTAGTGAATGGATCAGCTGGATTTTCAGCTGATGCTATTTTCTGCATGGCTACATCGCCTCGCCCAACTATTTCTCTGATAATGTGGTAGCGCCTTTCTATGTGTTTGGATTTCTGGTGAGACCTTGGTTCCTTAGTCTGTATGACTGCTCCATTGTTGTTACAGTGTAGTGGAACCGCTGACTCAATGGAAGGAACTACTGTAAGTTCTGTCACGAACTTCTTTATCCAAATAGCTTCCTTTGCAAAGATCCGATGCAAAGAATATACTCACCTACGTAGTGAAATCTGCAGTTGTGCTCTGTTTGGAACTCTTCCAACTAACTGCACCTCCATTACAAATGAACACATATCCAGAGGTAGACTTTCTATCATCGATATCTGATTGGAAATCAGAATCAATATAACCATCCAATTGCAAGTCTCCACCTCCATAAATCAAGAATAAATCCTTAGTTCTTCTCAAGTACTTAAGGATATTCTTGACAGCTATCCAGTGTTCCAAACCTGGATTGGATTGATACCTGCTAGTCAAACTAACAGCATATGCGATATCCGGCCTAGTACACAATATTGCATACATTAAAATTCCAAAAGCCGAAGCATATGGAATCCTGGCCATCTTATATCTTTTTTCAGGTGTCTTTGGAGACATCTCTTTAGAAAGGTGGATACCATGTCTCACTGGTAACAATCCTCTCTTGGAATCAAGCATGTTAAACCTCTTTAACACCTTTTCCAAGTATAGACTTTGGGATAAATCAATTATTCTTTTCGCTCTATCTCTATATATGCGAATCCCAAGAATATATGTTGCCTCCCCTAAGTCTTTCATGGAGAATGTATTTGACAATCATACCTTTATAGTTGTCAACATACCTGTGTCATTACTCATCAACAGTATGTCATCCACATATAAGACAAGAAAAGTGATAGCACTGTCACTAACCTTCTTATATACACATGGCTCATCCTCATTTTTTATAAAACCAAAGGATTTAATGGCTTCATCAAAACGGATGTTCCAACTCCTCGAAGCTTGTTACAACTCATAAATGGATCGCTTTAGCTTGCATACCTTGGAACCATCTTGGGATTCAAAACCCCTAGTTTGTTCCATGAAAATGTTTTCTTTAATGTATCCATTGAGAAAAGCTATTTTGACATCCATATGCCAAATCTCATAATCATAGTATGCAGCTATTGCTAATAAAATCTTAATTGATTTAAGGATGGCAACGGGCGAGAAAGTCTCCTCATAGTAGACTCCTTGCCTTTGGCGAAACCCTTTCACTACTAGCCTTACCTTATAGGTCTCTACCTTTCCATCAGAATCAATTTTCTTCTTGAAAATCCATTTGTTCCCTATAGGTACAATACCTTCAGGTGGGTCAACAAGATCCCAAACTTGATTCTTATACATGGAATCAATCTCGGATTTCATAGCATCAATCCATTTTGAGGAGTCTATATTTGATATAGCTTCTTTATAGGTAAGTGGATCATCTCCATGATCTACTTCTTCATGAATAGACAACTCTTATTCTTCTTCATAAAGAAAACCATATCTCACTGGTGGGTGAGATACCCTGGTTATTCTACGAGGAATAGCTGTAGATGTTTCACCAATGGGTATAGGTTGATTAGGTGGATCTATATCCATCTGATCTTTTGGTTGGTAAGAATTCTCCAATTCTAACTCTATTTGCCTTTCTTTGCCTACTTCTTGAACAAACTATTGTTCAAGAAATGTGGCATCTCTCCTTATCACAACCTTTTGTGAAGTAGGCAAATAAAAATAATATCCAAAACTATCTTTTGGATATCCAACAAATCGACCTTTTTCTGATCTGGTCTCTAATTTATCAGTGTTCAGCTTTTTGATATAAGCTGGACAACCCCAAATCTTAACATGCTTAAGACTTGGTTTTCTTCCATGCCATATCTCATAAGGTGTGGAAGAAACTGATTTTGATGGAATCCTATTCAGAATATACAAAGCTAATTATAATGCAAATCCCCAAAAAAAGATTGGCATATCAGTGTAGCTCATCATACTACGTACCATATCCAATAGGGTACAATTTCTCCTTTCAGATACACCATTCAGATGTGGTATTCCTGGAGGAGTCAGCTAAGAAACAATGCCATGCTCTCTCAAGTATTCATCAAATTCAGTACTCAAATATTCACCTCCACGATCTGATCAAAGAGCTTTAATACTCTTTCCTGTTTGATTTTCTACTTCAGATTTAAATTCGTTAAACTTTTCAAAGGATTCATGTTTGTATTTCATCAAATACAAATACCCAAATCTCGATTTATCATCAGTAAAGGTAATAAATTAATGAAAGCCCCCTCTAGCCATTTCTTTAAATGGACCACATACATCACTATGTATTAGTTCCAAAATATTTTCAGGTCTTAGCCCTTGTCCAATAAAAGGTGATCTAGTCATTTTGCCCTGAAGGCAAGATTCACAAGTTGGAGTAGGTTCAGAGCCCAATAAGGATAGAATCCCCATTTTCTCCAGTTTTGCAATCCTATCTTCTGCAACATGACATAACCTTAAGTGCCAAATATATTTTGAACTTGAGTTGGTTTTCACCATGGCATTGCATTCTTTTAGATCACTTGCATTCAATTTGTGTTTGTCATTATTATCCAAATAATAAAGGCCATCATTCATATAACCCGAACCAACATATTTATTTCCAAAATAAATATTGCAAACATCATCTGTGAACTGAAATTCATAGCCATTTCTTGTCAAACTAGATATAGAAATGATGTTCTTAAAAGCATCAGGTACATATAAAATATTATCCAAACACAAAACATGTCCAAACATGTAAAAAGATTTAGATCCTATGGCTAAAGTTTTAACAGTTGAGCCATTGCCAATTCGGACTCTAATATCTTGAGAACGCAAGCTACTACTATTTGCTAGTTCCTGCATATCATTAGAAATGTGAGAACTGGCACTAGTATCTAAAACCCAAGCTGTAGATGAACTATGAGTATCATCAGAATCTAAATAACAAGATATGGACATACCTTCTGAAGGTGTATCCTTCTTGTCCTTCAGAGAAGCAAGATACTGCGCGGTTCCTTTCCAAAGGCCCATCCTATTGGCAGTGGAAACACTTTCCTTTGCCTCCATCAGCTTTAGTCTTCCTTTTTTGTTTAGCTATTTTCTTGGAAGGACCAGGAATCTGAGGTTTCTTTTTCTTATTGCCCTTCTTCTTGTTGGAATTTCCAGCAGAAGAAGATGCAATCAAAGCTACCTCTTTTCCTTTATTGCCCGGCATATTCTTTTGGGCAATAACTAGCATGTTGAGTAAACCAGCTAAGGTGCATTCCTGTTGACTCATATCGAAATTTGTCACAAAATTCCCAAAAGACTCAGGAAGGGACTGAAGGATCAAATCCGTCAGTAGTTGGAAATCCATGTTGAAGTCAAGATGTTCCAACTGCTCAATCAGTCGAATCATCTTGTGGACATGATCCCTAATATTCTGTCCCTCAGACATCCTCATACGGAATAGCTGTCTAGATATCTCATACCTAGCATTCCTGCTATGCTCACCATACAACTCTTGTAGGTGAAGGAGGATCTCACCTGCACTCAACATGTTCTCATGCTGCTTTTGTAACTCATTACTAATGGAAGCAATCATGTAACACTTAGCTCTCATATCATGCTCCTTCCACTTATCCAAAGTTTCATGTTCCTCTTATGTGGCCTCTGGAGGTAAGGGACCAGGAACATTTTAATTTAGAATATATCCTATATGTTCAAGGTTCAGGACAAGTTTCAAATATCTTAGCCAATCAGATAGATTAGGTCCTGTCAACCTATTGCGATCAAGTATGCTTGCAAGGATATTGGATGGTGGTGGTTGTTCTGTGCTCATTTTTATCAGAAAATTAACTGCAAAAAATAACCAGATTAATTAGTAAATGTATCATGTAATTAACCAAAATGATTATGGTCTTTTAATCAAATTGGTCCTCCCACTAACTTAGCGAATCCTACACTTCCAAAGTAGAAAACAGAAATCCTAGTTAGATGGATTTCTAGTGGGTGATTGAATTCTTATAATTCTATTGATCATCCTCAGGTACATCCATTATTGGAATTACAATAAACTATAAGTGAGCAACTCCTTGCCCATCACATCTCATGTGAGGTTCAATCCTTTACCTAGCCCCTAATGCTCAAAATCTCAGGTACATCCATTATTAACTTATCTTGCATCAGTTAAGTTGATCCCATTGAGCCAGTAATTATGCAAATAATTTTAATGTCCTCAGGTACATCTAATATTGGCCACCAAAAAATTTACATATTTACAACATCTCATGCTTAACAATTATGCTTAAGAAAATCTCTTAAATTAATTGCATCTTATGCAAGTATTTAAATTTTCTTAAAATAATTGCCCCAATGGAGGGCCTATGTTATAATTACTTTAATTATAGCATTTCCAACTTAATCATTTGTTTGGAAGATTTTATGGTCATTCTAATTACTATTAAGGTCTCACTTTGCACATTATCCAATTAGCATGTATATATCATATAATAGCATACATTCCCATACATCTCATGCATTCATGGATAAGCAATAAATATGGTATGATCATGGACTTTCTAAGGGATTCAATTCTGAGCCACCAAGAATTGAATCAGGGCAGTCCTAGGTGCATTTCATTCATTCGTTTTACGAGAGTTACTGAAGGAGTACATAATCAACACTTTATCTTGAATTCCTCCCACTGGTCCTACCAATGCTCTTGACCTCCTTGAACTTCTTGCAATCCAATATTATATAGTAATCCTTGGCATACCAAGACGAATTTACAAGAACTTAAATAAATGAAATTACAATCCAAAAATTATTACAAACTTAATAATACATGCCCAAAATAAATTAAAATAAATTAATTAATTTACAATCCCAAAGAAACATAAAAGAAATAAATCCAATGACATTGGTCTTTTATAGTCCATGATCATCCATCATGCATATCACTATTTAACAATTAAATAAAATATACGTACTTAAATTAAATTGAATATCTCATATTCAACTTAAAAATCCAGATTTGAATATGATTCAAATAAATTTAAAAATTCAGATTTGAATCTCATTCAAACAAATTTAAAAATTCATATTTGAATCACATTCAAACAACTTTAAAAATTCAGATTTGAATCACATTCAAACATTTTTTGAAAAATCATATTTGAATCACATTGAAACATTTTTAAAAAAATCAGATCTGAATTTTATTCAATCAATTTTAAAAAATTAGATTTAAATATGATTCAAATAACTTTAAAAATTCAGATTTGAATCACATTCAAATAATTTTTTAAAATTTTGATTTGAATCATAATTTAATTGTGTGATAAAAATTCTAATTAAACAATTTAATTAGACATAAAATAGATCTTAGATCATACAACAATTGCACATTCACCATCTATTTACCTTTGCACACCATTGTGGTGCATCAACCATGCGCACCATGGTGTTCATCATTTATGCCGCCACCTTGGCTTTGCAACCAGCAATGAACCTTTGATCTCATGATCAAATACACAATTAAATCATATAAACATCAATCTAAATGGCAAATATAGTGGCTCTGATACCAATTGAGGAACGGAAGCGTGAAAAACACAAGTTTATATCATTGAATTCAAAAATTTTCACCTAGGGTCACATGCATCATGCAAGATTTATTTTTATCTATTTGATTTCAATGATAAACAACATATTAAAACTCTTTTAATATGTTTTTTGATATGTATTTGCCACTTAAGATTTTAAAATTAATCAGATTAATTTTAGAACCTAGATTAAATCAATAATGATTACACTACCTCTTGATGCACTGCAGCGTGTCTGCGCCTTTGAGATTTGTCTTCATGCATATTACCATTTAACAATTAAATAAAACATACATACTAAAATTAATTTGAATATATGATATTCAACTAAAAAAATTCAGATTTGAATCTCATTCAAACAAATTTAAAAATTCAGATATGAATCTCATTTAATCAAATTTAATAATTCAGATTTGAATCTCATTCAAACAAATTTTAAAATTCAAATTTGAATATCATTCAAACAAATTTAAAAATTTAGATTTGAATCTCATTCAAACAATTAAATCAAAATTTAATTGTGTGATTAAAATTCTTAATTAAATAATTTAATTAAGTATGGGCCTAATTATGGGCCTCAAAACCAAGCCCATGCATCAAGCCCAAAACCATGCGCATGGTTGAAGGGACCAAACCATGCGCACCATTAGTGCACTTCATCATGTTGCCATCTTTGTTGGTCCAATCAGTAATGAATCAATCAATTTTTTATCAAATCACACAATTAAATCAGATATTAAACAATCTAAATGGCAAATATAGTGGCTCTGATACCAATTGAAGGAGCAGAAGTATTTAAATTGTTAGATTAGAGCATTGAATTTCAAAAATTTCTTCTAGGGTTTCATGCATCATGCAATATCTATTATGTGCCTAATTAATTTCAATGCTCAATTGCATATTAAAATACTTTTAATATGTATTAGGATCTATGTTTGCCATTTAAGATTTTTGAATTAACAAATTAATTCAATTGAACCCTAGTTTAAAAGAAAAAAATGTGCACTAACCTTTTGATGCACAAGTGATGTAATCGCCACCTTTAGGAAGCACCTAGGACCCTAATTGTTGTCCCTCTAGCTTGTCCACACCAAGGTCACCAATGGGCAGCCCCTAAATCAGCTTTTCAAGCCTTGCCAACCAATTGTAATTTAGGTTTTTACCTTCAGAGAGATTGTAGAAGTGTATAGGACACTAGAAGCAATTTCTAGCAATTTTAATTCAAAAGAATTAGGGCAATTCTCTTTGAATTGATGAGAAAAGAAGAAGAGGAGAGGGAGACCTCAAGGTGGTGGCACCTTTGAGACAAAGAAGAATATGTTTTATTTTTCATTCTTTTCCCTTTTATAATTAGGTCATCACTTAAAACCCTTGCCACATGTCATCACCGCATTGCATCTTAATTTTAATTGACTTAATCACATTAAGCCAAGTGTCAAAGCTAAACTTAATCTTGACTTTGATCATCTTACATGATTGGAAGACAAATGGCAAGCTTATATGGTGCCATGTGTCACCATCTTATGGTGTCACATGTCAACCTGTGAAATGACCAAATTACCCTTATATTTTTAATTTTGAGTTCTCAATCCAAAATCATTATTTTTTCTCTTCTAATGATTTTATATCAAATATAAATTAATTAACTAATCTCCATTAATTAATTTCTCACAATTGAATTCATATTTAAACACTTTAAATATAAATTTAACTTTTACTATACATCCAATAACCTAGATTTAGTTTCAAGCCATGCTAGGGACTTTGCAATCTTATTGCAAACTAAAACTATTTAATTAACCAATTAAACTCTTTAATTAATCAATTAAATCACATTTAACTTGGTGATTAACTTGTGTATGTGTGTGACTCACTAGGCTCATCACTAATTAGCAATGAGATATGATATTAACTCTTAATATCATCAGAACTCTTTCTTACCATAAATGATTTCTCTAAATCATTTTTGGCACCTCATAGACCATGGTTAATGAAGGAGCGGAAGCATGAAAAACACAAGTTTAGATCATTGAAATTCAAAATTTTTCATCTAGGGTCACATGCATCATGCAAGATTTATTTTTATCTATTTGATTTTAATGATAAACAGCATATTAAAACTCTTTTAATATATTTTTGGATTTACATTTTCCATTTAAGATTTTAGAATTAACAGATTAATCCATTAAAACCCTAGATTAGATTAAGAACAAGCGCACTAACCTTTTGATGCACTGCAGTGTGTTTGGCACCTTTTGGATGCATCTTTAGGATACCATATGTTGTCTCTCTAGCTTGTCCACACCAAGATCATCTATGGCAGCCCTTGAACAGCTTCTAAAGCTTTTTCTATGAATTGGAAGATTAAGTTTTGTCTTTTGAGAGATTACAGATGTAAACAGGACACTAAAAACAATTTCTAGTATTTTTAATTCAAGAGATTGTTTGATAATCTCTTTGAATTGATGAGAGATGAAGAAGAAGAAAAAGAAGAAGAAGAAAGGAGAGGGCAGCCAAGGGTGGCGGCACAAGGAGAGAATGGCAGCTTGTTATGTTTTCTTTTTCATAACAACACTTATATAGCTAGGTTACCACTTAAAACCCTAGCCACATGTCAGCTTCTGATTGGCTCTAGGTTTAATTAACCCAATCACATTGCGCCAAGTGTTAAACCTATATTTAATCTTGATTTTAACCATCTTACATGATTAAAAGACATAAGACAAGCTTATGTGTAGTGCCATGTGTCACTAGAATCTCTCTGTTACAAAATCCCAATTCGAGTTGGAGTCATGGTTTATGTTAAACCCCATTTGCTATGAATATTATGTTCTCTTTTCTGATTAAATCTATCTGTCCTGGCTAGGAACTTGAAACATCAAGAACAATTAAATGAATATAGGATTTTATCCCTATTTACTTAGAGGAACAAATTCCATCTTGATCAACACCTACCTCCATATATAACTAGTAGGAGCCAACACATGCCCATATACCCATGCACAGTACAAGTATGAAAGTATTATCAAACTCAAACTACCTATATATAAGATAACTGTGCTATCTCAAGTCTAAAGATTTTATGCACTGATATGATTTATGACAATGCATTGACAAGAGTAAACTCCATGTGCTTATCATAAATGTCACTGGTTCGGCCTACTTATCATGTATAAGTGCCTATCATGTTTGTTATATGGCATGAGACTCACCATTCCATCTTATTTACATCTCATATAAATAACTTGGGAATAAACATGATTACAATCTTTCTAGATAAGTCATGTCCTTATTGTGAAGTATCCTCGATTGTGAACCAATTTATGATACCTTATGCTAGAAATACTGTCACTCATATTCTTAACAACTTAAGAATAATATTTCTAACAAAATATCAATGGACCTTTTCTATTACACATAAATATATTATGTAAATGAAAAAGTAAAATTTCCTTTTATTAATAAAATATGTATAAGATACATGCTAAATGATATGCTCTAGGGCATACTCCTAACAGTTAACACCTAGCATAGCATGCCATGGCCACCCAATCAATAATAAGGAATACCTTTAAATGAACATTTAATCATATGTTACCATGCATTAGAATCTTTTTGTTACAAAATCCCAATTCAAGTTGGAGTCATGGTTTATGTCAAACCCCATTTGCTATAAACATTATGTTCTCTTTTAATTCCAGTTCTTAATTAATTAAATTTTCTTGTGAGAAACTCTTTTCTGACTAAATCTGCCTATCCTGGCCAGGAACTTGAAACATTAAGAACAATTAAATGAATATAAGATTTTATACCTATTTACTTAGGGTAACAGATTCCATCTTGATCAACACCTACCTCTATATATAACTAGTAGGAGGCAACACATGCTCATATATCCATACACAGTACAAGTATAAAAGCAGTATCAAACTCAAACCACCTATATACAAGAAAACTGTGTTATCTCAGGTCTAAAGATTATATGCACTAATATGATATATGACAATGCATTGACAAGAGTAAACTCTATGTGCTTGTCATATGCATCACTGGTTCGACCTACTTATCATGTATAAGTGCCTATCATGTTTATTATATGGCATGAGACTCACCATTCCATCTTATTTATATCTCATATAAATACCTTGGGAACAAACATGAATATAATCTTTCTGGATAAGTCATTTCCTATGTGAAGTATCCTTGATTGTAAACCAATATATGATACTTTATGTTAGAAATATTATCACTTATATTCTTAACAACTTAAGAATAGAATTTCTAACAAAATATCAATGGACCTTTTCTATTACACATAAATATATTATGTAAATGGAAAAGTGAAATTGCCTTTTATTAATAAAATATGTACAAGATACGTACTAAATGATATGCTCTAGCGCATACTACTAACAACTAACACATAGCATGTACTAAGATCACTAGAAATAAAATCAAGGAACAAATCTCAAACCAAATAAATAAAACTTAATGTTTATCTATAATAATGATTACAAGCATTATCCTCCCAAATCCAGAATATGCAAACTACTCACTCATGGTGAGTTCAACAAACATCATGATAAAAAGGTAAAGGCAGTAAAAAGAAATCATCTAGAAGAAATAAAACAATAAAAATCCATTTCAAGAAATGGAATGAAAAAACTGAAGAGGGGTTGCAGCTTTGATCTTGTGGAACTTCGGCGGGAAAACTCCTCTTGATACTGATATTCTTCTCCTCATGACAGCTGGAGAGAGTGCAAAAGCAAGTCCTCTTTCAAACTCCTAAAAAGAGTTGTAAAAGGATTGATCTCTCCCTCCTTTTGATGTTTTCTACTTCTATTTATAATAGTTGTTCTAGGGTTAGGTCATTTTGAGTCCAAAAAGCCTTAGGAGTCTAATTTGAATGTGTAAACAAGAGCGGGAATTCAGGTTAGAAAACTAGCTGTCGCATGGTACATGACTCGTGTGTTACTACACGGCCCCAGACCGTGTAACTTACTGGAGCGGATGTTAGTAGTATGCCCTAGAGCATATCATTTAGTATGTATCTTGTACATATTTTTAATAATAAAAGGCATTTCCACTTTTCCGTTTACATAATATATTTATGTGTAATAGAAAAGGTCCATTGATATTTTGTTAGAAATATTATTCTTAAGTTGTTAAGAATATGAGTGACAATATTTCTAGCACAAAGTATCATAAATAGGTTCACAATCGAGGATACTTCATAATAAGGACATGACTTATCCAGAAAGATTGTATTCATGTTTGTTCCCAAGTTATTTATATGAGATATAAATAAGATGGAATGGTGAGTCTCATGCCATATAACAAACATGATAGGCACTTATAAATGATAAGTAGTCCTTACATTTGACACTTATGACAAGCAGATGGAGTTTACTCTTGTCAATGTTTTGTCATAAATCATATCAGTGCATATAATCTTTAGACATGAGATAGCACAGTTATCTTGTATATAGGTAGTTTGAGTTTGATACTGCTTTCATACTTGTACTATGTATGGGTATATGGGCATGTGTTGGCTCCTGCTAGTTATATATGGAGGTAGGTGTTGATCAAGAAGGAAACTGTTCCTCTAAGTAAATAGAGATAAAATCCTATGATCAATAAATTGTTCTTGATGTTTTCAAGTTCTGGCCAGACAGATAGATTTATTCGTAAAAGAGTTTCGATGAGAAAATCTTTTAATCAAGAACTGGAATTAAAAGAGAACATAATATTCATAGCAAATGGAGTTTGACATAAACCATGACTCCAGCTTGAGTTGGGATTTTGTAACAGAGAGATTCTAGTGCATGGTAACATATGATTATAGGTTCATTTAAGGTAAATCTTATTACTAATTGGGTGGCCATGGCATGCTATGCTAGGTATTAACCATGGTCTATGAGGTTCATAAAATGATTTAGAGAAATCATTTATGGTAAGAAAGAGTTCTGATGATATTAAGAGTTGATATCATGTCTCATTGCCAATTAGTGATGAGCCTAGTAAGTCACACACATACACAAGTTATCACCTATTTAAATATGATTTAATTAATTAATTAAAGAGTTTAATTGATTAATTAAATAGATTTGGTTTGCAATAAAATTGCAAAGTCCCTAGCATGACTTGAAACCAAATCTAGATTATTGGATGTGTAGTATAAATTAAATTTATATTTAAAGTGTTTAAATATGAATTTAATTGATGAGAAATTAATTAATAGAGATTAATTAATTAATTTATATTTGATATAAATTAATTAGAAGAAGAAAATAATTATTTTGGTTTAAGAACTCAAAATTAAGACACAGGGGCATTTTGGTCATTTTGCAGTGTGACACGTGGCACCATGAGATGGTGACACATGGCATAACACATAAGCTTGCCAAATATTTTTAATCATGTAAGATGATTAAAATCAAGATTAAATATAGGTTTGACACTTGGCACAATGTGATTGGGTCACTTAAACCTAGAGCTAATCAAAAGGTGACATGTGGCTAGGGTTTAATGTGTTAACCTAGCTATTTAAGTGGGGTTATAAAAAGAAAACACAACCAGCAGCCTCTCCTCTTATATGTCACGCCACTTTGAGCCTCTCCAGCTATTTCTCTTCATCTCTCATCAATTCAAAGAGATTAGCCATCAATCTCTTGAATTAAAAACACTAGAAATTGTTTCTAGTGTCCTGTTTGCATCTCTAATCTCTTAAAAGGCAGAACTTGAATTTCTAATTAATAGAAAAGGCTTTAGAAGCTGTTCAAGGGCTGCCATAGGTGTTCTTGGTGTGGACAAGCTAGAGGGACAACATCTGGTGTCCTGAAGACGAATCTCAAAGGCGCAGACACGCTGCAGCACATCAAGAGGTTAGTGTAATCGTTCTTGATTTAATCTAGGGTTCTAAAATTAATCTGATTAATTTTAAAATCTTAAATGGCAAATACAGATCCAAAAACATATTAAAAGAGTTTTAATATGTTGTTTATCATTGAAATCAAATAGATAAAAATAAATCTTGCATGGTGCTTGTGACCCTAGGTGAAAATTTTTGAATTCAATGGTATAATCTTGTGTTTTTCACGCTTCCGTTCCTTCAGCGGAATGGCAGAGTCTTGCTTTGGCACAGAGACTTACATGGGTCTGCGTTGTTTACACGGGCTTGCGTTGGCTATACGGGCTTGGTTACATGGGCCGTGTACTTTTGTTTTCAGAAAATTCTTCAAGCTTATGCCCAGCAGAGACTTACACGGGTCCAATTGCATGACCTGTGTACTTTTATTTCTCCATTGGCTCTCTGGCTTTCATCAGGCAGAAGGTTACACGGGTCTGTGGCTTTGCTTACATAACCTGTGTACTTTGCATCAGCAACAATTCTCAGTCTTTTGACCTTTCCAAGCTTCCCTTTCCACTCCTATGCTCTAGGGCTTCACTCAAACTCCTGAAATGAGGCAAAAAAACATGGAATTAAGAGCTGGACAATAAGAATTGCAAAAACTAATGAAATCAACTACTATGCATGAGATTACTTACCTAAATGCCATGAGATAGTGTACAAATGTGCTTAAAACATCTATACAATTCAAGTGTATCAAATACCCCCAAACTCAAACATTTACTTGTCCTTAAGCAAAACAAAACTCTATTTTAAAACACATTTCAGGGGATAACTTAGGAATATAACCAACAATTTAATAAGCACATAATTGATGTAACACCCCTATTTGCATAACCTGGTAAATTACACTGTTTCGATGACCAGTGTTTGTCCGGATAATTAATAGGATAAGTACTATGTTTAAGACACCTAGAAAGGCCCTGCATGAAAATTGATAGTGATTACCAGTCAGTTAAGTATAAATAAGAAATACAAAGTATAAAATGTTAAATGAGTCAAGGGTCATAGCGATAGGTGACCTTCCCGGGAAGTGACGGCGAGGTTAGTCATAACCCTAATTTTGAACGGGAAATTGTGACACCGCGATCCTAAGGACTATTGCGAACCTATTGGAAAAGAGAAAATCATAAAAAAGAGCTGATAAGTAGGTCAAATAATTAGGTCAAGGCTCCGGAAGAAATATCAAATTATTTAAAAGCTAGATCAATCTGGCGAGGGGCAAATTGGTCAATTCACCCCTAGAGGTGATTCCTAACCTAACTGTCCAATAAAATCGGAGGAATGAAAATTTTGGAATAGAGAATTAAATTAAAGAAGAATAGAAAAATTAAAGGAAAAAGAAAAAGAAAAGAAAATGAATTATTACCTCACCATAATGACATCATGCATGACATCAAAATCAATTTTAATTTAATATTATTTTTGACCAAGTAAAAAATTGAATAAATAACCATAAAAATAACTAAATAAAGGAAATAAAAAATTGGGTCTTCTTCTCTAATTTGGCCGCCACCTCCTTTCTCTGCTCTCTCTCAAATTTTTTTTCTTTTCCTCCGTTAAAGCTCAATTTTGAGCTTTAGAAACCCTAATTCCCACCCTGAATTCCCTAAATTTCCTAATCCAAACTTTATTTTAAGCCTAGAAAAGAATATTGAAGAAGAAAGAAAGAGGAAAAAGTTGAAGAAAGGTTAGTAATTAAACATTTAATTTCTCTTTAGAATTTTGTTTATGTGCATAAACTAGTCTATAAATTGTGGCAAAATTAAACAAAACCAACTTGTGGGACTAATTGTGAAATTTGGCCAGCCTTTGGGGGAGTTGAAATTGGTTGAGTTTGATGAAATTAAAGGGGTCTAGAAGTGTAATTAAGTGTATAGATGTTGATTATGCACTTTAATTTCATTGATTGAATGAATTGCAAAATTAGGGTTCTTGAGTTCTTAAATTGGAAGAAAAATTGGACGAAATAATCAATTGATGCAAATGACCTTAATTGAGGTTAGAAATGGTCAATTGTGACCAATTGAGATGTGTTATAATTGGTGAAAATGAAGTGCAATTTGGATTAGTGAAGGGTCCCAATCTGGCAGTTTGACCTAAGTCCCTTTCAGGGACCAAAACTAAAATTTTACCAATCCAATTGATGTGAGGCCAATTGGGAATGAAATTAGACACATAAAGACAAAATTTTTATTTAGAGACCATGCCCAGAAAATGACATTTAGATAGTAAACAATTAGGTCAAATTCAGATATTTTGCACTGCCACTGTACAAAAATGACCAAATGAACAATTTTTATTCATTTGGCCATAACTTGGTCTAGGCAGGTCCAAATGACCTGATTTTTGTGGCATTGGAAAGCTATGACATAGAATTACAACTTTCATGAAGGACAACAACCCAAATTCTGCCCATAACCAAGTGACATTGTCACCCAAAATTAGTTGTCCAAAACTACCAAAATCAATAAAGTGCCTAGAAATTCTCGGTAACACCAATCCGGCCAGCCTTAGGTAAATGGCCATATCTTAGGCTAAAAAAACTCCAAATGGAGTGATTCAAAAAGGGAATTAAAGATAAGACAATAAGGAATAACTTTGATGAAGAATACTTAGCCAAATTCGCACAGTAACTAGACTAATGGAATAGTGTAAAATAGGGCGCCAAAACTAAAAAATTAATTTTCTGTTAGGAGACTTAGAAAATTGAAATGGCAACCTAAACCAACAAAGTAGGCACTCAAAATGTGATATGTGGGTGTAATAAGAATTGATATACCTATTTAGTGTGGAAAAGTCAACATTTTGACCCAATAGTCAAATGAATAGTAACCACCATAATCAAGAACACAAAGAACTCAATTTATGGGATTATATAAGTAAAGTTTAAATGCAAATTTTAGTTGTTAAAATTATGGTTAAACATAATTTGAATAAATATTAAAACATCTTAATTATGTGCTTCAGTGGAAAAAGGGCCTTTCGAGGAAAGGAATTGACAAGAGTGAAATGAGGAAAGACTAATTACGAGGTTTGTGCACAATAAACTTATTTAAGTATTTCTTATTGAAATTTGATTTAGTATGTAATATGAATAGTTTTTAATTGTTTTGGCTTTGGAAATTTTATTTGGAAATTATTGTGTTGCCTACTTTGTAAATGGAAATTTTGAGATAAAATGTGATTTGTGGTTTGTATGAAATATTTAAATATTGTTATTTGAAATTATTTTTGATTCACACTTTGCATGACAGTCCCTTACTATGTTCCTCCTCCACTTGTGGGGTTGAGTTTGATATTTGATCATTTTCCTCCCTCTCTAACTTACCAGTCTGAGGTGAGTTTGGATGAGTACTCATTAGCTAGCTAGCCACCTCCCTCATTGATTTCGATTAGTGGGGTAAGTTTATCTTTTCGTCGTGTACAAGACGGCATGTTCGAAAATTTTGTGTCATGACCTAAGTGGTATTATTGACTGGCAACACTGTATTTATTAAATTGTTTGATCAAATTTTTGTTATATTGAGCTTTGAAAATTGTGAAATATTTAAATTGTGATTTGTTATAAATGTGATTTGAAAATTGTGAAATGTGATTGTGTAATGTTTAAATTATGATTTGGCAATGAATGGTTTATGTTCAGCTTTTTAAATTTTATTGTGCACCACTAAGTAAAATTGACTCAGCAATAGCTTAATTTTCTTTGTCATGAGATAGGAAAAGGACATAGCACAGAGTGAGTCACTCTGATAATAGAGAAGCACAGTTTGAAGATTTTTGTACAGGTATTTATTGATACTCTTGTAGTTTATTTTGATATAAATAGTTTAGTGTCATATGTGTAAAATTGAACAGTTGTACAATAAATTGTAATAATATTATCTTTTGAATTTTTATGTTTGTAAATTAAATTGCGAATGCAAATTATTTATTTTGAATGCAATGTGCTTGAATTTATGAAATGTTTTGAGATGACACCTTTTGATTTGAAATTGTGGATTTTGAATTGAATTGTTGCTATTGATGTTGGTTTGAGATATTTGGAGGTTGGGGTGTGATTGAAATTCAATTTGGAAGTGCTTTCTACAAGTTAAAATTTTTTATTTTTCTCAATTACAACCGGCACTCTGCTGAAATTTTTACAAAAATTGCTAAAAATAGAATTTGTCAAACATTTTACTTAGTTTTTAAACTTCAATTAAAAGTTTCTAGTTCCTACCAAAAATGCTCGCTACCTTCAAAAAGTAAGAAAATTGTTTTAAAATCCCTTGTAGTGTATTTAATGGGTTATCGGTAGGCGAAGTTTGGTAATTCATTAAGTATACTACCGGATCATATTATGCCTTATAGAGGGGTAAGCTGTGACATGTTTTAGTGGTATCAGAGCATGGTTTTGAAATGAATTTTAACTATGCATGTGAATAATTTCTTTGTTAAGTACAACTACTTAAGTGTCTTAAATTGATACATATGACATATTTACATTATGAATGTGAACTAACAGAGGTCAACCTTCTTGTATTTGTTATCAGGAAGTAGAAAATTTCTGGAATCGGAATGGAAGAGGGAGATCATTCCATAGAACAATCTGTTGAGGCTGAGGCACAAAAGGAAGCCCCAGCACTCCAGAATGTGAGTGGGTCAGCCACTATAACTCCTCCTTAAGCACCACAGTTTCCTGCTCAATTTGCACAGCAGATGGCTACGCTGTTCCAACAAATGGCTGGGAATCTGCCAACACTAGCCTAGACACAAGCCTCAGCAGCACAACCATAGCCCCCAGCTCAGCAATATGAAAAATTAATGAAATTTGGGGCTACCGAGTTCAAGGGCACAGTAGATCCACTAGAAGCAGAGTAGTGGTTAAAGAGAATGGAACGGGTTTTTAGAAAACTGCAATGTGCTGAAGAATTAAAATCTGAATATTTAGTTTCACTTCTGTAAGGGGATGCATATGAATGGTGGAAGACCATCCCCCATAGCCTAGTTGAGTCACCAGTCTTCACTTAGACAGACTTCCTGAGAGAGTTCAGGCATAAATGGGTCCCCGACACTTATGTAGACATGAAGCTGTAAGAATTCCTAAATTTAAAGCAAGGGGACAAGACCATAGCAAAGTATGAGATAGATTTCTCTCGGTTAAGTCACTATGCTGGAAGCTTGGTCACCACCCCCAGAGACTAGTGCAAGAGGTTTGAGGCTGGGTTGAGGCCTACTTTGAGAATGCAAGTGGTGGGGTTTCGACACCAGAATTTTTCTAAATTGATTTCACAAGCTTTGAAACATGAAAGGATTGAGTTGGAAGGGACAGTTAAAAAGGGTACAGAATAGAAAGAGAAAATAAGAAAGACTACTGTTCAAGTTCCTGATAGTAGGTCAGGAAAAAGAAAGTACTTTGGAGGATCTAACTCACGCGAATCAGTAGAGGTAGATCTTCTGGATAGAAACCACCCTGATCCGATCAGCAAACTTAGCAGACACCCAAAAATACGCTGTCGAATCGACTTTGTGAAACTTGTGGTAAACCACGTGGTGGGGTATGTTATATAGCCATAGGAACACATTTTAATTGTGGAGGGACTGGTCATTTTGCTAAGGATTGTATAAGTCCACGCCATTCTAGATCATTTACTACATCAGAAGGATCAGCGCAAGTTTCTACCCCAAAGAGTTCGCCATCAGTTGGTAGAGGTAAAGGCAGAGGTAGGGGTAGTATACTTAGAAGTCAGAGTACTGTGAATTAACCAGAACAAGGTGATGCTCCAGCTAGAGTATACACTATGCAGCAGAGGAAAGAGGATGAGATTTCTAACATTATTGCTGGTACTTTCTCAATTTTTAACTAAGATATATATATATATATATATATATATATGTATTGTTTGACCCAGGGTCTACACACTTTTATGTTAGTGCCAACATTGCTTGCCTTCCTGTTGTCCCTTGCATAAAAATCAATTTTGATATGTTAGTAACTAGTCTTTTTAGAATTAGTTTTGGAAGAGTTTGTTAATGAAAGATATCTCCTAAAATACGATAAATTATTGAATATCGGTAGATAAAAGAGTTATGGAAGTAAAAATTTGAATAATTGGTTCAGATGTAACAAAGAAATGTTACGGAAATTAGCAAGATTGTTGACTAGAATAGTCAAAGGACCCATGATTAGATAAATAATTCTAATATGAACACAATGGTCAGTCAATAAGGAAACATGAATTAAAATATTAGACAGAACGATAGTAAGAGAAGATTAGTGTTATACAAACAAATTAAACATTGTATAAGATTGTTAAAAGTCTTACATAAACTTAAAGGAAAGAAGATTATACGATTATATAAAAAGGAGAAAAAACTAAGTTCTCATTCCATAGGATAACAAAAGGTCCTAGAAAGAGTGGATTCATTAGCACACAAAATTGTTTATCTCTAAAAGGCTGAAATGAATTTAAATTCAATGTATGATGGGAAAACTCATAAAGATCTTAGCACATGAGGTGAACCAGCTGAGAAATAAATGTATACATTTGGTTAAGGTGCTATGGACCATTATCCAGATTATAAAGCTACGAGAAAATACATAAAGACATGAGAAAACAAACGTATGACCATTTTAGGATGGATATTGGGAAAAATTTTGCGGACGAAATTTCTTTTATGGGGGAGAGAATTGTAACACCCCTATTTGCATAACCTAGCAAATTATACTATTTTTGGTGACCGGTGTCGGTCCGGACAATTAAGAGGATTAAAACTATGTTTAAGACACCTAAAAAAGCCCTGAATGAAAATTAATAGTGATTACCAATTAGTTAAGTATAAATAACAAATACAAAGTATAAAAAGTTAAATGAGCCGAGGGTCACAGTGATGGGTGACCTTCCCGGAAAGTGACTGCGAGGTCAGTCATAACCCTAATTTTGAATGGAAAATTGTGACACCACGGTCCTAAGGACTATTGCGAACCTATTAAAAAAGAGAAAATCGCAGAAAATAGCTGATAAGTAGGTCAAATAATTAAGTCAGGGCTCTAGAAGAAATATCAAATTATTTAAAAACCGGATCAATCCAGCGAGGAGCAAATTGGTCAATTCACCCCTAGAGGTGATTCCTGACTTAACTGTCCAATAAAATGTAACCCCCCTATGTTCGATAGTGTGTTCTACTGTTCCGGTGACCAGTGTTGTCCGGACAGCTAGGATGCCTAGAACTACACTTAGATATGAATGAGGAGACATAAAATAATGAAATACAAGAAAAGAAAATACAAGAAAAACAAAGGAAAAATAATAGCAATGAAATGTAACCAAGTTAAGCGAGTCGAGAACCCTAGCAATGGGTGACCGCATCGAGAAGTTGCGGCGTGGACCGTTGACTAGCCCTGGACCGCGGGGAACCCTAGAAAATATTTTTAGGACTTAAATAAATGTCTATTGAAGTATAAATATCATTAGAAATATCAAAGAAAAATTAATTAATTAGTACAAAGAAAAGTGAGAAATCGAAAAACGGACAAAACTCGGTGTTACCGAAAAATCGAGAATGCAACCCGAACAGGGGCATTGTGATCATTTGACACTTCGAGTTATATTTTGACCTAAATGTCCATTAAAAATAAATGATATTACACTTGAAAAATGTCATGAAAAATTAAATGGGTGGTACATAGTTTAAATAGCAAAAATTGAGAGTTAAATGTGGGAATATGAAACCTTAAAAATAAACAAAGATTAAATTCTAACTTAGTGGTCCAATAACACCTAAAGTGGACAATTAATCTTCATCTTGGACAGCAGAAACACACTTTCTTCAAGCTCTCAAAATTCAGCCGAAAATGGTGAAGAAGAAGAACTCCATGGCCGCATGGTTTTGAAGCTTCATGCATGAATGATCCAAGCCTCTTTTCTTGCACTTTCCTTCATTAAAAGTTGTCCATACACCTTGGGCAGTAGATAGGCAGCAAGAAGATCAAGTTTTGATGAAGTTTTGAAGAGTTTCCTAAGTGATAAGTAGGTATTTTTGATGCTTGCTTCATTAAAGTTTGTGTGGATGTTATGGGTAGATGAATTATGGAAGGATTTTTGAAGTTTGATGTTTTAAGGGAGATGTATATTTTTGGCAGCCATGGAAACTCCATAAGAACAGTTTATCCTTGTATGTAAATGGTAGATTAAAGTATTGATGAAGTGTTTATATGTGTAGGAATAAATTGGGTGATGTATATTAAATGTATATGTGAATGTACACTTGACTTTGGAAGCTTGGAAAGCTAATTGATAAAGATTGCAATTCGGAAACTTGAAGTGCGGACCAAAAAAATGTTATTTCATGGTTTGGTTTGTGGAATATTATTGTTGAGTTATGGTACTTGTTATGGCAGCTTGTATATGTGTATAAGGGTTTGAATGTGGACATGTAAATGAGCTTGTTATGTAGTTAAGTTGTGTGTAATTTGGACTTGGTAAATTCTGGACTATATGGTGCATATTGAGTGTGATTATAAGCTGCCAAAATGACCAACAATGTGAAGTAAAATGTGTTTAGGTTATGGTACAAAACAAAAATGGCATGAATGTGTAACTTGGTAATGTTAAATGTGTTCTTTGATGAGTGATGAACAAAATGCAATAGGGCAGTTTATGTTTTGAGCTTAGAACCTTAAGTGTGTGGCTCCAATTGGTATGAGACCAATTGGAGGTGAAACTAGGCACAAAAAGTGCCAACTTTCATGAAGGAAGCTTACCAAAATTCTGCTTGGAAGGTAACTTGAAAAATGACCAAATTTGGAAAAGTGCATTTGAGGCCTGAAAATTGACCATTTGGGCAGCAGTTAGTGTTTTGGCCATAACTCACTCAAAATAGGTCCAATTGACCTGAAATTTTTACCATGAATAGTTGAGACATATATCTACAAGTCTTATGAAGACACCAAAGCCAGAAATGACCATAAGCAAGTCAAATAGCTTGCACAAATTTGGGTCCAAAGACTGGCCGAACCAAAATTGACCTAAAGGTGACCTAAAGTGACCATTTTGATACATTTTGACCAGTAATAGTAAAATGACCATAACTTGGTCTACATAACTCAGAATGACTAGAAATTTTACCCCACGTGCAATAAGACATAGATCTACAAGTTTGTAGTTTTAACCGAAACCCAAAAACCGAGGGAACTAGGTCATCCGGTTAGGTCAAATTAGTATATCGGGATCCGACAAATTGCAATAAAACGCAATATACATGGAAATGAATTAGGTAACATGTACCAACCCTAAAAGGCTACAAATGTGACATATTGGTAACATTAAAACCTAATTTACCTAGACTACATCGAGGGTCAATATCTTAGGTTGACTAAAGAAATAATAGAATTCAATGAATTAATTATTAAGCATTATCGTTAGAGACAGTTTAAATGAGTACTGAAACACTTCAAAATTGTGTGTTTCAGTTAGCAAAGGCTCAGGGAAAGGGAAGAAAACACTGAGTCAGAGCCAAGAGACAGTTATCAGAGGTTTGTGCATAACTAGTTTTTAATTGATTTTGTTCTAAATATTTCATATGATTGACATACTTTTCTTATGTATTACGTTTAACAAGCATTGGATTTAATTCAATAATTAATGAAATTGTTATAGTATGCACAAATTTAGCTTTTTGAAATGGTATTTCCACAAGTGTTAAGCATTGTTGCAAATTGAATAAATTATGTTTTGGAAAATTGTGATAGAACATGTTTTGAAATGTCATGGGCAATTTGCATGAAAAAAATGCAAATTTATGATTTGAATTGTGATGAGCATAAAAATTATTGGATATTGGAATTGACTTTGAATCGAATTGTATTGTGATTTATGCTCACAAAAAGGATTGTGATATTGTTTTATATCTCACTATAGATGCTTGACTAGGTTATTAACCGTCTCTCTCATTTGTTAAGAAGACAATGGAGTTAGTTGTGTTTTGATTACCAAGGTACGCGCACAGGCTTAGATTCTCCTCTTATTAGAGGTTAGATCTAAGTTTTTTATGTTATAGCCCTTTCAGAAGATTCATTATTATGATGTGTACTGTGCACGATGATTCGACCTCCCCGACCATAGGGAGTTAGAATATGATTCGACCTCCCCGACCATAGGGAGTTAGAATCACTCCGAAGATGGCCGTTTCGGATTAGGCTTGCATAGTTAGTGAGGTAAAGAATGGTTTTTGAGATACAAAATGATTTTTGAGATACAAAATGGTTTTTGAGATACAGAATAGTTTTTGAGATACAAAATGGTTTTTGAGATACAGAATGTTTTTGAATAGTAAAGAATTGTGATTTCAATTATGATTTATGTATAATTGATTTTGTTGGAATTACCTTAAATGGTTAGTTGTGATTTGATAAATTGAATTTCATAATCAAAGTCATTTTATACAAATGATTTACATTATTGGCAATGAATATTTTGAGTTTTGGAATTTGATGAGTATTCAGATTTTCAAATTATTTGCTATAAATTTTGTCAATGTATATTGTACTATGTTTTAAATTATAGTTGTGCACCACTGAATTCACCATTCAGTGATAGCTTTGTATGCTGTCGCAGGTGAAAAGAGCATAGAGCAATTGAGTAAACTTCTTTAAAGAGACATTCAGATCAGCTCCAGGTTTACCCATGTACTCAGGTTTTTATGTATGCATGTAATAATATGTATGTAAATTATTTGAGTAGTTGTATAAAAACTCTTGTAAAATATTTTGGTATGTAATTGAATGTAAATTATTGTAAATGTAAATTTGAGATTTCATTTGCCTAAATAGCTTTGTAATATAAATTTTGAGTATTGTAATCAATAAAATGTTTCTTTATGATGAGATTAGTTTGGAAATGAATTGATTATTTATTGAGAATTGAATTGTGAATTGAAATGAAGTTATTGGAGTTGTATTTGAGAAAATATATTAGAAGTATTTTCTTTTGTAGGATTGAAGAACTATTTTCTCAAAATATAGCTGGCACTTTGCCGAAATTTTAAAAAAAATTTATAACACCAGATTTTAATCGATGATTTAAATTTCACGAAAATTGTTTTAAAATCCCTTATAGTATATCTAATGGGTTATCGGTAGGTGAAGTACGGTAATTCATTAGGTGTACTACGGGATCATGTTACATCTTACAGGGGAGTGGGGTGTGACATAAAATCGGAGGAATGAAAATTTCAGAATAGAGAATTAAATCTAATTAAATTAAATTATAGAATTAAATTTAATTTTTCCTTTAATTCCTAACCTAACTGTCCAATAAAATCGGAGGAATGAAAATTTTGGAATAGAGAATTAAATTAAAGAAGAACGGAAAAATTAAAGGAAAAAGAAAAAGAAAAAGAAAATGAATTATTCCCTCACCATAATGACATCATGCATGACATCAAAATCAATTTTAATTTAGTATTATTTTTGACCAAGTCAAAAATTGAATAAATAACCATAAAAATAACTAAATAAAGGAAATTAAAAATTGGGTCTTCTTCTCTAATTTGGCCGCCACCTTCTCTCTCTCCTCTCTCTCAAATTTTTTTTTCTTTTCCTCCATTAAAGCTCAATTTTGAGCTTTAGAAACCCTAATTCCCACCATGAATACCCTAAATTTCCTAATCCAAACTTTATTTTAAGCCTGGAAAAGAAGATTGAAGAAGAAAGAAAGAGGAAAAAGTTGAAGAAATTAAACATTGAAAAGCTATACAAAGGTTAGTAATTAAACATTTAATTTCTCTTTAGAATTTTGTTTATATGCATAAACTAGTTTAGAAATTATGGAAAAATTAAACAAAACCAACTTGTGGGACTAGTTGTGAAATTTGGCCAGCCTTTGGGGGAGTTGAAATTGGTTGAGTTTGATGAAATTAAAGGGGTTTAGAAGTGTAATTAAGTGTATAGATGTTGATTATGCACTTTAATTTCATTGATTAAATGAATTGCAAAATTAGGGTTCTTGAGTTCTTGAATTGGAAGAAAAATTGGACGAAATGGTCAATTGATGCAAATGACCTTAATTGAGGTTAGAAATGGTCAATTGTGACCAATTGAGATGTGTTATAATTGGTGAAAATGAAGTGCAATTCGGATTAGTGAAGGGTCCCAATCTGGCAATTTGACCTAAGTCCCTTTCAGGGACCAAAACTAAAATTTTACCAATCTAATTGATGTGAGGGCAATTGGGAATGAAATTAGACACATAAAGACACAATTTTCATTCAGAGACCATGCCTAGAAAATGACATTTAGATAGTGAACAATTAGGTCAAATTTGGATATTATGCACTGCTACTATACAAAAATGACCAAATGAACAATTTTTATTCATTTGGCCATAACTTGGTCTAGGCAGGTCCAAATGACCTGATTTTTGTGGCATTGGAAAGCTATGACATAGCATTACAACTTTCATGAAGAACAACAACCCAAATTCTACTCATAACTAAGTGACATTGTCACCCAAAATTAGTTGTCCAAAACTACCATAATCAATAAAGTGCCTAGAAATTCTCGGTAACACCAATCCGGCCAGCCTTAGGTAAATGGCCATATCATAGGTTAAAAAACTCCGAATGGAGTGATTCAAAAAGGGAATTAAAGATAAGACAATAAGGAATAACTTTGATGAAGAACACTTAGCCAAATTCCCATGGTAACCAGACCAATGGAACAGTGCAAAATAGGGCACCAAAACTGAAAAATTGAATTTTCTCTTAGGAGACTTAGAAAATTGAAATGGCAACCTAAACCAACAAATTAGGCAGTCAAAATGCGGTATGTGGGTGTAATGAGAATTGATATACCTATTTAGTGTGGAAAAGTCAATATTTTGACCCAATGGTCAAATGAATATTAACCACCATAATCAAGAACACAGAGAACTCAATTTATGGGATTATATAAGTAAAGTTTAAATGTAAATTTTAATTGTTAAAATTATGGTTAAACATAATTTGAATAAATATTGAAACATCTTAATTATATGCTTCAGTACAAAAAGGGCCTTCCAAGGAAAGGAATCGACAAGAGTGAAATAAGGAAAGACAAATTTTAATGTTTGTGCACAATAAACTTATTTAAGTATTTCTTATTGAAATTTGATTTAGTATGTAATATGAATAGTTTTTTATTGTTTTGGCTTTGAAAATTTTATTTGGAAATTATTGTATTGTCTACTTTGTAAATGGAAATTTTGAGATAAAATGTGATTTGTGGTTTGTATGAAACATTTAAATGTTGTGATTTGAAATTGTTTTTCATTCACACTTTGCTTGTCAGTCTCTTACTATGTTCCTCCTCCACTTGTGGGGTTGAATTTTATATTTGATCATTATCCTCTCTCTCTAGCTTGCCAGTCTGAGGTGAATTTGTATGAGTACTCATTAGCTAGCTAGCCACCTCCCTCATTGATTTCGATAAGTGGGGTGAGTTTGTCTTGTCGTCGTGTACAACGCGGCACTCTACCGAAATTTTTTCAAAAATTGCAAAAAATAGAAATTATCAAACATTTTACTTAGTTTTTAAACTTTAATTAAAAGTTTTTAATTCCTACAAAAAATGCTCGCTACCTTCAAAAAATAAGAAAATTATTTTAAAATCCCTTGTAGTGTTTTTAATGGGTTATCGGTAGGCAAAGTTCGGTAATTCATTAAGTATACTACGAGATCATGTTACGCCTTATAGAGAGGTAAGCTGTGACATGTTTTAGTGGTATCAGAGCATGATTTTGAAATGAATTTTGACTACGCATGTGAATAATTTCTTTGTTAAGTACAACTACTCAAGTTTCTTAAATTGATACATATGACATATTTACATAATGAATGTGAACTATCGGAGGTCAACCTCTTTGTACTTGTTATCAGGAAGTAGAAAATTTCTGGAATTGGAATGGAAGAGGGAGATCATTCCATAGAACAATCTGTTGAGGCTGAGGCACAAGAGGCCCCAGCACTCCAGAATGTGAGTGGGTCAGCCACTACAACTCCTCCTTAAGCACCGCAGTTTACTGCTCAGTTTGCACAGCAGATGGATGCGCTGTTCCAACAAATGGCTGGGAATCTGGCAACACTTGTCACACCTCACCCCTCTGTAAGGCATGACATGATCTCATAGAATACTTAATGAACTACTGAACTTCACCTATCGATAACTCATTAAGTATCCTACAAGGGATTTTAAAACAATTTTCTTACATTTTAGAAGTGGTAAGCATTTTGGTAAGAATTAAAATCATTTATTCAAAGTTTTAAAACTACTTAAAATTTTTTTCTCATTTTATTTTTTCGCAAATTTTATAAAAATTTCGGCAGAGTGCTTCAAATACCTGAGAAAAACACTTCCAATAAATTTTTCCACAACTCCCAACCCAAATCAACTCAAAATTCTCAAATCAAACCACTTCAAAATAATTCCATCAACATTGTATTTAATAAAGCTAATTTACATTCACAAGTTTAATTTACAGATATAAAATCCAAAAATAATATTATTACAATTTATAAATACAGCTGCTCAACTTTACATTAATACATATGAACACTATTTATTTACATCAAACTAAATTACATTGGATATAAAATAATACCTGTATAAAATAAGCGAAGACTTTTCTAGTTCAGTAGCTCACTCTGCTACTTTTTCCTTGCTCCTATATGGGACAGCAAAATAAGCTATCGTTGAGCATAAAAAAACTCAGTGGTGCACAATAAAAATTTGAAAAACAGTACATAAAACATTCATTGATAAATCACAATTTAAATATTACACAAATCATCAAAACTCATTATAGCACAATTTTGGTCAAACAATTTAATAAACATAGTTTTGCCAATTCATACACAACTCCATCCATGACACAAAATTTCTGATCAATGCCGTGTTGTACACCACGACAAAGCGATCTACAACCCTACTAATCAAAATCAATGAGTGAGGTGACTAGCTAGCTAATAAGTACTCATCCGATCTACAACCTCAACTGGTAAACCAGAGAGGTAGGAAAAATAATCAATCTCACCCCATAAATGGAGGAGGAATAATAAGGCACTGTCATGCTAAGTGTGAATAAAAAATCTATTTTAAACATTTTATTCAAATAATTCATGAGAAATCCGATAAATTTCCAAAGTCATAGTTTCATTCACAAAGTGGCAACACAATTCATGACTAACACCAAATTTTCATAAATCATACTAAATCAATTTTTCAATGACAAAATGCTCAAATAAGGTTTATTGTGCGCAAACCTGACATGAGTCGCCTCTAGGCTTTGACTCAGTCTCTCAGACTTTTCGAGTTTTTTTCAGCTGAAACACAAAATTTATAGTGTCTCAGTATCTTTACTTCATAACAATTCCAATAACTAATTCCAATAAGTTTAAACTTACATTCTGGCAAATTTTCATATTGAGGTTACTATTCATGGTACTATTTAAGTCAAAATATTGAGTTTCTTATACTTAAAAGGTATGGTAACTCCAACTATACTCACATACCACATTTTGGTCACCAATTTTGTTGGTTTTGGTTGTTTTCTCAAAACTTAAATCTTTTAGACAAAATTGTAAATTTTCAGTTTTGGTGTCTTATGTTGCACTGTTCCATTGGTCATTTTGCTGTTAGAATTTGGCTAAGTTTTCTTCATAGAAATTGTTTCTTATTGTCTTAAATTTATTCTCCTTTTTGAAACACTCCAATTGGAGTTTTGTAGCTCAAGTTATAGCCATTTGAATCATGGTTGTCGGATTGGACTTAACCCAAATTTCTGGGCACCAAACTGGTTCTGGTAGTTTTAAGTCACCAAATTTTGGTGGCCAAATGACTTCGTTAAGGGCACAATTTGGGTTGTGTTCCTCATGAAAGTTTTAGGTCTATATCTCAGCTTTCCACTGCTAAAATTTCAGGTCATTTAGACCTGCCTAGCCCAAGTTATGGCCAAATGAACAGACACTGTTCACTGTTCATTTGGTCATTTTTGTACAGGTCAGATTGCCTAATCCTGATTTGGTTAATTTGTTCACTAGGTTTTAGTCACTTTTTGGGCATGATTCCTCAATAAAAAAATGTGTCATTTTTTGTCTAGTTTCATTCCCAATTGGCCTCACACCAATTGGGTTGGTAAAATTTTAGTTTTGGTCCGTGAAAGGGACCTTAGTTATGCTACCTGCATACTGCTCATAACCAGTCCGAATTTCCAATTAGTTCTAACACTTCCAACACACATCAATTGGTCACAAATGACCATTTTTCATCTCCAACAAAGTCAAACACATCATTTAACAAATTTTCACACTTTTGTCTTTCAAACCCTAGGTGCAAAGCCTAACTTTCATGCAATTCAACTTTAATGCATTCCAAACACCAATCTATAGTTTATATTTAATATTCAATTTAAACAACCATTTAAATACATCAAATTCACTCATTTCAACCTAAATTTACTACTGGCCGAATTCACATATGGTCCCTCCACAATAATTTTCTTTTCATTTTAAGCATATTTCCAAGTTCTTCATGATATAAATACTTTAATTAAACTAAAATTTAATGTGAACTCACTAACCTTGAATTGCAGAATTTTTTTCTTCCTTTCCTTCAAGTTTTCTCCTCTTCTTTCTTCTTTTTCAATCTTCTTCCCAAAGCTCAATAAAAGGTTTTATCTATGGTAGACTATTTTTTTATGGTGGGAATTTGGTAATATTCAAGCTCCAAAAATGAGCTTTAATGGATTTTGTGGAGAGGAAGAGTTGAGAGAGTGAGGGACGGCAAGAAATGATGTTTGTTTTTTTTTTTTTCTTTTCTTTTCTTTTTATTTTATGTTTTTCTATCTTTATGGAAGACCAAAATTTCATTTAAATAAAATTATTACTTACAATAATTATTGCATCATGCATGATGTCATTCACCTTTCACCTTTTTCTCTTTTTATTTATTTATTTATTTTTCCATTAGTTCTTTAATTTAATTGTCGATTCTGAATTTTTCTTTTGTTCGATTTTATTTGACAATTAAGTCAGGAGTCAGCTCTCTGGGTCAATTGACCAAATTGCCCTTCGCCGGTTTGACCCGGTTTATAAATAATTCAATATTTCTTTCGGATCCCTGACCTAATTATTTAACTGGGTTAATAGTTCTTTTTCATGATTTTCTCTTTTCCACTGTGTTCACAATATTCGTAAGGACTGCAGCATCACATTTTACGACTCGAAATTTGAGTTTAAATCGACTTCATAGTCCTTTCCGAGAAGGTCACTCATCGCTGTGACTCTCTGCTCATTTAACTTCTTATGTTTTATTTTTCTTATTTATACTTAACTAATTGGAAATTACTAAATTGACTTCATAGTCCTTCCCGAGAAGGTCACTCATCGCTGTGACTCTCTGCTCATTTAACTTCTTATGTTTTATTTTTCTTATTTATACTTAACTAATTGGAAATTACTAATTATTTGTGTTCAGGGCTTATCTAGTTGTCTTAAGTGTGGTTCTAATCCCCTAAATTATCTAGACTGACACCGATCACCGGAATAGTGAAATATACCAGGCTATGCAAACAGGGGTGTTACAATTCTCCCCCCCCCCCCCCCCTTAAAATAAATTTCGTCTCAAAATTTTACCTAGTATCAATCTCTGAACAGCTAAGGGTGCTGTCTTCTCATGTCCTCCTCTCATTCCCAAGTAGCCTCCTGGCCCGAATGATGGTTCCACAGCACTTTCACTAATGGGATCTGCTTATTTCATAGCTGCTTCACCTCATAAGCCAGAATTTCTATGGATTCTTCTTCATATGTAAGGTCTGGATTCACTTCAATTTCTTCTACTGGTAGTACATGAGATGGGTCTGATCGATACCTCCTCAACATGGACACATGGAAGACATTATGTATCTTCTCCAACTCTAGAGGTAGTGCCAACCGATATGTCAAAGGACCCACTCTTTTCAGAACCTCATATGGCCTAATGAAACGAGGACTCAATTTTCTCTTTCTACCGAATCTCATAATTTTCTTCCAAGGGGAAACCTTGAGGAATACTTTCTCACCCACTGCATACTTAATATCTCACCTCTTTAGATCAATATAGGACTTCTGACGGTCTGATACAGCCTTGAGTCGGTCTCTGATTAATATGATTTTCTCTTTAGTTTGCTGAACAATTTCTAGCCTAATCATCTTTCTTTCACCTACTTCATCCCAACACAGGGGAGTTCTGCATTTTTTGCCATACAAAGCTTCATATGGAGGCATCCCAATGCTTGATTGGTAGCTGTTGTTATAAGCAAACTCAATCAAAGGCAAGTGCGTGTCCCAACTGCCCTCAAACTCAATCACACAAGCCCATAGCATGTCCTCTAAGATCTGAATTACTCTCTCAGACTGGCCATCTGTTTGTGGGTGGAATACTGTACTAAAGTTCAATCTAGTTCCTAGGGCTCTCTGAAGACTACCCCAGAATCTAGAAGTGAACCTAGGGTCTCTGTCTGATACAATGGATACTTGCACTCCATGTAGTCTCACAATCTCATCAATGTACAACTTGGCCAATCTTTCTAAACTGTAGTCCATCTGAACTGGCAGAAAATGAGCAGACTTGATCAGTCTATCAATAATGACCCATACTGTATCATGACTTTTTTGTGTCCTCGGAAGTCCCATCACAAAATCCATTGTTATTCTCTCCCATTTCCATTCTGGTACTAATAGTGGATGTAACAACCCAGCGGGTACTTGGTACTCTGCCTTCACTTACTGATAAGTTAGGCATTTGGAAACAAATTCGGCCACATCTCTTTTCATACCCATCTGCCAGTAATGCTCCTTTAGCCCTCTATACATTTTTGTACCACCAGGCTGCATGGCAAAAGGAGACTCATGTGCTTCCTTCAAAATGATCTGCCTCAAATCAACATCATTAGGAACACACATTCTACCCTGGTGTAGCAGTAGACCATTATCTCTAATTGAGAATTCTGGTTTCTTGCCCTGCCGGACTTTTTCCAACAGCCTCTGATACTTCTGATCATTCTGAGCAGCCATTTGATCTGATCACTCAACACTGGCTGTACATGCCATGCAACTTCCATCTGCCCCTCATCATCAATCTCTAAGCTGGCATGTAATAATCTCATCTCATATACCATAGACCAAGGAGTAACCCGTAGACTTGCCATAGTCTTACAACTTAAGGCGTCAGCCACCACATTAGCTTTCCCTGGTTGATAGTCTATCAGATAATAATAGTCTTTTATCAACTCTAACCATCTCTTCTATCTCAAATTCAACTCCTTCTGGGTGCCTAAATACTTCAAACTCTTATGATCTGTGTAATGTAGCATTTCTCCCCATACAAATAGTGTCTCCAGATCTTAAGAGCAAATACTGTAGCTGCAAGCTCCAAGTCATATGTCGGATAGTTCCTCTCATGTGGTTTTAGCTGGCATGATGTATAAGCAATAACATTCCGGTCTTGCATCAGTACACAACCTAACCCATTGTGAGAAGCGTCATTGTAAATTGTGTATTCTTTACCTAGAGTAGGTAAAGTCAGGACTGGAGCCTCGGTCAAACATTTCTTCAATTCATCAAAACTCTATTGGCATTTATTCATCCACTAAAATTTCACATCTTTTTGTAGTAATTTGGTCAATGGAGATGCCAACATGGAGAATCCCTTCACAAATCAACAGTAGTATCCAGTTAAACCTAGAAAACTACAAATCTCTGTGATATTTCTGGGTAGCTTCTAATTAAGGATAGCTTCTAATTAAGGATAGCTTCTATCTTACTAGGATCCACCTTAATACCCTCTACCGATACTACATGCCCCAAGAAAGATATTTCTTTCAGCCAAAATTCACACTTTGACAATTTGGCGTATAGCTGTTTCTCCCTTAAAGTTTGCAGTACAATGCGTAGATGTCTATCATGCTCTTCTGCATTCCTCGAATAAAACAATATATCATTTATAAACACAACTACAAACTAGTCAAGGCATGGTCTGAAGATAGTGTTCATCAGATCCATAAAAGCAACCAGAGCATTAGTTAACCCGAATGGCATGACCAAGAACTCATAATGGCCATAGCGGGTTCTAAAGCCAGTTTTAGAAATACTCTGCTCTTGCACTTTCAGCTGATAATAACCTGATCTCAGGTCAATTTTGGAGAACACAGCTGCACCTCTCAACTGATCAACAAGACATCAATGCGGGGTAATGGGTATCTATTCTTTATTATCACCTTATTCAACTGTCGATAATCAATGCATAACCGGAGAGTGACATCCTTCTTCTTTACAAACAACACTGGCGCTCCCCAAGGTAACACACTAGGGTGGATAAAGCCCTTGTCAAGCAGCTCTTGCAACTGCACTTTCAACTCTTTCAATTCTACAGGTGCCATTCTATATGGTGTTATGGAGATTGAGTCCACACCAGGCATAACATCAATCTCAAACTGCACCTCTCTTTCTAGAGATAATACTGGCAATTCATTAGGAAATACATCCAAAAAGTCACATACCATAGGGAGGTCCCTCAATGCTGAACCACCCACTTGGGTGTTTATCACATGTGCCAAGTACGCCTCACACCCCTTCCTAATCATTTTTCTGGCCAGTGAAGCTGAAATGATGTTTGACGGCAATAACTGCCTCTCCCCATGTATTATTACATCACCATACTGAGGGAGACCAAAAGTGATTATCTTCAGTCTACAGTCAATCATTGCATAATGCCTGGGTAACCAATCCATGCCCAAGATAATGTCATAATATCTGAAGGGCATTTCAATCAAATTAGATAGAAAAGTGTGTCCTTGGATCACTAGAGGACAATCCCTATATAGTCTATTTACCCTGACCTCCTGGCCTAATGGACTAGTTACTAACACATCATAGTCCATTGGTACACACTAAATAGCAGTAGAACACATCACACTAGCACTGACATATGAATGTGTGGAGCCAGGATCAAACAACACATATACATCTTGGTCAAGGATGGAGAAAATATCAGCTATTACGTCTGACGTTTCAGCCTCCTCCCTCTGACACATTGTATACACTATGACTGGTGTGCCACTGGGTACTGGCTGGTTAATAGTACTTTGACTTCTAGGAGTGTTACCAGGACCCCTACCTTTGCCTCTATCTCTACCAGCTGGTTGTGACCCTCTAGGTGTAGAGACTTGGTCTGATCCCTCAGATGTAGCAAAAGGTCCAGATCGGCGTGGACTGGTATAATCCTTAGCGAAATGTCTGATCCCTCCATAGTTAAAACATGCATCGGTGTCCTTGAAACAAAGCCCAACGTGTGTTCTACCACAAGTTTCACACTACCGTACTAATGAGCTCCTCGGGGTGCTTGCTGGGTCTGCTGACCAGACCAGGGTGGTCTTTGGCCAGAGAATCTGCCTCTGCCAGATCTACGAGAGCTAGATCCTCCATATTATTTTCTCTTCCCTGAACCACTTTCAGGTGCTTGTCCAGTAGTCTTTTCAGTCTTTTCTTTTTTGGTGTACCCTTCTTCACTACCCTTTCTGATTTTATCCTTCCCAGTTCCAAGGCCTGTGAAATTAGCTCAGAGAAATTCTGGTGTCTGAATCCCACAACTTGCATTCTTAAGCTAGGCCTCAACCTAGCCTCAAACCTCTTACTTCTATCTCTGGGAGTGGAGACTAAGCTTCCAGCATAGTGGCTTAGCCTTGAAAAGTCCTGCTCATACTTTGCTATTGTTCTGTCCCCTTGCTTTAAGCTTAAGAATTCTTGTAATTTCATATCTACATATGCATCAGGAACCCATTTTTGCCTGAATTCCCTTAGGAAGTCTGTCCATGTCAGTACAGGTGGCTCAACCAGGCTGTGGGGGATGGTCTTCCACCATTCATATGCATCCCCTTGCAGAAGAGATACTGAGTATTCAAATTTTAATTCTTTAGCACACTATAGTTTTCTAAATACCCTTTCCATTCTTTCTAACCACTGTTTAGCCTTCAGTGGATCCATAGTACCCTTAAACTCGATGGCCCCAAATTTCTTTAATTTTTCATATTGCCCAGTCAAGGGCTGTGGTTATGCAGTAGGTGCTTGCATCTGAGCTTGAGGTGGCACATTTCCCGCCATTTGTTGAAAAAATGCAGCCATCTGCTGTGCAAACTGAGCAGGAAACTGCAGCACTGGAGTAGGAGCTGGAGTGGTTGACCCACTCACGTTCTAGAGTGCTGGGGCTTCCCCTTGAACCTCAGCCTCAACAGATTGTTCCACGGAATGATCTCCCTCTTCCATTCCGTTTCTCAAAAATTTCTACTTCTTAAGATCAAAAACAAGGAGGTTGACCTTCGTTAGTGCATATTTATGATGTAAATATGTCATATGTATCAATTAAAGACACTTGAGCAGTTGTACTTATCAAAGAAATATTCACGCACATAGTCAAAATTTATTGCAAAACCATGCTCTGATACCACTAAAACATGTCACACCTCACCCCTCTGTAAGGCATGACATGATCCCGTAGAATACCTAATGAACTACCGAACTTCACCTACCGTTAACTCATTAAGTATCCTACAAGGGATTTTAAAACCATTTTCTTACACTTTAAAAGTAGTAAGCATTTTGGTAAGAATTAAAATCATTTATTCGAAGTTTTAAAACTACTTAAAATTTTTGTCTCATTTTATTTTTCCGCAAATTTTATAAAAATTTCGGCAGAGTGCCATCTGTATTTTGAGAAAACAGTTCTTCAAATACCTACGAAAAACACTTCTAATAAATTTTTCCACAACTCCCAACCCAAATCAACTCAAAATTCTCAAATCAAACCACTTCAAAATAATTCCATCAACATTGCATTCAATAAAGCTAATTTACATTCACAAGTTTAATTTACAGATATAAAATCCAAAAATAATATTATTACAATTTATAAATACAGCTACTCAACTTTACATTAATACATATGAACAATATTTATTTACATCAAACTAAATTACATTGGGTATAAAATAATACCCGTACAAAATCAACGAAGGCTTTTCCAGTTCAGCAGCTCACTCTGCTACTTTTTCCTTGCTCCTATCTGCGACAGCAAAATAAGCTATCGCTGAGCATAAAAAAACTCAGTGGTGCACAATAAAAATTTGAAATACAGTACATAAAACATTCATTGATAAATCACAATTTAAATATTACACAAATCATCAAAACTCATTATAGCACAATTTTGGTCAAACAATTTAATAAACATAGTGTTTCCACTTCATACACAACTCTAGCCATGACACAAAATTTCCGATCAATGCCGTGTTGTACACCATGACAAAGTGATCTACAACCCCACTAATCGAAATCAATGAGGGAGGTGGCTAGCTAGCTAATGAGTACTCATCCGATCTACAACCTCAACTGGTAAACCAGAGAGGGAGAAAAAATAACCAATCTCACCCCATAAGTGGAGGAGGAATAATAAGGCACTGTCATGCTAAGTGTGAATCAAAAATCTATTTTAAACATTTTATTCAAATAATTCATGAGAAATCCGATAAATTTCCAAAGTCATAATTTCATTCACAAAGTGGCAACACAATTCATGACTAACACCAAATTTTCATAAATCATACTAAATCAATTTTTCAATGACAAAATGCTCAAATAAGGTTAATTGTGCACAAACCTGACGTGAGTCACCTCGAGGCCTTGACTCAGTCTCTCAAACTTTCCGAGTCTTTTTTAGCTAAAACACAAAATTTATAGTGTCTCAGTATCTTTACTTCATAACAATTCCAATAACTAATTTCAATATGTTTAAACTTACATTCTTACAAATTTTCATTTTAAGGTTACTATTCATGATACTATTCAAGTCCTTTCTTATACTTGAAAGGTATGGAAACTCAAACTATACTCACATACCATATTTTGGCCACCAATTTTGTTGGTTTTGGTTGTTTTCTCAAAACTTAGGTCTTTTAGGCAAAATTGCAAATTTTTCAGTTTTAGTGTCTTATGTTGCACTGTTCCATTGGTCATTGTTCTGTTAGAATTTGGCTAAGTTTTCTTCATAGAAATTGTTCCTTACTGTCTTAAATTTATTCTCCTTTTTGAATCACTCCAATTGGAGTTTTTTAGCTCAAGTTATAGCCATTTGAATCATGGTTGCCGGATTGGATTTAACCCAGATTTCTGGGCACCAAACTGGTTCTGGCAGTTTTAGGTCACCAAATTTGGGTGGCCAAATGACTTCGTTAAGGGCATAATTTGGGTTTGTGTTCTTCATGAAAGTTTTAGATCTATATTTCAGCTTTCCACTGACAAAATTTCAGGTCAGTCAGACCTGCCTAGCCCAAGTTATGGCCAAATGAACAGATACTGTTCATTTGGTCATTTTTGTACAAGTCAGATTGCCTAATTCGGATTTGGTCAATTTGTTCACTAGGTTTTAGTCACTTTTTGGTCATGATTCCTAAATGAAAAATGTTTCATTTTGTGTCTAGTTTCATTCCCAATTGGCCTCATTCCAATTTGGTTAGTAAAATTTCAGTTTTGGTCCCTGAAAGGGACCTTGGTCATGCTGCCTGCATACTGCCCATAACCAGTCTAAATTTCCAATTGGTTCTAACACTTCCAACACACATCAATTGGTCACAAATGACCCATTTTCATCTCCAACAAAGTCAAACACATCATTTAACAAATTTTCACACTTTTGTCTTCTAAACCCTAGGTGCAAACCCTAACTTTCATGCAATTTAACTTTAATGAATTCCAAACACCAATCCATGGTTTGTATTCAATATTCAATTTAAACAACTATTTAAATACATCAAATTCACTCATTTCAACCTGAATTTACTGCTGGCCGAATTCACATATGGTCCCTCCATAATAATTTTCTTTTCATTTTAAGCACATTTCCAAGTTCTTCATGATATAAATACTTTAATTAAACTAAAATTTAAGGTGAACTCACTAACCTTGAATTGTAGAATTTTCTTCTTCCTTTCCTTTAAGTTTTCTCCTCTTCTTTCTTCTTCTTCAATCTTCTTCCCAAAGCTCAACACAAGGTTTTATCAATGGTAGACTATTTTTTTATGGTGGGAATTTGGTAATATTCAAGCTCCAAAAATGAGCTTTAATGGAGTTTGTGGAGAGGGAGAGTTGAGAGAGTGAGGGATGGCAAGAAGATGATGTTTTTTCTTTCTTTTCTTTTCTTTTCTTTTCTTTTTCTTTTATGTTTTTCTATCTTTATGAAAGACCACAATTTCATTTAAATAAAATTATTATTTATAATAATTATTGTATCATGCATGAGGTCATGTATGATGTCATTCACCTTTCACCTTTTTCTCTTTTTATTTATTTATTTATTTTTCCATTAGTTCTTTAATTTAATTCTCAATTCCAAATTTTTCTTTTCTCCGATTTTATTTGACAATTAGGTCAAGAGTCAGCTCTCGGGGTCAATTGACCAAATTGCCCCTCGCCGGTTCGACTCGGTTTGCAAATAATTCAATATTTCTTTCGGATCCCTAACCTAATTATTTGACTGGCTTAATAGTTCTTTTTTGTGATTTTCTCTTTTCCACTGTGATCACAATAGTCATAAGGACCACAGCGTCACATTTTACAATTCGAAATTTGAGTTTAAATTGACTTCGCAGTCCTTCACTAGAAGGTCACCCATCGCTGTGACTCTCAGCTCATTTAACTTCTTATGTTCTATTTTTCTTATTTATACTTAACTAATATTTGTGTTCAGGGCTTATCTAGTTTTCTTAAGTGTGGTCTTAATCCCCTAAATTATCCGGACTGACACCGATCACCGAAATAGTGAAATATACCAAGCTATGCAAATAGGGGTGTTACAACACTAGCCCAGACACAAGCCCCAGCAGCACAACCATAGCCCCCAGCTCAACAATATGAAAAATTAATGAAATTTGGGGCTACCGAGTTCAAGGGCACAGTAGATCTACTAGAAGCAGAGTAGTGGTTGGAGAGAATGGAACGGGTTTTTAGAAAATTGCAGTATGCTAAAGAACTAAAATTTAAATATCTAGTTTCACTTCTGTAAGAGGATGCATATAAATGGTGGAAGACCATCCCCCATAGCCTAGTTGAGCCACCAGTCCTCACTTGGGCAGACTTCCTGAGAGAGTTTAGGCAGAAATGGGTCCCCAACACTTATATAGACATGAAGCTATAAGAATTCCAAAATTTAAAGCAAGGGGACAGGACCATAGCAGAGTATGAGAGAGATTTCTATCGGTTGAGTGAATGTGCTGGAAGCTTGGTCATGACCCCCAGAGACCAGTGCAAGAGGCATGAGGCCAGGTTGAGGCCTACTTTGAGAATGCAAGTAGTAGGGTTCTGACACCAAAATTTTTCTAAATTAATTTCATAAGCGTTGGAACTTGAAAGGATTGAGTTGGAAGGGACAGTTAAAAATGGTACAGAAGAGAAAGAGAAAACTGGAAAGACTACTGATCAAGTTCCTGATAGTAGGTCAGGAAAGAGAAAGTACTTTGGAGGATCTAACTCACGCGAATTGGGTAGAGGTAGATCTTCTGGATAGAAACCACCCTGATCCGGTCAGTAAACTTAGTAGACCCCTAGAAATACACTGTCAAATTGACTTTGTGAAACTTGTGATAAACTAGATGGTGGGGTATATTATAAAGCCATAGTAACATGTTTTAATTGTGGAGGGACTGGTCATTTTACTAAGGATTGTATAAGTCCACGCCGTTTTAGATCATTTACTACATTAGAAGGATCAGGCCAAGTTTCTACCCCAAAGAGTTTGCCATCAGTTAGTAGAGGCAGAGGCAGAGGTAGGGGTAGTATACCTAGAAGTCAGAGTACTGTGAATCAACCAGAACAAGGTGATGCTCCAGCTAGAATATATATTATGCGGCAGAGGAAAGAGGATGAGATTTCTGACATTATTGCTGGTACTTTTTTAATTTTTAACTAAGATATATATATATATATATATATATATATATATATATATATATATGTATTGTTTGACCTGGGGTCTGCACACTTTTATGTTAGTGCCAGCATTGCTTGCCTTCATGTTGTCCCTTGCATAAAAATCAATTTTGATATGTTAGTAACTAGTATTTTAGAATTAGTTTTGAAAGAGTTTGTTAGCGAAAGATATCTCCTAGAATACGATAAATTATTGAATATCGGTAGATAAAAGAGTTATGGAAGTAAAAATTTGAACAATTGGTTCAGATGTAACAAAGAAATGTTACGAAAATTAACAAGATTGTTGACTAGAATGGTCAAAGGACCCATGATTGGATAAATAATTCTAATATGACCATAATGATTAGTCAATAAGGAAACATAAATTGAAATATTAGACAGAATGATAGTATGAGAAGATTAGTGTTATACAAACAAATTAAATGTTGTATTAGATTATTAAAAGTCTTACATAAACTTAATGGAAAGAAGATTATACGATTATATAGAAAGGAGAAAAACTAAGTTCTCACTCCATAGGATCACACAAGGTCCTAGAAAGAGTGAATTCATTAGCACACAAAATTACTTATCTCTAAAATGTGAAATGAATTTAAATTCAATGTATGATGGGAAAACTCATAAAGATCTTAGCACATGAGGTGAAACAGCTAAGAAATAAATGTATACAATTGGTTAAGGTGTTATGGACCATTATCCAGATTATGAAGCTATGAGAAAATATATGAAAGACATGAGAAAACAAACGTATGACCATTTTAGGATGGATATTGGGAAAATTTTTGTGGACAAAATTTCTTTTATGGGGGGGGGGGGGGGGGAATTATAACACCCCTATTTGCATAACCTAGTAATTACACTATTCTAGTGACCGGTATCGGTCTGGATAATTAAGAGGATTAAAACTATATTTAAGACACTTAGAAAAGCCCTGAATGAAAATTAATAGTGATTACTAGTTAGTTAAATATAAATAAGAAATACAAAGTTTAAAAAGTTAAATGAGTCGAGGGTCACAGCGATGGGTGACCTTCTCGGGAAGTGGCTGCGAGGTCAGTCATAGCCCTAATTTTGAGCACGAAATTGTGACACCACGGTCCTATGGACTATTGCAAACCTAGAGAAAAAGAGAATCACAAAAAAAGAGCTGATAAATTGGTCAAATAATTAGGTAATATCAAATTATTTAAAAACTGGATCAATCCTGCGAGGAGCAAATTGGTCAATTCACCCCTAGAGGTGATTCTTGACCTAACTGTCTAATAAAATCGGAGGAACGAAAATTTCAAAATAGAGAATTAAATTAAAGACGAATGGAAAAATTAAAGGAAAAAGAAAAAGAAAAAAAAAATGAATTATTACCTCACCATAATGACATCATGCATGACATCAAAATCAATTTTAATTTAATATTATTTTTGACCAAGTCAAAAATTGAATAAATAACCATAAAAATAACTAAATAAAGGAAATTAAAAATTGGGTCTTCTTCTATAATTTGGCCGCCACCTCCGCTCTCTCAAATTTTTTTCTTTTCCTCCATTAAAGCTCAATTTTGAGCTTTAGAAACCCTAATTCCCACCATGAATTCCCTAAATTTCCTAATCCAAACCTGATTTTAAGCCTTGGAAAGAAGATTGAAGAAGAAAGAAAGAGGAAAAAGTTGAAGAAATTGAAGATTGAAAAGCTATACAAAGGTTAGTAATTAAACACTTAATTTCTCTTTAGAATTTTGTTTATGTGCATGAATTAGTTTAGAAATTGTGAAAAAATTAAACAAAACAACTTGTGGGACTAATTATGAAATTTGGCCAACCTTTGGGAGAGTTGAAATTGGTTAAGTTTGATGAAATTAAAGGGGTCTAGAAGTATAACTAAGTGTATAGATATTGATTATGCACTTTAATTTCATTGATTGAATGAATTGCAAAATTAGGGTTCTTGATTTCTAGAATTTTGAGAAAAATTGGAGAAAATGGTCAATTGATGCAAATGACCTTAATTGAGGTTAGAAATGGTCAATTGTGACCAATTGAGATGTGTTATAATTGGTGAAAATGAAGTTCAATTCGGACTAGTGAAGGGTCCCAATCTGACAGTTTGACCTAGGTCCATTTTAGGGACCAAAACTGAAATTTTACCAACCCAATTGGTGTGAGACCAATTGGGAATGAAATTAGACACATAAAGACATAATTTTCATTTAGAGACCATTCCCAGAAAATGACATTAGATAGTGATCAATTAGGTCAAATTCGGATATTGTGCACTGCTACTGTATAAAATGACCAAATGAATAGTATTTGTTCATTTGGCCATAACTTGGTCTAGGCAGGTCCAAATGACATGATTTTTGTGCCATTGGAAAGCTATGACATAGAATTACAACTTTCATGGAGAATAGCAACCCAAATTCTGCCCATAACCAAGTGACATTATCACCCAAAGTTAGTTGTCCAAAACTGCCAGAATCAATAAAGTGCCCAGAAATTTTGGGTAACACCAATTCGGTCAGCCTTAGTTAAATGGCCATATCTTGGGCTACAAAACTCTAAATGGAGTGATTCAAAAAGGGAATTAAAGATAAGACAATAAGGAATAACTTTAATTGAGAATACTTAGTCAAATTCCCACAGTAACTAGACCAATGGAATAGTGTAAAATAGGGCACCATAATTGAAATTTTGAATTTTTTCTTAGGAGATTTAGAAAATTGAAATGGCAACCTAAACCAACAAATTAGGCACTCAAAATGTGGTATGTGGGTGTAATGAAAATTGATATACCTATTTAATGTGGAAAAGTTAACATTTTAACCCAATAGTCAAAAGAATAGTAACCACCATAATCAAGAACACAAAGAACTCAATTTATGGGATTATATAGGTAAAGTTTAAATGCAAATTTTAATTGTTAAAATTATGGTTAAGCATAATTTGAATAAATATTAAAACATCTTAATTATGTGCTTCAGTGGAAAAAGGGCCTTCCGAGGAAAGGAATCAACAAGAGTGAAATAAGGAAAGACTAATTACGAAGTTTGTGCACAATAAATTTATTTAAGTAGTTCTTATCGAAATTTGATTTAGTATGTAATATGAGTAGTTTTTAATTGTTTTGGCTTTGGAAAATTTATTTAGAAATTATTGTGTTGCCTACTTTGTAAATGGAAATTTTGAGATAAAATGTGATTTGTGGTTTGTATGAAATATTTAAATGTTGTGATTTGAAATTGTTTTTTATTCACACTTTGAATGACAGTCCCTTACTATGTTCCTCCTCCACTTGTGGGGTTGAGTTTCATATTTGATCATTTTCCTCCCTCTCTAGCTTGTCAGTCTGAGGTGAGTTTGGATGAGTACTCATTAGCTAGCTAGCCACCTCCCTCATTGATTTCGATTAGTAGGGTGAGTTTGTCTTGTCATTGTGTACAACACGGCATATTCGAAAATTTTATGTCATGACCTAAGTGGTATTTTTATTGGCAACACTGTATTTATTAAATTGTTTAATCAAATTTGTGTTATATTGAGCTTTGAAAATTGTGAAATATTTAAAATGTGATTTGTTATAAATGTGATTTGAAAATTGTGAAATGTGATTGTGTAATGTTTAAATTGTGATTTGGCAATGAATGGTTTATGTTCAGGTTTTTAAATTTTATTGTGCACCACGAAGTAAAATTTACTCAACGATAGCTTAATTTTGCTGCCACAGGTAGGGAAAAGGACATAGCAGCAGAGTGAGCTGCCACAGTAATAGAGGAGCAGAGTTTGGAGATTTTTGTACAGTTATTTCTTGATACCCTTGTAGTTTATTTTGATGTAAATAGCTTAGTGTCATATGTGTTATTGTAAAATTGAACATTTATACAGTAAATTATAATAATATTATCTTTTGAATTTTTATGTCTGTAAATTAAATTGCAAATGCAAATTATTTATTTTGAATGCAATGTGCATGAATTTATGAAATATTTTGAGATGACAATTTTTGATTTCAAATTGTGGATTTTGAATTGAATTATTGCTATTGATGTTGGTTTGAGATATTTGGAGGTTGGGGTGTGATTGAAATTCAATTTGAAGCTGCTTGTTATATGTTAAAATTTTTTTTTTCTCAATTACAGCCGGCACTCTGCCAAACTTTTTACAAAAATTCCAAAAAATAGAATTTGTCAAACATTTTACTTAATTTTAAACTTCAATTAAAAGTTTTTAATTCCTACTAAAAATGCTTACCACCTTCAAAAAGTAAGAAAATTATTTTAAAATCCCTTGTAGTGTATATAATGGGTTATCGGTAGGTGAAGATCGGTAATTCATTAAGTATACTATAGGATCATGTTAGGCCTTACAGAGGGGTAAGGTGTGACAATTGAACTCCTCCAATCATTCATACCATTTACCCTCTTTCAAGGCATAAGGGTTCTAATAGCTGCCTGTTTAGAACTTCACCTCCTTTCATGGTGTTTCGACTAGTAATTCCTCTGTGCAAGGCCATTAATAAGTCACAAATAATCTGTTTTATTAGGATAGACTTGAGAAACACTTACTCCCCTAAATTGGCCTCTATTGTGGATAATTATGATGAAGTAACTCAATTCCAACTCCATAGGCATATCTAAATTTTCTATCTCCACTAATGTAGCATACACTTTTCAAAAAATCAAAAGGTCTTTAAAAGGGTTGTAATGGGGCTAAAGGGATAATAACTTGGTTGCCAATGAAAGGCTTTTAGGAAATGCAAATATGAGGATAGAATTTATACATAAAATACCAAGTATACTAAGTTTATTCTATTGATTTTGTATGGAGAGGAGGGGCTTTTGGTTTTTTATAGTGCTAAGCATGCTTCCATGATACTTATCTTGGGTAAATAAGGAAAATCATATAGGTAAAAATATAGGCTCAAGTTGGGTGCAAGGGACATATTGTGACTAAGGGTGGCTAAGGCTTAATTAAGCTATATCAAAGAATGCCTTAATCATTTCTTCATCATGCATATGCTAGGATTTCGCCTTGATAGGTCTAAGAGATATGTTTTAGAACTGGTGAGTCATTTTCAGGTTTGTTTATATTTTAAGAAATTTCTCCTAACTTTACAAGTTCGATGTGACAAATTAATAGTTATGAAGGGGTTTAACTAGTCTAGTTCCATTAAAGAGATTAGGTTTTTCATAGACAACATGTTAAAATCCCTTTTTGCCTATCCAGATACATTCATTCCTCTATCCCGTGGAGTCCAATAATTAGCTTACTAGAAATTGGTTATAATTCTAAGTTTCACAATTCAAAGTTCAAAATTTTCAAAATTTTTTCAATATTTTTCTAGTATTTTGATACACAAGAATAATATAGCTGAAATTAAGCAATGTAATGATATGCAAGACATTAAATGCACTTGTACCCCCCCAAACTCGAATCGGACATTGTCCTCAATGTCAACATAATATGAAAAGTTATAGAAAATGTACAAAAATAATAAGAAAGCATATTATTTATTAAGCATTGAAAGGTTTGGACAAAAAGCAAATAAAAGAGACCTATGATTACAGTTTACGAGTTTAAGACTAAGGTATGTAAGATTTTATAATAAAGAACCTATCCTATAGTCCTAGATCTAAAAGGTCTCTGATGGTGATGATGGCAATGTTGGCTCCTCTTTATCGAGCCTCTCCATTAGCATGTCCAGCTTATTGTGGGCTTCCTGGAGGCTGTCCTCGATTACTCGCATCCTGTTGTTGATGATGGTCTCTATGGGCTATAGTTATGCGAAGACCGGGTCTGTGGGTGGTGGTGTGTATGGAGGCACTCGAGTGGGGGACTCATGAAATGGTGGCTCTTGGGCTTTCGCCTGTGGCTGCGAGGTCTCGCCAGGTCCTTCTTGTGCTTCGTCTCTCCAAGAGATGGCATTCCCTTCGACATCAAGCAGGTAGCAGGTGTTACCCACCTTCTTACATATCCCCATGGATATGCAGATGGTTTGATCGATTCTTGATGTTTCGCTGATGGAGCGCAGCCTGTGATTTCCTAGGATGAATTCGAAGTGAAGGGCGATGGTTGTAATGAGGCCATCAAGCACGATGTGCCTAGTAGGCTGATGACAGAGGCAGCGGAGGTGGTTGCACAAAAAGAAACCGGTGTTGCAGTGCTACTCGGTGACCATACACCACAAGAAAAAAAGCTCGCTAGCTTTTACCATGCCAAGGCTGTCACCACGGCCAATGCTGGTGTGAGCGGCTAATCGGTGCATGTAACGCAGTGCTAGATCTGTCTGATTGGCTAAGAAATTTGAAACTTGTCCTGAACCTTGAACATATAGGATATGTTATAGACTCAAATGTTTCTGGTCCCTTACCTCCAGAGGCCACTCAAGAGGAACATGAAACTTTGGACAAGTGGAAGGAGCATGATATGAGAGCTAAGTGTTACATGCTTACTTCCATGACTAATGAGTTACAGAAGTAGCATGAGAACATGCAGAGTGCAAGTGAGATCCTCCTTCACCTACAAGAGTTGTATGGTGAGCACAGTAGGAATGGTAGGTATGAGATATCTAGGCAGCTGTTCCACATGAGGATGTCTGAGGGACAGAAATACCCGAGGATTTGGACTTGTTGGAGTTATATGGGTCCGTGTTCGGGGCTATGGAACTCCAGAAGTTGATATTGAGCCAAAGATGGCATTGAACTCATCCACATTCATTACCCAGTCGACACCAAGGAGGTGAAATTCAATTCTGCCTCTATCTTCCCTATTAGTAGGCCATAAGGTGGCCTTGAAGCTACCCAAAAACTCCAGTGTGATGTCCAGGTATGCAGGGAATTGGAGTTGGGCAAACCTTGTCCACCCGATGCTGTCGAAGAGTCCATTAATCTAGTCCTGCAGCTCGATTTGCTCCAGCAGCGCAAAATCCATGTATTTTATGGAGCTTATTTTCTGAGTGTGAAGCCTGGTGCACATAGCCTTGTGGGCATCATCACAGAATCCCTAAGGAATGGAGATTTCGGGTTGTGAAGGGCTTGTGGCTGGGTTTGCAGTTGAGGAGGGGCTGGTTGAGGAGAGGCTTCCCTTGTTCTTAGGCGTTGGGGTGTAGCTGAGGGAGAGAAAGTGAGGATTCTCCACCTTACCTTGAAGAAGACCCCATTCTTCGTGCAGATCATTTTGCAGGAGCCATTGATTAGTTTTGGGGAAGGATGAAGAGATTTGAGGGATTTTTATAGACTAGGAGGGGTGCAGATGAAGGGTTTTGTCTTTATGAACGAGTTTAAGGCGAGAGGTGTATTTAAAGAGCTGTTAGGACTCTTCATTTTGCACGTTTCACGCCCTAGGAGTCGCGTCTATGAAATGATACACGGGTCCTGACTGTTAGTAGTATGCCCTAGATCATATCATTTAGTATGTATCTTGTACATGTTTTTATTAATAAAAGGCATTTCCACTTTTTCGTTTACATAATATATTTATGTGTAATAGAAAAGGTCCATTGATATTTTGTTAGAAATTCTATTCTTAAGTTGTTAAGAATATGAGTGACAGTATTTTTAGGGCAAAGTATCATAAATAGGTTCACAATCGAGGATACTTCACAATAAGGACATGACTTATCCAGAAAGATTGTATTCATGTTTGTTCCCAAGTTATTTATATGAGATATAAATAAGATGGAATGGTGAGTCTCATGCCAAATGACAAATATGATAGGCACTTATAAATGATAAGTAGGTCGAACCAATGACACTTATGACAAGCACATGGAGTTTACTCTTGTCAATGTATTGTCATAAATCATATCAGTGCATATAATCTTTAGACCTGAGATAGCATAGTTATCTTGTATATAGGTGGTTTGAGTTTGATATTGCTTTCATACTTATACTATGTATGAGTATATGGGCATGTGTTGGCTCCTACTAGTTATATATGGAGGTAGGTGTTGATCAAGATGAAATTTGTTCCTCTAAGTAAATAGGGATAAAATCCTATGTTCATTTAATTGTTCTTGATATTTCAAGTTCCTGGCCAGGACAGATAGATTTAATCAAAAAAGAGTTTGTGATTAGAAAACCTTTTTAATCAAGAACTAGAATTAAAAGAGAACATAATATTCATAGCAAATGGGGTTTGACATAAACCATGACTCCAGCTTGAGTTGAGATTTTGTAACAGAGAGATTCTAGTGAATGGTAACATATGATTATAGGTTCATTTAAGGTAAACCTTATTACTGATTGGGTGGCCATGGCATGCTATGCTAGGTGTTAACCATAGTCTATGAGGTACATAAAATGGTTTAGAGAAATCATTTATGGTAAGAAAGAGTTCTGATGATATTAAGAGTTGATATCATGTCTCATTGCCAATTAGTGATGAGCCTAGTAAGTCACATACATACACAAGTAATCACTAAATTAAATATGATTTAATTAATTAATTAAAGAGTTTAATTGATTAATTAAATAGGTTTGGTTTGCAATTAGATTGCAAAGTCCCTAGCATGACTTGAAACCAAATCTAGGTTATTGGATGTATATTATAAGTTAAATTTATATTTAAAGTGTTTAAATATGAATTTAATTCATGAGAAATTAATTAATAGAGATTAATTAATTAATTTATATTTGATATAAATTGATTAGAAGAAGATAAATAATTATTTTTGGTTGAGAACTCAAAATTAAGACACAAGGGCATTTTGGTCATTTCACAGGGTGACATGTGGCACCATGAGATGGTGACACATGGCACTACACATAAGCTTGCCAAATGTCTTTTAATCATGTAAGCTGATTAAAATTAAGATTAAATATAGGTTTGACAATTGGCACAATGTGATTGGTTCAATTAAACATAGAGCCAATCAGAAGGTGACATGTGGCTAGGATTTTAAGTGGTGACCTAGCTATATAAGTGTTATTATGAAAAGAAAAATAACACAAGCTGCTGCCTCCTCTTTGTGCCGCCACCCTTGAACCTCCCATTCTCTCTTCTTCTTCATCTCTCATCAATTCCAAGAGATTAGCAAACAATCTCTTAAATTAAAAATACTAGAAATTGTTTCTAGTATCCTGTTTACATTTTTAATCTCTTAAAAACGCAAAACTTGATTTTCTAATTAACAGAAAAAGCTTTAGAAGCTGGTCAAGGGCTACCATAGGTAAACTTGGTGTGGACAAGCTAGAGGGACAACATCTAGTGTCCTGAAGACGCATCCCAAAGGCACATATACACTGCAGTGCATCAAGAGGTCAGTGTATTTGTTCTTGATTTAATCTAGGGTTCTAAAATTAATCTGATTAATTTTAAAATCTTAAATGCAAAATACAGATCCAAAAACATATTAAAAGAGTTTTAATATGTTATTTATCATTGAAATCAAATAGATAAAAATAAATTTTACATGATGCATGTGACCCTAGGTGAAAAATTTTTGAATTCAATGGTATAAACTTGTGTTTTTTATGCTTCCGCTCTTTAATTCACATATAGGGCCGTGTACGTTTCTGCCCAAAAATTTTAAATTTTATCATAGTACACGGCCTGTGTAAATGAGCTCTAGGACCCGTGTAACTTATTGCCTCTCGAGTTGCTTTGCTAAATATGTTACACGGCCCGTGTAAATTACAAAGGGAAGCGGTGTAACTTTCTGTCCTCAAGTTATTCTTCTAGCAACGTTACACGGCCCATGTAAATTACAAAGGGGACTCGTGTAACTTTCTATCTCCCTCAGAGTTAAAATTTCCAAGAGTTTTATGGACTTCCAGAAAGTTACATGGGGCGTGTGAAACCTATACCTGACCCGTGTAATTTTCTGATTCTCCATTTTCTTCCTTATGACAGATTTTTCTCACCACAGTGCATAAAATGGATATAAAGGTTAGCAATAGAGCTACTTCGCCAGTTTTATTCAATTTTCTCTTGTGTGTTTTTGACTTGATGATTCCTATCCTCTCTTGCTCCTAGCTCCTTGCCTTTCCAGAAGGTCCTATAAAATGAAATACTAATGAATATGAAACAAAAATGAAAATAAGAAAGGGAAAGAAGAAAAGTTTAGAAAAATTTTAAGTTGCCTCACAAAAAGTGCTTATTTATAGTCTTTAGCTGGACTTTACTTTCATTGTCACACCTTACCCCTTTGTAAGGCATAACATGATCCCATAAAATACGTAATGAACTACCGAATTTCACCTACCGATAACTCATTAAGTACCCTACAAGGGATTTTAAAAACTTTTTCTTACTTTTTGGAAGTGGTGAGCATTTTCTTACATTTAATATAAGTTTAAAAGCTAGTAAAATTTTTTTCCATTTTTATTTTTACACAAATTTTGAAAAAATTTCGGCAGAGTGCCGTCTATATTTAGGGAAAACAGTTCTTCAAAAACCTGTAAAAACACTTCCAATAATTCTTTTTCATCAAAATCCATCACTACCACAATAAACTCAACATCAATTTTTCCCAAACTCCAAAATTCCAACATAATTCTCAATTCAAATATCATAAAAAATAACACTAAATAATTTCATTAAAGTAAAATCAATTTACATTCATCAATCAAACTTTACATAAGCAAATCCAAAATAATATTATTACAAACTCTATACAACTGCTCGTGACCAGTTATTACATGTACATACATTTACAAACATCAAAATAAATATTACAAACAGGGTATAAATTTATACCCGATAAAACTTCAGGGGTGTAGCTCCAATATCCTCAGCAGCTCACTCTATTGCTCCTCTAGTCTCTATATCTGCGACAGCAATAACAGCCATCGCTGAGTACTATGACTCAGTGGTGCACAACATACTAAAATAATATTTATGCATAATTCAAATCACATTTATTCAAATATTAGACTGAACATGAATAACAGATACAAAACACAATTTATAAATTTTTTTTGTCCAAACAGTCTCATTTAGGAAATCTCAAAACGAATTTCATAAAAAACACATAGTTATATCATGCCATTCGAAACATATTCGTCTCAATAGCTAGAGGCTTATGAGAAATCACAAGGCTAGCTAGCTCAAATATATAGATATCCATTCAATTTCTTCTTCTATTGGCACACACCTCAACACTTCAGCCAGAGAAGGAATTAAAATTCGAAACTAATTTCCCCCACTAGTCATGCTAGTGAGGCATTCAAATATATGGTCATGACACTATGGTTTCAAAACTATCTTAACAATTTATCAAACATTTATTGCCATTTCAAACACATACAAGTAAACTTTCAACAATTTAAGTCAAAACCATAATAAACATTTCAATACAATTAAGTCACAATTCATTCAAAACAATTTGCAGAAGAGAATTTACAAAAATTCTATGTTGTGCACAAACCTTAAGCGAGTCGCCTCTTGGCCTTGACTTGATGCTTCAGGTTCTTTCCTAGTATTCTTTCCTAGTATTCTTTTCAACTGAAACACACAGTTTCACAGTGTTTCAGTATCATAATTTATCATAAGTCCAAAAATAAATTCAAATCTACATATACAAAGCTTTAATATGCTAAACTTGATGTTTTTTAAAATTTGTATTTTAAGGTTACTATTCACGACTCTATTCAAGTCAATTTGTTGACTTTCTAATGCTTAATAGGTGTGGGAATTCTAATTTCACCCACATACCACATTTTGGTTACCTAATTTGTTGGTTTTGGTTGTTTCCTCAAACTTCAAATCTCTTAAGCACAAATTTCAAATTTTCAGTTTTGGTGTTCAGTTTTACACTATTCCATTGGTCATGTTGCTGTGATAATTTGGCTAAGTTATCTTCATAGAAGTTGTTCCTTGTTGTCTTAACTTTATTTCCATTTTTGAATCACTCCATTTGGAGTTTTGTATCCCAATTTATAGCTATTTGAACATGGCTGGCCAGATTTGGTTTTACCCAGAATTCTAGGCAAATTCTAGATTTTGGCAATTTTTGTAGTTGATTGCAGGTGGATTTTCAAATAGGTTATGGTCAAAATTTGGATTTGTTTTCTCATGAAAGTTGTAAGGCTATGTCTTAGATTTCTACTGGTAAAATTTCAGGTCATTTGGACCTTCCTATACTAAGTTATGGTCATTTGCGTTACTATTGTTCATTTGGTAATTTTTGTACAGGTCATTTTGCCTAATCCGAATTTGGCTAATTTATTCACTAAGTTATGGTCACTTTCTGGGAATGATTCCTAAATGAAAAATGTGCCATTTTGTGTCTAGTTTCATTCCCAATTGGTCTTACACCAATTGGGCTGGTAAATTTTCAGTTTTGGTCCCTGAAAGGAACCTAGGTCATGCTGCCTGCAGAATGACCATAACCAATCCGAATTTAAACTTAGTTCCAACACTTCATACACACCTCAAATGGTCACACTTGACCATTACTCAACTCAAATATGGTTAATTACATCATTTGGCTAATTCTCAATTTTTTTCTCCCCAAACCCTAGGTGCCAAGAACCCTAATTTATAAAATTCAAATCTAATGCATTCTAAACATTTATCCATTGTCTACATATATAATTCAACCTAAATAACCATTCAAATGCATCAAATTCATTCATTCTCAACCCTACCTACTGTTGGCTGAATTTCTAGTTTGTCCCCCAATAATTATTTTCTTTTAATTTTAAGATAAGATCTAAGTTACACTAAAAACATAAGTATTAAACACTAAATCTCCAATTCAAACCACTAACCTTAACTTGGAAGTTCAACTCTTCAATTTCTTTCTTTTCTTCTTTTCTTTCTTCTTCAAATGCTTCCTCAAGTGACGATAACAAGCTTTTGTGGTTTAATTTTAGGGAATTTAGGGTTTAGTTGGGTGATTTGGAAGCTTAGTGCAAGCTTTAATGGTGAAACAAAAAATGGAGGAGGGTGAGAATGAAGGTGGCCGAACCACTTGGAAGAGGAGGTCTGATTTTTTTTCCTTTTTTTAATGTCATTTAGGTCTTTAATTGTGATTTTAACTTAGTCAAAATTGGTAGGAAAAATAAATTCAATTATGACATCATAATTGATGTCATCCATGATGTAATAATCTTTTTCTTTTCTCTTTTTTTTGTCTTTTCTTTTCTTTTTCATTTATTTTTCCTTAATTCTTTAATTTAATTCTTGCTTCTGACATTTTCGTTTCTCCGATTTTGTTGGACAGTTAGGTCAAGAGTCAGCTCTAGGGGTAAATTGATCAAATTGCCCCTCGCCGGTTCGATCCGGTTTGTAAGTAATTCAATATTTCTTCCGGATCCCTGACCTAATTATTTGACCTACTTAACAATTCTTTTTTGTGATTTTCTCTTTTCCACTGTGTTCACAATACTCCTGAGGACTGCGGTACGACATTTTACAGTTTGAAATTTGAGTTTAAATTGACCTTGCAGTCCTTCCTGAGAAGGTCACCCATCGCTGTGACTCTCAGTTCATTTAACTTCTTGTGTTCTGTTTTTCTTATTTATAGTTAACTATTTGACAATTACTAATTATTTGTATTCAGGGCTTAACTAGGTGTCTTAAACGTAGTTCTAATCCCCTTAATTATCCGGACCGACACTGGTCACCGGAACAGTAAAATATACCAGGCTATACAAACAGGGGTGTTACATTCATCTTTTATGGTCTATCAGGAGGATGGTCGAGGGTGTAGTTGACTCCCTTTTTTATGGGTTCTCCTTGAAAGTACAGCTTTAGCCTTTGCCCATTGACTTTAAATGCTCCTGAGGTTTCGCTCCACACATCTACTACTCCATGTGGGAAGACTTGAGTAACCTTAAAAGGTCTAGACCATCTTGATTTTAGCTTCTTTGGAAAGAGTTTCAATCTAGAGTTGAATAATAGGACGATGTCTCTTTCTTTTATCTCTTTCCTTGCTATGTGCTTGTAATGCCATCTTTTAGTTTTATCTTTGAAGAATTTGGCATTTTCATACGCATCCTGTCAGATTTCTTCCAACTCATTCAGTTGTAGGAGCCTTTTTTCACCAGCAGCTTTGAGGTCAAACTTTAGGATCTGAATTATCCAGTAAGCTTTGTGTTCAAGTTCGACAGGGAGAAGGCATGATTTGCCATAAACCAGTTAGAAGGGTATTGTACAAATTGGGGTTTTATATGCAGTGCAGTATGCCCACAGTGCATCATCTAACTTCATGCACCAGTCCTTCCTGGATTGGTTTATAGTTTTCTCTAGAATCCGCTTCAGTTCCCTATTTGAGATTTCTACTTGGCCGCTGGTTTGAGGATGATAAGGTGTGGCCACCTTGTGAGTCACTCCATACTTTTTCAATAGTATATCGAATTATTGGTTGCAAAAGTGACTTTCTCCATTGCTGATTATTGCTCGCGATGTGCTAAATCTTGTGAAGATATTCTTCTTAAAGAACCTTGTAACCACTTTAGCATCATTGGTGTGGTTATTACTTCTACGCATTTTGACACATAATCAACTCCAACCAGAATATACTTGTTTCCTTGGGAAGAGGGGAACGGGCCCATGATGTAACATCCTCCCTATATGTATTCTATATGTTCTGTTGCTCCAGTGACCTAATGTCAGTCTGGAAAAGTCAGGATGTTTAGAACTATACTTCAGTGATAGTGAATAGACATATAATGGTGAAATAAATAAAAAGAAAATACAAGAAAAATTAAAGAAAAATAAAAGAGGGAAAATGAAACTAAGTTAAACAAGCTGGCATTGTAGCGATGGGTGACCTCACCAGGAAGTTATGGCGAAGGCCATTGCCGACTCTAGGACCACGGGGAACCCTCGAAATTAAATTTTGGGACATAATTAAAGTTTTATTGAGATGTAATTGACACTAGAAATATCAAAGGAAAATTAATAAATTAGTATAAAGAAAAACGAAAAATCGAGAAACAGATAAAAATAGGTGTTACCGAAAAATCGATAATACAACCCGAAAAGGGGTATTTTGGTCATTTGATACCTAGAGTTTCCTTTTAACCTCAATGTCCATTAAAAATAAATGGTATTACACTTTGAAAATGTCATGAAAAATTAAATTGTGATACAATATATAAATAGTAAAAGAAATGAGATAAATGTGCAAATAATGAAACTTTGAATAATTAAACAATAAAACTAACCTAAGTGCTCCACTAACTCCTAATTTGGGACACATATGGGACTTTGGGATAGCAGATCCCACTCACTTCATCTTCTTCTTCTACAATCTTTTTCTTGCTGAAATGGAGCTCTCACACCGAACCTCCATGGCCGCACCCCTTGTGAGCTTCATCAAGCCATCATCAAGCCATGGTTCTCATACTTCTCTTCACTAAACCTTGTCTACACACCTTGGGCAGCATACTTAGAGTAAAAAGAAGGAAGTTTAGTGAGGTTTGAGCAAGCTACAAAAATAGGTAAGTGTCCAAATCCCCTCCCTTGCTTTAGTAAACTTCATGTTTAGGTTGAGGTGAGTTGAATGGTGAAGAGAATGGAAGAATTTATTGAGTTATGGAATTGTTCAATTTCAGCAACCATGAGAACCTATGTTGCTTGAGTTTTTCTTACCTCTAATGGATGGAAAATCTGTTGATTTAGTCATTTTAATGTTGTAGTAATTTAGTTTTCATGTATAAGTATATTGGGCACTTGAATTTGAGGGTTTGGAAAGTAATTTGTATATCTTAGCAAAATGCCACTTTTGGTAGCCTTTAAATTCATGAATTAGTGTTTGGTTTCATGAATTTTCTTGATGAATTATGGTGAAGATGAATTGAGGACAGTATATGTGAAGTAATAGTTGGGAGGTATATGTTATAATCAAGTGTTTTCACGTATGTATTATGTTAAATTTAACTTTGCAAATTAGGGTTAATGTACATGGAACACTTGTATATTCTGCCCAAATGGACATGATTGAGATATGATGAATGGTATAAAAGTGTTATGAATGTATATTTGTAGTTTTGGGAGGAGGAGAAGTGTCATTTGGAAGTGTTCTTTGTGTGTAGATTTTGTGTTGTGAAGGTAGTAGGTAAATTGAACCATAAGTGACAATTGGAGACCCCAATTGGTATGAGGCCAATGGGAGGTGAAACTAGACACAAAATAAGCCAACTTTCATGTGGAAATGTTGCAAAAATTCTGCCTAGAAACTGACCTTAAAAATGACCTAATCCGGAATTGGTAAGTGCAAGCCCAGATTTTTGACCATATGAACAGTAGTCACTAAGATGACCATAACTCACTCAAAATAGATCCAAATAACCTGACATTTTTACCATGGAAATCTTAGACATAGAGCTACAATTCTTATGAAGACACAAAAGCCCAGAAATGGCCAGAACCAAGTCAAATTGCTTGCCCAAGTTCGGGTACCAAAACTGCCAGAACTGAATTTGACCTAAAATTGACTAAATTTTGCACTAAAGATGCAATCTATCCAGCTTTAGTAAATTGACCGTATCTTGGTCTATACAACTCAGAATGACCTAAAATTTGTATCAAAAGTTCAATAAGACATAGAGCTACAATTTTGCTTCTTTGACTAGAAGCTAAAAACCAAGAGCAATAGGACATTAAGCTAGACCAATCTAGCACACTAAAACTGAAAATTTGACATTTACATACAATGAAGCTTGAAGTAATTTGGCAATGAATGCCAACTTGTGAAAATGGTAAATTGCACTATATTGGCAGCATATTAAATTACAAATTGTGACATGTTGATGCTAGAATCAACTTATCCATATTATCTAAAAAGGTTAACATTTACATTGACTTATGAATTACATGATAATTAGTAAACTCGAAAAAAAAAATGAAGAATTAAACAATTAATTTGTATTGTGCCCTAGTTTACCTAGTTGACTAGTTTGGATAGGTAAGCATGCCAATAGGATTCTGACAGCTATTCTGTAAATGGCTTTATGTCATACTGTGTTTTTATGGCATATTATGCCACACTGTGACTTTAATAGCCTACGGCTATGCGGATTGTGTTATTATACTTAGCTTATCGCCGGATTGACTATATGGCTTTTTAGCCATACTATTTGCACACTGGGAGATACTTTGTGACCAATGGTGTGACGGCCCAAGGTACTAGGCACCTAGTGCCAGTATATCCATTTATCCAGTCTGGTCAGTGCATAGGCAACACAGGCAGTTAAATTAACCATTATTAAATTCAAATACCTAAATTTAGTTTATTGACATACAATACCACCAAAAAATTAGCAAAATGAAAGGTTAGCAAATAAAAGTAGAAACAGCAACTGCAAAGAATAACGATACCATAAATTCATAAACAATTCATTTATTTTATTTTAGTATATATTTCTTTATATTTGGCACCACTAAGCATAATTTTTTTAGCGCATTGCTTTTGCTACGCGTAGGTATTAGAGACACAGCTGGGGAGCCCAGTAGACCTATGACCGGGTGAGACATCATATCTGCACAGGAGTTCAGAGTCAGCTACACTACACTGCATACATGATAGGACTTAGGATCTTGTGTAATGACTATCAGTTGTATTTTGACATTTTGTTATGTAGTGTGTATATCATAAAACTGTCAGGTTTGTAATAATTTGTACATATTAAAATCCTCTGGAGAGTGTTTGGATGAATGTAAATTATGATGGATTGTATTTTGAAACTATGAAATTTTGAGATTGAAAAATTAGTTGGAAGATTGAGATTATCATATTGAACTGTTTTTTAATAGGTTTAGAAGGACAGTTTGTCCGAAATACAGACGGCACCTTGCCATATTTTTATTATCATTTTTGAAACACTGATTTTATTAAAGTATGAAAATAGAACCAGTATGTTATGAATAATCACAAAATAGGTGCTTCGGCATGCCGTGTAGCACGCCTTGCTTGGCTACACTGTATATGGGTGAGGGGTGTTACACATAAAGTCTATCCCCCATACATCAAACAATTTTACCTCAAGTATACCATGCAGTGGCATTTCATTCCTTATTGAAGTGTTACCTGTTCTTTGGCATTGATCACAAGCTAGCACAAAGGATCTCACATCCTTAAACAGATATGGCTAGTAAAACCCTGCTTGCAATATCTTGGTTGTTGTTTTTAAGGTGCTAAAGTATCATCCATATAGTGATGAATGGTAGTGCTGGAGGATGCTCTCTATTTCCTCTTCGGGTATGCATCTTCTTACCAACCCATCATTACATCTCTTGTACAATAGAGGTTCCTCCCATGTATAGAACTGCACATCATGCAGAAACTTTTTCTTTTAATGATAAGTCATGTTTGGAGGCAATACCTTGCATATAAGAAAATTAACAAAGTCAGCATACCATGGAGCTTGGGATAATGCTAGTAATTGCCCATCAGGAAATGAATCATCAATTGGCAAATCCTCAAAGTCCCCTGTGTACTCCAATTTCAGCCTGGAAAGGTGATCAGCCACTGCATTTTTGGATCCCTTTTTGTCCTTGATTTCAAGGTCAAATTCTTGTAGGAGTAAAATCCATCGAATCAGCCTTGGTTTCACCTCTTTCTTGTTCAAAAGGTACCAGATGGCAGCATGGACTGTGAATAGAATGACTTTTGACCCAATTAAGTAGGATCTGAATTTGTCCATTGCAAACACCAATGCTAGGAATTCCTTCTCTATTGTGGCATAATAGATTTGCGCGTCATCGAGTGTCTTGCTAGCATAATAAATGGCATGGAGCTTTTATCTTTTCTTTACCGGAGCACCGCTCCAACTGCAAAGTCACTCGCATTGCACATCACCTCGAATGGTTACTCCCAATTTGGCGGCTGCATTATTGGTGCTGATATCAGGGCTTCTTTGATCCTGTTAAAAGAGACGAGGTAATTTTCATCAAAATCAAAGGGAACATCTTGACTTAATAGGTTGGTAAGTGGCTTAGCTATTTTAGAAAAATCTTTAATAAATCTTTTGTGGAACCCCGCATGTCCCAAAAGCTTCACAGTCCCTTGACTAATGTTGGTGGTGGCATGTTTTCAATGATCTCAAATTTTGCCTTATCAACCTCAATTCCTCTTTCTGATATCAAATATCCCAGAACTATACCTTCCCTTACTATGAAGTGGCATTTTTCCCTGTTTAGAACCAAGTTTGATTCTTCACATCTTTGCAAAACCTTAGATAAATTAGTTGGGCAATCATCAAAAGTAGTTCCATAGACAGAAAATCATCCGTAAAAACTTTCATGATATTTTCAATATAATAAGAAAAAATAGCCATCATGCATCTTTGAAAGGCAGCAAGGGCATTACAAAGACCAAAAAGCATTCTCCTATATGTAAATATTCCATAAGGGCAAGTGAATTTGGTCTTTTCTTCGTCTTCTGGGTGAATAGGAATTTGAAAGAATCCCGAATACCCATCTAGATAATAGAAGTAAGAGTGTTTTGCTAACCTCTTTAACATTTGGTCAATAAAAGGGAGAGTAAAATGGTCTTTTCTGGTGGCACTGTTCAATTTCCTATAATCTATGCACATTCGCCAACCAGTGACTACCTTAGTAGGGATCAGTTCATTGTTTGCATTTTGGATAACAGTTGTCCCACCCTTCTTAAGAACTACATGTACTGGACTAACCCATTTACTATCAGAAATTGGGTATATGATACCTACATCTGATAGTTTTAAAATTTGTTTCTTGACTACTTCTTTTATGTTTGGGTTAAGTCTTCTTTGATGCTTGATAGTGGGTTTACTGTTTTCTTCCATAGGTTTCCTTTGCATGCAAATCGAGGGGTTCATCCCTTTCAGGTCTTCTATTTTATACCCTATGGCCTTGTTATGGGTCTTAAGTTCTCTTAGCAATTTTTACTCTTCTATCTTAGATAGGCTAGCATTGATTATAATAGAATATTTAGAGTTTGAGTCCAAAAATGCGTACCTTAGTGAGGAGGGGAGAGGTTTAAGCTCTACTTATTTGGTGTTTTCCTGGAGCTTGCCTTAAGGTTATTCCTCCTTCAACTTCTCAATCTCGGAAGCTTGAGCTAAGGGTAGGGGTGGATGAGCTGCTAACTGTTGTGTACAGGCTGCTATTTCTGTGTTCTCATTATTTGCTATGTGGTTGTGCACAATGCATGCTTCAAGAGGATCTTTAGGATGTATCTTATGAAATTCCTCTTCAACTTATTTGTCAATTATGTCAACCTTGAAGCATTTATTCGGTTCAAATTTGTGTTTCATTATGTCGAACAAGTTGAATTTCACTTCTTCTTCTCCTACCTTGAGGGTTAGTCGCTCATTCTTGACGTCTATGATTGCTCTGGCGGTTGCCAAGAATGGTTTTCCCAAGATGATAGGGATCTGAACATCTTCTTTTATCTCAAGGACAACAAAGTCTACTGGAATAAAGAATTTGCCCACTTTGATGGGGATGTTCTCAAGTATGCCCAGAGGATATTTAATAGATCGATCGACCAATTGTAGTGAAATTATCATGGGCTTCAGTTCTCCGATCTCCAGCTTTTTGCATATTGATAGAGGCATTAAACTCACACTTGCCCTAAGATCGCAGAGAGCCTTGTCTATTTTCTTGTTGCTACTGAGGCAGGGTATGTAGAAGCTTCCTAGATCTTTTAACTTTGGAGGCAATTTATTTTGCAATATAGCACTGCATTCCTCTATTAGAGCAACTATGTCATAGTCTTCCAGTTTTCTTTTCTTTGACAAAATTTCCTTAAGAAATTTGGCATAGGATGGCATCTGAGAGAGTGCTTCAGTGAAGGGAATGTTGTTATAAAGTTTCTATAAAACTTCTAAAAATTTTCCAAACTGCTTGTCCAATTTCGCTTTCTGCAATATCTAAGGAAAAGTTAGGGGAGGCTGGTATGGCTCTAGAAACTTCTTTTTCTTCCCTGCTTCCTCTTCTGATCTTTCTTGGCTTCTCCCTCCTTTTTCTCTGCTTGGCTTTCAGATTTTTCTGAGGTTTCCTCTGTCAGTTCTTCCTCTGGTTGTACTAGAGTTCTACCACTCCTCAATGTAACTGCCTTACAATGCTCCCTTGGGTTCATCTCTGGTTGACTAGGAAGTTTACCAGCAGCCTTACTTGAAGAACTTGCTTACTGAGCAATTTGATTCTCTAGCATCTTGTTATGGGTAGCAAGTTGGTCCATTCTGGAAGTCAGCTATTTAATCAATTCATTCCGTTGTTGTTGAGCGGCTAGGAAACCTTCCATTATGGATTCCATGGTTATCTTCAATTTAGGTTTCTAAGGTTGAGGAGGCGATGGTGGCTGTGTAAAGTTTTGGCCTCTGTTCTAAGATCCAAGGGGTGCTGGTGGTTTGTACCCCTGTTATTTGTTTATTGGCTGATTCTGTTGATTGGACCATGAGAAATTTGGGTGGTTCCTCCATCCAGGGTCATAAGTGTTTGAATATGGATTGTTGGGCTGCCTCTGGTTGAAGTTTCCTCCATTATTCACATAGTTCATCTGTTTTGTGGAGGGTTCATTGAATCTGTTATATTCTGAACTCATGTACCCTCCTCCATAGCTGTCCTCATGTTGACTATTCATCCCTACTGCATTGGCTTGCATTTTATCAAGTCTCCTTGTGAGCTGATCAAACTGAGCATTTATCATGCTTAGGGCATCCACTTCCAGGACCCCTATTATTCTCCTTACAGTTCCTCTTTCATTTGACCACTCATAATTATGGTATGCAACCCTCTCTAGAAGTTCATGTGCTTGTGTTACTGTTTTCTCCATTAGGTCACCTTCTGCAGCCAAATCTACTGTGCTCCTTGTAAAGGGTAGTAATCCATTATAGAAATATTGCACTAGTAGCCAATCCTCTATGCCATGGTGTGGACATTCCCTCTGCAGGTCCTTATATCTCTCCCATGCATCATAGAGTGATTCACCTTCCTTTTGTCTAAAGGTGTTGAGCTCAAGCCTCAGTCTTGCAGTCTTTATAGGTGGGAAATACCTTGCTAGAAAAGCTTGTGAGAGGTTTTTCCAAGTGGTGAACATTCCAGCTGGATGAGAAAATAACCACTTCCTTGCTCTGTCTCAATTTAATACCCCTATTTGCATAGCCTGGTATATTTCATTATTCCGGTGACCGGAGTCGGTCCGAAAAATTAAGGGGATTAGGACCATACTTAAGACAACCAGATAATCCATAAACACAAATAATTAGTAATTGTCAATTAGTTAAGTATAAATAAGAAAAACAAAACATAAGAAGTTAAACGAGCCGAGAGTCACAGCGATGGGTGACCTTCTCGGGAATGACTGTGAAGTCAATTTAAACTCAAATTTCGAACTGTAAAATGTGATGCCTCGGTCCTTAGGACCATTACGAACACAGTGGATAAGAGAAAATCATGAAAAAAAAATGTTAAGCTAGTTAAATAATTAGGTCAGGGATCCGGAAGAAATATTGAATTATTTGCAAACCGGGTTGAATCGACGAGGGTTAATTTGGTCAATTGAACCTGAGAGCTGACTCTTGACCTAACTATCAAATAAAATCAGAGAAAAGAAAATTTCAGAGTCGGGAATTAAATTAAAGAACTAATAGAAAAATTAAAAAAAAAAGAGAAAATAAAAAAGGTGTAGGGAGATGACATCATACATGATATCATGCATGATGCCATAAAGATTATAATTAATAAATTTAATTAATTTTATTTTTGGGTCTTCCATAAGGATAAAAGTCATAAAAGAAAAAAAAAAAAATAGCAAAAGTCTTCTTCTTCTTCTTCCCATATTACCGCCTCACCCTCTCCCTCACTTCATCCTCCATGAAAGCTCATCTTTGAGCTTGAAAAACCATAAATCTCACCATATAAAATTATTTTACCATGGTTAAAGCTTTTTTTGGCAACTAGAAGAGGAGATTAAAGAACAAAGAAAAAGGAAGAGAATTGAAGAATTGGACATCAAAGATTGAGGTTAGTGATTTAAGTTATAAATTAGTTTATTAGTTGTGTTTATAGCTTGATTAACTTAGAAATAAACTTAAAATGAAATGAAATAAATTGTTGAGGGACCATGAGTAAATTTCGGCCAGCATGTTGTGGAGGTGTATTTGCATGGTTTGAGTGAATTTCATATGTTAAGCAAGCTTGTATGGATGTAGTAATGAGATTGATATGCATTAAATTGGTTAAATGCAAAAATTTGTGAATTAGGGTTTTGGACCCTTAGGGTTTAGAGACAAAAATGTGAAAATTTGGTAAATGTTGTCTTTGACCTAATTTGAAGTAAGAAATGGTCAATGGTGAGCAAATGAAATGTGTTGAAGGTGTTGGAGTTGAAGCCAAATTCGGATTCAGTGTGGTCATGCTGCCCAAAACTGAAAATTTACAAGTCCAATTGGTATGAGACCAATTGAGAATGAAAATAGACACTAAATGATACAATTTTCATTTAGGAAGCATGCCCAAAAAGTGACCAAAACCTAGTGAACAAATTGACAAAACTTGGAAAATCTCAGTCTGCCCTGTACAAACTGACCAAATGAGCCATAACTTGAACTAGCCAGGTCTAAATGACCTGAAATTTTATCAGCGGACAGTTGAGATATAGACCTAAAACTTTCATGAAGAACACAAACCCAACTTATGCCATTAACCAAGTCATTTGGCCACCCAAATTTGGTGACCTAAAATTGCCCGAACCAAAATTGCCCAGAAAATCTGGGTTAAGTCCAATCCGGCAGCCATGGTTCAAATGGCTATAACTTGAGCTACAAAACTCCAATTGGAGTGATTCAAAAAGGAGAATAAACTTAAGATAATAGGAAACATTTTCTATGAAGGAAGTTTTGCCAAATTCTAACAGAAAAATGACCAATAGAACAGTGCAACCTACCAAAACTGAAAATTTGCAAATTTGCCTAAAAGACTTAGAATTTGAGTAAACAACCAAAACTAACAAATTTAGTGATCAAAATGTGGTATGTGGGTGAAGTTGGAATTCCCATACCTATTAAGCCTTAGAAAGTCAACAAATTGACTTGAATAGTGTAGTGAATAGTAACTCCGAAACACAAAATTTAAAGAACGTTGAGTTTAGCACATTAGAGCTAGGTAAAAGTGAATTTAAATTTATTTTTTGAATTATGCTAAGTTATGATACTGAAACACTGTGAAACTGTGTATTTCAGTGGAAAAGAACACCGGGAAAGAACCCGAGGAATCGAGTCAAGGCCAAGAGGAGACTCGCCTAAGGTTTGTGCACAACAAACTTAAAATTCTTTGTTTCTACTTGACAATTCTTGAAATAAATGTTTTGAATAATTTTGATTGCTATGGCTTTGAAAATATTATTTGAAAAATAGTGTGTTGCCTACTTTGAAAATGAAAAGTTTAGAATGAAATATGATTTGTGAATTGTATAAAATATTTGAATAACTTGATTTAAATTGTTTTTAATTCATACTTGGCATGACAATATTAATATGTTCCTCCTCCACTTGTGGGGTGAGTTTGATATTTGATCACTTTTCTCCCTCTCTGGCTTTCCAGTCTGAGGGGCGAGTTTGGATGAGTACTCATTAGCTACCTAGCCACCTCCCTCATTGATTTCGATTAGTGGGGTGAGTATGCCTTATCGTGGTGTACACACGACATGTTTGGAAATTTTGTGTCATGGCCTAAGTTGTGTTACTGTTTGGAAACACTATATTTATTAAATTGTTTGATCAAGTTGTGCTATATTAAGCTTTGAAAATTATGATTTGTTATAAATGTGATTTGAGAAAAAAATTGTGAAATACAATTATGAGAATTTTGAATGATGATTTGTGCATAAATGTTTTATATTATGCATTTTATGCTTTATTGTGCACCACTGAGTATTTATATACTCAGCGATTACTTTAACTTGCTGTCGCAGATAGAGAAAAGGACATAGCAGTAGAGTGAACTGCTACAGTTAGAGAGGAGCACAATTGAAGAATTTTTGTACGGGTATTTATCTATACCCTGGTAGTTTAGTTTGATGTAAATATGATAGTATGCATATGTATCCCTGTAATTTGAGCAGTTGTACAGATAAAATTGTAATAATATTATTTTTGAGATTTTGCATCTGTAAATTAACTTATGATTGTAAATTAATCATTTAAAATGTAATGTGCATGAGTTATGAAATGTTTTGTGATATTAATTCTTGATTTGAAATTTGGATTTTAAATTGAAGTGTTGCTATTGCTGTTGAATTGAAGTTTGGTGATTGCAAATGGAGTTGTGATTGAGAAATATATTGGGAGTGTTTCTATTTTCAGGTTTTGAAGAACTATTTTCTCAATATACAGACGGCACTTTGCCTAAATTTTTGTAAAAATTGCTGAGATTTTAAATATCCAAAAATTTGATTTATATTTGGACTTTAAATAAAGGTTTTTAAAATTTGGAAAAAAAATTTTTACCCACCAATTCCAAAATGTAAGAAAATTGTTTTAAAATTCCTTGCAGTATATTTAATGGGTTACCAGTAGGTGAAGTACGGCAATTCATTAGGTGTACTACGGGAACATGTTACATCTTACGAGGAGTAGGGTGTGATATGTTTAGTGGTATCAGAGCAAGGTTTTAAAATAAATTTTGAACTGTGAATTTGAAATATTTTGTCGGTAAATTCAACTGCTCAAATGTTTGATATATATAACATATTTACATCATGAATATGCACTAACAGAGGTCAACCTCCTTGCGTTTGTTATCAGAGAGTAGAAAATTTTCTGGAAAATGAAATGGAAGAGGGAGATCATTCCGTAGAGCAATCTGTCGAGGTTGAGGCCCGAGGAGAAGCCCCAGCACTCCAGAATGTATGTGGGACAGCCACTCCAACTCCTCCTCAAGCACCGCAGTTCCCTGTTCAATTTGCACAGCAGATGGCTACATTCTTTCAACAAATGGTGGGAAATGAGCCACCTCAAGCACAGACACAAGCACCTGCAGCACAACCACAGCCTCCGGCTTTGCAATATGAGAAATTAATGAAATTTGGGGCTACAGAATTCAAAGGAACAGTGGATCCTTTGGAGCGAGCGATGGTTAGAGAGGATGGAACAAGTTTTAGAAAACTACGGTCTTATTTGAAGAGTTAAAGTTCGAATATTCAGTATCACTTCTGCAAGGGGATGCATATGAGTGGTGGAAGACCATCCCCTACGGTCTGGTAGAGCCACCAGTCCTCACATGGGCAGACTTTTTAAGGGAATTTCGACAAAAGTGGGTCCCTAATACTTATGTAAACATGAAGCTATAAGAGTTTTTAAGTTTGAAGCAAGGGGATAGAACTGTAGCAGAGTATGAGCGGGACTTTTCAAGGCTAAGCCATTATGCTGGAAGCTTAGTCTCCAACCCCAGAGACTGGTGTAAAAGGTTTGAGGCTGGGTTGAGGCCTAGCTTGAGAATGCAAGTGGTAGGATTCCGACACGAGAATTTTTCTGAATTGATTTCACAAGCCCTGGAACTGGAAAGGATAGAATCAGAATGGGCAGTGAAAAAGAGTACATAAGAGAAAGAGAAAACTGAAAAGGTTACTAGTCAAGCTACTGAGAGTGGCTCTAGGAAAAGAAAACATTTTGAAGAATCTAGCTCTTGCAAATCAGGTAGAGGTATATCTTCTAGACAGAAACCATCCCAATCCGATCAGCAAACTCAACAAAGATGCAGAAATATGCTATCGGATTGACTTTGTGAGACTTGTGGTAAACCACATAGTGGAGTATGCTATAGAGCTGTAGGAGCATGTTTCAATTATGGAGGGACTGGTCATTTTGCTAAGGATTGCATAAGTCCATGCCGTTATGGATCATTTACCACGACAGAAGGATTAGCCCAAGTTTCTACCCTGAAGAGTTTACCAACAGTTAGTAGAGGCAGAGGCAGAGGTAGGGGTAGTACACCTGGCAGTCAAAGTACTGTGAATCAACCAGGACAAGGTGATGCTCCAGTGAGAGTATACGCTATGTGACAGAAGGACGAGGATGAGACTTCTGGTATGGTTGCTGGTATTTTCTTGATTCTTAACTGAGATATGTATATGTGTTAAAAAAAAAATTGATATGTTAGTGACTAGTCTTTTTAAAATTAATTTTAGAAGTGTTTGTCAGTGAAAAGTATTTACTAGCACACAAGAATTTGTAAAGTTAATTAGTAAGCCTGATTATGTAAGGAAAGAGAACCTAAAAGTAAGTTATAGTAATATAGCTACCTTAGATGCGGGTAAGGGTATTACTGCTGATAGATGTCAGTGGGTACTATAATCAAAATAAGTTCAAGATATTAGTGAATTTAAAAGAAATAAGATATAGGGAAGTTTGTTCTATTGGGATGTATCATAGTAACTATACAATATTCTTGATGTTTGTGCTGTAAGCTGCAGATTACAGTACTGACTTGGGATTTATTGTGTAGAGCTACGTACTACCCAATAATACACAAGAATAAGAATAGTTGCAAACGGCATCTGTTTTGGTACAGTTATGATAAGATAAAGTTTTCTTATTGGAAAGGAGTTTGAAAATCCTAACCTGGGATTTAAAACTCTAAAGTTAGAATATTGAAAGGTTATAGTTCAGTACAAAAGAAAACAATGACTACACATTAGTACAAAATAAGCTATAGAATATCGATAGATAAAAATAAATAAATAGTAAGAAATGAGAAAAATACTAGATGAGGAATTGCCACCAAGGTAAGCAATTTACTTAAGAGGTGTAACGATATTTCGAACTATTTTATCAAGAAAGAAATAAGTTAAACCAAAGCAAACAAGATAGTGCAAAATGGCACATAGGCCTTGGTCATAAATGGAAATGGTAAGATAATGGTTATGGTCCTATGACCAAGAAAGAAACGACCACAAAAGAAAATAATTACTAAAACAACAGCAAGAAAAGACTAAAATATTCTAAACTAAACTGAAGGTTACATCAAATGATTAGGAGATTTGATAAGAAAAGAGTAAAACTAAGTTCTCACCTATAGGATCAGATGAGGTCCTAGAAAAGCGGATCCACTAGCACACAGATTTGCTTACCTCAAAAATTGAAATGAATTTGAATCAACCTTATGACAGAAGCTCATAAGAAACTTGGCACAGGAGGTAAGCAATCGATGAGTAAATAATGTTCGTTAAAGTGCTAAGGAACCATCATTCAGGTCAGGAATGTAACACCCTCCCTGTACCAACTCCGTACATTCTACTGTTCCGGTGACCGGTGTCGGTCCGGACAGCTAGAACATCCGGAAAAATATTTAAACTAAAGTCAGAAATCATAATTAACTCAAATATTAATAAGAAAAATTTAGTAAAAATTTTAGGAATAAAATACAACCAAGTTAAACAAGCCGGTGCCCTAGCGATGGGTAACGAGGAGGAAGTTGCGATTCTATAACGAGGAGCCCTAGACCCGGGGGAAAAATTATAAAATAATTTTTGGGACTCCAGAAAAGGGTTATTGAGGTTCCCATGGCATTAGAATGCCAAGAAAATACCTAGAAAAATTTTTCAATCGGTACAGACAATTTTGACCCGTTAAGCCAAACGGAGGGCATTTTGGTCATTTCGCCTTCAGAGGTGATTTTTGGCCGACTTGTCCAGTTGAGTAAATAATTAATATGACATAAAATATGAATAAACATTACTAGAAATTAAATTGAAATTGAGTAGTGATAAAGAGAAAAGAAAAATCAAAGAAAAGCTCTTTTATGACATCTTGATGATGTCATTTATAAATTATGACCAATCACAATTGAGCTATCATTTGACTAACTAATAAAAAGACTAAATGAAGACTAAATTCATCAAAAAACCAGCAGCCATCCCTCTCTCCTCAAGTGCAGTCGAAACTTCTTCCTTCCTCCCTCCATTGATGTTCAATTAAGCAAGCTCCCTTTCTCCTTTGTTTCCACCACTAAACCCTAAACCCCTTCATCAAAACTTAACCACACCTCTTGGGGAAGTGTTTGGCAGCCTAGAAAGTGAAGGAAAGTGAAGATTTAACTTGGGAAAAATCTGCCTACAAGAGGTTAGTGCATTTATATCCTCAAAACTCTTTATTTTCATGGTTTGGGACTTGAACCTTAGTGAGAATTGCAATTTAAATGAACAAAAACTCATGTGTATGAGTACATAAATTTCGGCTGCCCTAGCTATGGAATAGGAGGGAGTGTTTTTGATGAGCTTGAAGTGAACTAGAATCATGTTGGAAGTTTATAAACACAAGAATAATGAATTAAAAGCTAACCAAGGTAAATTGTATAAAACATGAATTTGAATTAGGGTTTTGTGAGCAAAATGTAAACTTGGTTTAGGAAATTATTAGAGAACATTTTAATGGTCAATTAGTGACCATTTTAGGTAAGTTGACCATAAAATAGACTGAAAAATAGGATTGCAAAGTGAAGTTGCAGGCTGCCCTAGGACAGCAGCAGAGGGACTGAAAATTCAGTCCACTTGCACTGCCATAACTTGGGCTGTGTTGATCCAATTGGTGTTTGGCCAATTGGACATGAAACTAGGCTTATAATGGCACATTTTTGCTGAAGAAACCATGCCCAAAATACCAAAGCAAGAGGACCAAAACTTGGCCCCAATCCGGATACCCTGCAACTGATTCTGCAGAATGACCAAATGAACAGTAACCATAACGCACTGTAGATTTGGTCAATTGACCTGAAATTTTTACAGCAACAAGTTAAGACATAGACAAACAACTTTCATGAAGAAACCTACCCAAAATTATGGCCAGAACCAATTCAAAAATGCAATCACAGTCACTGTTTATGTTACTGTAGATATGGTCAATTCTGCAGATTGGCAATCCGGCCAGCTGTGGTTTTTGAGCTATATCTGGAGCTACAAAACTCCAAATGGAGTGATTCAAAAAAAGAAATACAACTAGACAAAATAAGGAACAACTTTCATGTTTGTCATTTCTTCAAATTCCCACTGTAACAGTGTGTAATGGAACAGTAAACTTAGGCTCAAAAACTGAAATTTTCTGCCCTCTTGGTTTTAAGTTAGAAATGGTAAATGTGACCAATCCCAACAAGTGTAAACAGAAAAATGTGGTATGTTGGGAGTGCCAAAACCAATGTACCTAATTTCTACCTAAAAGTCAACATTTTAGTTGACCAAAGAGGTGAATAGTGACACCGAAACTTGAAATTCAAAGATTGAAGAATTTTAAAGTATCGAATGCCCTAGTATACCTAACAAGATTGGTTTGGATAGTTTGGCATGCCAATAGGGTTTAGTTAGCAGTACTGCACATGGCGATATGCCATTCTGTGATTTCATGGCTTTTAGCCATTCTGACTTTGTATTGAGACTTGGCCTTGTGCCTGATATTATTCTGACTTGTTGCATTGTTTTGTTGCACACCGGAGATGCACATGTGATGATGGTGTGACGGCTGAGGTACTAGGTACCCAGTGCGGTTACCCGTTATCGATCCGATCGTCTAGTGTAGGTTACTTGGGGCAACCAAATGAATAAAAGTGAACAAAGTTAATGAAATAATGAATATACCAACACCAAACAAAGAAAGCATACACATTCTATACAAATTTATTTTCTTGCTATTATCTTTTATTATATTATTGCACCACTAAGCATTATTGCTTAGCGCGTTGCTTTTGCCACACGTAGGTACTGGAGATCCCGATCGTGAGCCTAGTAGACCACAGACTGGGTGAGTCCATCCTGCAGTTCTGCACAGTGTCCTTGTCACCTCAACTTCTGCAGTGCATTGGTAGGACACTAGGTGTCATTTTGATATTTTGTAGCAAATTTTTACTTTCTCATATGTATTTGAACTTATGTAATATATTTTGATGTTCATGTAAATAATGAAAGTTATGACTATAAATGCAAAATTTGAGCATTTATTTATTGCTTGTATATGAGTATTATGAGAAATGGATGTTTGAGAAATGAAAAGGTTATTGAGAACTGAAATTGAGAAATATTGTTGAGATTTTGGATATTGGAGTTTGAGATGATTGAATACAAATTTTGGAAGTGTTTTTAACAGGTTCCGAAGAACTGTTTTCTCCATTTTTAGCCGGTACTCTGCCGGATTTTCTATAAAATTTTCGGAACCTCAAATAAATTATAATTTCAATAAGTGAACTATATTTCACAAACTATATTCAAAACCTTGACAAAAATTAATTAAGGTAAAATAGAGTGTGCCAGTACACCGTGTGGCATAGCTTGCTCGGCTACACTGTAGACGGGTAAGGGGTGTCACAAGGAAGCTACTTAGGAGCGTGAATAGGATATGAGGAGATAGTACCCACAACTGTACAGAGACTGATACCAGGTAAAATTTCAAGGATGAAATTATTTTAAGGGGGGGGGGGGAATTGTAACACCCCTATTTGCATAGCCTGGTATATTTCACTGTTCCGGTGACCGGAGTTGGTCCAGACAATTAAGGGGATTAGGACCAAACTTAAGACAATTAGATAAGCCATAAATACAAATAATTAGTAATTGTCAATTAGTTAAGTATAAATAAGAAAAACAGAACATAAGAAGTTAAACGAGCCGAGAGTCACAACGATGGGTGACCTTCTCGGGAATGACTGAGAAGTCAATTTAAACTCAAATTTCGAACTGTAAAATGTGACGCCATGGTCCTTAGGACCATTACAAACATAGTGGATAAGAGAAAATCACGAAAAAGAATTGTTAAGCCAGTCAAATAATTAGGTTAGAGATCCGAAAGAAATATTGAATTGTTTGCAAACCGGGTTGAACCGGCGAGGGGCAATTTGGTCAATTGACCCTGAGAGCTGACTCCTAACCTAACTGTCAAATAAAATCAGAGAAAAGAAAATTTCGGAGTCGGAAATTAAATTAAAGAACTAATAGAAAAAAAAAACATGAAAAAGGTGTAGGGAGATGACATCATGCATGATGCCATAAAGATTATAATTAATAAATTTAATTAATTTGATTTTTGGGTCTTCCATAAGGATAAAAGTCATAAAAGAAAAGAAAAAAAAAATAGCAAAAGTCTTCTTCTTCTTCCCATATTGCCGCCTCACCCTCTCCCTCACTTCATCCTCCATGAAAGCTCATCTTTGAGCTTGAAAAACCAAAAATTTCATCATAGAAAATTATTTTACCATGGTTAAAGCTTGTTTTGCAACTAGAAGAGGAGATTGAAGAACAAAGAAAAAGAAAAAGGAAGAGAATTGAAGAATTGGACATCAAAGATTGAGGTTAGTGATTTAAGTTGTAAAATTAGTTTATTAGTTGTGTTTATAGCTTGATTAACATAGAAATAAACTTAAAATGAAATAAAATAAATTATTGAGGGATCATGAGTAAATTTCGGCCAGCATGTTGTGGAGGTGTATTTGCATGGTTTGATTGAATTTAATATGTTAAGCAAGCTTGTATGCATGTGGTAATGAGATTGATATGTATTGAATTGGTTAAATACAAGAATTTGTGAATTAGGATTTTAGACCCTTAGGGTTTAGAGACAAAAATGTGAAAAATTGGTAAATATTGTATTTGACCTAATTTGAAGTAAGAAATGGTCAATGGTGAGCAAATGAAGTGTATTGAAAGTGTTGGAGTTGAAGCCAAATTCGGATTCAGTGTGGTCATGCTGCCCAAAACTGAAAATTTACAAGTCCAATTGGCATGAGACCAATTGGAAATAAAAATAAACACTAAATGACACAATTTTCATTAAGGAAGCATGCCCAAAAAGTGACCAAAACCTAGTGAACAAATTGACCAAACTTGGAAAATCTCAGTCTGCCCTGTACAAACTGACAAAATGAACAGTGTTTGTTCATTTGGCCATAACTTGAGCTAGCCAGGTCTAAATGACCTAAAATTTTACCAGTAGACAGATGAGATATAGACCTAAAACTTTCATGAAGAACACAAACCCAACTTATTCCATTAACCAAGTCATTTGGCCACCTAAAGTTGGTGACCTAAAACTGCCAGAACCAAAATTACTCAGAAAATCTGGGTTAAGTCCAATCCGGCAGCCATGATTCAAATGGCTATAACTTGAGCTACAAAACTCCAATTTGAGTGATTCAAAAAGGAGAATAAACTTAAGATAATAGGAAACATTTTTTATGAAGGAAGTTTTGCCAAATTCTAACAAAAAAATGACCAATGGAACAGTGAATCCTAAGACACCAAAACTGAAAATTTGCAAATTTACCTAAAAGATATAGAATTTGAGTAAACAACCAAAACCAACAAATTTAGTGACCAAAATGTGGTATGTGGGTGAAGTTGGAATTCCCATACCTATTAAGCCTTAGGAAGTCAACTAATTGACTTCAATAATGCAGTGAATAGTAACCCCTGAAACACAAAATTTAAAGAACGTCGAGTTTAGCACATTAGAGCTAGGTAAAAGTGAATTTAAATTTATTTTTTGAATTATGCTAAGTTATGATACTGAAACACTGTGAAATTGTGTGTTTCAGTGGAAAAGAACACCGGAAAAGAACCTGAGGAATCGAGTCAAGGCCAAGAGGTGACTCGCTTAAGGTTTGTGCACAACAAACTTAAAATTCTTTGATTCTACTTGACAATTCTTGAAATAAATGTTGTGAATAATTTTGATTGTTATGGCATTGAAAATATTATTTAAAAAATAGTGTGTTGCTTACTTTGTAAATGAAAAGTTTAGAATGAAATATGATTTTTGAATTGTATAAAATATTTGAATAATTTGATTTAAATTGTTTTTAATTCACACTTGGCATGACAATATTAATATGTTCCTCCTCCACTTGTGGGGTGAGTTTGATATTTGATCACTTTCCTCCCTCTCTAGCTGTCCAGTCTGAGAGGCGAGTTTAGATGAGTACTCATTAGCTAGCTCGCCACCTCCCTCATTGATTTTGATTAGTGGGGTGAGTATGCCTTGTCGTGATGCAGACACGACATGTTCGAAAATTTTGTGTCATGGCCTAAGTTGTGTTATTGTTTGGGAACACTATATTTATTAAATTGTTTGATCAAGTTGTGCTATATTAAGCTTTGAAAATTATGATTTGTTATAAATGTGATTTGAGAGAAAAATTGTGAAATACGATTATGAGATTTATGAATGATGATTTGTTCATAAATGTTTTATATTATGCATTTTATGCTTTATTGTGCACCACTGAGTATCTATATACTCAGCGATAGCTTTAACTTGCTGTCGCAGATAGAGAAAAGCACATAGCAGCAGAGTGAGCTGCTACAGTTAGAGAAGAGCACAATTGAAGAATTTTTGTACGGGTATTTATTTATACCCTGGTAGTTTAGTTTGATGTAAATATGATAGTATGCATATGTATCCCTGTAATTTGAGCAGTTGTACAGATAAAATTGTAATAATATTATTTTTGAGATTTTGCATATGTAAATTAACTTATGATTGTAAATTAATCATTTAAAATGTAATGTGTATGAGTTATGAAATGTTTTGGGATATTAATTCTTGATTTGAAATTTGGATTTTAAATTGAAGTGTTGCTATTGCTGTTGAATTGAAGTTTGGTGATTGCAAATGGAGTTGTGATTGAGAAATATATTGGGAGTGTTTCTATTTTCAGGTTTTGAAGAACTGTTTTCTCAATATACAGATGGCACTCTGCCGAAATTTTTTTAAAAATTGCTGAGATTTTAAATATCAAAAAATTTGATTTATATTTGGACTTTAAATAAAGGTTTTTAAAATTTGGAAAAAAATTTTTTACCCACCAATTCCAAAATGTAAGAAAATTGTTTTAAAATTCCTTGTAGTATATTTAATGGGTTACCGGTAGGTGAAGTATGGCAATTCATTAGGTGTACTACGGGAACATGTTACATCTTAAGAGGAGTAGGGTGTGACATGTTTAGTGGTATCAGAGCAAGGTTTTAAAATAAATTTTGAACTGTGAATTTGAAATATTTTGTCGGTAAATACAACTGCTCAAAATATTTGATATATATAACATATTTACATCATGAATATGCACTAACAGAGGTCAACCTCCTTGCGTTTGTTATCAGAGAGTAGAAAATTTCTGGAAAATGAAATGGAAGAGGGAGATCATTCCGTAGAGCAATCTGTCGAGGTTGAGGCCCGAGGAGAAGCCCCAGCACTCCAGAATGTGTGTGGGACAGCCACTCCAACTCCTCCTCAAGCACCGAAGTTCCCTGTTTAGTTTGCACAGCAGATGGCTACGTTCTTTCAACAAATGGCGAGAAATGTGCCACCTCAAGCACAGACACAAGCACCTGCAGCACAACCACAGCCTCCGGCTTTGCAATATGAGAAATTAATGAAATTTGGGGCTATAGAATTCAAAGGAACAGTGGATCCACTGGAAGCAGAACAGTGGTTAGAGAGGATGGAACAAGTTTTTAGAAAACTACAGTGCGCTGAAGAGTTAAAGTTCGAATATTCAGTATCACTTCTGCAAGGGGATGCATATAAGTGGTGGAAGACCATCCCCTATGGTCTGGTAGAGCCACCAGTCCTCACATGGGTAGACTTTTTAAGGGAATTTCGACAAAAGTGGGTCCCTAATACTTATGTAGACATGAAGCTATAAGAGTTTTTAAGTTTGAAGCAAGGGGATAGAACTGTAGCAGAGTATGAGTGGGACTTTTCAAGGTTAAGCCATTATGCTGGAAGCTTAGTCTCCAACCCCAGAGACTGGTGTAAAAGGTTTGAGGGTGGGTTGAGGCCTAGCTTGAGAATGCAAGTGGTAGGATTCCGACACCAGAATTTTTCGGAATTGATTTCACAAGCCTTGGAACTGGAAAGGATAGAATCAGAATGGGCAGTGAAAAAGAGTACACAAGAGAAAGAGAAAACTGAAAAGGTTACTAGTCAAGCTACTGAGAGTGGCTCTAGGAAAAGAAAACATTTTGAAGAATCTAGCTCTTGCAAATCAGGTAGAGGTATATCTTCTAGACAGAAACCATCCCAATCCGATCAGCAAACTCAACAAAGACGCAGAAATATGCTATCGGATTGACTTTGTGAGACTTGTGGTATACCACATAGTGGAGTATGTTATTGAGCTGTAGGAGCATGTTTCAATTGTGGAGGGACTGGTCATTTTGCTAAGGATTCCATAAGTCCACGCCGTTATGGATCATTTACCACGACAGTAGGATCAGCCCAAGTTTCTACCCCGAAGAGTTTACCAACAGTTAGTAGAGGCAGAGGCAGAGGTAGGGGTAGTACACCTGGCAGTCAGAGTACTGTGAATCAACCAGGACAAGGTGATGCTCCAGTGAGAGTATACACTATGTGACAGAAGGACATGGATGAGACTTCTGGTATGGTTGCTGCTATTTTCTTAATTCTTAACTGAGATATGTATATGTGTTAAAAAAAAAATTTGATATGTTAGTGACTAGTCTTTTTAAAATTAATTTTAGAAGTGTTTGTCAGTGAAAAGTATTTACTAGCACACAAGAATTTGTAAAGTTAATTAGTAAGCCTGATTATGTAAGGAAAGAGAACCTAAAAGTAAGTTATAGTAATATAGCTACCTTTGATGCGGGTGAGGGTATTACTGCTGATAGATGTCAGTGGGTACCATAATCAAAATAAGTTCAAGATATTAGTGAATTTAAAAGAAATAAGATATAGGGAAGTTTGTTCTATTGGGATGTATCGTAGTAACTATGCAATATTCTTGATGTTTGTGCTGTAAGCTGCAGATTACAGTACCGACTTGGGATTTATTATGTAGAGCTACGTACTACCCAATAATACACAAGAATAAGAATAGTTGTAAACAGCATCTATTTTGGTACAGTTATGATAAGATAAAGTTTTCTTATTGGAAAGGATTTTGAAAATCCTAACCTGGGATTTAAAACTCTAAAGTTAGAATATTGAAAGGTTATAGCTCAGTACAAAAGAAAATAATGACTACACATTAGTACAAAATAAGCTATAGAATATCGATAGATAAAAATAAACAGAACAGTAAGAAATGAGAAAATTACTAGATGAGGAATTGCCACCAAGGCAAGCAATTTACTTAAGAGGTGTAACGATATTTCGAACTATTTTATCAAGAAAGAAATAAGTTAAACCAAAGCAAACAAGATAGTGCAAAATGGCACATAGGCCTTGGTCATAAATGGAAATGGTAAGATAATGGTTATGGTCCTATGGCCAAGAAAGAAACGACCACAAAAGAAAATAATTGCTTAAACAACAGCAAGAAAAGACTAAAATATTCTAAACTAAACTGAAGGTTACATCAAATGATTAAGAGATTTGATAAGAAAAGAGTAAAACTAAGTTCTCACCTATAGGATCACACGAGGTCCTAGAAAAGCGGATCCACTAGCACACAGATTTGCTTACCTCAAAAATTGAAAGGAATTTGAATCAACCTTTTGACAGAAGCTCATAAGAAACTTGGCACACGAGGTAAGCAATCGATGAGTAAATAATGTTCGTTAAAGTGCTAAGGAACCATCATTCAGGTCAGGAATGTAACACCCTCCCTGTACCAACTCCGTACATTCTACTGTTCCGGTGACCGATGTCGGTCCGGACAGCTAGAACATCCGGAAAAATATTTAAACTAAAGTCAGAAATCATAATTAACTCAAATATTAATAAGAAAAATTTAGTAAAAATTTTAGGAATAAAATACAACCAAGTTAAACAAGCCGGTGCCCTAGCGATGGGTAACCAGAGGGAAGTTGCGATTCTCGCAACGAGGAGCCCTAGACCCGGGGGAAAAATTATAAAATAATTTTTGGGACTCCAGAAAAGGGTTATTGAGGTTCCCATGGCATTAGAATGCCAAGAAAATACCTAGAAAAAATTTTCAATCGATACAGACAATTTTGACCCGTTAAGCCAAACGGAGGGCATTTTGGTCATTTCGCCTTCAGAGGTGATTTTTGGCCGACTTGTCCAGTTGAGTAAATAATTAATATGGCATAAAATATGAATAAACATTACTAGAAATTAAATTGAAATTGAGTAGTGATGAAGAGAAAAGAAAAATCAAAGAAAAGCTCTTTTATGACATGTTACATCTTATGAGAAGTAGGGTGTGACACTCAAAGGGAGAATGGGAATGCTCTGAGTCTTATGGCTTGATTAGAAACTCCATTCATCTTAAATGTGTCACAAAGGGTAAGAAAGCACTAGAGGTGATAGTGTGGATCTTCTGCTGGTGAACTTCCTAATTGGGTTTGTTGAATCATTTGAAGCCATGCTGGTTTTAACTCAAAGTTGTTGGCTTCCACCGTGGGTCTTGTGACACTAGGCTAAAATCTTTGGACTGATGGAGCTCCGTAGTCTCTTAAGATTCTTGGCCTGTCATTATTATCAGCCATGGTTAGAATTTCGGGATCTACTTGATTGTGCTCTTGATGTTTCCTTTCCCTCCTGATGGCTCTTAGAATTCTGTCTATCTCCAGATCACAGTCCAAGATTTCTTCTTCTGGCCTTATTCTGGTCATATACCAGGTAAGGCACCTAAGAGAAAAGAAAAGAAATAAAACAAATCAAATAAAATTAGATAATAAATATAATTGCCTAAATCAACTAAATTGCCCATCGTTTGATATTACTAAAGCAAAATTCCCCGGTAACGGTGTCAAAAACTTGTTTGCTAGTTTTACAACCCCGCAAGTGCACGGATCGCTAACAAGTAATGAATAGAGTATTGTTCCCACAAGGAATGTGATTAATAAGTATTGATCTACACAGTATTTTGACTATTTAGGCTATCGAATAATGAGGGAATAAAAGTTGTTTATTTTAAACACTAAAATGATAAACTTAAAATGAAATAATCTATTTTGAAACAATTCCGGAATTAAGATTTCACACTTGAATCTTACTATGGATATTATCTTGGTTATTTACTGGATTGAAAATTATTTGCCTTGATGGAAATTAATCCTAAGGTATCCTAAGTCCTCTCTCAAAGCACTTAGGGTGTATTTTAATTAAATTAATTAAAACCCTTTAAGGTCTTTGACCAATTTTGAAATTCCACAAAGGTATCAGCCTACGTCTAGGTCAAAATTCCTAGGTTCAAAATCTTGATTTTTTAATATTAATCTTCACCTTTCAGTCCTTTAATTAATATCTATAATCAATACTAAGTGGGTACCAACACATAGCATGCATTAAGATCATAAGAAATTAAATCAAGGAACAAATCTCAAACCCAATAAATAAAACTTAATGTTTATCCATAATAATGATTACAAGCATTACTCTCCCATTTCCAGAATATGCAAACTACTCACTCATGGTGAGTTCAGTAAACATCATGATAAAAAGGTAAAGACAGGAAAAAGAAATCATCTAGAAGAAATAAAACATTAAAAATCCTTTTAAGGAAATGGAATGAAAGAACCGAAGAGGGGTTGCATCTTTGATCTTGTAGAACTTCAGCTAGAAAACTCCTCTTGATATTGATATTCTTCTCTTCAAGACAGCTGGAGAGAGTGCAGAAGCAAGTCCTCTTTCAAACTCCTAAAAAGAGTTGTAAAAGGACTGATCTCTCCCTCCTTTTGATGTTTTTTGCTTCTATTTATAACAGTTGTTCTAGGGTTAGGTCATTTTAAGTCCAAAAAACCTTAGGAGTCTGATTTGAATGTGTAAACAAGAGCGAGAATTCAGGTTAGAAAATTGGCTACCACATGGTACACGGTCCGTGTGTCACTACACGACCTGAGCCGTATAACTTATTGGAGTAGAATGGCAGAGTCTTGCATTGGCACAGAGACTTATATGGGTCTGCATTGGTTACACGGGCCTGGTTACACCGGCTGTGTACTTTTGTTCTCAGAAATTTCTTCAAGCTTGTGCCCAGCAGAGACTTACACGGGTCCAATTACATGACCCGTGTACTTTTATTTCTCTATTAGCTTTCTGGCTTTCATCTGACAGAAGGTTACATGGGTCTGTGGCTTTTCTTACACGACCCATGTACTTTGTATCAGCAGCAATTCTCAGTTTTTTGACCTCTCCAAGCTTCCCTTTGCACTCCTATGCTCTGCGGCTTCACTCAAACTCCTGAAATGAGGCAAAAAACATGGAATTAAAAGCTTGACAATAGGAATTACAAAACTAATGAAATCAACTACTATGCATGAGATTACTTATTTAAATGTCATGAGATAGTATACAAATGTGCTTAAAACATCTATACAATTCAAGTGTATCACTTCTCTTCTTTCTTAGTTCCGGGGGAAGAAAAAGTTTGGGTTAAGTGATCAAACCTCCCTATATTAGTAGGCTTAGGAGTTACGGATTACTTGGCTTTTGTACTTTTTAACTTCAGACTCCCTTCAATGATAGCCTCAGCCTCTATCTTTCTTGCAGCATCTATTATGGAATAGAAGTTGTGGACTTTTATAGCCAAAATCAATGAAGAATATTTGGAGTGCAACCTCTGAGTGTATCTTTTCGCCTTCTTCTTATCTATATTATACTCTTACCCCACATACTGCGGAAGCTCAATAAACTTGACCATATACTCGTCCACACTCATATCAGTAGTTTGTTTCAATTGTTCAAATTCCACCACCTTCAGTTCTCTAGAGTTTTCTAGGAAAGCCCAATTTCTAAACTCTATCACAAACTGAAACCAGATCATACTATTAACCCTGTCTTCAACATAGGACTTATACTATTCCTTTGCCTTCTTACACTTTAAGGTAAAGTTAGCCATCTGAATAGCCCTACTATCATTGGCATCCAATTCATCAAGCATCATTTTGACAGCCCTAATGTACTCGAAATGATAATCTCTTTCCTTGCACTTAAGAGCATCTAACTTTAGATAGTCTATCATCTTTGCTTTATTTTAATTACTTACCCCAGTCTCTTATGTAAGAACTATTAGAGCTGAAAGGGGTGGTGGTAGTACTTGCTCTTTTATAACTCCCACCATGGGATTTTGAGTTCCCATTGTGGTAGAAGAACTTTGGGGGTACTGCTGTGGAGGGTACATGGGATATGGGTTGTACGGTGGGAAGTAAGGTGGGTAGGGCATAAAAAGAGGATATTGGGGGTAGTCCATACACCCAAGGTTTTCAAAACTCCCCTGTTACGGGTATTGATACCCAAACCAATACTCCAATCCAACTATTGAGGGGATATGAACTTTGACTCATTTCCTCCCTCCTCAAAACTATATTCTCCCATCCTTCCCACACTTGAAGGCTCGAGATTCTCATGCTGTTGGGAGAATGTCACACTTTATCCCTTGTAAGGCATGACATGTTCCCATAGCATGCCTAATGAATCACCGAACTCCACCTACCGATAACCCATTAGTTATGCTACAAAGGATTTTAAAACAAACCATAGCTTTTTATCTTATCAATTCTTTTGCGGAAAACTGTATGAGAATAGTTAAAATTCTATACAAACATTCATTGGAAATAATGATAGACTAAATATTGCAAAAGTTACATTTTCATAAGTCTCAAAGTAAAATACAAAATAATTACAAACTCAAAAAGTGATAGCAATGCAAGGTTTTTAAATACAAACTGCTCAACGTCCGTACATCCATGCATATAGGTACAAAATACATCAAAAGGAAATTATAGGGGTATGACTACAATATATACCCACAAACAATACCAAAATGCTACTTTCAAGTCTCTCACTCGACAGCCTTCTCCTTTCCCTTACCTACGACAGCATAAAGAAGCTATCGCTGAGTATATCACTCAGTGGTGCACAACTAATAACTTTAAAACTTAAAGTAAAACATAATTTGTCAAAACATAATAAATCACATTTTTCTTAAGCATGAAAACTTCACAATAGTTCTAAGTTCATAAGAGCCATTTATTGGAATAACATTTCAAATGAGAAATCACACTTCATAAATCACAATTCACAAAGCATTAGTGTTGCCAACATCAACACACAGTTCAGGCCATGACACAAAATTTCACGATCAGTGCCGTGTTGTACACCACGACAAAGCAATCTCAACCTCACTAACCGTTATTAATGAGGGAAGGGCTAGCTAGCTAATGAGTACTCATATAGTCTTGCCCCACTAACCGTTATTAATGGGAGACATAATCAATATCAATTACCAACCCCAAGTAGCCGTTACTACTGGGGAGTTTCGAAAGGGACTGTCATGCTAACTGTGGTTTCAAAACAGTTTCCAAAAATTTTCCATTTCAACAATCACATTTATAAACCAATAAATGCATTTAAATTCATCATAATATCCAAATAAAGGTAGCAACACCTAAATTTCTTAAATGCAAGAGAAAAACCATATTTCAGTCAAAGTAAACTTGTTCAAAGCAAACTCATTCAATTTAACACATTCCAAGCAATTTACAAATTTAAAAATGAAAAAAATGTTAGTTGTGCACAAACCTTCAATGCTCTCCTTTATTGTTACCTACTTCTCCTTGTCCGTTCCAACTTCTTTTTCTACTGAAAATGCACAAATAGAATACCTCAATACCAATCTCAATTGCTGCCAAGAACTCATTATATGCATGTCCAATGCATCCCAAGTTAACTTTGAAAATTTTAGAATATTTTGGTTTTGGGACAGCTTGGTGCCCCAATCTTTGAACCCAATTTTTACCTAGTTTCGATCATAATTTGGTGAGGTGTTCTTCATGAAAATTGTTCATTTAGGTCTTAAATTTATTTTCCTTTTTGAATCGCCTAATTCAGTAGCTCAAGTTATGCCCAAAACACCATTATTGTTCACGTCACTGTTCATGCTGCAGATTTTGTTCTAGCAGATTTATCGATCCAACTTCGTTCAGCAATTTGACCAAGTTAAGTCCATAATTTGGTCTAATGTTCTTCATATGAAATATTTTACTATGTCTTAGATTTCCATCAGTTTAAGAATCGCCTAAATCGGAGTTTTCTAGAGAGAGTTATAGCCTTGCAAAGTTTACTGTTCATTTGGTCAATTTTAGGTGCCCAGATTCTGGCAGATTCGGTGACCCGAATTCGTTTAGCAATTTGATTGAGTTAAGTTCATAATTTGGCCTAACATTCTGCATATGAAATATTCTACTATTTCTTAGGTTTCCATCGGTTTAAGAATCTCCTAAATCGGAGTTTTCTAGAGAGAGTTATAGCCTTGCAAAGTTGTTCATTTGGCAATTCTGCAGTTTTGTAGATTCAGTAACTCAACTTTGCTCAATAATTTGATTGGGTTAATGGCATAATTTGGGTTTATATTTTTCATGAAAGTTTTAGGTCTATATCTCATCTAACTACTGGTAAAATTTCAGGTCATTTTGACATGCCTAGCTCGAGTTATGACCCAAACATGATTACTGTTCATGTGTACTGTTCATACTTCAATTTTTCAAGTTTGGTCAGTTTGTTCACTAGGTTTTGGTCACTTTTTGGGCATGCTTCCTAAATGAAAATTGTGTCATTTAGTGCCTATTTTCAGTCTCAATTGGTCTCATACCAATTGGACTTGTAAAATTTCATTTTTGGTCCCTCAAAGTTGACTTTTGGTCATGCTTCATACCCAATCCGAATTTGGCTTTGATTTAAACACTTCTCACACACTTAATTAGGTCACAAATGGCCATTTCTTTCCTTAAACTATGTCAAAGACATCATTTAGCACTTCTTCACATTTTTTGTCTCTAAACCCTAATGTTCAAAACCCTAATTTTTCTCCTATTTGGCCAAAACCCTAGTTTAAGTTCCATATATGTTTTCTTTCATTTTCTTATGAAATTTCATCATAAATTAACTTCATTCAAAGCTTATACAACTAATCTAAAATGAAAAGAAAATTACCTCTTGTTGATTTCTTTCCAACTTCACTTTTCTTCCAATTCTTATTCTCCTTGCTTTTAATATCTCAATCAAAGATCTCTTTGATGTTTTTTTTTTAGTGAGCTATGGAATTTATGAAGGGAATTTAAGGGAATTAAAACTTGGGATGAGAAATCAATGAGGGGAAGAAGTGGAAGAAGAAGAGAAAAAGAGAGAGAGATAAAGAGAGAGGAGAGGGTGGTGGCCTCTTATGAAAAAAAGAAATGAAGAAGACATTTGTCTTCTTATATATATATATATATGTATGTATATATTTATCCCCAAAATTAGCTTATTAAAATTATAAATTTTAATTGTGCCATAAAGATAATTAAACTTAATTTTTTATTCCCTTTTTTTTTTACTTAATTTTTCCTTTTAATTAAATAATTAAATTTAACTATCAAAATCCCATAAGTCTTTCATTTTAATTTTGTCATAATGGAAATGAAAGTTTAAGTTTTCATTTCTTAAATTTTCCCTTACATATTTTTACTTGAATTTTTCTTCAATTTTTACCCCATAATTCAATTCATTAATTTCATTTAATTTAATTGACATTTTGGTCAAAAGTCAACTCTTGAGGTGAATTGACCAAAATGCCCCTCATCGGGTCATAATCCTTCTTTTTATAATACCCGATGAGTCCTTAGCTTTTTTTTGTTCACTAGAATTTTTATTGTGTCTATCTCAATTAATTTTCTATTTATTTTTGGTCCTTAAGGTGTCTTTGAATAGTATTAGTCACGGACCAAAAATGGTACTATTCATAACTCGGAGGTTCGGGTGTTACAATTCTCCCCTCCTTAAAAATAAATTTCGTCCTCGAAATTTACCTGGTCTCAGTCTCTGAATAGCTGTGGGTGCTGTCTCCTCATGTCCTCCTCACACTCCCATGTAGCCTCTTGGCATGAATGATGGTTCCACAGCACTTTGACTAGAGGTATATGTTTGTTCCTCAGCTGCTTCACCTCATGTGCCAAGATCTTTATGGGCTCTTCATCATATGTCAGGTCTGGATTCACCTTGTAACACCCTCCCCGTAGCAACTCCGTACATTCTACTGTTCCGGTGACCGGTGTCGGTCCGGACAGCTAGAACGTCCGGAAAAATATTTAAACTAAAGTCAGAAACCATAATTAACTCAAATATTAATGAGAAAAATTTAGTAAAAATTTTAGAAATAAAATACAGTTAAGTCAAATGAGCCGGTGCCCAAGCGATGGGTAACCAGAGGTAAGTTGCGGTTCTCGCAACGAGGAGCCCTAGACCCGGAAAAAAATTCATAAAATAATTTTTGGGACTCCAGAGAAGGGTCATTGAGGTTCCTATGGCATTAGAATGCCAAGAAAATATTTAGAAAATTTTTTCAATCGGTATAGACAATTTTGACCCGTTAAGCCAAACGGAGGGCATTTTGGTCATTTCGCCTTCAGAGGTGATTTTTGGCCGACTTGTCCAGTTAAGTAAATAATTAATATGACATAAAATATGAAGAAATATTGCTAAAAATTAAATTGAAATGTGGTAGAAAAGAAAAGAAAAGAAAAATGAAGGAAATTAGGGATAATGACATCACATGATGTCATTTACATACCCTCCACCAATCACCATTCAATAAGTCTTTTTTTAAACAATTAAAAGAGACAAATGGACCCAAAATTATTCTGTTTCCTTCTTCTTCTTCAGCCAAAACGTGAATCTCTCCCTCTTCTCCCTCCATTGATTTTCAAACAAAAGCTTCATTTCTCATGCTTCCTCACCATATTTCCTCAAGACCCCAACACTAAAATGAATCCTTGGACCTAGAGGAAGTGTTTGGCAGCCAAGAGAGTACAAGAAAATGAAGATTTAACTTGGAAAAATCTGCCCTACAAGAGGTTAGTGACCAAAACCTTAAATTTCAATTCAATTTCATGTTTAAGCACTATATTGGTGATTAAATGACAAAGAAACTTGATGAAAGACATTGGTATGCCATCCCTTATTTTTGGCAGCCATGGTTAGGGTTTGATGGTGTTGAATTTAATGAAGTTAAATGGGTAATAGGGCTGCCCACAATATGTATTTGCTAAGTAGATTGATGAAATAAAGTGAAAATGCATGATTTTGAAATTGTTGAGCTAGGGTTTGGGAGTGAAACTTGGATTTAGCTTATGCAATTGTGAAAGAACATTTTAATGGTCAATTAGTGACCATTTTAGGTATGTTGACCATAAATTGGACTGAAAAATGGCATGGCAAAGTGAATGTGTAGGCTGCCCTGGGACAGCAGCAATGGACTGAAATTTCAGTCCAATTACACAGCCATAACTTGGGCTGTGTTGGTCCAATTGGTGTTTGGCCAATTGGACATGAAACTAGGCTTATAATGGCACATTTTTGCTGAAGAAACCATGCCCAAAAGACCAAAGCAAGAGGACCAAAACTTGGCCCCAATCCGGATACCCTGCAAACAGCCCCTGTAGAATTGACAAAATGAACAGTAACTGTTCATTTGGCCATAACTCACTGTAGATATGGTCAATTGACCTGAAATTTTTACAGCAACAAGATAAGATATAGACAAACAACTTTCATGAAGAACATCACCCCAAATTATGCCATTAACCCATTCAAATTATTGAGCAAGTTTAAGTTATCAAACCTGCAACTCTGCAGATTTTCACTTGAGCAGTAATGTTTGGATGGCTATAACTCTCTCTAGAAAACTCAGATTTAGGCGATTCTTTAACCGATGGAAACCTAAGGCATGGTAGAACATTTCATATGAAGAAAGTTAGACCAAATTATGAACTTAACTTGATCAAATTATTGACCAAAGTTGGATCAAAATCTGCCAGAACCCAAAATCTCAGCATGAACAGTGCACGTGAACAGTAAACTTATTTTGGCCATAACTTGAGCTACAAAACTCCAAATGGAGTGATTCAAAAAAGGAAATTCAACTAGACAAAATAAGGAACAACTTTCATGTTTACCATTTCCTCAAATTCCCACTGTAAAAATAACAAATGGAATAGTAAAAATGAAGCATGAAAACCGAAAATTTTGCTCAATTAGCATTAAGCTTAAAAATGGTATTGGCAACCAATACCAACAAATTTTGAATAAAAAATGTGGTATGTTGGGAGTACTAAAACCAATGTACCTATTGTTTATGCAAAAGTCAACATTTTAGTTGACTGATGAAATGAATAGTGACATGAAAACTTGAAATTCAAAAATTGTGAAACTTAAAAGTGCAAAATGCCCTAGTAGGCCTAATGTGATTGGTTTGGATAGATTGGCATGCCAATAGGGTATTGTTTTAGCAGTACTGCAAAAGGCTTTATGCCGTATTCATGGCTTTATGCCCGTATTCATGGCTTTTATGCCCGTATTCATGGCTTTTATGCCAATTATGTGATATCATGGCTTTTTAGCCATACTGACTGCATACGTGGTTGACGTTCTGCGTCCCATGGTATGACGGCCCGAGGCACCGCGGTGTCGGTGCCAACGACCGTTATCGATCCGATCGTCGAAGTATAGGTTACTTGGGCAACCAAATGAATGGAAAAGTATAACTGTAATTGAACTGATTGTTAAAGAAAATACGAAAATTAAATATCAGGAATGATTATGATAGAATACAAAGAAACTCAAGATCATGAAGAAAATAATTAACAAAATGCATGAAGAAGTTAATATCATAAAACGTAATTAGCCCTCGACTAAACATTAAGTTGGTAATTATTCAGTTCTTATGAACACAATGGCTAAGAAATTATGATTTTTATTTGCATATTATATTTTCTTGTATTATTGGCACCACTAAGCTTTATGCTTAGCGCGTCGCTTTTGCAACGCGTAGGTACTGAAGATTTGGACAGAGGGCCTAGTAGACCACAGATTCGGTAAGGCAGTTCACAGTTCTGCATAGCGTCCGTGTCACCTCACAGACTACAGTGCATTGGTAGGACACTAGGTCCCATTTTGTATTTTGAGATTTTTGTAAATTTGGTAATTGAACTCTTATTTTATCATATGTATTTGAACAAATGTAATATAATTTTGTATTAATGTAAGTATTTGTAAATTGTGATTATAAATCACATATGATAATTTATTTATGATTTGAGTCTAATGATGATGTGAAATGAATGAATGACAAATAGAGAAATTGTTAAGAAAATTGTGTTTGTGAAAGGAAAAGTGAATGTGTATCTGTAATTTATATATGATTATCACATGTGATGAATGATTGAGAAATGAATGGTTGAAAAATGTTGAGATTTTGATAAATGGAATTGAGATGATTGAATATGAATATAGAAAGTGTTTTTCACGAGTTTCAAGAACGTTTTCTCCATTTTTAGCGGTATTCTCACGATTTTCTTTAAAATTTTCGGAACCTCAAATAAATAAAAATTTTGATAAATGGCTTAAAATGAATTATATTTCACAAGTTATATTCAAAACTATGATAAAAATGAATTAAGATAAAATAGAGTGCTCCGGCACACGGAGTGGCATTGCTTGCTCGGCTACACTGTAGTCGGGTAAGGGGTGTCACACACCTCAATCTCCTCTATTGGCAAAATGTGAGAGGGGTCTGATCTGTACCTCCTCAACATGGAGACATGGAAGACATTGTGAATCTTTTCCAACTTCGGAGGCAATGCAAGTCTATATGCCAATGGACCCACTCTTTCCAGAACCTCATACGGCCCAATGAAGCGAGGACTTAGTTTTCCCTTTCTACCAAACCTCATGATCCTCTTCCATGGGGAAACTTTCAGGAACACCTTGTCACCCACACTATATCGAATATCTCTTCTCTTTAGGTCAATGTAGGACTTCTGTCTATCCGTTGTAACTTTGAGTCTGTCTCTAATGAGCTTAACCTTTTCTTCTGTCTGTTGCACTAATTCTGGACCAATCAACTTCCTTTCGCCCACTTCATCCCAACACAAAGGAGTTCTACACTTCCTGCCGTAAAGTGCTTCGTATGGAGGCATTCCGATGCTTGATTGATAACTGTTGTTGTAAGCAAATTCAATTAAAGGCAAGTGTGTGCCCCAACTCCCTTCAAACTCAATCACACAAACCCGAAGCATATCCTCCAAAATTTGAATGATCCTTTCAGACTGGCCGTCTTTCTGTGGATGGAATGCTGTACTAAAGTTTAATCTAGTCCCTAGGGCTTTTTGAAGACTACCCCAGAATCTAGAAGTGAACCTGGGATCTCTATCAGACACAATAGACATCGGCACTCCATGCAACCTCACCACTTCATCAATGTATAGTTTGGCCAATCATTCCAGGTTGTAATCCATTCTCACTGGCAAAAAGTGTGCAGACTTGGTCAATCTATCAACAATAACCCAAACTGCATCATGATTCTTTTGTGTACGTGGAAGTCCTGTCACGAAATCCATAGTGATTCTTTTCCATTTCCATTCGGGAATTGGCAATGGCTATAGCAACCCTGCAGGCACTTGGTGTTCTGCCTTTACTTGCTGATAAGTTAGGCATTTGGCAACATATTCTGCAATGTCTTTCTTCATTCCTCTCCACCAATAGTGCTCTTTCACACTTCTATACATTTTGGTTCCACCAGGGTGCATTGCAAAAGGTGAATCATGTGCTTCCTTTAAAATAGTCTGCCTCAGTTCAACATTCTCAGGAATGCACATTCTGCTCTTATATAATAACAAGCTCTCATCACTTACTGATAATTCTGGTTTCTTGCCATCCCGAGCCTCTTCCATCAACTTCACATACTTATCATCCTTCTGTGCAACTGCTTTAATTTGTTCTGCCAGCATTGGCTTCACTTGCCAAGTAGCTACCATCTGCCCATCTTCATTAATCTCCAAATTAGCATGCAATGCCCTTAATTCATGCACCATGGACAAAGGAGAAACCCTCAAACCAGCCATAGTCTTGCGACTTAAAGCATTAGCTACAACATTAGCTTTTCCAGGCTGATAGTCTATCAAACAATCATAATCTTTTATCAGCTCTAACCATCTCCTTTGCCTCAAATTTAACTCCTTTTGTGTGCCCAAGTACTTCAAACTTTTATGATCTGTGTATATATAAAATCTCTCCCCATACAAGTAATGTCTCCAGATCTTCAAGGCAAAGACAATGGTTACTAGCTCCAAGTCATGTGTAGGATAATTCCTCTCATGCGGTTTAAGCTGGCGTGAAGCATAGGCAATGACGTTTCTATCTTGCATCAACACACAACATAATCCATTATGAGAAGCATCACTGTATATGGTATACTCCTTACCCAAAGTGGGCAAGGTTAAGACTGGAGCTTCAGTTAAATGCCTCTTTAACTCATCAAAACTTTCCTGGCATCGATCAGTCCATCGAAATTTTACATCCTTCCTAAGTAGCTTGGTTAGTGGAGATGCTAGTATGGAGAATCCCTTCACAAACCTTCGATAATACCCAGCTAAACCAAGGAAACTCCGAACTTCAGTGACATTTTTGGGTGGCTTCCAGTTAAGAATGGCTTCAACTTTGCTTGGATCCACCTGGATACCTTTTGCAGATACAATATGCCCCAAAAATGAAATCTCCTTTAGCCAAAACTCACATTTCGACAGTTTGGCATACAACTGCTTCTCCCTCAAAGTCTGTAATACTATCCTCAAGTGCTTGTCGTGTTCCTCTGCATTCTTTGAGTACACCAAAATATCATCAATGAACACCACAACAAACTGGTCCAAATATGGCCTGAAGATAGTGTTCATTAGGCCCATAAAAGCAGCTGGAGCATTAGTCAACCCGAATGGCATTACCAAGAACTGATAGTGGCCATACCGAGTCCTGAAGGCAGTTTTAGGAATACTTTGCTCCTGCACCCTCAACTGGTAGTAGCCCGATCTCAAGTTAATTTTGGAGAATACAGTTGCATCCTTCAACTGGTCAAACAAATCATCAATCCGTGGCAGAGGATATCTATTCTTTATGGTCACCTTATTCAACTGTCTGTAGTCTATGCATAGGCGGAGAGTACCATCCTTTTTCTTCACAAATAATACTGGTGCTCCCCAAGGTGACACGCTAGGGTGGATGAAACCCTTATCTAACAATTCCTGCAATTGTACCTTCAGCTCTTTCAACTCAGCAGGTGCCATCCTATAAGGAGTGATGGAGATTGGCTCCACACCAGGTATAGTTTCAATTTCAAACTGCACCTCTCTTTTCGGATGCAATCTCGATAATTCTTTTGGAAAAACATCCGAAAAATCCCACACTGTAGGAATATCTTTAAGATCTGGACTCCCCACTTGGGTGTCTATCACATGAGCTAGATAAGCTTCACATCCCTTTCTAATCATCTTTCTAGCAAGTGCAGCTGAAATGATGTTGGATGGTAATAACTGCCTCTCCCCGTGTATCACTACATCTGCATACTCAAGAAGACCAAAAGTGACTGTCTTCGCCTGATCGATCATGGCGTGATGCCTGGCTAACCAATCTATGCCCAAGATGATATCATAATCTCGGAAGGGCATGTCAATTAAGTCTGACAGGAATGTATGTCCTTGGATCACCAAAGGACAATCCTTATACAATTTGTTCACCCTAACCTCTTGTCCCAAAGGACTAGTCACTAGCACATCATAATCCAATTTCACATAAGGAATAGCAATAAAGCATGCAATACTGGCACTAGCATAACAATATGTAGAACCAGGGTCAAACAGCACATATACATCTCTATCAAAAATGGAGAAAGTACCAGCCACAACATCTGATGTCTCAGCTTCATCCCTCTGGCACATGGTGTACACTCGATCGGTGCACCACTCTGCTCTAGTTGGCTCACTGTGCCCTGACTACCAGAAGTGTTACCTCTACCCTTGCCTCTGCCTCTACTAGTTGTCTGTTGTCCTCTAGAAGCAGAACCTTGAACAAATCCCTGAGTGGTAGTAGGTGGTCCAGATCTGCAGGCACTAGTGCAATCTCTAGCAAAATGCCCACTTCCACCACAGTTGTAACAGGCTCCTATGGCCTTATAACATACTCTTCTATGAGTCCTGCCACAAGTTTCACAAGCACGGGTAGGAAAGGAACCCCTAGATTTCTGCTGTCCGGATCTAGGTGGCCTCTGCCCTGAGAATCTTCCCCTACTAGATCCTCTGTTACTTGGTCCCCCAAAGCTCTTCCTCTTACTCGAATTGTTACTTGGACTTTGACCTGTAGGCTTACTGCTCTTCTCTTTTTTAGTGATTACCTTCTCAAATGCCCCTTCCGGTTCTATCCTTTCCAATTCAAGGGCCTGTGATATCAACCCAGAGAAGTTGTCATGTCGAAACCCAACCACTTGTAATCTCAAACTAGGCCTCAAACCAGCCTCAAACCGTTTGCATCTGTCTCTACTGGTAGTGGCTGAGGCGAGAAAAGTCTCTCTCATACTCGGCTACAGTCTTGTTCCCTTACTTCAAACTTAGAAACTCCTGTAGCTTCATATCCACATAGGCATCAGGAACATACTTCTGTCTAAACTCCCTTAGAAAGTCATCCCATGTCAGCACTGGTGGCTCAGCCAAACTGTGGGGAATGGTCTTCCACCACTCATATGCATCTCCATGCAGAAAGGAAATTGAATATTCAAACTTCAACTCATCTGTGCAGTGCAATTTCTTAAAAACCCTCTCCATCCGTTCTAACCATTGCTCAGCTTCCAATGGGTCCACTGTACCCTTGAACTCTGTTGCCCCATACTTCATTAACTTGTCATATTGTCTGGCTGGGGATGGTGGTTGCACTGGAGGTGCTTGCACAGGAGCTTGAACTGGTATATTGCCAGCCATTTGCTGAAATAGTGCAATGACCCGAGCGAATCGAGCAGAAATCGCATGGGTGGGATGGTGCAATGATCGACGGCATTACGAGGAGTGGGCTTCCCCTTGTACCTCACGCATCGATTGCTCTGCTGTGTGATCACCCTCTTCCATATTGAATTACAAGGAATTCTACTCCCTGAGCAACCAACACAAGGAGATTTCCTTCCATTAGTCCATATTTATGATGTAATGCACTATATGTATCAATAATGACAATTGAGCAGTTTTACTCATCAAAAATTTTCAAACATGCAATTTCAAAACTTGTATAAAAACCAAAGCTCTGATACCACTAAAACATGCCACACCTTATCCCTTGTAAGGCATGACATGTTCTCGTAGCATGCCTAATGAATCACCGAACTCCACCTACCGATAACCCATTAGTTATGCTACAAAGGATTTTAAAACAAACCATAGCTTTTTATCTTATCAATTCTTTTGCGGAAAATTGTATGAGAATAGTTAAAATTCCAAGCAAACATTTATTGGAAATAATGATAGACTAAATATTGCAAAAGTTACATTTTCATAAGTCTCAAAGTAAAATACAAAATAATTACAAACTCAAAATGTGATAGCAATGCAAGGTTTTTAAATACAAACTGCTCAACGTCCGTACATCCATGCATATAGGTACAAAATACATCAAATGGAAATTACAGGGGTATGACTACAATATATACCCACAAACAATACCAAAATGCTGCTTCCAAGTCTCTCACTTGGCAGCCTTCTCCTTTCCCTTACCTGCGACAGCATAAAGAAGCTATCGCTGAGTATATAACTTAGTGGTGCACAACTAATAACTTTAAAACTTAAAGTAAAACATAATTTGTCAAAGCATAATAAATCACATTTTTCTTAAGCATGAAAACTTCATAATAGTTCTAAGTTCATAAGAGCCATTTATTGGAATAACATTTCAAATGAGAAATCACACTTCACAATTCACAAAGCATTAGTGTTGCCAACATCAACACAGAGTTCAGGCCATGACACAAAATTTCACGATCAGTGCCGTGTTGTACACCACGACAAAGCAATCTCAATCTCACTAACCATTATTAATGAGGGAAGGGCTAGCTAGCTAATGAGTACTCATATAGTCTTATCCCACTAACCGTTATTAATGGGAGACATAATCAATATCAATTACCAACCCCAAGCAGCTGTTACTACTGGGGAGTTTCGAAAGGGACTGTCATGCTAACTGTGGTTTCAAAGCAGTTTCCAAAAATTTTCCATTTCAACAATCACATTTATAAACCAATAAATGCATTTAAATTCATCATAATATCCAAATAAAGGTAGCAACACCTAAATTTCTTAAATGCAAGAGAAAAACCATATTTCAGTCAAAGTAAACTTGTTCAAAGCAAACTCATTCAATTTAACACATTCCAAGCAATTTACAAATTTAAAAACGAAGAAAATGTTAGTTATGCACAAACCTTCAATGCTCTCCTTTATTGTTACCTACTTCTCCTCGTCCGTTCTAACTTCTTTTTCTACTGAAAAAACACAAATAGAATACCTCAATGCCAATCTCAATTGCTGCCAAGAACTCATTATATGCATTTCTAATGCATCCCAAGTTAGCGTTGAAAATTTTAGAATATTTTGGTTTTGGGACAGCTTGGTGCCCCAATCTTTGAACCCAATTTTTACCTAGTTTCAATCATAATTTGGTGAGGTGTTCTTCATGAAAATTGTTCACTTAGGTCTTAACTTTATTTTCCTTTTTGAATCGCCTAATTCGGAGCTGTGTAGCTCAAGTTATGCCCAAAACACTATTACTGTTCACGTCACTGTTCATGCTGCAGATTTTGTTCTAGCAGATTTATCGATCCAAATTCGTTCAGCAATTTGACCAAGTTAAGTCCATAATTTGGTCTAATGTTCTTCATATGAAATATTCTACTATGTCTTAGATTTCCATCGGTTTAAGAATCGCCTAAATCGGAATTTTCTAGAGAGAGTTATAGCCTTGCAAAGTTTACTGTTTATTTGGTCAATTTTAGGTGCCCAGATTCTGGCAGATTCTGTGACCCGAATTCATTTCACAATTTGATTGAGTTAATTTCATAATTTGGCCTAACATTCTTCATATGAAATATTCTACTATGTCTTAGGTTTCCATCGGTTTAAGAATCGCCTAAATCGGAGTTTTCTAGAGAGAGTTATAGCCTTGCAAAGTTGTTCATTTGGCAATTCTGCAGTTTTGCAGATTCAGTAACTCAACTTTGCTCAATAATTTGATTGGGTTAATGGCATAATTTGGATTTGTGTTCTTCATGAAAGTTTTAGGTCTATATCTCATCTATCTACTGGTAAACGTTCAAGTCATTTTGACCTGCCTAGCTCAAGTTATGACCCAAACACGATTACTATTCATGTGTACTGTTCATACTACAATTTTTCAAGTTTGGTCAGTTTGTTCACTAGGTTTTGGTCACTTTTTGAGCATGCTTCCCAAATGAAAATTGTGTCATTTAGTGCCTATTTTCAGTCTCAATTGGTCCCATACCAATTGGACTTGTAAAATTTCATTTTTGGTCCCTCAAAGTTGAATTTTGGTCATGCTTCATACCCAATCCGAATTTGGCTTTGATTTAAACACTTCTCACACACTTAATTAGGTCACAAATGGCCATTTCTTTCCTTAAACTATGTCGAAGACATCATTTAGCACTTCTTCACGTTTTTTGTCTCTAAACCCTAATGTTCAAAACCCTAATTTTTCTCCCATTTGGCCAAAACCCTAGTTTAGGTTCCATATATGTTTTCTTTCCTTTTCTTATGAAATTTCATCATAAATTAACTTCATTCAAAGCTTATACAACTAATCTAAAATGAAAAGAAAATTACCTCTTGTTGATTTCTTTCCAACTTCACTTTTCTTCCAATTCTTGTTCTCCTTGCTTTTGATCTTTCAATCAAAGATCTCTTTGATGTTTTCTTTTAGTGGGCTATGGAATTTATGAAGGGAATTTAAGGGAATTAAAACTTGGGAGGGGAAATCAATGAGAGGAAGAAGTGGAAGAAGAAGAGAAAAAGAGAGAGAGAGAAAGAGAGAGGAGAGGGTGGTGGCCTCTTATGAAAAAAAGAAATGAAGAAGACATTTGTCTTCTTATATATATATATATATATCCCCAAAATTAGCTTATTAAAATTATAAATTTTAATTGTGCCATAAGGATAATTAAATTTAAATTTTTATTCTCTTTTTTTTTTACTTAATTTTTCCTTTTAATTAAATAATTAAATTTAACTATCAAAATCCCATAAGTCTTTCATTTTAATTTTGTCATAATGGAAATGAAAGTTTAAGTTTTCATTTCTTAAATTTTCCCTTTCATATTTTTACTTGAATTTTTCTTCAATTTTTACCCCATAATTCAATTCATTAATTTCATTTAATTTAATTGACATTTTGGTCAAAAGTCAACTCTTGAGGTGAATTGACCAAAATACCCCTCATCGGGTCATGATCCTTCTTTTTATAATACCCGATGAGTCCTTAGCTTTTTTTTGTTCACTAGAATTTTTATTGTGTCTATCTCAATTAATTTTCTATTTATTTTTAGTCCTCAAGGTGTCTTTGAATAGTATTAGTCACGGACCAAAAATGGTACTATTCATAACTCGAAGGTTCGGGTGTTACAGAGAAGCCATAAGAACTCCTTTTAACATCTATAAACATTGTAGGAGCCTATGTAATCTCCCTGCTAACTTCAAAGGACCTTCCAGGACCTTTTAAAGATTCTCCCCTTCCACCTTTGCTTGCTCTCTCCCTGACAATAGGGTTGATGGGTAGTTTCCCTCATTCTTAGGTGGAGTGCCAATCAACCTAGCGAACCGTCTTGAACCTCACATTTCTGAAAGCAAACAAGAAGTGTTGAGCACATAAAAAGTTCATGTGTATTCACATGAACACACAGTACAAAATCAAACATAACATTCACATACATTCATCACATAACATGCAAGGACTTAATCCCTATTAGACATGTATTTCTAGCACAAAATATCATAAATTGGTTCACAATCTGTAACACCCCTATGTTCGGTAGTGCGTTCTACTGTTCCGGTGGCCAGTGTTGTCCGGAAAGCTAGGATGCCTAGAACTACACTTTGATATGAGGGAGGAGACATAAAATAATGAAATACAAGAAAAGAAAATACAAGAAAAACAAAGAAAAAATAATAAGCAAAGAAAGGTAACCAAGTTAAGCGAGCCGAGAACCCTAGCGATGGGTGACCGCACCGGGAAGTCACGGCGTGGACCGTTGACTAGTCCTGGACTGCGGGGAACCCTGAAAAATATTTTTAGGACTTAAAGAGACATCAATTGAAGTATAAATATCATTAGAAATATCAAAGAAAAATTAAATAATTAGTACAAGGAAAAGTGAGAAATCGAAAAATAGACAAAACCCGGTGTTACTGAAAAATCGGGAATGCAATCCGAACAGGGGCATTATGGTCAATCGACATCCCGAATTGTCTTTTGACCTAAATGTCCATTAAAAATAAATAATATTACACTTGGAAAATATAATGAAAAATTTAATTGGTGGTATATTAAGTAAATAGCAAAAATTATGGGTTTAATGTGAGATAAATGAAAGTTAAACATAAAATATATTTGATTTGGTGTAAGTGGACCACTTAGGATTATAATATGTGTTTAGTGGGCAGAATTGCTCCACTAAACACTTCATCTTCCTCACTTGGTTCACCCATGCCGAAATGAAGAAGTGAAAAGCTCCCATGGCCGCCCACCTTCAAAGCTTAACAATCCCATGATCAAGCCTCCTTTTCCCACACCTATCTTCATTCAAATTTATCCCCAGTTCACAAGGAAGAAGTAGATACCAATATTAAGAAGTTTTAGTGAAGATTAAGCAAGTCCCAACAATAGGTAAGTTTGAGTTTTTGAATATTTCTTTGTTAAAGTTTGAAAACATGTTATGGGTGCTTGCTTTGTGAAGAAATTTTTAAGATTTGAGGAGTTATTGATATATCCAGTTTGGACAGCCATGGAGTTGTATATTTGATGATTTATTCTTACATATATTTGATGGGAAATTATGTTGAGTAGGGTAATTAATGTCCTAGTAAGTTATTTCCATGTATATGTGGTGATTGTGCAATTGGGATTGAAGTTGATGAAATTATGGACACTTTGGCAATGTGAAGCATTTCGGCAGCCTTGAGGCTTCTTGATGAGTGTTTAAATTCATGAAGATATTGGGTAAATTGTGACATTGAGGATTGATGAATATGTATGTAAATTGGTTGTGGAAATTGTATGTAACAATTAGGAGTGTTTATGTGTATTTATGGTTGTATTTGGACTTTGTGAATTAGAGTTTCATTTGGTGTATTGAAGATATTTGTATTCTGCCCAAAGTGACTTTAAAGTGAAGTGATATATGGTTTTGGTAATGTACCAAAACAGAATTGGCAAGAGAAGTGGACTTATAGCAAGGTAATGTGTAATTGCTAGATGTTTAAGTAATGTAATTAAGGACAGTATGCATTTCAGCCTATAACTCTAAATATGTAACTCCAATTGGTATAAGACCAATTGGAGGTGAAACTAGGCACAAAATGTGCCAACTTTCATGGAGGAAACATACCAAAATTCTGCTTGCAAGATAGCTTGAAAAATGACCAAATCCGGATTAAGTGCAAGTGAGGCCTGAAAACTGACCATTTGGGCAGCAGTTAGTTTTTAGGCCATAACTCACTCAAAACAGGTCCAATTGACCTGAAATTTTAACCATGAATAGTTAAGACCCATATCTACAAGTCTTATGAAGACACCAAAGCCCAGAAATGACCATAAGCAAGTCAAACAGCTTGCATAAGTTCGGGTCCAAAAACTGGCCGAACCAAAGTTGACCAAAATTGACCTAAAATGACCAAATTTGATGCCATTTGACCAGCAATAGTAAAATGACCATAACTTGGTCTACATAACTCAGAATGACCTGAAATTTTGTCCCGCGTTCCATAAGACATAGATCTACAAGTTTGTAGTTTTGACTAAAACCCAAAAACCGAGAAAACTAGGTCTTCCGACTAGGTCAAACTAGTATCCCGGAATCCAGCAAGTTGCAATAAAATGCACTAAACAAGGAAATGAAATCGGTAACATGTACCAACCCTAAAATACTATCGAATGTGACATATTAGTAATGTTAAAACCTAATTGACCTAGAACGCATCGAGGATCGATATATTAGGTTGATTAAGCAAATAATAGCTTTCAGTGAATTACTTATCGAACATTATCGTTAGAGACAATTTAATTTAGTACTAAAACACTTCAAATTGTGTTTCTCAGTTACCAAAGACTCAGGAAAAGGGAAGGAAACACTGAGTCCAGACCAAGAGACAGTTATCAGAGGTTTGTGCACAACAGCTATTTCTTTTGAATTATTTTCAATTGAAATAAATTTTGACTATTTGTATATTATTGTTTTAAATTGTGAAACTGTGAAAAATTGTTTGAATAATATTTGATGGATACTTATTGATTGAAAAGCACTGTAAATGGTTTGAAACCACAGCTATCATGTATATTGATTGTATTCCTCGCTAGCTTGTCTAGTGGGACGAATTGAATTCTCTCTCTGGCTGAAGTGTTGAGGTGTGTGCCTGTTGAGGACGAATTGGATGAGTACTCATATTTTTGCTAGCTAGCTGTGTTATTCCTCATTAGTCATCGACTTTTGGGATGAATTGAATACCTCATTAGCCATCGGCTTTTGGGACGAATTGAACTTTGGAACATGATTAAGCTATGTGTGATTTATTGATACGTATTATGAGATTGTGAAATGGAGTTAAATTCTTATTGACATTCACTGTCTTTTGAATTTAATCATGATTTGATTTATTGAAATTATTGTGATATTGAGAAATGGAGTTTAAATTCTTGTTGACAATTACTGTCTTGAATTTAACTATGGTTTTAAGTATCCACTATTTATATAACTTATGAATTGTGATTTAAAGATGTATTTGGTTAATGTTGTGCACCACTGAGACATTGTCTCAGCGATAGCTTTTTATTGCTGTCGCAAGTAGACAGACAGACAGGGCAGCAGACTAGGCTGCTAGTACACCCAGCGAGAGATTTTTCGGGTATAACGAGTACACCATATTTTGCATTTTGTACTGTAATGTATGACCACTATATGTATATATTGTTTTTGGTTTTGAGCAGTTGTAAATTAAAATTGTACATTGAAGTTGTAAAATAATTATGAGTTATTTTGGCTTGTAAAAATTGCATTATATTTCTTTTATCTCAGTCTTTGAAAATCACTGTGGATTTGAGTTGAGAAATATGTTGTGTTGAGAAATATGTTGGAGTTGAGATTTGAAAAAAAAATATTGAAGTGCTTTTTACAGGTTTTCTGAAGAACTGTTTTATCCAAAATACAGATGGCACTCTGCCAAAATTTTTATATAAATTCCAAATAATTCAAATGTGTTAGTTCTATCACTTCAGTTCAAAAAGGTTTTTAACACCTGTAAATAGTGCTCACCACTGTAAAAGAAGTAAGAAAAGTTTTTAAAATCCCTTGTAGTGTATTTAATGGGTTATCAGTAGACGGAGTTGGTAATTCATTAGATATACTATAGGATCATGTTATGCCTTACAGAGGGGTAGGGTGTGACATGTTTTAGTGGTATCAGAGCAAAGTTTTTAAATTCTGTTTTCACCTGTTATTTGAATATTCTTTCTTCATAGTACAACTGCTCAATATCATTGTTTGATACATACAGTACATTACATTATAAATATGCACTAACGGGAGGAAATCTCCTTGTGTTATTTGTTCAGGAGATCTAAAATCCTCGCATTGACTATGGAAGAGGGTGATCGTTCAGTCGATCAATCTATTGAGGCTGATGTGCAAGGATGCCCTGTGCCTACAAAATGTCGGTGGTTCAAAGAAGACTACCGCAGATCGCAGATTCCTCGCTCGATTCGCCAAACAGATGGCTGCAATGTTCCAACAAATGGCTGGTAATGTGCCTACTCAAGTCCCAATACAGACACCAGTGGTACAACCACAATCTCCTACTAGGCAGTATGACAAATTGATGAAGTATGGGGCTACAGAGTTCAAGGGGACAGTAGATCCTCTAGAGGCTGAACAGTGGTTAGAGAGGATGGATAGGGTATTCAAGAAACTGCATTATACAGAGGAGCTCAGATTTGAATACTCCGTATCTTTGCTACAGGGGGATGCTTATGACTGGTGGAAAACCATTCCCCACAGTCTGGTAGAACCTGCAGTGCTAACATGGAATGACTTTCTCAGGGAATTCAGACAGAAATATGTCCCTGATGCTTATGTAGACCAGAAGTTACAAGAATTCCTAAGTCTGAAACAGGGGAGCAGATCAGTGGCTGAGTATGAAAGAGAATTTTCCCACTTTAGCCATTATGCAGTAAGTTTACTTGCTACCAGCAGGGAGAGATGCAAGAGGTTTGAAACCGGCTTGAAGCCCAGTATCAGATTACAAGTAGTCGACTTCAAACACACTAACTTCTCGGAACTTATTTCTCAAGCTCTAGAGTTAGAAAGAATTGAGTCTGAAGCTGCTCCTGAGAAAAAGAAATCAGAGAAGATAGAGAAAGAGGGAAAATTTGTAGAACATAGTTCCAGTGGTCCTACTGGAAAGAGGAAGAACTATGGGAGACATGGTAGAGGTGGCAAGAAATCTGGTAGGGGAAGATATTCAGGACAGAAGCCTCCCCTATCTGGTCAGCAGAGTACCAGAGGTTCCTACCCTCCCCGCCAATGTGAGACATGTGGAAGAAATCATGGTGGGATCTGCAACAAGGCTATTGGAGCCTGTTATAACTGTGGAGGCACAGGACACTTTGCCAAGGACTGCACCAGTAGTCGCAGAGTTGGACCACCCCCTACTACTGCAGAAGGGTCAGTTCAAAGCCCTGTCACCAGAAGTTCACAACCACCCAGCAGAGGTAGAGGCAGGGGTAGAGGTAGCCCAGCAGGCAGCCAAGGCACAGTGAAACAATCAGAGCAAGACAGTGCTCCAGTCAGAATGTATGCAATGAGACAGAGGGAAGAGGCCGAAACATCTGATGTTATGGCTGGTACCTTCTCAACTTTTAATCAGAATGTGTTTGTGTTATTTGATCCGGGTTCTACCCATTCTTATGTGAGTGCTAGCACCATTGATTGCATTGCTGTTCCATGTATACAAATGGACTTTGAGGTGCTAGTAACAAGTCCACTAGGACAGGAAGTTAGGGTTAATAGAATGTATAGAGATTTTCCTTTGGTGATCCAAGGACACACTTTTTCTGTATGATCTCATTGAAATGCCCTTCAGAGATTATGATATCATCTTGGGCATGGATTGGTTAGCTAGGCATCATGCCCTGATTGATCAGAGGTCAAGACAGTCACTTTTGGTCTCCCTCAGTACAATGATGTGGTAATACATGGGGAAAGGCAGTTATTGCCATCAAACATCATTTCAGCTGCACTAGCCAGAAAAATGATCAGAAAGGGGTGTGAAGCCTACTTGGCACATGTGGTAGACACCCAAGTGGGGAGTCCAGCATTGAAGGACATCCCTATAGTATATGACTTTCCAGATGTGTTTCCTGATGAATTACCAGGATTACCTCCAGAAAGAGAAGTGCAGTTTGAAATTAATGTTATGCCTGGTGTGGAACCAATCTCCATAACACCATACAGAATGGCACCAGCAGAGTTGAAGGAGTTGAAGATACAATTGCAAGAATTACTTGAAAAGGGCTTCATCCGCCCTAGTGTGTCACCTTGGGGAGCACCAGTGTTGTTTGTTAAGAAGAAGGATGGTACTCTCCGCTTATGCATTGACTACCGACAGTTGAATAAGGTGACAATAAAGAACAGATATCCCTTGCCTCGCATTGATGATCTGTTTGATCAGTTGAAGGGTGCAGCTGTATTCTCCAAAATTGATCTGCGATCTGGTTATTATCAGTTGAAGGTGCAAGAGCAGAGTATTCCAAAAACTACTTTCAGAACTCGGTATGGCCACTATGAGTTTCTAGTAATGCCATTCGGGTTAACAAATACTCCAGCTACTTTTATGGATCTGATGAACACTATCTTCAGACCATATCTTGATCAATTTGTGGTGGTGTTTATTGATGACATTTTGATATATTCAAGGAATGCAGAGGAGCATGACAGACATCTGTGGATTGTACTGCAGACTTTAAGGGAGAAACAACTATACGCCAAATTGTCGAAATGTGAATTTTGGATGAAAGAAATCTCCTTTTTGGGACATGTTGTGTCAGCTGAAGGGATCAAGGTAGATTCCAGCATGGTAGAAGCTATCCTTAATTGGAAGCCGCCCAGGAACATCACAGAAATTCACAGTTTTCTGGGTTTAGCTGGATATTACCGTCGGTTTGTGAAGGGGTTTTCTATGTTATCTTCTCCACTGACCAAACTGCTTCGGAAAGATGTAAAATTTCAGTGGACTGATAAATGCCAGCAGAGTTTTAATGAGTTGAAGAGGTGTTTGACTGAAGCTCCAGTCCTCACTTTACCTACTCCCGGTAAAGAATACACAGTTTATAGTGATGCTTCTCACAATGGGTTAGGCTGTGTACTGATGCAAGATCGGAATGTCATTACTTATGCATCACGCCAACTGAAACCGCATGAGAGGAACTACCCAACACATGATCTGGAGCTAGCAGCTATTGTTTTTGCTCTGAAGATCTGGAGACACTATTTGTATGGGGAGAAATGCTACATTTACACAGATCACAAGAGCTTGAAGTACTTAGGCACCCAGAAGGAATTGAATTTGAGGCAGAGGAGATGGTTAGAACTCATTAAAGATTATGATTGCTTAATAGACTATCAGCCAAGGAAAGCAAATGTGGTGGTTGACGCCTTAAGTCGCAAGACTATGGCAAGTCTCAGAGTTTCTCCTTTGTCCATGGTATATGAATTGAAAGCACAGCATGCCAGTTTAGAGATTGATGATGAGGGATGCGGTAGTTGCATGGCATGTACAACGGTGTTGATTGATCGGATCGAATGGTCGCTCAGTGATGTTAAGTATCAGAAGCTACTGAAAGAAGTCCAGCAGGGCAAGAAACCTGAATTTTCTGTGAAAGATGATGGTTTATTGCTACATAAGGGCAGAATGTGCGTTCCTAATGATGCTGAATTGAGACAGATCATTATGAAGGAAGCACATAAGTCTCCATTTGCTATGCACCCTGGTGGAACTAAAATTGTACAGGGGGCTGAAAGAGCATTACTGGTGGATGGGTATGAAGAGAGATATAGCTGAATTTGTTTTTAAATGCCTAACTTGTCAGCAAGTAAAGGCAGAACATCAAGTTCCAGCTGGTTTGTTACATCCTTTGTCAATACCAGAGTGGAAATGGGAACGGATAACTATGGATTTTGTTACAGGACTTCCAAGGACACAGAGTAGTCATGATGCAGTATGGGTTATAGTTGACATATTGACCAAGTCTGCTCACTTTTTGCCAATTCGGATGGACTATAGCCTGGAAAGATTGGCCAGATTGTACATATATGAGATTGTAAAATTTCATGGAGTGCCAGTATCAATTGTATCTGACAGAGATCCTAGGTTCACTTCTAGATTCTGGGGTAGTCTTCAGAGAGCCCTAGGAACTAGATTGAACTTCAGCACAGCATTCCACCCACAGACAGATGGCCAGTCTGAAAGGGTTATTCAGATATTGGAGGATATGCTACGGGCTTGTGTGATTGAGTTTGAAGGTAGTTGGGATACACGCTTGCCTTTGATTGAATTTGCTTATAACAACAGCTACCAATCAAGCATTGGGATGCCTCCATATGAAGCATTGTATGGCAGGAAGTGCAGAACTCCCTTATGTTGGGATGAAGTAGGTGAAAGGAAGATGATTGGGCCAGAAATTGTTCAGCAGACAGAGGAAAAGATCAGATTGATTAGAGATAGACTCAAGGCTGCATCAGACCGTCAGAAGTCCTATGTTGATTTGAAAAGAAGAGATATTGAATATGCAGTGGGTGATAAGGTATTCCTCAAAGTTTCTCCTTAGAAGAGGATTATGAGATTTGGCAGAAAGGGGAAACTGAGTCCTCGTTTCATCGGACTATATGAGGTTCTGGAAAGAGTGGGTCCTTTGGCATATCGGTTGGCATTACCTCCAGAGCTAGCAAGGATACACAGTGTCTTCCATGTGTCCATTTTAAGGAGGTACAGATCTGACCCATCTCATGTACTATCAGTTGAAGAGATTGAGGTAAATCCAGACCTCTCATATGAGGAAGAACCCGTAAAAATTCTAGCTTATGAGGTGAAGCAGCTGAGGAACAAACAGATACACCTGGTTAAAGTGCTGTGGAACCATCATTCAGGCCAAGAAGCTACTTGGGAACGTGAAGAGGATATGAGGAGACAGCACCCACAGCTGTTTAAAGACTAATGCCAGGTAAAATTTCGAGACGAAATTTATTTAAGGGGGGGAGAATTGTAACACCCCTATGTTCGGTAGTGCGTTCTACTATTCCGGTGGCCAGTGTTGTTTGGACAGCTAGGATGCCTAGAACTACACTTTGATATGAGAGAGGAGACATAAAATAATGAAATACAAGAAAAGAAAATACAAAAAAAACAAAGGAAAAATAATAGCAAAAAAGGTAACCAAGTTAAGCGAGCCGAGAACCCTAGCGATGGGTGACCGCACCGGGAAGTCACGGCGTGGACCGTTGACTAGCCCTGGACTGCGGGGAACCCTGGAAAATATTTTTAGGACTTAAAGAGACATCAATTGAAGTATAAATATCATTAGAAATATCAAAGAAAAATTAAATAATTGGTACAAGGAAAAGTGAGAAATCGAAAAACAGACAAAACCCGGTGTTACTGAAAAATCGGAAATGCAACCCTAACAGGGGCATTATGGTCAATCGACATCCCGAATTGTCTTTTGACCTAAATGTCCATTAAAAATAAATAATATTACACTTGGAAAATATAATGAAAAATTTAATTGGTGGTATATTAAGTAAATAGCAAAAATTATGGGTTTAATGTGAGATAAATGAAAGTTAAACATAAAATATATTTGATTTGGTGTAAGTGGACCCTTAGGATTATAATATGTTTTTAGTGGGCAGAATTGCTCCACTAAACACTTCATCTTCCTCACTTGGTTCACCCATGCCGAAATGAAGAAGTGGAAAGCTGCCATGGCCTCCCACCTTCAAAGCTTAACAATCCCATGATCAAGTCTCCTTTTCCCACACCTATCTTCATTGAAATTTATCCCCACTTCACAAGGAAGAAGTAGATACCAATATTAAGAAGTTTTAGTGAAGATTAAGCAAGTCTCAACAATAGGTAAGTTTGAGTTTTTGAATATTTCTTTGTTAAAGTTTGAAAACATGTTATGGGTGTTTGCTTTGTGAAGAAATTTTTAAGTTTTGAGGAGTTATTGATATATCCAGTTTGGACAGCCATGGAGTTGTATATTTGATGATTTATTCTTACATATATTTGATGGGAAATTATGTTGAGTAGGGTAATTAATGTCCTAGTAAGTTATTTCCATGTATATGTGGTGATTGTGCAATTGGGATTGAAGTTGACGAAATTATGGACACTTTGGCAATGTGAAGCATTTCGGCAGCCTTGAGGCTTCTTGATGAGTGTTTAAATTCATAAAGATATTGGGTAAATTGTGACATTGAGGATTGATGAATATGTATGTAAATTGGTTGTGGAAATTGTATGTAACAATTAGGAGTGTTTATGTGTATTTATGGTTGTATTTGGACTTTGTGAATTAGAGTTTCATTTGGTGTATTGAAGATATTTGTATTCTGCTCAAAGTGACTTTAAAGTGAAGTGATATATGGTTTTGGTAATGTACCAAAACAGAATTGGCAAGAGAAGTGGACTTATAGCAAGGTAATGTGTAATTGCTAGATGTTTAAGTAATGTAATTAAGGACAGTATGCATTTCAGCCTATAACTCTAAATATGTAACTCCAATTGGTATAAGACCAATTGGAGGTGAAACTAGGCACAAAATGTGCCAACTTTCATGGAGGAAACATACCAAAATTCTGCTTGCAAGGTAGCTTGAAAAATGACCAAATCCGGATTAAGTGCAAGTGAGGCCTGAAAACTGACCATTTGTATATTATTGTTTGAATAATTGTGAAACTGTGAAAAATTGTTTGAATAATATTTGATGGATACTTATTGATTGAAAAGCATTGTAAATGGTTTGAAACCACAGCTATCATGTATATTGATTGTATTCCTCGCTAGCTTGTCTAGTGGGACGAATTGAATTTCCTCTCTGGCTGAAGTGTTGAGGTGTGTGCCTGTTGAGGACGAATTGGATGAGTACTCATATTTTTGCTAGCTAGCTATGTTATTCCTCATTAGTCATCGACTTTTGGGACGAATTGAATACCTCATTAGCCATCGGCTTTTGGGACGAATTGAACTTTGGAACATGATTAAGCTGTGTGTGATTTATTGATACGTATTATGAGATTGTGAAATGGAGTTAAATTCTTATTGGCATTCACTGTCTTTTGAATTTAATCATGATTTGATTTATTGAAATTATTGTGATATTGAGAGATAGAGTTTAAATTCTTGTTGACAATTACTGTCTTGAATTTAACTATGGTTTTAAGTATCCACTATTTATATAACTTATGAATTGTGATTTAAAGATGTATTTGGTTAATGTTGTGCACCACTGAGACATTGTCTCAGTGATAGCTTTTTATTGCTGTCGCAGGTAGACAGACAGATAGGACAGCAGACTAAGCTGCTAGTACACCCAGTGAGAGATTTTTCGGGTATAACGAGTATACTATATTTTGCATTTTGTACTGTAATGTATGACCACTGTATGTATATATTATTTTTGGTTTTGAGCAGTTGTAAATTAAAATTGTACATTGAAGTTGTAAAATAATTATGAGTTATTTTGTCTTATAAAAATTGTATTATATTTTTTTTATCTCAGTCTTTGAAAATCACTGTGGATTTGAGTTGAGAAATATGTTGTGTTGAGAAATATGTTGGAGTTGAGATTTGAAAAAAAATATTGAAGTGCTTTTTACAGGTTTTCTGAAGAACTGTTTTATCCAAAATACAGATGGCACTCTGCCAAAATTTTTACAGAAATTCCAAATAATTCAAATGTGTTAGTTCTATCACTTCAGCTCAAAAAGGTTTTTAACACCTGTAAATAGTGCTCACCACTGTAAAAGAAGTAAGAAAAGTTTTTAAAATCCCTTGTAGTGTATTTAATGGGTTACCAGTAGATGGAGTTGGTAATTCATTAGATATACTACGGGATCATTTTATGCCTTACAGAGGGGTAGGGTGTGACACAATTGAGGATACTTCACACAGGACTTGACTTATCCAGAAAGATTGTAATCATGTTTGTTCCCAAGGTATTTATATGAGATATAAATAAGATGGAATGGTGAGTCTCATGCCATATAACAAACATGATAGGCACTTATACATAATAAGTAGGCCGAACCAGTGACGCATATGACAAGCACATGGAGTTTACTCTTGTCAATGCATTGTCATATATCATATTAGTGCATATAATTTTTAGACCTGAGATAACACAATTATCTTGTATATAGGTGGTTTGAGCTTGATACTACTTTTATACTTGTATTGTGTATGGGTATATGGGCATGTGTTGGCTCCTACTAGTTATATATGGAGATAGGTATTGATCAAGATGGAATCTGTTACCCTAAGTAAATAGGGATAAAATCCTATGTTCATTTAATTGTTCTTGATGCTTCAAGTTCCTAGCCAGGACAGACAGATTTAGTCAGAAAAGAGTTTCTGACAAGAAAATCTAATTAATGAATAACTGGAATTAAAAGAGATTATAATGTTCATAGCAAATGGCGTTTGACATTAACCATGACTCCAGCTCGAATTGAGATTTTATAACAGAGAGATTCTAGTGCATGGTAATATATGATTATAGGTTCATTTAAAGGTATTCCTTGTTACTGATTGGGTAGCCATGGCACGCTATGCTAGGTGTCAACCATAGTCTATGAGATGCTTAAAATGATTTAGAGAAATCATTCATGGTAAGAAAGAGTTTTGATGATATTAAGAGTTAATATCATATCTCATTGCCAATTAGTGATGAGCCTAGTGAGTCACATACATACACAAGTTAATCACCAAGTAAAATGTGATTTAATTGATTAATTAAAGAGTTTAATTGATTAATTAAATAGGTTTGATTTGCAATAAGATTGCAAAGTCCCTAGCATGGCTTGAAACCAAATCTAGGTTATTGGATGTATTGTATAAGTTAAATTTATATTTAAAGTGTTTGAATATGAATTTAATTGTGAGAAATTAATTAATAGAGATTAATTAATTAATTTATATTTGATATAAATTGATTACAAGAGGAGAAATAATGATTTTGGGTTGAGAACTCAAAATTACAACATAAGGGTAATTTGGTCATTTCACATGGTGACATGTGTCACCATCTCATGGCATCAAATAAGTTTGCTATTTGTCTTCCTATGGTGTCTAAAGTCAAGATTAAGTCTAGCTTTGACACTTGGCTTATTGTGATTAGGTCAATTAAAAATAAAATGCAATGTAGTGGTGACATGTAGCATAGGGTTTAAGTGACTTAATGACCTAATTATAAAAGGAAAAAGAAAGAAGAATAAAATATAACATTCTCTCTAGCCTCTCAAAGGTGGCGGTACACTTTTCTCTCCCTCTCCTCTTCTTGCTTTCTCATCAATTCAAAAAGAATCAATTCATTCCCTTTGAATTAAAATTGCTAGAAATTGTTTCTAGTGTCCTATACATACATACAACCTCTCTAAAGGCAAAACCTCAAATTATAATTGGTTAGCAAGGCTTGAGAAGGTGATTTGGGGGCTGCCCATTGGTGATCTTGATGTGGACAAGCTAGAGGGACAACACTTGGGGTCCTAGGTGCTTCCTAAAGGTGCCAATTGCATCCATAGTGCATCAAAGAGGTTAGTGCTTAAACTCCTCTTTTAAACTAGGGTTTAAATGAATTAATTTGCTAATTCACAATCTTGAATGGCAAACATAGATCTTAATACATATTAAAAGTTAAAAGAGTTTTAATATGTAATTAAGCATTGAAATTAATTAGACGCATAAGATATATGGCATGAAGCATGGAACCCTAAAAGAAAATTTTTGAAATTCAATGCTCTTATGCACCAATAATCATGCTTGCGCTCCTTCAATTGATATCAGAGCCACTATATTTCCATTAGAATTGAATACGAGATTTAATTGTGTGATTGGATCAAATTTAAATTGATCTAAAGCTGTTTGGGTGCCATATGTGTGGCGGCATGCATGTTGAAGTGCCTCAAAGGTGGCGGCATCAAGAGAATGAGCCTAACCAAATGGTGCGCATGGTTTCTTGGGCCCATTATAGAATTATTGTGTATTTAAGGCCCATAATTAGGCCCATACCTAATTAAATTGTTTAATTAGGAATTTTAATCACACAATTAATTTTTGAAAATTATTTTCAAGGTATTAAATTTAGAAAGAGTTTCTAAATTAAAATTTGTTTGAATGAGATTCAAATCTGAATTTTTTTGTTGAATATGTGATATTCAATTTAATTTTCTAGTATGTATATTTTATTTAATTGTTAAATAGTAATATGCATGGTGGATGATCATGGACAATAAAAGACCAATGTGATTAGATTTATTTCTTTTATTTTTCTTTGGATTGTAAAATAATTAATTTTACTTTAGTGGCATGTATTATAAGTATTGTAATAATTTGGATTCTAATTTCATTTATTTGAGGACTTTAAAGTCCATATTCTTGTAAATTCACCTTGGCATGCCAGGGATTACAATGTTATTGGATTGCAAGAAGATCAAGGAGGTCAAGAACATTGGTGGGACCAGTGGGAGGAAATTAAGATTAAGTGTTGATTATGTACTCCTTCAGCAACTCTTGTAAAATGAATGAATAAAATAAACCTAGGAATGCCCTGATTCAATTATTGGTGGCTCAGAATTGAATCCCTTAGAAAGTCCATGATCATACCATATTAATTGTTTATTTATGTATGCATGAGATGTATAAAAATATATGCAAGTATATGATATATGCATGCTAATTGGATAATGTGTAAAGTGAGACCATAATAGTAATTAAGCCAACAACTAAATCTTCCAAACAAATGATTAAGTTGGAAATGGTATAATTAAAGTAATTATATCATGGGCTGTCCATTGAGGCAATTATTTTAAGAAATTTTAAATACTTGTATGTGATGCATTTAATTTAAGAGATTTTCTTAAGAATAATTGTTAAGCATGAGATGTTATAAATATGTTAATAGTTGATGGCCAATAATGGATGTTTCTGAGGACATTAAAATTATTTACATGTTTACTGGCTTAATGGGATCAACTTAACTAATGCAAGATAAATCAATAATGGATGTGCCTTAGATTTTGAGCATTAGGGGCTAGATAATGATTGAACCTCATATGAGATGTGATGGGCAAGGAGTTGCTCACTTATAGTTTATTATAATTCCAATAATGGATGTGCCTGAGGATGATCAATAAGACTATAAGAATTCAATCACCCACTAGAAATTCATCCAACTAGGATTTCTGTTTCCTACTTTGGAAGAGTAGGATTCGCCAAGTTAGTGGGAGGACGAATTTGATTAAAAGACCATAATTATTTTGGTTAATTGCTTAATACATTTACTAATTAATCTAGTTATTTTATGATAATAATGAGCACACAACAACCACCACCATCCAATATCCTTGCGAGCATACTTGATCACAATAGGTTGACCGGACCTAATCTTTCTAATTGGTTAAGAAATTTAAAACTTGTCCCGAACCTAGAACGTATTGGATATGTTCTAGACTCAAAGGTTCCTGATCCCTTACTGTTAGTAGTATGCCCTAGAGCATATCATTTAGTATGTATCTTGTACATATTTTTATTAATAAAAGGCATTTTCACTTTTCCGTTTACATAATATATTTATGTGTAATAGAAAAGGTCCATTGATATTTTGTTAGAAATATTATTCTTAAGTTGTTAAGAATATGAGTGACAATATTTCTAGCACAAAGTATCATAAATAGGTTCACAATCGAGGATACTTCATAATAAAGACATGACTTATCCAGAAAGATTGTATTCATATTTGTTCCCAAGTTATTTATATGAGATATAAATAAGATGGAATGGTGAGTCTCATGCCATATAACAAACATGATAGGCTCTTATAAATGATAAGTAGGCTGAACCAGTGACACTTATGACAAGCACATGGAGTTTACTCTTGTCAATGTTTTGTCATAAATCATATCAGTGCATATAATCTTTGGACCTGAAATAGCACAGTTATCTTGTATATAGGTAGTTTGAGTTTGATGCTGCTTTTATACTTGTACTATGTATGGGCATATGGGCATCTGTTGGCTCCTACTAGTTATATATGGAGGTAGGTGTTGATCAAGATGGAATCTATTCCTCTAAGTAAAAAGAGATAAAATCCTATGTTCATTTAATTGTTCTTGATGTTTCAAGTTCCTGGCCAGGACAGATAGATTTATTCAGAAAAGAGTTTCTGATGAGAAAATCTTTTTAATCAAGAATTAGAATTAAAAGAGAACATAATATTTATAGCAAATGGAGTTTGACATAAACCATGACTCCAACTTGAGTTGGGATTTTGTAACAGAGAGATTCTAGTGCATGGTAACATATGATTATAGGTTCATTTAAGGTAAACCTTATTACTAATTGGGTGGCCATGGCATGCTATGCTAGGTGTTAACCATGGTCTATGAGGTTCATAAAATGATTTAGAGAAATCATTTATGGTAAGAAAGAGTTCTGATGATATTAAGAGTTGATATCATGTCTCATTGCCAATTAGTGATGAGCCTAGTAAGTCACACACATACACAAGTTATCACCTATTTAAATATGATTTAATTAATTAATTAAAGAGTTTAATTGATTAATTAAATAGGTTTGGTTTGCAATTTAATTGCAAAGTCCCTAGCATGACTTGAAACCAAATCTAGATTATTGGATGTATAGTATAAGTTAAATTTATATTTAAAGTGTTTAATTATGAATTTAATTAATGAGAAATTAATTTACAGAGATTAATTAATTAATTTATATTTCATATAAATTAGAAGAAGAAAAATAATTATTTTGGGTTACGAACTCAAAATTAAGACACAGGGGCATTTTGGTCATTTCACAGTGTGACACGTGGCACCATGAGATGGTGACACATGGGATTACACATAAGCTTGCCAAATGTTTTTTTAATCATGTAAGATGATTAAAATCAAGATTAAATATAGGTTTGACACTTGGCACAATGTGATTGGGTCACTTAAACCTAGAGCTAATTAAAGGGTGACATGTGGCAAGTGTTTAATGTGTTAACCTAGCTATATAAGTGTTGTTATGAAAAAGAAAAACAACCAGCAGCCACTCCTCTCCTTTGTCATGCCATTTTGAGGCTCTCCATCTATTCTTCTTCGTCTCTCATCAATTTAAAGAGATTAGCCATCAATCTCTTGAGTTAAGAACACTAGAAATTGTTTCTAGTGTCCTGTTTACATCTCTAATATCTTAAAAGGCAGAACTTGACTTTCTAATTAATAGAAAAAGCTTTAGAAGCTGTTCAAGGGCTGTCATAGGTGTTCTTGGCGTGGACAAGCTAGAGGGATAACATTTGGTGTCCTGAAGACAAATCTCAAAAGCGCAGACACGCTGCAGTGCATCAAGAGGTTAGTATAATCGTTATTGATTTAATCTAGGTTCTAAAATTAATCTGATTAATTTTAAAATCTTAAATAGGAAATACAGATCCAAAAACATATTAAAAGAGTTTTAATATGTTGTTTATCATTGAAATCAAATAGATAAAAATAAATCTTGCATGATGCATGTGACCCTAGGTGAAAATTTTTGAATTCAATGGTATAAACTTGTGTTTTTCACGCTTCCGTTCCTTCAATTGGTACCAGAGCCACTATATTTGCCATTTAGATTGATGTTTATATGATTTAATTGTGTTTTTGATCATGAGATCAAAGGTTCATTGCTGGTTGCAAAGCCAAGGTGGCGGCACAAATGATGAACACCATGGTGCGCATGGTTGATGCACCACAATGGTGTGCAAAGGTAAATGGATGGTGAATGTGCAATTGTTGTATGATCTAAGATCCATTTTATGTCTAATTAAATTGTTTAATTAGAATTTTTATCACACAATTAAATTATGATTCAAATCAAAATTTTAAAAAATTGTTTGAATGTGATTCAAATCTGAATTTTAAAAGTTGTTTGAATGTGATTCAAATCTGAATTTTTAAAGTTGTTTGAATCATATTTAAATCTGATTTTTTAAAATTGATTGAATAAAATTCAGATCTGATTTTTTAAAAAATGTTTGAATGTGATTCAAATATGATTTTTTAAAAAATGTTTGAATGTGATTCAAATCTGAATTTTTAAAGTTGTTTGAATGTGATTCAAATATGAATTTTTAAATTTGTTTGAATGAGATTCAAATCTGAATTTTTAAATTTATTTGAATCATATTCAAATCTGGATTTTTAAGTTGAATATGAGATATTCAATTTAATTTAAGTACGTATATTTTATTTAATTGTTAAATGGTGATATGCATGATGGATGATCATGGACTATAAAAGACCAATTTGATTGGATTTATTTCTTTTATGGTTCTTTGGGATTGTAAATTAATTAATTTATTTTGGGCATGTATTATTAAGTTTGTAATAATTTTTGGGTTGTAATTTCATTTATTTAAATTCTTGTAAATTCGCCATGGTATGCCAAAGATTACTATGTAATATTGGATTGCAAGAAGTTCAAGGAGGTCAAGAGCATTGGTGGGACCAGTGGGAGGAATTCAAGATCAAGTGTTGATTATGTACTCCTTCACTAACTCTTGTAAAATGAATGAATGAAATGCACTTAGGAATGCCCTGATTCAATTCTTGGTGGCTCAGAATTGAATCCCTTAGAAAGTCCATGATTATACCATATTTATTGCTTATCCATGAATGCATGAGATGTATGGGAATGTATGCTATTATATGATATATAAATGCTAATTGGATAATGTGCAAAGTGAGACCTTAATAGTAATTAGAATGACCATAAAATCTTCCAAACAAATGATTAAGTTGGAAATACTATAATTAAAGTAATTATAACATAGGCCCTCCATTGGGGCAATTATTTTAAGAAATTTTAAATACTTGCATAAGATGCAATTAATTTAAGAGATTTTATTAAGAATAATTATTAAGCATGAGATGTTGTAAATATGTAAATTGTTTGGTGGCCAATATTGGATGTACCCGAGGACATTAAATTTATTTGCATAATTACTAGCTCAATGAGATCAACTTAACTGATGCAAGATAAGTCAATAATGGATGTACTTGAGATTTTGAGCATTAGGGGCTAGGTAAAGGATTAAACCTCATATGAGATGTGATGGGCAAGGAGTTGCTCACTTATAGTTTATTGTAATTCCAATAATGGATGTACCTGAGGATGATCAATAGAATTATAAGAATTCAATCACCCACTGGAAATCCATCCAACTAGGATTTCCATTTTCTACTTTGGAAGTGTAGGATTCGCTAAGTTAGTGGGAGGACCAATTTGATTAAAAAACCATAATCATTTTGGTTAATTACATGATACATTTACTAATTATTCTGGTTATTTTCTGCAGTTAATTTTCTGATAAAAATGAGCACAGAACAACCACCACCATCCAATATCCTTGCAAGCATACTTAATCGCAATAGGTTGATAGGACCTAATCTATCTGATTGGCTAAGATATTTGAAACTTGTCCTGAACCTTGAACATATAGGATATGTTCTAGATTCAAATGTTCCTGGTCCCTTACCTCCAGAGGCCACATAAGAGGAACATGAAACTTTGGATAAGTGGAAGGAGCATGATATGAGAGCTAAGTGTTACATGCTTGCTTCCATGAGTAATGAGTTACAAAAGCAGCATGAGAACGTGTTGAGTGCGAGTGATATCCTCCTTCACCTATAAGAGATGTATGGTGAGAACAACAGGAATGTTAGGTATGAGATATCTAGACAACTATTCCGTATGAGGATGTCTGAGGGACAGAATGTTGGGGATCATGTCCACAAGATGATTCGGCTAATTGAGTAGTTGGAACATCTTGACTTCAACATGGATTTCCGACTACTGACGGATTTGATCCTTCAGTCCCTTCCTATGTCTTTGAGAATTTTGTGACAAATTTCCATATGACTCAACAGGAATGCACCTTAGCTGGTTTACTCAACATGCCGGTTATTGCCCAAAAGAATATGCCGGGCAATAAAGGAAAAGAGGTAGCTTTGATTGCATCTTCTTCTGCTGGAAAGTCCAACAAGAAGAAGGGCAATAAGAAAAAGAAACCTCAGATTCCTGGCCCTTTCAAGAAAATAGCTAAACAGAAAAGGAAGACTAAAGCTGATGGAGGCAAAGGAAAGTGTTTCCACTGCCAAAAGGATGGGCACTGGAAAAGGAACTGCCCAAAGTATCTTGCTTCTCTGAAGGACAAGAAGGATACACCTTCGGAAGGTATGTCCATATCTTGTTATTTAGATTCTGATGATACTCATAGTTCATCTACAGCTTGGGTTTTAGATACTGGTTCCAGTTCTCACATTTCTAATGATATGCAGGAACTAGCAAATAGTAGCAGCTTGCGTTCTCAAGATATTAGAGTCCGGATTGGCAATGGCTCAACTGTTGAAGCTTTAGCCATAGGATCTAAATCTTTTTACATGTTTGGACATGTTTTGTGTTTGAATAATATTTTATATGTACCTGATGCTTTTAAGAACATCATTTCTATATCTACTTTGACTAGAAATGGCTATGAATTTCAGTTCAAAGATGATGTTTGCAATATTTATTTTGGAAATAAATATGTTGGTTCGGGTTATATGAATGATGGTTTTTATTATTTGGATAATAATGACAAACACAAATTAAATGCAAGTGATCTAAAAGAATGCAATGCCATGGTGAAAACCAACTCAAGTTCAAAATATATTTGGCATTTAAGGTTATGTCATGTTGCAGAAGATAGGATTGCAAAACTGGAGAAAATGGGGATTCTATCCTTATTGGGCTCTGAGCCTATTCCAACTTGTGAATCTTGCTTTTAGGACAAAATGACTAGATCACCTTTTGTTGGACAAGGGCTAAGACTTGAAAATATTTTGGAACTAATATATAGTGATGTATGTGGTCCATTTAAAGAAATGGCTAGAGGGGGCTTTCATTAATTTATTACCTTTACTGATGATAAATCGTGATTTGGGTATTTGTATTTGATGAAATACAAACATGAATCCTTTGAAAAGTTTAAAGAATTTAAATCTGAAGTAGAAAATCAAACAGGAAAGAGTATTAAAGCTCTTCGATTAGATCGTGGAGGTGAATATTTGAGTACTGAATTTGATGAATACTTGAGAGAGCATGGCATTGTTTCTCAGCTGACTCCTCTAGGAACACCACGGCTGAATGGTGTATCTAAAAGGAGAAATCGTACCCTATTGGATATGGTACGTAGTATGATGAGCTATACTGATATGCCAATCTTCTTTTGGGGATTTGCATTAGAATCAGCTTTGTATATTCTGAATAGGATTCCATCAAAATCAGTTTCTTCCACACCTTATGAGATATGGCATGGAAGAAAATTCTTAAGCATGTTAAGATTTGGGGTTGTCCAGCTTATATCAAAAAGCTGAACACTGATAAATTGGAGACCAGATCAGAAAAAGGTCGATTTGTTGGATATCCAAAAGATAGTTTTGGATATTATTTTTATTTGCCTACTTCACAAAAGGTTGTGATAAGTAGAGATGCCACATTTCTTGAACAACAGTTTGTTCAAGAAGGAGGCAAAGAAAGGCAAATAGAGTTAGAATTGGAGAATTCTGACCAACCAACAGATCAGATGGATATAAATCCATCTAGTCAATCTATACCCGTTGATGAAACATCTACAACTATTCCTCGTAGAATAACCAGGGTATCTCACCCACCAGTGAGATATGGTTTTCTTTATGAAGAAGAATAAGAGTTGTCTATTCATGAAGAAGTAGATCATGGAGATGATCCACTTACCTATGAAGAAGCTATATCAGATATAGACTATTCAAAATGGATTGGTGCTATGAAATTCGAGATTGATTCCATGTATAAGAATCAAGTTTGGGATCTTGTTGACCCACCTGAAGGTATTGTACCTATAGGGAACAAATGGATTTTCAAGAAGAAAATTGGTTCTGATGGAAAGGTAGAGACCTATAAGGCAAGGCTAGTAGTGAAAGGGTTTCGCCAAAGGCAAGGAGTCGACTATGAGGAGACTTTCTCGCCTGTTGCCATGCTTAAATCAATTAGGATTTTATTAGCAATAGCTGCATACTATGATTATGAGATTTGGCAGATGGATGTCAAAACAGCTTTTCTCAATGGATATATTAAAGAAAAAATTTTCATGGAACAACCTAGGGTTTTGAATCCCAAGATGGTTCCAAGGTATGCAAGCTAAAGCGATCCATTTATGGGTTGAAACAAGCTTCGAGGAGTTGGAACATCCGTTTTGATGAAGCCATTAAATCCTTTGGTTTTATCAAAAATGAGGATGAGCCATGTGTATATAAGAAGGTTAGTGACAGTGCTATCACTTTTCTTGTCTTATATGTGGATGACATACTGTTGATGAGTAATGACACAGGTATGTTGACAACTATAAAGGTATGGTTATCAAATACATTTTCCATGAAAGACTTAGGGGAGGCAACATATATTCTTGGGATTCGCATATATAGAGATAGAGCGAAAAGAATAATTGGTTTATGCCAAAGTCTATACTTGGAAAAGGTGTTAAGAGGTTTAACATGCTTGATTCCAAGAGAGGATTGTTACCAGTGAGACATGGTATCCACCTTTCTAAAGAGATGTCTCCAAAGACACTTGAAGAAAGATATAAGATGGCCAGGTTTCCATATGCTTCGGCTATTGGAAGTTTAATGTATGCAATGTTGTGTACTAGGCCGGATATCACATATGCTGCTAGTTTGACTAGCAGGTATCAATCCAATCCAGGTTTGGAACACTGGATAGCTGTCAAGAATATCCTTAAGTACTTGAGAAGAACTAAGGATTTATTCTTGATTTATGGAGGTGGAGACTTACAATTGGATGGTTATACTGATTCTGATTTTAAATCGGATATCGATGATAGAAAGTCTACCTCTGGATATGTGTTCATTTGTAATGGAGGTGCAGTTAGTTGGAAGAGTTCCAAACAGAGCATGACTACATATTTCACTACTGGTGAGTATATTCTTGCATCGAGATCTTTGCAAAAGAAGGCTATTTGGATAAAGAAGTTCGTGAGAACTTACAGTAGTTCCTTCCATTGAGTCAGCGGTTCCACTACCTTTGTGACAACAATGGAGCGATCATCTGAACTAAGGAACCAAGGTCTCACCAGAAATCCAAACACATAGAAAGGTGCTACCACATTATCAGAGAAATAGTTGGGCGAGGCGATGTAGCCATGCAGAAAATAGCATCAGCTAAAAATCCAGCTGATCCATTCACTAAGCCTATGTCACAGACTTAGTTAGACCGATATCTTAAGAAGATGGGCCTAAGATATTGTAATGAATGGCTCTAGTGCTAGTGGGAGATTGTTAGTAGTATGCCTTAGAGCATATCATTTAGTATGTATCTTGTATATATTTTTATTAATAAAAGGCATTTCCACTTTTCCATTTACATAATATATTTATGTGTAATAGAAAAGGTCCATTGATATTTTGTTAGAAATATTATTCTTAAGTTGTTAAGAATATGAGTGACAATATTTCTAGCACAAAGTATCATAAATAGGTTCACAATCGAGGATACTTCATAATAAGGACATGACTTATCCAGAAAGATTGTATTCATATTTTTTCCCAAGTTATTTATATGAGATATAAATAAGATGGAATGGTGAGTCTCATGCCATATAACAAACATGATAGGCACTTATAAATGATAAGTAGGCCGAACCAGTGACACTTATGACAAGCACATGGAGTTTACTCTTGTCAATGTTTTGTCACAAATCATATCAGTGCATATAATCTTTAGACCTGAGATAGCACAGTTATCTTGTATATAGGTAGTTTGAGTTTGATACTGCTTTCATACTTGTACTATGTATGGGTATATGGGCATCTGTTGGCTCCTACTAGTTATATATGGGGGTAGGTGTTGATCAAGATGGAATCTGTTCCTCTAAGTAAATAAAGATAAAATCCTATGTTCATTTAATTGTTCTTGATATTTCAAGTTCTTGGCCAGGACAGATAGATTTATTCAAAAAAGAGTTTCTGATGAGAAAATCTTTTTAATCAAGAACTAGAATGAAAAGAGAACATAATATTCATAGCAAATGGAGTTTGACATAAACCATGACTCCAGCTTGAGTTGGGATTTTGTAACAGAGAGATTCTAGTGCTTGGTAACATATGATTATAGGTTCATTTAAGGTAAACCTTATTACTAATTGGGTGGCCATGGCATGCTATGCTAGGTGTTAACCATGGTCTATGAGGTTCATAAAATGATTTAGAGAAATCATTTATGGTAAGAAAGAGTTCTGATGATATTAAGAGTTGATATCATGTCTCATTGCCAATTAGTGATGAGCCTAGTAAGTCACACACATACACAAGTTATCACCTATTTAAATATGATTTAATTAATTAATTAATTAAAGATTTTTATTGATTAATTAAATAGGTTTGGTTTGCAATTAAATTGCAAAGTCCCTAGCATGACTTGAAACCAAATCTAGATTATTGGATGTATAGTATAAGTTAAATTTATATTTAAAGTATTTAATTATGAATTTAATTAATGAGAAATTAATTTATAGAGATTAATTAATTAATTTATATTTCATATAAATTAGAAGAAGAAAAATAATTATTTTGGGTTAAGAACTCAAAATTAAGACACAGGGGCATTTTGGTCATTTCACAGTGTGACACGTGGCACCATGAGATGGTGACACATGGGATTATACATAAGCTTGCCAAATGTTTTTTAATCATGTAAGATGATTAAAATCAAGATTAAAAATAGGTTTGACACTTGGCACAATGTGATTGGGTCACTTAAACCTAGAGCTAATTAAAGGGTGACATGTGGCAAGGGTTTAATGTGTTAACCTAGCTATATAAGTGTTGTTATGAAAAAGAAAAATAACCAGCAGCCACTCCTCTCCTTTGTCACGCCATTTTGAGGCTCTCCATCTATTCTTCTTTATCTCTCATCAATTTAAAGAGATTAGCCATCAATCTCTTGTATTAAGAACACTAGAAATTATTTCTAGTGTCCTGTTTACGTCTCTAATCTCTTAAAAGGCAGAACTTGAATTTCTAATTAATAGAAAAAGCTTTAGAAGCTGTTCAAGGGCTATCATAGGTGTTCTTGGTGTGGACAAGCTAGAGGGATAACATTTGGTGTTATTGGTGGGAACAGTGGGAGGAATTCAAGATCAAGTGTTGATTATGTACTCCTTCAGCAACTCTTGTAATATGAATGAATGAAATGCACCAAGGAATGCCCTGATTCAATTCTTGGTGGCTCAGAATTGAATCCCTTAGAAAGTCCATGATCATACCATATTATATATTTATCCATGTATGCATGAGATATATGGGAATGTATATAAGTATATGATATATGCATGCTAATTGGATGATGTGCAAAGTGAGACCATAATAGTAATTAAGCCGACCACTAAATCTTCCAAACAAATGATTAAGTTGGAAATTATATAAGTAAGGTAATTATATCATGGGCCCTCCGTTGAGGCAATTATTTTAAGAAATTTTAAATACTTGCATATGATGCAATTAATTTAAGAGATTTTCTTAAGAATAATTGTTAAGCATGAGATGTTGTAAATATGTAAATAGTTTGGTGGCTAATAATGGATGTGCCTAAGGACATTAAAATTATTTGCATGTTTATGGAGGTAAGGGACCAGGAACATTTGAGCCTAGAACATATCCTATATGTTCAAGGTTCAGGGCAAGTTTCAAATTTCTTAGCCAATCAGACAGATTAGGTCCTGTCAACCTATTGTGATCAAGTATGCTTGCAAGGATATTGGATTTTGGTGGTTGTTCTGTGCTCATTATTATCAGAAAATTAACTATAGAAAATAATCAGATTAATTGGTAAGTGTATCATGTAATTAACTAAAATGATTATGGTCTTTTAATCAAATTGGTCCTCCCACTAACTTAGCGAATGTAACACCCCTATTTGTATAGCTTGGTATATTTCACTGTTCTGGTGACCGGAGTCGGTTCGGACAATTAAGGGGATTAGAACCACACTTAAGACAACTAGATAAACCATAAACACAAATAACTAGTAATTGTTAATTAGTTAAGTATAAATAAGAAAAACAGAACATAAGAAGTTAAATGAGCCGAGAGTCACAGCAGCGATGGGTGACCTTCTCAGGAAGGATTGCGAAGTCGTTTTAAACTCGAATTTCGAACCATAAAATGTGACGCTGCGATCCTTAGGACCATTGCGAACACAGTGGAAAAGAGAAAATCACGAAGAAGAATTGTTAAGCAGGTCAAATAATTAGGTCAGGGATCCGGAAGAAATATTGAATTATTTACAAATCGGGTAGAACCGGCGAGGGGCAATTTAGTCAATTGACCCCTGGAGCTGACTCTTGACCTAACTGTCAAATAAAATCGGAGAAAAGAAAATTTTGGGATCAAGAATTAAATTAAAAGAACCAAAGAAAAATAAATGAAAAAGAAAAAAAAAAGGGAAAAAGAAAAAAAAAAGTGAAAAAGAAATTACATTAGTGACATCATCAAAATGACATAAGCTATGACATCACAAATAAATTATATTTAATTAAAATTTGACCAAGTCAAATAAAAAGGATAAAATCAAAAAATTGAAAAACACATTTTCACTCTTCTTCTTTTCCAAGCCGTGACACTCACCCTCTCCCTCTCTAAACCTCTATGAAAGCTTGTTCTTAAGCTTTCTAAACACCAAATTTCACTATAAATCCTTTAATTTTCTTGAAGGAAAATTATAAGCAAACCTTGGAAAGAAGATTAAAGGAGAAAGAAAGAAGAAAAAGTTGAAGGAATTGAAGAGTGAAAAATTCTGCTCACTTAAGGTTGGTATTCTTCCTTCATTTTCTCTTTGAATTTATGTTTAAGTAGCTAAGTTACACTTGGAATTAACAATTAAGTGAATAAAATCAAGCATGGTGGACCAAATGGAAATTTGGGCAGCTAGGGTTTAGGTTTGAGGATGGATAATTTTGTTACAAATTATAAATTAGTTAAGTGTGAATGAGTGTATAAATACTAAATATGCATTTAGAATTCAACAAATGAGCTAAACATGAAAGTTAGGGTTTTGGACCTAGGGTTTGGGAGACAAAAATTAGAGAAATGGTGAAATGATGTGTTTGACCTAGTTTGAGGTGAGAAATGGTCATTTGTGACCAAATGAAGTGTGTTGGAAGTGTTGGAATTGAGTTCAAATTCGGATTGAATGTGGTCATGCTGCAGGCAGCAGGACCAAGGTCCCTTTGAGGGACCAAAACTAAAAATTTACAAGACCAATTGGTATGAGACCAATTGGGAATGAAAATAGACACAAAATGACAAAATTTTCATTTAGGAATCATGCCCAAAAAGTGACCAAAACCTAGTGAACAAATTGACCAAATCTGGATTTTCTCAGTCTGACCTGTACAAAAATGACTAAATGAATAATGTTTGTTCATTTGGCCATAACTTGGGCTAGAAAGGTCTAAATGACCTGAAATTTTACTAGTGGATAGTTGAGATATAGACCTAAAACTTTTATGAAGAACACAAACCCACATTATTCCATTAACAAATTCATTTGGCCACCCAAAGTTGGTGACCTAAAACTGCCAGAACTAGTTTGGTGCCCATAAGTCTTAGTTAAGTCCAATTCGGTAGCCATGATTCAAATGGCTATAACTTGAGCTACAAAAATCTAATTGGAGTGATCCAAAAAGGAGAATGAAGTTAAGACAATAAGGAACATTTTCTATGAAGGAAGTTTTGCCAAATTCTGACAGAAAAATGACCAATGGAACAGTACAACTTAAGACACCAAAACTGAAAATTTATAAATTTGCCTAGAAGACTTAGAATTTGAGTAAACAACCAAAATTAACAAATTTAGTGACCAAAATGTGGTATATGGGTGAAGTTGGAATTTCCATACCTATTAAGCCTTAGAAAGTCAACAAATTGACTTAAATAGTGTAGTGAATAGTAACCTCAAAACCCAAAATTTAAAGAACGTCAAATTTAGCACATTAGAGCAAGGTAAAAGTGAATTTAAATTTATTTTTGGATTTATGCTAAGTTATGATACTGAAACACTGTGAAACTGTGTATTTCAGTGGAAAAGAACACCGAGTAAGAACCTGAGGAATCGAGTCAAGGCCAAGAGGCGATTGCTGAAGGTTTGTGCACAACGTATAATTTTTGTAAATTATCTTCTACATATTGTTTTGAATAATTTAAAATATTGAATTGTGACATTACTATGATGAAGTGTTTTATGATGCTTTTGATTTAAATTGTTGAAAGTTATTTGTGTATATTTGAAATGGCAATGTTTAGTAAATTGTTAAGATAAGTTTTGAAACCACGGTGTCATGACTATATATTTGAACACCTCACTAGCATGACTAGTGGGGGTAATTAGTTTCGAATTTTGATTCCTTCTCTAGCTGAAGTGTTGAGGTGTGTGCCAGTAGAAGAAGAAATTGAATGGATATCCATATATTTGAGCTAGCTAGCCTTGTGATGTGACTTCTCCTTAGCCTCTGGCTATTGAGATTATATTTGTTTCGAATGGCATGATATAACTGTGGGTTTTATGAAATGTGTTTTGATACTTCAAAATGAAATTGTTTGGATTAAAATCTCATAATTCATGTTTTGTATTTAATTCTCATGTTCAGTCCAATTTTTGAATAAATATGATTTAAACTCTGCATAAAGATTATTTTAGTATGTTGTGCACCACTGAGTCCTAGTACTCGATGGTCATTATTCCGCCGCAGATATAGAGACTAGAAGAGTAGCAGAGTGAGCTGCTAAGGACAGAGGAGCTACCTGCTTTGAAGTTATCGGGTATAATTTATACCCTGACTATGAGTATTTATTTTGACATATGTAATGCACGTAAATGTATGGACATGTAAAATTGGTCTTGAGCAGCTTGTATAAAGCTTGTAATAAATTTTAGTTTGGATTTTCCTAATGTAAATTTTCAGTATGATGTATATAAATTGTTTTATCTTTAATAAAATATGAATGGAAATATTTTATTTTAATTTGAATGAAATTGATTGATAGCATTTTGTTAATTACTAAATTTTTGGAAATTGAGAAATGATGATTATTGAATTTTGAAACTTGAGAAATTGGTTGGGATTTGTTGTGGAGTTGTTGAAGTTGTTGAGATAAATTATTAGAAGTGCTTTTTTTACAGGTATTTGAAGAACTGTTTTCTTAAAATACAGACGGCACTCTGCCGAAACTTTTATAAAATTTGCGAAAAAATATAATGGGCAAAAAATTTTAACTAGTTTTCAACTTTAATTAAATGTTTCAATACCTATTAGAAAATGTTCACCACTTATCAAAAGTAAGAAAATTGTTTTAAAATCCCTTGTAGGGTACTTAATGAGTTATCGGTAGGTAAAGTTCGGTAGTTCATTAGGTATTCTACGGGATCATGTTATGCCTTACAGAGGGGTGAGGTGTAATAGCGAATCCTACACTTCCAAAGTAGAAAACGAAAATCCTAGTTGGATGGATTTCTAGTGGGTGATTGAATTCTTATAATTCTATTAATCATCCTCAGGTACATCCATTATTGGAATTACAATAAACTATAAGTGAGCAACTCCTTGCCCATCACATCTCATGTGAGGTTCAATCCTTTACCTAGCCCCTAATGCTCAAAATCTTAGGTACATCAATTATTGACTTATCTTGCATTAGTTAAGTTGATCCCATTGAGCTAGTAATTATGCAAATAATTTTAATGTCCTCAGGTGCATCCAATATTGGCCGCCAAACCATTTACATATTTACAACATCTTATGCTTAACAATTATTCTTAAGAAAATCTCTTAAATTAATTGCATCTTATGCAACTATTAAAAATTTCTTAAAATAATTACCCCAATGGAGGGCCCATGTTATAATTACTTTAATTATAGCATTTTCAACTTAATCATTTGTTTGGAAGATTTTATGGTCATCCTAATTACTATTAAGGTCTCATTTTGCACATTATCCATTTAGCATGCATATATTATATACTGCATACATTCACATACATCTCATGCATTCATGGACAATAAATAAATATGGTATGATCATGGACTTTCTAAGAGATTCAATTATGAGCCACCAAAAATTGAATCAGGGCATTCCTAGGTGCATTTTATTCATTCATATTACAAGAGTCGCTGAAGGAGTACATAATCAACACTTAATATTGAATTCCTCCCACTAGTCCCACCAATGCTGTTGACCTCCTTGATCTTCTTGTAATCCAATTACATAGTAATCCTTGGCATACCAAGGCGAATTTACAAGAACTTAAATAAATGAAATTACAACCCAAAATTATTACAACCTTAACAATACACGCCAAAATAAATTCAAATAAATTAATTAATTTACAACCCAAACAAACATAAAATAAATAAATCCAATCACATTGGTTTTTTATAGTCCATGATCATCCATCATGCATATCACTATTTAACAATTAAATAAAACATACATACTTAAATTAAATTGAATATCTCATATTCAACTTAAAAATCCAGATTTGAATATGATTCAAACAAATTTAAAAGTTCATATTTGAATCACATTCAAACAAATTAAAAATTCAGATTTGAATTACATTCAAACAACCTTAAAAATTCAGATTTGAATTACATTCAAATAATTTTAAAAAATTCAGATTTGAATATGATTCAAATAACTTTAAAAATTTAGATTTGAATCACATTCAAACAACTTTTAAAATTCATATTTGAATCACATTCAAACAATTTTAAAAAATTCAGATTTGAATATGATTCAAATAACTTTAAAAATTTAGATTTGAATCACATTCAAACAACTTTTAAAATTCATATTTGAATCACATTCAAATAATTTTTTAAAATTCTGATTTGAATCACAATTTAATTGTGTGATTAAAACTACTAATTAAACACTTTAATTAGTCATAGGATAGGCCTTAGATCATACAACAATTGCAGAATTTAAAACCAAACCTTGCGCCACCCATGAAGCCCAAAGATGGCGCACCATTGATGGTGAGATCAAGCATGCCGCCACACTTCTTTATCCAACCAGCAATGGATCTATCATCTCATTATTATTCCACATAATTAAATCATATAATCAACAATCTAAATGGCAAATATAGTGGCTCTGATACCAATTGAAAGAGCGGAAGCATGAAAAACACAAAGTTTATACCTTTGAATTCAAAAATTTTCATCTAGGGTCACATGCATCATGCAAGATTTATTTTTATCTATTTGATTTCAATGATAAACAACATATTAAAACTCTTTTAATATGTATTTGGATATGTATTTTCCATTTAAGATTTTAGAATTAATCAGATTAATTTTAGAACCCTAGATTAAATCAAGAATAAATACACTAATCTCTTGATGCACTACAGCATATTTGTACCTTTGGGATGCGTCTTTAGGATACCAGATGTTATCCCTCTAGCTTGTCCACACTAGATCACCTATGGTAGCCCTTGAACAGCTTCTAAGGCTTTTTCTATTAATTAGAAAATCAAGTTTTGCCTTTTAAGAGATTAAAGATGTAAACAGGGCACTAGAAATAATTTATAGTATTTTTAATCCAAGAGATTGTTTGCTAATCTCTTGGAATTGATGAGAGATGAAGAAGAAGAGAGAAAGGTAGGCTTAAGGGTGGCGGCACCAAGGGAGGCAGCAGCTGGTTGTAATTTTTCTTTTCATAACAATACTTATATAACTAGGTTACCACTTAAAACCCTTGCCACATGTCACCTTCTGATTGACTCTAGGTTTAATTGACCCAATCACATTGTGTCAAGTGTCAAACCTATATTTAATCTTGACTTTGATCATCTTACATTATTAAAAGATATTTGGCAAGCTTATGTGTAATGCCATGTGTCACCATCTCATGGTGCTATATGTCACCGTGTGAAATGACCAAAATGCCCCTGTGTCTTAATTTTAATATAAATTAATTAATTAATCTCTATTAATTAATTTCTCATTAATTAAATTCATATTTAAACGCTTTAAATATAAATTTAACTTATACTATACATCCAATAACCTAGATTTAGTTTCAAGTCATGCTAGAGACTTCGCAATCTAATTGCAAACCAAACCTATTTAATTAATCAATTAAACTCTTTAATTAATTAATTAAAACATATTTAATTTGGTGATTAATTGTGTATGTGTGTGACTTACTAGGCTCATCACTAATTAGCAATGAGACATGATATCAACTCTTAATATCATCAGAACTCTTTCTTACCATAAATGATTTATCTAAATCATTTTATGCACCTCATAGACCATGGTTAACACCTAGCATAGCATGCCATGGCCACCCAATCAGTAATAAGGCTTACCTTAAATGAACCTATAATCATATGTTACCATGCACTAGAATCTCTCTGTTATAAAATCCCAACTTAAGCTAGAGTCATGGTTTATGTCAAATCCCATTTGCTATGAATATTGTGTTCTCTTTTAATTCCAGTTCTTGATTAAAAGATTTTCTCATCAGAAACTCTTTTCTAATTAAATCTATCTCTCCTGGCCAGGAACTTGAAACATCAAGAACAATTAAATGAACATAGGATTTTATCTCTATTTACTTAGAGGAATAGATTCCATCTTGATCAACACCTACCTCCATATATAACTAGTAGGAGCCAACACATGCCCATATACCCATACATAGTACAAGTATGAAAGCAGTATCAAACTCAAACCACTTATATACCCACACATGCCCATATTGTGAAGTATCCTCGATTGTGAACCTATTTATGATACTTTGTACTAGAAATATTGTCACTCATACTCTCAACAACTTAGGAATAGAATTTCTAACAAAACATCAATGGACCTTTTCTATTACACATAAATATATTATGTAAACAGAAAAGTAGAAATGCATTTTATTAATAAAACATGTACAAGATACATACTAAATAATATGTTCTAGGGCATACTACTAACAATCTCCCACTAGCACTAGAGCCATTCATTACAATATCTTAGACCCATCTTCTCAAGATGTCGATCTAGCTGAGTCTATGACATAGGCTTAGTAAATGGATTAGTTGGTTTTTCAGCTGATGCTATTTTCTGCATGGTTACATCGCCTTGTCCAACTATTTCTCTGATAATGTGGTAGCGCCTTTCTATGTGTTTGGATTTCTGGTGAGTCCGGGGTTCCTTAGCCTATATGACTGCTCCATTGTTGTCAGAGTGTAGTGGAACTGCTGACTCAATGGAAGGAACTACTGTAATTTCTGTCACGAACTTCTTTATCCAAACAGCTTCCTTTGCAAAGATCTCGATGCAAAGAATATACTCGACCTCGGTAGTGGAATTTGCGATGCTCGCTTGGAACTCTTCCAACTGACTGCACCTCCATTACAAATGAACACATACCCAGAGGTAGACTTTCTATCATCGATATCTGATTGGAAATCAGAGTCAGTATAACCATCCAATTGCAAGTCTCCACCTCCATATATCAAGAATAAATCCTTAGTTCTTCTCAAGTATTTAAGGATATTCTTGACAACTATCCAGTGTTCCAAAATTGGATTGATACCTGCTAGTCAAACTAACAGCATATGCGATATCCGGCCTAGTGCACAACATTGCATACATTAAACTTGCAATAGCCGAAGCATATGGAATCTTGACCATTTTATCTCTTTCTTCAGGTGTATTTGGAGATATCTCTTTAGAAAGGTGGATACCATGTCTCACTGGCAACAATCCTCTCTTGGAATCAAGCATGTTAAACCTCTTTAACACCTTTTCCAAGTATAGACTTTGGGATAAACCAATTATTCTTTTCGCTCTATCTCTATAGATACGAATCCTAAGAATATAGGTTGCCTCCCCTAAGTCTTTCATGGAGAATGTATTTGAAAACCATACCTTTACAGTTGTCAATATACCTGTGTCATTACCCATCAACAGTATGTCATCCACATATTAGACAAGGAAAGTGATAGCACTCTCACTAACCTTCTTATATACACATGGCTCATCCTCATTTTTGATAAAACCAAATGATTTAATGGCTTCATTAAAACAGATGTTCCAACTCCTCGAAGCTTATTTCAACCCATAAATGGATCGCTTTAGATTGCATACCTTGGAACCATCTTGGGATTCAAAACCCCTAAGTTGTTCCATGAAAATATTTTCTTCAATGTATCCATTGAGAAAAGCTATTTTGACATCCATTTACCAAATCTCATAATCATAGTATGCAGCTATTGCTAATAGAATCCTAATTGATTTAAGCATGGCAACAGGCAAGAAAGTCTCCTCATAGTCGATTCCTTGCCTTTGGCGAAGCCCTTTCGCTACTAGCCTTGCCTTATAGGTCTCTACTTTTCCATCAGAACCAAATTTCTTCTTGAAAAACCATTTGTTCCCTATAGGTACAATACCTTCAGGTGGGTCAATAAGATCCCAAACTTGATTCTTATACATGGAATCAATCTCGAATTTCATAGCATCAATCCATTTTGAAGAGCCTATATCTAATATAGCTTCTTCATAGGAAAGTGGATCATCTCCATGATCTACTTCTTCATGAGTAGTTAACTCTTGCTCTTCTTCATGAAGGAAATCATATCTCACTGGTGGGTGAGATACCCTGGTTGTTCTACGAGGGATAGCTGTAGATGTTTCATCAATGGGTGCAGGTTGACTAGATGGATCTATATCTATCTGATCTGTTGGTTGGTCAGAATTCTCCAATTCTAACTCTATTTGCCTTCATTTGCCTCCTTCTTGAACAAACTATTATTCAAAAAATGTGGCATCTCTACTTACCACAACCTTTTGTGAAGTAGATAAAAATAATATCCAAAACTATCTTTTGGATATCCAACAAATCGACCCTTTTATGATCTGGTTTCCAATTTATTAGTGTTCAGCTTTTTGATATAAGCTGGACAACCCCAAATCTTAACATGCTTAAGACTTAGTTTTCTTCCATGCCATATCTCATAAGGTGTGGAAGAAATTGATTTTGATGGAATCCTATTCAGAATATACAAAGCTGATTCTAATGCAAATCCCCAAAAGGAGATTGACATATCAGTATAGCTCATCATACTACGTACCATATCCAATAGGGTACAATTTCTCCTTTCAAATACAGCATTCAGCTGTGGCATTCCTGGAGGAGTCAACTGGGAAACAATGCCGTGCTCTCTTAAGTATTCATCAAATTCAGTACTCAAATATTCTCCTCCATGATCTGATCGAAGAGCTTTAATACTCTTTTCTGTTTGATTTTCTACTTCAGATTTAAATTCTTTAAACTTTTCAAAGGATTCATGTTTGTATTTCATCAAATACAAATACCCAAACTTTGATTTATTATTAGTAAAGGTAATAAAATAATGAAAATCGCCTCTAGCCATTTCCTTAAATGGACTACATACATCACTATGTATTAGCTCCAAAATATTTTTAGCCCTTAGCCCTTGTCCAACAAAGGGTGATTTAGTCATTTTGCCCTGAAGGCAAGATTCACAAGTTGGAGTAGGCTCAGAGCCCAATGAGGAAAGAATCCCCATTTTCTCCAATTTTGCAATCCTATCTTCTGCAACAAGACATAATCTTAAGTGCCAAATATATTTTGAACTTGAGTTGGTTTTCACCATGGCATTGCATTTATTTAGATCACTTGCATTCATTTTGTGTTTGTCATTATTATCCAAATAATAAAGACCATCATTCATATAACCCGAACTAACATATTTATTTCCAAAATAAATATTGCAAACATCATCTGTGAATTGAAATTCATAGCCATTTCTAGTCAAACTAGATATAGAAATGATGTTCTTAAAAGCATCAGGTACATATAAAATATTATCCAAACACAAAACATGTCCAAACAAGTAAAAAGATTTAGATCCTATGGCTAAAGCTTCAACAGTTGAGCCATTGCCAATCCGGACTCTAACATCTTGATAACGCAAGCTGCTGCTATTTGCTAGTTCCTGCATATCATGAGAAATGTGAGAACTGGCACTAGTATCTAGAACCTAAGTTGTAGATGAACTATGAGTATCATCAGAATCTAAATAACAAGATATAGACATACCTTCCGAAGGTCTATCCTTTTTGTACTTTAGAAAAGCAAGATACTCTGGGCAGTTCCTTTTCCAGTGCCCATCCTTCTGGCAGTGGAAACACTTTCCTTTACCTCCATTAGCTTTAGTCTTCCCTTTCTGTTTAGCTATTTTCTTGGAAGGACCAAGAATCTGAGGTTTCTTTTTCTTATTGTCCTTCTTCTTGTTGGACTTTCCAGCAGAAGAAGATGCAATCAAAGCTACCTCTTTTCCTTTATTGCCCGGCATATTCTTTTGGGCAATAACCAATATATTGAGTAAACCAGCCAAGGTGCATTCCTGTTTAGTCATATGGAAATTTGTCACAAAATTCCCAAAAAACTCAGGAAGGGACTGAAGGATCAAATCCGTTTGTAGTTGGAAATCCATGTTGAAGTCAAGATGTTCCAGCTGCTCAATCAGCCGAATCATCTTGTGGACATGATCCCCAACATTCTGTCCCTCAGACATCCTCATGCGAAACAACTGCCTAAATATCTCATACCTAGCATTCCTACTGTGCTCACCATACAACTCTTGTAGGTGAAGGTGGATCTCACTCACACTCTGCATGTTCTCATGCTACTTCTGTAACTCATTACTCATGGAAGTAAGCATGTAACATTTGGCTCTCATATCATGCTCCTTCCACTTGTCCAAAGTTTCATGTTCCTCTTGGGTGGCCTCTGGAGGTAAGGGACCAGGAACATTTGAGTTTAGAACATATCCTATATATTCAAGGTTCAGGACAAGTTTCAAATTTCTTAGCCAATCAGACAGATTAGGTCCTGTCAACCTATTGCGATCAAGTATGCTTGCAAGGATATTAAATGGTGGTGGTTGTTCTGTGCTCATTATTATCAGAAAAATAACTACAGAAAATAACCAGATTAATTAGTAAATGTATCATGTAATTAACCAAAATAATTATGGTCTTTTAATCAAATTGGTCCTCCCACTAACTTAGCGAATCTGTTCCTCTAAGTAAATAGAGATAAAAGCCTATGTTCATTTAATTGTTCTTGATATTTCAAGTTCCTAGCCAGAACAGATAGATTTAATCAGAAAAGAGTTTCTGATGAGAAAATCTTTTAATCAAGAACTGGAATTAAAAGAGAACATAATATTCATAGCAAATGGGTTTGACATAAACCATGACTCCAACTTGAGTTGGGATTTTATAATAGAGAGATTCTAGTGCATGGTAACATATGATTATAGGTTCATTTAAGGTAAACCTTATTACTGATTAGGTGGCCATGGCATGCTATGCTAGGTGTTAACCATGGTTTATTAGGTGCATAAAATGATTTAGAGAAATCATTTATGCTAAGAAAGAGTTCTGATGATATTAAGAGTTGATATCATGTCTCATTGCCAATTAGTGATGAGCCTAGTAAGTCACATACATACACAAGTAATCACCAAATTAAATATAATTTAATTAATTAATTAAAGAGTTTAATTGATTAATTAAATAGGTTTAGTTTGTAATTAGATTGCGAAGTCCCTAGCATAACTTGAAACCAAATCTAGGTTATTGGATGTGTAGTATAAGTTAAATTTATATTTAAAGTGTTTAAATATGAATTTAATTAATGAGAAATTAATTAATAGAGATTAATTAATTAATTAATATTTGATATAAATTGATTAGAAGAAGAGAAATAATTATTTTGGGTTGAGAACTCAAAATTAAGACACAAGGGCATTTTGGTCATTTCACAAGGTAAGATGTGGCACCATGAGATGGTGACACATGGCATTACACATAAGCATGCCAAATGTCTTTTAATAATGTAAGATGATCAAAGTCAAGATTAAATATAGGTTTGACACTTGGCACAATGTGATTGGGTCAATTAAACCTAGAGTCAATCAGAAGGTGACATGTGGCAAGGGTTTTAAGTGGTGACCTAGCTATATAAGTGTTGTTATAAAAAGAAAAATTGCAACTAGCTGCTGCCTCCCTTGGTGCCGCCACCCTTGAGGCTCCCATTCTCTCTTCTTCTTCATCTCTCATCAATTCTAAGAGATTAGCAAACAATCTCTTGGATTAAAAATAGTAGAAATTGTTTATAGTGTCCTGTTTATATCTTTAATCTCTTAAAAGGCAAAACTTGATTTTCTAATTAATAGAAAAAGCTTTAGAAGCTATTCAAGGGCTGCCATAGGTGATCTTAGTGTGGACAAGCTAGAGGGACAACATCTGGTGTCCTAAAAACGCATCCTAAAGGTACAAATACGCTGTAGTGCATCAAGAGGTTAGTGTATTTGTTCTTGATTTAATCTAGGGTTCTAAAATTAATCTAATTAATTCTAAAATCTTAAATGGCAAATACAGATCCAAAAACATATTAAAAGAGTTTTAATATGTTGTTTATCATTGAAATTAAATAGATAAAAATAAATCTTGCATGATGCATGTGACCCTAGATGAAAATTTTTGAATTCAATGGTATAAACTTCGTGTTTTTCATGCTTTCGCTCTTTCAGTTTACTGGCTCAATGGGATCAACTTAACTAATGCAAGATAAGTCAATAATGGATGTGCTTGAGATTTTGAGCACTAGGGGCTAGGTAAATGATTGAACCTCACATGTGATGTGATGGGCAAGGAGTTGCTCACTTACAGTTTACTATAATTCTAATGATGGATGTGCCTGAGGATGATCAATAAGACTATAAGAATTCAATCATCCACTAGAAATCCATCCAACTAGGATTTCCATTTCCTATTTTGGAAGTGTAGGATTCACAAAGTTATTAGGAGGACCAATTTGATTAAAAGACCATAATCATTTTGGTTAATTACATGATACATTTACTAATTAATCTAGTTATTTTTTACTGTTAATTTTTTGATAATAATGAGCACACAACAACCACAACCATCTAATATCCTTACGAGCATACTTGATCACAATCGGTTGACGAGACCTAATTTTTTTGATTGGCTAAGAAATTTAAAACTTGTTCTGAACCTAGAAAGTATTGGATATGTTCTAGACTCAAATGTTCCTGGTCCCTTACCTCAAGAGGCCACTCAAGAGGAACATGATACTTTGGTCAAGTGGAAGAAGCATGATATAAGAGCCAAGTGTTACATGCTTGCTTTTATGACTAATGGTTATAGAAGCAACATGAAAATATGCAATATGCAAGTGAGATCCTCCTTCACCTGCAAGAGTTGTATGGTGAGCAAAGCAGGAATGCTAGGTATGAGATATCTAGACAGCTATTCCGCATGAGGATGTCTGAGGGATAGAATGTTAGGGATCATGTCCATAAGATGATTCGGCTTATTGAGCAGCTGGAACATCTTGACTTTCACATGGATTTCCAATTGCAGATGGATTTGATCCTTCAATCCCTACCTGAGTCATTTGGGAATTTTGTGACAAATTCCATATGACTAAGCAGGAATACACCTTGGCTGGTTTACTTAACATGCTTGTTATTGCCCAAAAGAATATGCTGGGCAATAAAAGAAAAGAGTTAGCTTTGATTGCATCTTCCTCTGCTGGAAAGTCCAACAAGAAGAAGGGCAATAAGAAAAAGAAACCTCAAGTTCCAGGACCTACAAAGAAAATAGCCAAATAGAAAGGGAAGACCAAAGCTGATGGAGGCAAAGGAAAGTATTTTCACTATCAGAAGGATGGGCACTGGAATAGGAACTGCCCATAGTATAGCAAGTAGTAGCAGCTTGCAGTAACGAGATATTAGACTCTGGGTTGCTAATGGCTCAACTGTTGAATCTTTATCCATAGGATCTAAATCTTTATACATGTGTGGACATGTTTTATATTTAAATAAGGTTTTGCATGTACTAGATGCTTTTAAGAACATCATTTCCATATCTAGTTTGACTAGAGATGGTTATGAATTTCAGTTCATAAATGATGTTTGCAATATTTATTTTGGAAATAAATATGTTGGTTCGGGTTATATGCATGATGGACTTTATTATTTAGATAATAATGTTAAATACAAATCTAATGCAAGCAATCTGAGAGAATGCAATGCCATGATGAAAATCAACTCAAGTTCAAAATATATTTGGCACTTAAGATTAGGTCATGTTGCAGAAGATAGGATTGCAAAACTGGAGAAAATGAGGATTTTATCCTCATTGGGTTCTGAACCGACTCCAACTTGAGAATCCTACCTTTAGGGAAAAATGACTAAATTACCCTTTGTTGGACAAGGACTAAGAGCTGAAAAAATTTTGGAGCTAATACATTGTCACACCCTATTCCTCGTAAGATGTAACATGATCCCGTAGCTGTATCAGACTGCTCTACCGTTTTATCCCTCTTGTCCATACCTATTCACTGGATTTTTTATTTATTTCCTGTACAACCAACACAAGGAGATTTCTCCCCGTTAGTTCATACTTATGATGAAAATGTATTATATGTATCAACATTCGAGCAGTTGTACTTATCAAAAAATATTTTAAATTCACAATTCAAAATTTACATTAAAACTTGCTCTGATACCACTAAAACATGTCACACCCTACTCCTCGTAAGATGTAACATAATTTTGTAGTACACCTAATGAACTACCGAACTTCGCCTACCGGTAACCCATTAAATATACTACAAGAGATTTTAAAACAATTTCCGTTCATTTTTAAATTGGTGGGTAACTTTTTTCTTTCAGATATTAAAAACCTTTATTTAAGGTCCAAATATAAATCAAAATTTTAGTTATTTAAAATCTCCGCAATTTTTACAAAAATTTTGGCAGAGTGCCGTTTGTATTTTGAGAAAACAGTTCTTCAAAATCTGAATAGAAAGACACTCCCAATATTTCTCTCAACCACAACTCCATTATTAAATTTCATTTCACAAATCAGCACAAGCAACTCAATATACAGTTTAAATTAAATCAAACATTGAAACATCTTATTAAGGTAACAAAATTAATATTTACATTCATGGGAGCATTAAAAATTTAGTAGTACAAAACTTTATAAATACATAAAATCTCAAGATAATATTACAATAATTTGTATTTGATTACAGTCCAAAAATATATTACAAAAGAGTTTATACAACTGCTCAAATGAAATTACATACATATAATTGTAGAATTACATCAAAATCTAATGTACAAGGGTATATCTGTTATATACCCGAAGATAGTCTCATTGTGTCTTTCAGTAATCTCACTCAGCTGCTTTATATTTTCTTTCACCTGCGACAGCATACAAAGCTATCGCTGAGTGGTGAACTCAGTGGTGCACAAACTAATAATTTAAAACTTAATACAATTTATGCTTTGACAACTCATAAGAAATAAAAATTTAAAATTTCTAAATTCTTCAAAATTCATGACATCCAGAAATTAATATTTTCATTCATGCAAATTATTCTGTTAAATAACATTTTGATCAAATAGTAATTATTTATTTACATTTCTTTTAAATCATGAAACAATACAAACATTTTGAATCACTGGCAAATTATTTATTTCAACCACAATTTATCAAACTATGCATAATTTAAAGGGCGTTGCCAACAATTCACACAGTTGGACTCATGACACAAAATTCATAATAGATGCCATGTTGTACACCATGACATTTTAAACTCTCCCAATAACCAAGGCTAAAAGGGAGGAACAAAGACTAGCTAGTATATATGAGTACTCATCCAAACTCTTCCCCAACTGGCAAGCCAGAGAGGAAGGAACTCACCCCATCTAGTGGAGGAAATATCTCACTAGACAAGCTAATGAGAATTCAAAACATATTGCCATGTCAAATGTGGTTTCAAATCATATTCAAAACAATTTCTATTTACAAAAGTGTTTACAAACCATTAACATATTTAATCATTATAAATTCATGCTCAAGGTTGGCTACACGTCAAACTTAAAATTTATAATCCTCAGAACCATGCAAAAAATCCTTAAATGCGTAAGAAAATTTACATTTAATTTATACAATTTCATTCACAAATTAAAATTCTCAACACAACAAAAATCATAAATCATACAATAAACTTCTTCAAATCAATTTGGAAGTGAAAAATAACAAAAGAGTTAGTTGTACACAAACCTCTTATCTAGGCTTGTCTTGGTTCAATTCCTCCTCCTTCCTTGGAGGGCTCCTTTCCCACTAAAACACATAACTAGAGTGTTTTAATATCTATTCAACTTATTTCTAATTAATAAATTCAATAATTAAATTTTATACACTTAATTTACCCCATAAAATTTAGTCCTTTGTACTTAGTGTAATTATGGTTACTATTCATTTGACCATTTGGTCAAAATATTGACTTTTTCATACTAATTAGATATGCTAATTCTAATTACACCTACATATCACATTTTGAGTCATATTTTTTTTGTCATTGATTGTCAAATTCAATTCAAAGCATATTAGGGTTAAGTCTTAAAATTTCAGTTTTGGGTTACTTGTTTTTACTGTTCTATTAGTCCATCTACAGTGGGAATTTGACTAACTTTCCTTTATCAAAGTTGTTCCTTATTGTCTTTTCTTTAATTCCCTTCTTCAATCACTCCATTTGGAGTTTTGTAGCCTAAGATATGGCCATTTGAACATGGCTGGCTGGATTGGCCTAACCCAGATTTCTGGGCACCTACTTTGGTTCTGGCAGTTTTGGTATGATGATTATAGCTCACTTTTTGGATAGGTTATGGTCAAAATTTGGATTTGTGTTCTTCATAAAAGTTGTAGTATTATGTCTCAGCTTTCTATCGGTATAAAATTCAGGTCATTTGAACTTTCCTACTCCAAGTTATGGCCATTAGAACAAGTACTATTCATATAATCAGTTTTGTACAGGGCAGTGTGCCTATTTTAGTTTTGACCTAATTGTTTACTAACTTAGAGTCACTTTCTGGGCATGATTTTTGCATGAAAAATGTGTCATTATGTGTCTACCTTGATCTCCAATTGGCCTCACACCAATTGGAGTGGTAGAATTACAGTTTTAGTCCTTGAAAGGGACCTAGGTCAGGCTGTTCAATAGTGACCTCTCACCAATCCGAATTTGACTTAACTTCTCTCCATCCAAACACATTCTAAATTACACTGATTAACCATTTAAACCTCACTTAGATCAAGGTACATTAATTACCAATTTTCTCTAAATTTTCCCCAAAACCCTAAGTGCCATGAGCACTAGTTTGTCAATAACTCCAATTCATACATTTTAATGTTCACATCATATATTCAACATTACACAAGCTCCAAATCATGTTATAACTTCATCAAACACTCCAATTCCCATCAACCCTAGGCTGGCTGAAATTCATGTAGTCCTTTAACATATCATTTTGTTTCATTTTTCAACAATTTTTTTACTTAGTTCAATTGCCTAAGCATGAATATAAAGAGGAAATTGAAAAATTCATCACTAACCTTTTTGTTGGATTTTCCAAGTCTTTATTTCTTCAATTTTTCCTTTTCTTTCTCGCTTCAATCTTCTTTTGAAGACTCAAAGATAAGGTTTAATTAAGGGAACTATGGGATTTATGGCTAGAATGAGCTTTTACGGAAGCTTGGGTATGGTTATTAATGGTGGAAGATGAAATGAATAAATAGAGAAGTGAGAGGGGTGGCCGGCCAACTTGTAGAAGAAGAATAACTTTTTTTTTAATTTATGTGTATTTATCTCTTATGTTGACTTAGTCAAATAATTAAATAAATTGATAATTATTTTGAAGTCATGCTTAGGTCATTGGGTGATGTCATAATTCTCTTTTTAACTTCTTTTCTTTTCCTTTATTTTCTTCATACTTCTTTAATTTAATTCTCGACTCTGAAATTTTCTTTTCTTCGATTTTATTGGACAGTTAAGCCATGAGTCACCTCTAGGGGTGAATTGACTAATTTTCCCCTTGCCAGTCTGATCCGGTTTGCTAATTTTTCTGAAACCCTTACCTAATTGTTTGTCTTACTTATCAACTCTTTTCTGTGATTTCCTCTTTTCCATTGGCTTTGCAATAGTCCTTAGGACTGCGGTGTCACAATTTTTCATTCAAAATTAGGGTTAGGACTGACCTCGCAGTCACTTCCTGGTGTGATCACCCATCGCTGTGACCCTCGGCTCATTTAATGTTTTATGCTCTATTTTTCTTATTTATATTTTAACTTATGATAATTACTATTAATTTTTGTTCAGGGCTTTCCTAGGTGATATAAGCATATGTCTAGACATCCTGACTGTCTGGATAGACACCGATCACTGGAACAGTAGAATGCATAAACTACTTAATGTAGGGGTGTTACAATTCTCCCCCCCTTAAAAGATATTTTGTCTCAAAATTTTACTCACTGTTAGTTCTTCAATAATCATGCGTTTTGTTTTCTCATGTCTCCCTTGCATTTCTATATGACCTCATAGTCTGAATGATGCTCTATAACACTTTAACCAATGATATTTATTTATTTTTTGACTGCTTCACCTCGTGTGCCAAGTTCCTTCTAAGCTTCTCATTATAAGTTAAATTTGAATTTATTACAATTTTAGAGGTAAACAAATCTGTGTATTAACGGTTCCACTCCTTCTAGGACTCTGTATGGTCCTATGAAGTGAGAACATAGTCTTTCTCCTTCTTATATAATCTTATAATCTTCTTTTCTTTAAGTCTATGCAAGACTTCTAACAATCGAATGCAATGTTTAATTTGCTTATATAATTATAATCTTCTCTTACTGTTGTTCTATCTAATATTTCAATTCATGTTTCCTTATAAGGAAATTTCATCGATCATATGAGAAATACTTATCTCATAATTGGCCATAGGTCTATAACCGTTATCTTTCATCTTTATTTATGACCTAGGCTTATGTGTCATTTTGCATCATCTTGTTCACTTTTATTTAACTTACTATTTACTAATTCACTCCCTTGCCTGATAGGACAATTCGAAATATCATTGCACATCTTAAAATTTTTGTTTATTTTATTTTCCCAATCTTATCCAAATATGGGCTTTTCAATTTGTTCCTTAATTAACTCCCTTATCTCCTCTCATAATTCAATGTTATTCTCTTTCTTGATTCGACTGTTAGGTCAAGAGCTAGTAGTCCTTATTATTTCTAATAAATCCTCTACATTTCAATGTTACTCTGAATTAGTCCTCTGACCATTTTGGCTAATACTTCCAATATTCGTGATATTTCTCTATCACGTTTAATCAACTATTCAAATTTTCACTTCTATATTTTCTTTTATCTACCGATATCCTATAGCTTATTTTTCGCTGGTTTGCGATCATTACCCTTTTTTTTACTGAAACATAAATAATTCTTTAACCTTAAGAAGGAGTCTACCAGACTCTCCTTTTTCCCATGCTATTCAAAAGTTTTGCATTAATCCTAATCTAATCCTTATGATTCGCACAATAAAATTATGCTCTTCTTAAAGAATACCTGACCAACTAGTTCCTATCGAATTACTGTTATCAGTAGAATATCATTTCTTAACTGTTTTATAAGTTATAATTATCATCCATAGCATTCTGTCTCTTCTAGGGGAACAAAATCATATTTTGTGTCTTACTGCTACACAAATAGAATACTATTCCTTACTAAACTTTGAGCAAAAGATCTTGCAATATCAGAACAACTATAAACCCCATATCGGAGACTGGATGACTTAGCCCCATAGGTGTTATTTTTAAATTTTGACCATAGTAAAATCTCTAGTCCCATAACAATTTCTGATGTACTGTGATTTGTGCTAGGGTAACAAAGTTGTTAACTTTCACTACCTTGCAACCATGATCTTTTGATATTCTAATTATAGAGTTTTAAATCCCGAATTAGGATTTTTAAACTCAGTTCTAGTAATAAAACTCTATTCTAGTATATTTGTACCAGAGCAAAAGCCATTTGTAACTATTCTTATCCTTGTGTACTATTGGGTAGTACGTAGCTCTGCACAATAAATCCCAAGTCAGTACTCTAATCTGCAGCTTACATCACAAATATCAAGAATATTGCATAGTTACTACGATACATCCCAATAGATCGAACTTCCCTATATATTATTTCTTTCAAATCCACTAATATCTTAAACTTATTTTGATTATGGTACCCACTGACATCTATCAGCAGTAATACCCTTACCCGCATCTAAGGTAGCAATATTAGTATAACTTACTTTTAGGTCCTCTTGCCTTACCTAATTAGGCTTACTAATTAACTTTATAATTTATTGTAGTCTAGGAGATGTCTCTCACTAGAAAATTTTTCAAAATTATTTCCAATCACGCTTATTATCGTAATTCTTATCCTAAAAGACTAATCACTAAGATGGTTCTTGATCGCTTCTGGCCTGAAGATCCGCCTCTGTCATACTTAAGAGCTCAGGGTCCCTCAAAATCTTTTATCTTTCCCAAATTACTACTCGAACTTTGACCGATAGGTTTCCCACTTTTCTCTTTTTCATGCTGCTCTTGAGGGGTTTGGGTTTGTACTTGGGCCTGGGCTGATAGATTATCAGCCATTTTTTGAAAGAACATGGCTATTTGCTAGACCATTTGTGTAGTAATTTGTATAGGAGGGATTGGTGCAGCTGAACCTCCAATGTTCTACAGAACTGGGGCCTCTCCTTATACATTAGCTATATCAAACTGCTCTACCGTTTTATCCCCGTTTTCCATATCTATTCACAGGATTTTTTTTTATTTTATGTATAACCAACACAAGGAGATTTCTCCCCGTTAGTTCATACTTATGATGTAAATGTACTATATGTATCAAACATTCGAGCAATTGTACTTATCGAAAAATATTTTAAATTCACAATTCAAAATTTACATTAAAACTTGCTTTGATACCACTAAAACATGTCACACCCTACTCCTCATAAGATGTAACATGATTTTGTAGTACCCCTAATGAACTACCAAACTTCGCCTACCGGTAACCCATTAAATATACTACAAGGGATTTTAAAACAATTTCCGTTCATTTTTAAATTGGTGGGTAATTTTTTTTTTAGATATTAAAAACCTTTATTTAAGGTTCAAACATAAATCAAATTTTTAGATATTTAAAATCTATGCAATTTTTATAAAAATTTCGGCAGATTGCCATCTATATTTTGAGAAAACAGTTCTTCAAAACTTAAAAAGAAAGACATTCCCAATATTTTTCTCAACCACAACTCCATTAGTTAATTTCATTTCACAAATCAGCACAAGCAACTCAATACACAATTTAAATTAAATCAAACATTGAAACATCTCATTAAGGTAACAAAATTAATATTTACATTCATGGGAGTATTAAAAATTTAGTAGTACAAAACTTTATAAATATATAAAATCTCAAGATAATATTACAATAATTTGTATTTGATTACAGTCCAAAAATATATTACAAAAGAGTTTATATAACTGCTCAAATGAAATTACATACATATAATTACAGAATTACAACAAAATCTAATGTGCAAGGGTATACCTATGATATACCCGAAGATAGTCTCACTGTGTCTTTCAGTAATCTCGCTCAGCTGCTTTATATTTTCTTTCACCTGCGACAGCATACAAAGCTATCGCTGAGGGGTGAACTCAGTGGTGCACAAACTAATAATTTAAAACTTAATACAATTTATGCTTTGACAACTCATAAGAAATAAAAATTTAAAATTTCTAAATTCTTCAAAATTCATGACATCCAAAAATTAGTATTTTTATTCATGCAAATTATTCAATTGAATAACATTTTGATCAAATAGTAACTATTTATCTACATTTCTTTTAAATCATGAAACAATACAAAAATTTGGATCACTGACAAATTATTTATTTCAACCACAATTTATCAACCTATGCATAATTTAAAGGGCGTTGCCAATAATTCACACAGTTGGACCCATGACACAAAATTCATAATAGATGTCGTGTTGTACACCACGACATTTTAAACTCTCCCAATAACCAAGGCTAAAAGGAAGGAACAAAGACTAGCTAGTATTTATGAGTACTCATCTAAACTCTTCCCCAACTGGCAAGCCAGAGAGGAAGGAACTCACCCCATCTAGTGGAGGAGATATCTCACTAGACAAGCTAATGAGAATTCAAAACATATTTCCATGTCAACTGTGGTTTCAAATCATATTCAAAACAATTTCTATTTACAAAAGTGTTTACAAGCCATTAATATATTTAATCATTATAAATTCATGCTCAAAGTTGGCAACACATCAAACTTAAAATTTATAATCCTAAAAACCATGCAATAAATCCTTAAATGCATAAGAAAATTTACATTTAATTTATATAATTTCATTCACAAATTAAAATTTTCAACACAACAAAAATCATAAATCATACAATAAACTTCTTCAAATCAATTTGGAAGTGAAAAATAACAAAAGAGTTAGTTGTGCACAAACCTCTTATCTAGGCTTGTCTTGGTTCAATTCCTTCTCCTTCCTTGGAGGGCTCTTTTCCCACTAAAATACATAACTAGAGTGTTTCAATATCTATTCAATTTATTTCTAATTAATAAATTCAATAATTAAATTTTATACACTTAATTTACCCTATAAAATTGAGTCCTTTGTACTTAGTGTACTTGTTGTTACTATTTATTTGACTATTTGGTCAAAATATTGACTTTTTCATACTAATTAGATATGCTAATTCTAATTACACCCACATACTGTAACACCCCTATATTCAATAGTGCGTTCTACTATTCCGGTGACCAGTGTGTAACACCCCTATGTTCGGTAGTGCGTTTTACTATTCCGGTGACAGTGGTTATCCGGACAGCTGGGATGCTTAGAATTATATTTAAATGTTAGTGAGGAGACATAAAATAATGAAATACAAGAAAGGAAAATACAAGAAAAATAAAGGAAAAATAATAGCAATAAAATGTAACCAAGTTAAACGAGCCAAAAACCGTAGCGATGGGTGACCGCACCGGGAAGTTGCGGCGTGGACTGTTGACCAGCCTTGGACCGCGGGGAACCCTGGAAAATATTTTTAAGACTTAAATAAACATCTATTAAAGTATAAATGTCATTAGAAATATCAAAGAAAAATTAATTAATTAGTACAAAGAAAAAAGAGAAATCGAGAAAATGACAAACTCAGTATTACTGAAAAATCAGGAATGCAACCCGAATAGGGGCATTGTGGTCATTTGACATCCTGAGTTGCCTTTTGAACTAAATTTCTATTAAAAATAAATGATATTACACTTTGAAAATGTCATGAAAAATTAAAAGGAGATACATTATGTAAATAGTGAAAGTGTGGTGGCCAAATTGCAAAAATTGGAAACTTGGAATAAATAACCATTGTATCTCCTTAGTGCTCCACTAACCTTAACTTTGGGACACCTTAAGGGACACTTGGAATGTTAAAAATCCATCTTCAACCTCACATAGAAAATCAGCCGAAACCATGCTCTCCCAAGGTCCATCTATGGTCGTCCACCATTAAACTCAAATCCACCTATGTTCAAGCCATGGTTTGCACAAGAGTTCTTCATTAAAGTTAAAGTACACACCTTGAGCAGCATATTAGGAGCAAGAAAGATAAATTTTGGTGGAGTTTTGAAGAAGTCCTAAAGAGGTAAGTGTGTATTTTTCAATCTTGCTTCATTAAACTTTGAGTGGATGTTGTGAGTAGTTGATTTATGGAAGATTTTTTGAAGTTTGATGTTTTAATGGTGGTACACCATTTTGGCAGCCATGAGAACTCACCATGAACAGCTTGTCCTTGCATGTAAATGGTTGTTTGAATGTTGATTTAAATGTTTAATTGTATTGAAGTTGAATTCCATGTGTAAAGTTGGATTTGCAAGCTTGAAAAGTGAAAATGGAAATTGATGGGTATGTGTAAACTTGTGGCAGCCTCATAAAGAAGATTGATGTGTTTAAGTTCATGAAATATTGTTGAATTATGTTGCTTATGGTGGTAGCATCTGTATATGAATAATTGTTTGGATTTGGACATGTAAATGAGGTATGTTCATGTGGTTAAATTATTGTAATTGGACTTTAAAAATTATGAGTTATAATGTGCATGTTGAATGTAACACCCTCCCGGTAGCAACTCCGTACATTCTACTGTTCCGGTGACCGGTGTCGGTCCGGACAGCTAGAACGTCCGGAAAAATATTTAAACTAAAGTCAGGAACCATAATTAACTCAAATATTAATAAGAAAAATTTAGTAAAAATTTTAGAAATAAAATACAACCAAGTTAAATGAGCCGGTGCCCAAGCGAAGGGTAATCAGAAGGAAGTTGCGGTTCTCACAACGAGGAGCCTTAGACCCGGGGGAAAAATTATAAAATAATTTTTGGGACTCCAGAAAAGGGTTATTGAGGTTCCTATGGCATTAGAATGCCAAGAAAATAATTAGAAAAAATTTTCAATCGGTACAGACAATTTTGACCCGTTAAGCCAAACGGAGGGCATTTTGGTCATTTCGCCTTCAGAGGTGATTTTTGGCCGACTTGTCCAGTTAAGTAAATAATTATTATGACATAAAATATGAATTAATATTGTTGAAAATTGAATTGAAAATGATTAGAAAAGAAAAATCAATAAAATGCCAAATATGACATCATTATGATGTCATTTAAAAGCTCCACCAATCACATGCAAGCAATCCATTTAATTAACTAATGAAAGAGACCAAGAAGACCAAAAAAAATTCTGCTGCTCTTCTTCTTCTTCCTCAAGACGTTTTTCTCTTCTCCATAGCCCTCCATAGAAATTTCTTTCATTACTCCCATTTCCCATGCATTTCCACTACTAAAACCCTAAGTCACCTTCACTAAAACTTGTCCATACCTCTTGGGGAAGTGTTTGGAAGCCTAGAAAAGGAAGGAAAGTGAAGTTTTAGCTTGGAGAAGTCTGCCCTACAAGAGGTTAAAGTGAGGTTAGTGCCTACTTATATATATACTTCTTTGATTCCATGTTAGAAGCTTGAAATAAGTGAGAAATTGTAAATTAAATGAATATGAATTATGTGTATACATACTATGAATTTTCTGCAGCCCTTGTGAAGGAATTATTTTTATAGTTTTGATGGACTTAGAGTGAACTAGAGCTTATGTTTAAAGTGTATACATATACATATACAAAGAATGGAAGAGTTAAATAAGGAATTTGTGAAAACTCATATGGGAATTAGGGTTTTGAGAAGTGAAAAATTGACTTGGCTTAGGAAATTGTTAGAGAACCTTTTAATGGTCAATTAGTGACCATTTTAGGTATGTTGACCATGAATTGGACTGAAAAATAGTATAGCCAAGTGAATGTGTAGGCTGCCTTGTGAGTGCAGCAGAGTGACTGAAATTTCAGTCCACTTGCACAGCCATAACTTTGGCTGTGTAGGTCCAATTGATGTTTGGCCAATTGGACATGAAACTAGGCTTGTAATGGCACATTTTTGCTGAAGAAACCATGCCCAAAAGACCAAAGCAAGAGGACCAAAAGTTGGCCCCAATCCGGATACCCTGCAAACAGCCCTTGCAGAAATGACCAAATGAACAGTAAATGTTTATTTAGCCATAATTCACTGTATAAATGGTCAATTGAACTGAAATTTTTACAGCAACAAGTTAAGACATAGACAAACAACTTTCATGAAGAAACCTACCCCAAATTATGACCAGAACCTAATCAAATCATTGAGCAAAGTGAAGTTTACTGTACTGAGATTTCCAGAATTTTCACTTGAGCAGTAATGTTTGGATGGCTATATCTCTCTCTAGAAAACTCGGATTTTCATATGAAGAAAGTTAGACCAAATTATGAACTTAACTTGGTCAAATTGCTGACCAAAGTTGGACCAAAATCTGCCAAAACCCAAAATCTCAGCAGGAACAGTACACGTGAACAGTAAACTTATTTTGGCCATAACTTGAGCTACAAACTCAAAATGGAGTGATTCAAAAAAAGAAATTCAACTAGACAAAATAAGGAACATTTACTATGAAGGAAGTTTTGTCAAATTCCAACAGTAAATCGACCAATGAAACAGTGCAACTTCGGAGCACCAAAATCGAAAATTGGCAATTTTGCCAAAATGACCTAAGCTTTGAGAAAGTGACCAAAACCAACAAGTTTTAAATGAAAAATGTAGTATGTTTGAAGTGCCAAAGTCAATGTACATATTTTCTATGCAAAAGTCAACATTTTAGTTGACTAATGAAGTGAATAGTGACATGAAAACTTGAAATAAGCTTGGAAATGAATTTGGTAATTGATTCCAACAAGTTTTAAATGCAAAATGTGGTACATCGGGAGTGTTAAAACCAATGTACCTATTGTCTATGCAAAAATCAACATTTTTGTTGACCAATGAGGTGAATAGTGACACCAAAACTTGAAATTCAAAATTTGAAATTAGAAATGCATCTAGGGGACTTTAAATTGCAATTGGCAATTAATACTAGTAAATGTAAAACTCAAAATGTGGGATCTTGGTGTAATTAGAATTAATATATCCCTTAAGTATGAAAAAGTCAACATTTTGGTTGACTAGTAAGGTGAATAGTAATCAAAATAATTAGCAAATTAAGATGAAGACCTAGAACCAATTCTAAGCTTAAATGCTTAGAATGGTATAACAAATGTGGACTATGCATCTTAATCAAAATTGTTAAAAAGGGAATTAAGAGCATAAATTTGAAATCCATGAAATTTTCATGGATTACTTGAAACATGAAGAATAAGTCCCCAAATTGATGTAAATAGATAGTTAAGACTTATATGCCTATCCCAAATGGAATTCATAAAATATTAGTAACTCAACTTGAAATATAAAATTTGTAATTACATAAGTAGATTCTTGAATGTATAAATGAGAAAGGAAAAATGTTTTGAATACAATGGTACGTGTGAACCATTGTTTAGAATTGTGATCAATATGAATAACATAATGAATGGATAAATAAACCATATTAATGTATGAATGAGACATTAGTTTTCATTATTGTAAAGAGGAAAAGTATTTTGAGTACAATGGTATAAAAGGATAATTGATGTGAATTGTGATCATATAAATGATCAAATGAATGAATGAATTATGATTGAAATTTATCATGAAATAATGAAGTCATAAAGCACAATATATTAAAGAATTTTAAATTATCAAATGCCCTAGTATACCTAACAAGATTGGTTTGGATAGTTTGGCATGCCAATAGGGTATTGTTTTAGCGGTACTGCGAAAGGCTTTATGCCTGTATTCATGGCTTTATGCCCGTATTCATGGCTTTTATGCCGATTATGTGATATCATGGCCTTTTAGCCATCTTTTTGCATACGTGGTAGGCGTTACTGCGTCCCATGGTATGACGGCCCGAGGCACGCGGTGTCGGTGCCAACGACCCGTTATCGATCCGATCGTCTAGTATAGGTTACTTGGGCGATCAATTAAAGTATTCTTCAATTCAGGGCGCTAAGTTAAGTTAAGTATAATGAAAATCAAGTACAATTAAATTAAGTATTGAATGAATAAGCAAAAGAGATTAGCAAAAGAAACATAACTAAAATATAAATTGCGAGCAAATGCAGGACTTGAAATACAATACAGATAGAATGAATTATATACCTGCTAGTATTACTGAAAAGTTATAAACTAAGCACTTCCAAAGAGGAACAAACTAGTATATAAGATTGTTGATACTAGAAATACCATACCAAATTAAATTGATTCTTGAGTATCTAAATTATCATTTATTTCTTTCTTTACTTGTATATATTATTTCTGGTTATATTATTGCACCACTAAGCAGAAATGCTTAGCGCGATGGAATTGCTTCCTCGCGCAGGTACTGAAGGTAAAACCAGTAGACTGTCGACTGAGATTTTTGGAGTCCAGATCTGCAGAAGTGTCAGAAGAGTTCAAGATTGTCACCTCCTCAGCAATGCATGTAGATAGGGCTCATTTTATACATGTTATGTATATTGTTCATTCCTAGCACATTGTAAATTATTTGTATATCTTGTACAAAATAAACTCATGTAATTAACCTATGAATTATGGAAGCTATTCAAAGTAAGTATTTTAGTATGTGAATTGAATTTGAGTTATAATGAGATTATACTTGTGATTGAGATATTGAAAATCTAATGAGATTTCTGAGAAATCTGGATACTGTATTGAGATACATTATGTTTGAAAATTTTTGAGACTATTAAGTTTGAGAAATTGAGTATATATTGAAATTGTCTTTGGCAGGTTCAGAAGAACTGTTAGTCCAAATTACAGCCGACACTTTGTCGGATTATCGTTAAAATTTTTGAAATTTCCAATTTAGTTAGATTTTGATAAAAGTAAAAATAGCCTAAATCTTCAATAAAATTTTTGAATAAATAAATCAAGAACTGTAATGAAATCAGATAAAATAGAGTGCTCCGGCACACTGAGTGGCATAACTTGCTCGGCTACACTGTAGTCGGGTAAGGGGTGTCACATTTAGTGGTATCAGAGCACGGTTTAGGCGTTTCTGGACCTAGATAGATTGCATATCATGCATTGCATTCATAAGAGTCGAGGTGACACTATTGCAGATCTGTATTTCCTGTTTATTTTAGGTTAAGGTATGGAATAAGAGAGTGAAGAGACAATGAGATAGCGAATGGAGATGAGAAAGAGACTGCATTTAAGATGAAAAAGGATGAGTACATAACTGTTTGAGGATAGGATTGAGACTAAGGAGAAAGTGAAGTAGGATAACACAGAAAGGAGAAGAAATAAAGAGGTAGTAGCTCCTTGGCTATTTACATTGGATAAATTTCGAGGACGAAATTTAAATTAGAGGGGAAGAGTTGTAACACCCTCCCGGTAGCAACTCCGTACATTCTACTGTTCCGGTGACCGGTGTCGGTCCAGACAGCTAGAACATCCGGAAATATATTTAAACTAAAGTCAGGAACCATAATTAACTCAAATATTAACAAGAAAAATTTAGTAAAAATTTTAGAAATAAAATACAACCAAGTTAAATGAGTCGGTGCCCAAGCGAAGGGTAATCAGACGGAAGTTGCGGTTCTCGCAACGAGGAGCCTTAGACCCGGGGGAAAAATTATAAAATAATTTTTGGGACTCCAGAAAAGGGTTATTGAGGTTCCTATGGCATTAGAATGCCAAGAAAATAATTAGAAAAATTTTTCAATCGATACAGACAATTTTGACCCGTTAAGCCAAACGGAGGGCATTTTGGTCATTTCGCCTTCAGAGGTGATTTTTGGCCGACTTGTCCAGTTAAGTAAATAATTATTATGACATAAAATATGAATTAATATTGTTGAAAATTGAATTGAAAATGATTAGAAAAGAAAAATCAATAAAATGCCAAATATGACATCATTATGATGTCATTTAAAAGCTCCACCAATCACATGCAAGCAATCCATTTAATTAACTAATGAAAGAGACCAAGAAGACCAAAAAAAATTCTGCTGCTCTTCTTCTTCTTCCTCAAGACGTTTTTCTCTTCTCCATAGCCCTCCATAGAAATTTCTTTCATTACTCCCATTTCCCATGAATTTCCACTACTAAAACCCTAAGTCACCTTCACTAAAACTTGTCCATACCTCTTGGGGAAGTGTTTGGAAGCCTAGAAAAGGAAGGAAAGTGAAGTTTTAGCTTGGAGAAGTCTGTCCTACAAGAGGTTAAAGTGAGGTTAGCGCCTACTTATATATATACTTCTTTGATTCCATGTTAGAAGCTTGAAATAAGTGAGAAATTGTAAATTAAATGAACATGAATTATGTGTATACATACTATGAATTTTCTGCAGCCCTTGTGAAGGAATTATTTTGGTAGTTTTGATGGACTTAGAGTGAACTAGAGCTTATGTTTAAAGTGTATACATATACATATACAAAGAATGGAAGAGTTAAATAAGGAATTTGTGAAAACTCATATGGGAATTAGGGTTTTGAGAAGTGAAAAATTGACTTGGCTTAGGAAATTGTTAGAGAACCTTTTAATGGTCAATTAGTGACCATTTTAGGTATGTTGACCATGAATTGGACTAAAAAATAGTATAGCCAAGTGAATGTGTAGGCTGCCTTGTGAGTGCAGCAGAGTGACTGAAATTTCAGTCCACTTGCACAGCCATAACTTTGGCTGTGTAGGTGCAATTGATGTTTGGCCAATTGGAAATGAAACTAGGCTTGTAATGGCACATTTTTGCTGAAGAAACCATGCCCAAAAGACCAAAGCAAGAGGACCAAAAGTTGGCCCCAATCCGGATACCCTGCAAACAGCCCCTGTAGAAATGACCAAATGAACAGTAAATGTTTATTTAGCCATAATTCACTGTAGAAATGGTCAATTGATCTGAACTTTTTACAGCAACAAGTTAGGACATAGACAAACAACTTTCATGAAGAAACTTACCCCAAATTATGACCAGAACCTAATCAAATCATTGAGCAAAGTGAAGTTTACTGTACTGAGATTTCCAGAATTTTCACTTGAGCAGTAATGTTTGGATGGCTATAACTCTCTCTAGAAAACTCGGATTTAGGCGATTCTTGAACTGATGGAAACCTAAGGCATGGTAGAACATTTCATATGAAGAAAGTTAGACCAAATTATGAACTTAACTTGGTCAAATTGCTGACCAAAGTTGGACCAAAATCTGCCAAAATCCAAAATCTCAGCAGGAACAGTACACGTGAATAGTAAAATTATTTTGGCCATAACTTGAGCTACAAAACTCCAAATGGAGTGATTCAAAAAAAGAAATTCAACTAGACAAAATAAGGAACATTTTCTATGAAGGAAGTTTTATCAAATTCCAACAGTAAATCGACCAATGAAACAGTGCAACTTCGGAGCACCAAAACCGAAAATTGGCAATTTTGCCAAAATGACCTAAGCTTTGAGAAAGTGACCAAAACCAACAAGTTTTAAATGAAAAATGTAGTATGTTTGAAGTGCCAAAGTCAATGTACATATTTTCTATGCAAAAGTCAACATTTTAGTTGACTAATGAAGTGAATAGTGACATGAAAACTTGAAATAAGCTTTGAAATGGATTTGGTAATTGATTCCAACAAGTTTTAAATGCAAAATGTGGTACATCGGGAGTGTTAAAACCAATGTACCTATTGTCTATGCAAAAGTCAACATTTTTGTTGACCAATGAGGTGAATAGTGACACCAAAACTTGAAATTCAAAATTTGAAATTAGAAATGCATCTAGGGGACTTTAAATTGCAATTGGCAATTAATACTAGTAAATGTAAAACTCAAAATGTGGGATCTTGGTGTAATTAGAATTAATATATCCCTTAAGTATGAAAAAGTCAACATTTTGGTTGACTAGTAAGGTGAATAGTAATCAAAATAATTAGCAAATTAAGATGAAGATCTAGAACCAATTCTAAGCTTAAATGCTTAGAATGGTATAACAAATGTGGACTATGCATCTTAGTCAAAATTGTTAAAAAGGGAATTAAGAGCATAAATTTGAAATCCATGAAATTTTCATGGATTACTTGAAACATGAAGAATAAGTCACCAAATTGATGTAAATAGATAGTTAAGACTTATATGCCTATCCCAAATGGAATTCATAAAATATTAGTAACTCAACTTGAAATATAAAATTTGTAATTACATAAGTAGATTCTTGAATGTATAAATGAGAAAGGAAAAATGTTTTGAATACAATGGTACGTGTGAACCATTGTTTAGAATTGTGATCAATATGAATAACATAATGAATGGATAAATAAACCATATTAATGTATGAATGAGACATTAGTTCTCATTATTGTAAAGAGGAAAAGTATTTTGAGTACAATGGTATAAAAGGATAATTGATGTGAATTGTGATCATATAAATGATCAAATGAATGAATGAATTATGATTGAAATTTATCATGAAATAATGAAGTCATAAAGCACAATATATTAAAGAATTTTAAATTATCAAATGCCCTAGTATACCTAACAAGATTGGTTTGGATAGTTTGGCATGCCAATAGGGTATTGTTTTAGCAGTACTGCGAAAGGCTTTATGCCTGTATTCATGGCTTTATGCCCGTATTCATGGCTTTTATGCCGATTATGTGATATCATGGCCTTTTAGCCATACTGACTGCATACGTGGTAGACGTTCTGCGTCCCATGGTATGACGGCCCGAGGCACCGCGGTGTCCAGTGCCAACGACCCGTTATCCAGTCCAGTCGTCTAGTATAGGTTACTTGGGCAGTCAATTAAAGTATTATTCAATTCAGGCAGCTAAGTTAAGTTAAGTATAATGAAAATCCAGTACAATTAAATTAAGTATTGAATGAATAAGCAAAAGAGATTAGCAAAAGAAACATAACAAAAATATAAATTGCAGAACCGTACAGACTTGAAATACAATACAGATAGAATAAATTATATACCTGCTAGTATTACTGAAAAGTTATAAACTAAGCACTTCCAAAGAGGAACAAACTAGTATATAAGATCGTTGATACTAGAAATACCATACCAAATTAAATTGATTCTTGAGTATCTGAATTATCATTTATTTCTTTCTTTACTTGTATATATTATTTCTGGTTATATTATTGCACCACTAAGCAGAAATGCTTAGCGCGATGGAATTGCTTCCTCGCGCAGGTACTGAAGGTAAAACCAGTAGACTATCGACTGAGATTTTTGGAGTTCATATCTGCAGAAGTGTCAGAAGAGTTCAAGATTGTCACCTCCTCAGCAATGCATGTAGATAGGGCTCATTTTATACATGTTATGTATATTGTTCATTCCTAGCACATTGTAAATTATTTGTATATCTTGTACAAAATAAACTCATGTAATTAACCTATGAATTATGGAAGCTATTCAAAGTAAGTATTTTAGTATGTGAATTGAATTTGAGTTATAATGAGATTATACTTGTGATTGAGATATTGAAAATCTAATGAGATTTCTGAGAAATCTGGATACTGTATTGAGATACATTATGTTTGAAAATTTTTGAGACTATTAAGTTTGCTAAAGTTAGTATATATTGAAATTGTCTTTGCAGTGGAAGAATCATTAGTCCAAATTACAGCCGACACTTTGTCGGATTATCGTTAAAATTTTTGAAATTTCCAATTTAGTTAGATTTTGATAAAAGTAAAAATAGCCTAAATCTTCAATAAAATTTTTGAATAAATAAATCAAGAACTGTAATGAAATCAGATAAAATAGAGTGCTCCGGCACACTAAGTGGCATAACTTGCTCGGCTACACTGTAGTCGAGTAAGGGGTGTCACATTGAAGGTGGTTACAAGCTGTCCAAAATGACCAAAATGTGTTATTATATATGTTAATGGTATGGTACAAACCAGAATTGGCATGAAAGGATTAGCTTGGTAAGTATTGAATGTGTAATTGGTAAGTGTTAAAGAATGTGTAGCAAGGCAGTGTGTGTTTTAGCTTAGAACCTTAAGTGTGTGACTCCAATTGATATGAGACCAATTGGAGGTGAAACTAGGCACAAAATGTGCCAACTTTCATGAAGAAAGTTTACCTAAATTCTACCTAGAAGGTACCTTGAAAAATGACCAAATCCGGATTAGTGACTTGAAAGCCTGAAAATTGACCATTTGGGCAATAGTTAGTGTTTTGACCATAACTTACACAAAACTGGTCCAATTGACCTGAAATTTTTACCATGTATATTTTAGACATATATCTACAATTCTTATGAAGACACCAAAGCCCAGAATAGGCCAGAACTAAGTCAAATAGCTTGCATAAGTTCAGGTACCAAAATTGGCCGAACCAAAAGTGACCTAAAAATGACCTAAGCCTACCATTTTAGTGCATTCTATCCAGTATTGGTAAATTGACTATATCTTGGTCTACAGAACTCAGAATGACCTGAAATTTTTCCCCGCATGTAATAAGACATAGACTTACAAGTTTGTTATTTGTAATTTGGAAATGTTTTTTACAGGTTTTTGAAGAACTGTTTTATTCAAAATACAGATGGCACTGCCAAAATTTTTACAGAAATTATTAATTCTTTAAATGTATTATTTGGTTTCACTTCAGTTAAAAAAAAAAAAATTTAACACCTATCAATAGTGCTTGCCAGTGTAAAAAGAAGTAAGAAAAGTTTTAAAATCCCTTGTAGTATATTTAATGGGTTATCAGTAGACGAAGTTGGTAATTCATTAGGTATACTACAGGATCATGTTATGCCATACGGAGGGGTAGGGTGTGACACAGTGTCTGTCTGGACAGCTAGAATACCTAGAACTACACTTAAATGTTAGTGAGAAGACATAAAATAATGAAATATAATAGAGGGAAATACAAGAAAAACAAAGGAAAAATAATAGCAATGAAATGTAACCAAGTTAAACGAGCCGAAAACCGTAGCAATGGGTGACCGCACCGGGAAGTTGTGGCATGGACCGTTGACTAGCCATGGACAGTGGGGAACCCTGGAAAATATTTTTAAGACTTAAATAAATATCTATTGAAGTATAAATGACATTAGAAATATTAAAGAAAAATTAAGTAATTAGTACAAAGAAAAACGAGAAATTGAGAAACTGATAAAAATTGGTGTTACCGAAAAATCGGGAATACAACCAGAATAGGGGCATTGTGGTCATTTGACACCCTGAGTTGCCTTTTGACCTAAATGTCCATTAAAAATAAATGATAGTAAACCTTAAAAATATCATGAAAATTAAAGTGGTGGTACATAATTTAAATAGTAAAAGAAATGAGGTAAAATTGCAAATTTAAAAACTTTAGATTATTAAATCTTTAACCAAATTTAGTGCTCCACTAAGTTAAGTTAGTGGACATTAAAATATCACAATGGTGGGTAGAAACTTCATCTTCAACCTCTCATTTACAAAACAGCCGAAATTCTCTCCCAAGCTCTCATCCATGGCCGCCCCATTTGCATGCTCCCATCTCAATGATTTAGCCAAAGTTCTTGCAAGTTCTCTTCATTAAACTTAGTCTATACACCTTGGGCAATAATTAAGGAGCAAGAAAGATAAGTTTTGGTGAGTTTTTAAGAAGCTTCAAAAGAGGTAAGTGGTTGTTTTCATTTCTTATTTCATTAAAATTGTAACTAAGGATGTGGTGAGTTGATTTATGGAAGAAAAGTTGAAGTTTTGATGAGTTAGGTTGATGCTCTATTTCGGTAGCCATGGAAGTTCAATATGTTAACTTATTTTTTTCATGTATTTAGTGATTTGGGGTATTGATTTAAGTGTTTAATTGTATTGAAGTTGATTTCCATGTATAAAGTTTGAATGGTAAGCTTGAAAAGTGAAAATGGAAGTTTGATGCGAATGTGTTACTTGGGCAGTCTCATAATGAAAATTGATAATGTTTAAGTTTATGAAATGTTGTTGAAGTATGGTACAAAAAAATGGCAACATATGTATGTGAAATAGTAGTGATAAGGTATGTAATTTGATGATGGAAGTATGTGTGATAATTAGGAGTGTTTATGTGTATATATTATTGGGTTTGGACTTTGTTAATTGTGATTGCATTTGGTGTATTGTAAAGTTGTTATACTCTGTCCAAGTTGACCTATAATGTAAAGTAATGAGTGGTTATGGTTAGTACCAAATGCAGAAAGGTTTGGGGAAGTGAGGATATAGTTGGTGAATGTGTGTTTGGTTTGGTGTTTGAAAGGCATGTAGAGGGCAGTGTGCAAATGAGCCTATAACCATACGTGTGTGACTCAAATTGGTATAAGGCCAATTGGAGGTGAAACTAGGCACGAAATGTGCTAACTTTCATGAAGAAAGCCTACCTAAATTCTGTGTAGAAAGTGACTTGAGAATTGACCAAATCCGGATTAGTGACTTTGCAAACCTGAAAATTGACCATTTGGACAGCAGCCAGTATTTTGACCATAACTCATTCAAAACAGGTCCAAATGACCTGAAATTTCTACCATGAATAGCTTATACATAGAGCTACAATTCTTATGAAGACACCAAAACTCAGAAATGACCACAAGTAAGTCAAAATGCTTGCACAAATTCGGGTATAAAAACTGCCAGAACCGGAAATGACCTAAAAATGACCTAAGTTTGCCATTTTAGTGCAATCTGATCAGCAATAGTAAAATGACAATAACTTAGTCTAGTAAACTCCAAATGACCTAAAATTTGTGGTAAAAGTTCACTAAGACATAGACCTACGAGTTTGTAAGTAGGACTAGAAATCGAAAATCGAGGGAACTAGGTCATCCGGCTAGGTCAAAATAGCATACCGAAATCCGATAAATTGCAATAAAATGCAATACACTTGAAAATGAATTTGGTAATATGTATCAACAAGAAAGGACTATAAAATGTGACATACTAGTAACATTAAAATTTATTCCCCTAGAGTGCATTAAGGGTCAACATTATAGGTTGACTAAGGAAAGCAATAATATTAAATAAATTAATTATTGAACTTTATTGTTAGAGACAATTTAAATGAGTACTGAAATATTTTAAATTGTGTATTTCAGTTAGCAAAGACTCAGGGAAGGGGAAGGAAACACTGAGTCAGGGCCAAGAGGTTACTCTTCAGAGTTTTGTGCATAATAGTTATTTCTTTTGAATTTTCAATTAAAATAAATTATGACAATTTGTATGTTATTATTTTAAATTGTGAAAAATTGTTTGCATGATATTTGATGGATACTTATTAATTGAAAAATATTGCAAATGGTTTGAAACCATAGCTATTATGTATATTTGATTGAATTCCTCGCTAGCTTGTCTAGTGGGACGAATTGACTTTGAATTCCCTCTCTAGCTGAAGTGTTGAGGTGTGTGCCTGTTGAGGACGAATAGGATGAGTACTCATTTAATTGCTAGCTAGCTATGTTATTCCGCGCTGGCCATCGGGTTTTGGGACGAATTGGACTATGGAATCATGATTAAGCTGTGTGTGTGATTTATTGATATTTATTGTGATATTGTGAAATGGAGTTTAATTCTTTATGAAATTCACTGTCTTTTGAATTCAACTATGATTTTAAGTATCCACAGCTCATCTAATTTATGGTTTCTGGTTTTAAATTGTGTTTTCTTAATGTTGTGCACCACTGAGACATTGGCTCAGCGATAGCTTTTTTATTGCTGTCACAGGTAGACAGATGGATAGAGCAGCAGAGTAGGCTGCTTGTGCTATATTTTGAGATTTCGTCGAGTATATTGAGTATACCATATTTTTGTAATTTTTGTTATAATGTATTTGCACTGTATGTATATATTGTACTGGTCTTGAGCAGTTGTAAACTAAAATTGTAAATTATTTTGGCTTGTAAAAATATTGTAACATATTTCTCTTATCTTAGCTTTTGGAAACACTGGAAAATTGATATTGAATTGAGTTGATAAATATTGAGAAATTTATTGTGTTAAACTATTATTGGAGTTGGGATTGAACAAATTTATTGGAAGTGCTTTTCACAGGTTTTTAAAGAACTGTTTTATTCAAAATATGGATGGCACCCTACTAAAATTTTTACAGAAATTATTGATACTCAGATTTGTTATTTGGTTTCACTTCAGCTTAAAACATTTTAACACCTGTCAAAAGTGCTCACCACTGTAAAAAGAAATAGGAAAAGGTTTAAAATCCCTTGTAGTGTATTTAATGAGTTATCATTAGATGAAGTTTGGTAATACATTAGGTATACTACGGGATCATGTCATGCCTTGCAGAGGGGTAGGGTGTGATATGTTTTAGTGGTATCAGAGCTAGTTTTTAAATTCTGTTTGGACTTGTTATTTGAATATTCTTTCTTTATAGTACAACTGCTTAATGTCACTGTTTGATACATACGGTACATTACATTATAAATATGCACTAACAGGAGGAAATCTCATTGTGTTATTTATTCAGGAGGTCTATGATCCTCTAATTGACTTTAAAAGAAAGGGATCGTTCAGTCGATCAATCAATAGAGGCTAAGGTACAAGGGGAAGCCCCAGCCCTTCACAATGTGAGTGGATTAGAGGCACCAGCCCCCTCAGTACCACAGTTTCCTGCTCAGTTTGCTTAGCAGATGGCTGCAATGTTCCAACAGATGGCTAGTAACATGCGTATCCAAGCCCCACTGCAGACACCAGTGGTACAACCACAGCCTTCAGCTAGGCAGTATGACAAGCTGATTAAATACGGGGCTACTGAGTTCAAGGGGACAGTAGATCCACTAAAGGCAGAACAATGGTTGGAGAGAATGGATAGGGTGTTCAAGAAACTGCACTGCACAGAAGAGTTGAGATTTGAGTATTTAGTGTCATTACTATAGGGGGATGCATATGACTGGTGAAAAACCATTCCTCATAGTTTGGTGGAACCTCCAGTACTAACCTAGGATGACTTTCTTCGGGAGTTCAGACAAAAATATGTCCCAGATGCCTATGTGGACTAGAAGCTATAGGAGTTCTTAAGTCTGAAACAGGGAAGTAAGTCAGTGGCAGAATATGAAACAGAATTTTCCCGCCTGAGCCACTATGCAGGAAGTCTCCTTTATACCAGCAGGGAAAGATATAAGAGGTTTGAAACCGGCTTGAAACCTAGTATCAGATTACAGGTGGTCGGATTCAAACATACTAACTTCTCTGAGCTCATTTCTCAAGCACTGGAATTAGAAAGAATTGAGTCAGAAGTGGCCCCAGAAAAAAAGAAATTAGAGATGACAGAAAAAGAAAAAGAGGAAAAGTCAGTAAATCAGAGTTCTAGTGGTCCTACTGGGAAGAGGAAGAACTTTGGGGGACACAACAGAGGTGGTAAAAGTCTAGTAGGGGAAGATTTTTAGGACAGAGACCTCCTCCTTCTAGTAAGCAAATTACCAGAAGTTCCTACCCTCCTCTTTCCTCCACTACTCATTTTCAATTTAATTTCTAGTAATGTTTATTCATATTTTATGTCATATTAATTATTTACTCAACTGGACAAGTCGGCCAAAAATCACCTCTGAAGGCGAAATGACCAAAATGCCCTCCGTTTGGCTTAACGGGTCAAAATTGTCTGTACCGTTTGAAAAATTTTTCTAGGTATTTTCTTGGCATTCTAATGCCATGGGAACCTCAATAACCCTTTTCTGGAGTCCCAAAAATTATTTCATAATTTTTCCCCCGGGTCTAGGGCTCCTCGTTGCCAGAACCGCAACTTCTCTCTGGTTACCCATCGCTAGGGCACCAGCTCGTTTAACTTGGTTGTATTTTATTTCTAAAATTTTTACTAAATTTTTCTTATTAATATTTGAGTTAATTATGATTCTCGACTTTAGTTTAAATACTTTTCCGGACGTTCTAGCTGTCCGGACCGATACCGGTCACCGGAACAGTAGAATGTACGGAGTTGGTACAGGGAGGGTGTTACACAAACTATATATATACATCATACCAAATCTACAGTATGAAAATTCAAACTAAATTTTATTACAACTTTATACAAACTTTGTACAAACTGCTCAAGATCGATTTACATGTCCATACATTTATGTACAATATATGCATCAAAAGAAATATTTACAGTTAGGGTATAAGTTATACCCGATGAATTCAAGCTGATAGCTCCTCACACCTCAGCAGCTCAGTCTGCTGCTCCTCTAGTCTCTATATCTGCGACAGCAATAAAAGCTATTGCTGAGTACTAGGACTCAGTGGTGCACAACATACTAAAATAATCTTTATGCAAAACTTAAATCATATTTTTTCAAAAATTTGACTGAACATGAGAATTAAGTACAAATCATGCATTATGAGATTTTAATCCCAAACAATTTCATTTTGAAGGATCAAATCACATTTCATAAAACCCACAGTTAGATCATGCTATTCGAAACAAATAGAATCTCAACAGCCGGAGGCTAAAGAGAAGTCACATCACAAGGCTAGCTAGCTCAAATATATGGATATCCATTCACATCCTCTTCTACTGGCACACCTCAACCCTTCTCCAAAGAAGGAATCAAAATTCGAAACTAATTACCCCCACTAGTCATACTAGTGAGGTGTTCAAATATATGGTCATGACACTGTAGTTTCAAAACTTATCTTAACAATTTGCTAAACATTGTCATTTCAATATACACAATAACTTTCAACAATTTCAATCAAAGCATCATAAATAATGTCTTAATTCACTTTTTCAAATCATTCAAAACAATATGCAGCAAATAATTTACAAAAATTACACGTTGTGCACAAACCTCAAGCGAGTCGCCTCTTGGCCTTGACTCGGTTCCTCGGGTTCTTTCCCAGTATTCTTTTCAACTAAGACACATAATTTTACAGTGTTTCAGTACCATAACTTAGCATAAATCCAAAAATAAATTTACTTCACTTTTACCTAGCTCTAATGTGCTAAACTTGGCGTTCCTTAAATTTTTGTGTTTCGAGTTATTATTCACTACACTATTCAAGTCAAATTGTTGACTTTCTAAGGCTTAATAGGTATGGGAACTCCAACTTCACCCACATACCACATTTTGGTCACTAAATTTGTTGGTTTTGGTTATTTTCTCAAAACTTAGGTCTTTTAGGCAAAATTGCAAATTTTCAGTTTTGGAGTCCTAAGTTGTACTATTTCATTGGTCCTTTTACTGTTGGAATTTGGCAAAACTTTCTTCATAGAAAATGTTTCCTATTGTCTTAAGTTTATTCTCATTTTTTAATCACCCCAATTGGAGTTTTTTAGCTCAAGTTATAGCCAAAATACAGTTATTGTTCATGTTGCAGATTTTAGTTCTGCAGATTTATTGCTCCAACTTCATTTAGCAATTTGATCAAGTTAAGTCCATAATTTGGTCTAATTTTCTTCATATGAAATGTTTTACTATGTCTTAGGTTTCCATCGGTTCAAGAATCACCTAAATTGAAGTTTTCTAAAGAGAGTTATAGCCATTGAAACTTTACTATTCATATGGCAAATCTGTAGTTCTATAGATTCAGTGACTCAAATTTGTTTAGTAATTTGATAGGGTTAATGGCATAATTTTGGTTTGTGTTCTTCATGAAAGTTTTAGGTCTATATCTCATCTAACCACTGGTGAAATTTTAGGTCATTTTGACCTGCCTAGCTCGAGTTATAACCAAATGAACAAACACTGTTCATTTGGTCAGTTTATACAGGGCAGCCTGCAATTTTCCAACTTTGGTCAATTTGTTCACTAGGTTTTGGTCACTTTTTGGGCATGCTTCCTGATTGAAAATTGTGTCATTTAGTGCCTATTTTCATTCCCAATTGGTCCCATACCAATTGGACTTGTAAAATTCCATTTTTGGTCCCTCAAAGTTGACTTTTGGTGATGGTGCATACCCAATCCGAATTTGGCTTTGATTCAAACACTTCTAACACACTTAATTAGGTCACAAATGGCCATTTCTTTCCTTAAATTATGTCAAAGACATCATTTAGCACTTCTTCACATTTTTGGTCCCTAAACCCTAACGTCCAAACCCTAATTCACACTAATTTTTACATTTACTTGATTCCATGCCTTTAACCATAGTCATTCAACTAACTAAGGTTTATATACCCATTCAAACTATTCAAATCATGCAAATCACCCTCCCCCTTATGCTGGCCAAAATTCAGTAATGGTCCCTCACAATTTTTTTCTTTTCATTATAAACATATTTACAAGCTAAATAAGTTAGAAATGTAAGAATCAAACTCAATTTATCAAATTTGATTACTAACCTTTTTATGCAGAATTTTCTTTTCTTCAAAACTCCTTCTTTTCTTTTTCTTTTTGTTGTCAAGCTCCTTATCTAGGTCTAACTACAAGATTTAATGTTGGAGAGTAAGGTTTTTATGGTGGAATTGAAGGTTTATGAGGCTTGACTTAAGAGCTCTAATGGAGTTTGAGAGAGAGAGCTAAGGGAGAGACGTGGGCGGCTTCAAGAGAAAAGATGACCAAATGGATTTTTTTTTTCTTTTCTTTTCTTTTGTCTTTTTATCTCTTTAGGAAAACCAAAAATCTAAATAAATAAATAAATAAATTATATTCTTTATGACATCATGCATGAGGTCATGCATGATGTCATCACCTTTTGACTTTTCCATTCTCTTCTTTTTTTTTTCTATTAGTTCTTTAATTTAATTCTCGATTCCAAAATTTTCTTTTCTCTGATTTTATTTGACAGTTAGGTCAGGAGTCAGCTCTCGGGGTCAATTGACCAAATTGCCCCTCGCCGGTTCATCTTGGTTTGCAATTAATTCAATATTTCTTCCGGCTCCCTAACCTAATTATTTGACTGGCTTAACAGTTCTTTTTCGTGATTTTCTCCTTTCCATTGTGTTTATAAGGGTCCTAAGGACCGCGGCGTCACATTTTACGGTTTGAAATTTGAGTTTAAAATGACTTCGCAGTCGTTCCCGAGAAGGTCACCCATTGCTGTGACTCTCGGCTCGTTTAACTTCTTATGTTCTGTTTTTCTTATTTATACTTAACTAATTGGCAATTACTAATTATTTGTGTTTATAGCTTATTTAGTTGTCTTAAGTATGGTTTTAATCCCCTTAATTGTCCGGACAGACACCAGAATAGTGAGATCTACTGGGCTATGCAAACGGGGGTGTTACATCTACCCATTCCTATGTGAGTACTAGCATCATTGATTGCATTGCTGTTCCGTGTGTGAAAATGGACTTTGAGGTGCTAGTAACAAGTCCGCTAGGACAAGAGGTCAGGGTTAATAGAATGTATAGGGATTGTCCTTTGGTGATCAAAGGACATACTTTTTCTATCTGATCTCATTGAAATGCCCTTCAGAGATTATGATATCATCTTGGGCATGGATTGGTTAGTCAGGCATCACGCCATGATTGACTGTAGACTGAAGACAGTCACCTTTGGTCTCCCGCAGTACAGTGATATGGTAATACATGGGGAGAGGTAGCTATTGCCATCAAACATCATTTCAGCTGCAATAGCCAAAAAAATGATCAGAAAGGGGTGTGAAGCATACATGGCACATGTGGTAGACACCCAAGTGGGGAGTCCAGCATTGAGGGACATCTCTACAGTATATGACTTTCCAGATGTGTTTCCTGATGAATTGCTAGGATTACCTCTATAGAGAGAAGTGCAGTTTGAGATTAATGTCATGCTTGGTGTGGATCCAATCTCCATAACACCATATAGAATGGCACCAGCAGAATTGAAGGAGTTGAAGGTACAGTTACAAGAACTACTTGAAAAGGGCTTCATCCACCTTAGTGTGTCACCTAGGGGAGCGCCAGTATTATTTGTTAAGAAGAAAGATGGCACTCTCCGCTTATGTATTGACTACTAGCAGTTGAATAAGGTGACAATAAAGAACAGATATCCATTGCCTCGCATTGATGATCTATTTGATCAATTGAAGGGTGTAGCTGTGTTCTCCAAAATTGATTTGCGATCTGGTTATTTTTAGTTGAAAGTGCAAGAGCAAAGTATTCCAAAAACTGCTTTCAGAACTTGATATGGCCACTATGAGTTTCTGGTAATGCCATTCGGGTTAACTAATGCTCCAGCTGCTTTTATGGATCTGATGAACACTATCTTCAGACCATATCTCGACCAATTTGTGGTGGTGTTTATTGATGATATTTTGATATATTCGAGGAATGTAGAGGAGCATGACAGACATCTGCAGATTGTACTACAGACCTTAAGGAAGAAACATCTAAATGCCAAATTGTTGCAATATGAATTTTGGCTGAAAGAAATCTCTTTCTTGGGACATGTTGTGTCAGCTGAAGGGATCAAGGTAGATTCCAGCAAGGTAGAAGCTATCCTTAATTGGAAGCCACCCAAGAATATCACAGAAATTCATAGTTTTCTGGGTTTAGCTAGATACTACCGCCGGTTTGTGAAAGGGTTTTCTATGTTAGCTTCTCCACTGACCAAGCTGCTTCAGAAAGATGTAATATTTCAGTGGACAGATAAATGTCAGCAGAGTTTTGATGAGTTGAAGAGGTGTTTGACTGAAGCTCCAGTCCTTACTTTACCTACCTCGGGTAAAGATTACATAGTTTATAGTGATGCTTCTCACAATGGGTTAGGCTGTGTACTAATGCAAGATTGGAATTCATTGTTTATGCATCACGCCAGCTGAAACCGCAAGAGAGGAACTATTAGACACATGACTTGGAGCTAACAACTATTGTTTTTGCTTTGAAGATCTGGAGACACTACTTGTATGGGGAGAAATGCTACATTTACAGAGATCACAAGAGCTTGAAATACCTGGGCGCCTAGAAGGAATTGAATTTGAGGCAGAGGAGATGGTTAGAAATGATTAAAGACTATGATTGTTTAATTGACTATCAGCCAGGGAAAGCAATTGTGGTGGCTGACACCTTAAGTCGCAAGACTATGGCAAGTCTCAGAGTTTCTCCTTTGTCCATGGTACATGAATTGAAAGCACAGCATGCCAGTTTGGAGATTGATGATGAGGGACAGACAATAGTTGCATGGCATATACAGCCAATGTTGATTGATCAGATTAGATTGGCTGCTCAGAATGATGAAAAATATCAAAAGCTACGGAAAGAAGTCCAGCAGGACAAGAAACCTGAATTCTCAATGAGAGATAATGGTTTATTGTTACATCAGGGTAGAATGTGCGTTCCTAATGACGTTTACTTAAGACAGATTATTATGAAGGAAGCACATGAGTCTCCTTTTGCTATGCATCCTGGTGGAACTAAAATGTATAGAGGGCTAAAAGAGCATTACTGGTGGATGGGTATGAAGAGGGATGTAGCTGATTTTGTTTCCAAATGCCTAACTTGTCAGCAAAATAAGGTAGAACATCAAGTTCCAGCTAGTTTATTACATCAATTACTAGTATAACTATGGATTTTGTGATGGGACTTTCGAGGACACAGAATAGTCATGATGCAATATGGGTTATAGTTGACAGACTGACCAAGTCTGCTCACTTTCTGCCAGTCCGAATGGATTATAGTTTAGAGAGATTGGCCAGATTGTACATAAATGAGATTGTAAAACTGCATGGAGTGCCAGTATTGATTGTATCAGACAGAGAGCCTAGGTTCACTTCTAGATTCTGGGGTAGTTTTCAGAGAGCCCTAGGAACTAGATTGAACTTCAGCACGGCATTCCACCCACAGACAGATGGCCAGTCTGAGAGGGTAATTCAGATATTGGAGGATATGCTACAGGCTTATGTGATTGAGTTTGAAGGTAGTTGGGATATACACTTGCCTTTGATTGAGTTTGCTTATAATAACAGCTACCAATCAAGCATTGGGATGCCTCCATATGGAGCTTTGTATGGCAGAAAGTGCAGAACTCCCCTATGTTGGGATGAAGTAGGCGAAAGGAAGATGATTGGACCAGAAATTGTTCAGCAGACAGAGGAAAAGATCATATTGATCAGAGATCGACTCAAGGCTGCATCAGACCGTTAGAAGTCCTATATTGATTTAAAAAGAAGAGATATAGAATATGTAGTGGGTGATAAGGTATTCCTTAAAGTTTCTCCGTGGAAGAGGATTATGAGATTTAGCAGAAAGGGGAAACTGAGTCCTCATTTTATCGGACCATATGAGGTTCTGGAAAAAGTGGGTCCTTTGGCATATCGGTTGGCATTACCTCCAGAGCTAGAAAGGATACACAGTGTCTTCCATGTGTCCATGTTAAGGAGGTACAGATCTGACCCATCTCATGTTTTATCAGTTGAAGAGATTGAGGTAAATCTAGACCTTTCATATGAAGAAGAACCTATAGAGATTCTAGCATATGAGGTGAAGCAGCTGAGGAATAAAAAGATACCTTTGGTGAAAGTGTTGTGGAACCATCATACAGGCTAGGAAGCTACTTGGAAACATGAAAAGGACATGAGGAGACAGCACCCACAGCTATTCAGAGACTGATGCCGAGTAAAATTTTGAGACAAAATTTATTTTAAGGGGGGAGAATTGTAACACCCCTATATTCGATAATGCGTTCTACTGTTCCGGTGACCAGTGTCTGTTCGAACAGCTAGAATACCTAGAACTACACTTAAATGTTAGTGAGAAGACATAAAATAATAAAATACAATAGAGGGAAATACAAGAAAAAAAAGGAAAAATAATAGTAATGAAATGTAAAACAGTTAAACGAGCCGAAAACTGTAGCGATGGGTGACCGCATCGGGAAGTTGCGGCATGGACCGTTGAATAACCATGGACCGTGGAGAATCCTGAAAAATATTTTTAAGATTTAAATAGAAATCTATTGAAGTATAAATAACATTAGAAATGTCAAAGAAAATTTAAGTAATTAGTACAAAGAAAAACGAGAAATCAAGAAACTGACAAAAATTGGTGTTACCAAAAAATCGGGAATACAACCCGAATAGGGGCATTGTGGTCATTTGACACCCCTAGTTGCCTTTTGACCTAAATTTCCATTAAAAATAAATGATATTAAACCTTAAAAATATCATGAAAATTAAAGTGGTGATACATAATTTAAATAGTAAAAGAAATGAGGTAAAATTGCAAATTTTGAAACTTTGGATTATTAAATCTTTAAACAAACTTAGTGCTCCACTAAGTTAAGTTAGTGGACATTAAAATATGATAATGGTGGGCAGAAACTTCATCTTCAACCTCTCATTTACAAAATAGTCAAAATTCTCTCCCAAGCTCTCATCCATGGCCGCCCCATTTGCATGCTCCCATCTCAATGATTTAGCCAAAGTTCCTGCAAGTTCTCTTCATTAAACTTAGTCTATACACCTTGGACAGCAATTAGGGAGCAAGAAAGATAAGTTTTGGTAAGTTTTTAAGAAGCTTCAAAAGAGGTAAGTGGTTGTTTTCATTTCTTGTTTCATTAAAATTGTAACTAAGGATGTGGTGAGTTGATTTATGGAAGAAAAGTTAAAGTTTTGATGAGTTAGGTTGATGCTCCATTTCAGCAGCCATGGAAGTTCAATATGTTAACTTGTTTTTGTCATGTATTTGGTGATTTGGGGTATTGATTTAAGTGTTTAAATGTATTGAAGTTGATTTCCATGTATAAAGTTTGAATAGTAAGCTTGAAAAGTGAAAATGGAAGTTTTATGCGAATGTGTTACTTGGGCGGCCTCATAATGAAAATTGGTAATATTTAAGTTCGTGAAATGTTGTTGAAGTATGGTACAAAAAAATGGCAGCATATGTATGTGAAATAGTAGTGATAAGGTATGTAATTTGATGATGGAAGTATGTGTGATAATTAGGAGTGTTTATATGTATATATTATTGGGTTTGGACTTTGTGAATTGTGATTGCATTTGGTGTATTGTGTAGTTGTTATATTCTATCCAAGTTGACCTATAATGTAAAGTAATGAATGGTTATGGTTAGTACCAAATGCAGAAAGGTTTGGGGAAGTGAGTATATAGTTGGTGAATGTGTGTTTGGTTTGGTGTTTAAAATGCATGTAGAGGGCAGTGTGCAAATGAGCCTATAATCCTAAGTGTGTGACTCCAATTGGTATGGGGCCAATTGGAGGTGAAACTAGGCAAAATGTGCCAACTTTCATGATGAAAGTCTACGAAATTCTGTCCAGAAAGTGACTTGAGAATTGACCAAATCCGGATTAGTGACTTTGAAAACCTAAAAATTGACCATTTGGACAATAGTCAGTATTTTGGCCATAACTCACTCAAAACACGTCTAAATGACCTGAAATTTTTACCATGGATATCTTAGACATAGAGCTACAATTCTTATGAAGACACCAAAACTCAAAAATGACCACAAGCAAGTCAAAATGTTTGTACAAGTTCGGGTATAAAAACTGCCAAAACCGAAAATGACCTAAAAATGACCTAAGTTTGCCATTTTAGTGCAATCTGACCAGCAATGGTAAAATGACCATAACTTGGTCTAGTAAACTACAAATGACCTAAAATTTGTGGCAAAAGTTCACTAAGACATAGACCTACAAGTTTGTAAGTCGGACCAGAAATCGAAAATCGAGGAAACTAGGTCATCCGGCTAGGTTAAAATAGCATACCAAAATCTGATAAATTGCAATAAAATGCAATACACTTGAAAATGAATTTGGTAATATGTATCAACACTAAAGGACTATAAAATATGACATATTGGTAACATTAAAATTTATTCTCCTAGAGTGCATTAAGGGTCAACATTATAGGTTGACTAAAGAAAGCAAGAGTATTAAATAAATTAATTATTGAACCTTATTGTTAGAGATAGTTTAAATGAGTACTGAAACACTTTAAATTATGTGTTTCAGTTAGCAAAGACTCAGCGAAGGGGAAGGAAACACTGAGTCAGGGCCAAGAGGTTACTCTTTAGAGGTTTGTGTACAACAGTTATTTCTTTTGAATTTTCAATTGAAATAAATTATGACAATTTGTATGTTATTGTTTTAATTTATGAAAAATTGTTTGAATGATATTTGATGGATACTTATTGATTGAAAAATATTGCAAATGGTTTGAAACCACAGTTATCATGTATATTTGATTGAATTCCTCACTAGCTTGTCTAGTGGGACGAATTGACTTTGAATTCCCTCTCTAGCTTGAGTGTTGAGGTGTGTGCCTGTTGAGGATGAATAGGATGAGTATTCATTTAATTGCTAGCTAGCTATGTTATTTCTCACAAGCCATCGGCTTTTGGGACAAATTGGACTATGGAATCATGATTAAGCTGTGTGTGTGATTTATTGATATTTATTGTGAATTGGAGTTTAATTCTTTATGACATTCACTATCTTTTGAATTTAACTATGATTTTAGGTATCCACAGTTTATCTGATTTATGCTTTATGGCTTTAAATTGTATTTTCTTAATGTTGTGCACCACTGAGACATTGGCTCAGCGATAGCTTTTCTGTTGCTGTCGCAGGTAGATAGACAGACAGAGCAGCAGAGTAGGCAGCTTGTGCTACATTTTGAAATTTCGTCGGGTATATTGAGTATACCATACTTTTGTAATTTTTGTTGTAATGTTTTTGCACTATATGTATATATTGTACTGGTCTTGAGCAGTTGTAAAATAAAATTGTAAATTATTTTAGCCTGTAAAAATATTGTGACATATTTCTCTTATCTTAGCTTTTGAAAACACTGGAAAATTGCTGTTGAATTGAGTTGACAAATGTTGAGAAATTTATTGGAAGTGCTTTTTATAGGTTTTTGAAGAACTATTTTATTCAAAATACAGATGTCACTCAGCCAAAATTTTTACAGAAATTATTGATACTCAGATTTGTTATTTGGTTTCACTTCAGTTAAAAACATTTTAACACTTGTCAAAAGTGCTCACCACTATAAAAAGAAATAAGAAAAGGTTTAAAATCCCTTGTAGTGTATTTAATGGGTTATCAGTAGATGAAGTTTGGTAATTCATTAGGTATACTACAGGATCATGTCATGCCCTACAGAGGGGTAGGGTGTGACACATACCACATTTTGAGTCATATTTTTGTTGGCATTGATTGCCAAATTCAATTCAAAGCATATTAGGATTAAATCTCAAAATTTCAATTTTGGGTTACTTGTTTATACTGTTTCATTGGTCTGTCTACAGTTAGAATTTGGCCAACTTTCATGTATCAAAGTTGTTCTTATTGTCTTATCTTTAATTACCTTTTTGAATCACTCCATTTGGTGTTTTGTAGCCCAAGATATGGCCATTTGAACATGGTTGGCCGGATTGCCCTAGCCCAGATTTCTGGGCACCTACTTTGGTTCTGGCAATTTTGGTATGATGATTGCAGCTCACTTTTTGGATGGGTTATAGTCAGAATTTGGATTTGTGTTCTTATTTATATTTTGCAACATCCTCACTTTAGCTAGTCCATACATTTTACTATTTCGGTGACCAATGTCGGTCCAATATTTTATTTCTTCTTAAATAAAACTTACTGAAGATTAATGGAACTCATTAAACAATTAAATCAACTATAGAACAAATGACTAATTGCACTGTGGATATTTCATAAGTTAGTTAAATATGGTTTGTACTCTTCAAAAAATCCCCTTTTTTTTTACAAGCCATTTGAGTGTGAGGGGGGAGTTTTACAAGCTTGAAATTGACTCCATTAAAGGTTAGTGACCAAACTCTTTCTTTATCTTTAAATTCATGATTAGGGAGTGGAATGGAGTGCAAATTTGCAAGAAAATTGAATAAACAACATATGTATACCTTCCCCAAAATTTTGGCAACCTTGGACTTGGTAGGGTTTTGAAGTTTTCCTTGAATTAAAATGGTACCATAGCTGCCCTTAACACTAATCTCTTGATTAGGATAGTGAAGTGTAAGTAAATACAAAATTTGAAATGGTGAAGTTAGGGTTTGGACACAAACTTCAGACTTTGTTCATGTATTGGTGAAAGAAAGTTTTAACGGTCAATTAGTGACCATTTGGCTATGTGTGATTAAGAAATGAAGTGATTTGTTCCATGGGAATTGAAGTTAGGTATGCTGCCCTTGGTGACCTGTAGGATTGGGTGTGAGTCCAATAGGTTTGGGCTGCTATAACTAGAGTTGTGTAGGTTCAATTGGTACAAGGCCAATTGGACATGAAACTAGACACATAATGGCACAACTTTGGTGAAGAAACCCTACCTAGAAAACTAAACCAAGTTGACCTTAAAACTACCCTAATCCGGGTGACCAACATGCTGTCCCTAGAAAATGATCAAATGAATAGTATTTATTCAAATAGTCATAACTCAGTGTAGAAAAGTTAAATTGACCTAAAATTTTACCAGTAGAAAGCTGAGACATAGCCCTACAAATTTCATGAAGAAAATAAACCCAAATTTTGATCATAACATGTTCAAAAACTGACCTGCATTCAATGTACAAAAACTGTAGAATGAATTCTGCCCAGAAATTCTGGAAAAATTGCAATATGGCCAGTTATGGTTTTTAGGCCACAACTTGAACTACAAAACTCCAAATGGAGTGATTCTAAAAAAGAAATGTAACTAGACACAATAAGGAACAATTTTGATGAAGAACATTTGGCCAAATTCTCACTGTAGAATAGCCTAATGAAACAGTGAACTTTAACACTCAAAACTAAAATTTCTGAATTGTTCTCCATTGATTTTAAGTATTGTTTGGCAACTAATGCCAACACTTTTGTAAACCAAAATGTGGTATCTTGGTGAACTTAGGTTCAACAAAACTGTTATAAATTAAAAAGTCAACCTTTGAGTGAAATTAGCCAAGTGAATAGTGACCTCTACGTTATAAAAATAAATAATTGAATCATTAACGGTGTAAAATGCCCTAGTATGCCTAGAATGATTGGTTTGGATAGGTTGGCATGCCAATAGGATTTAGTTAGTAGTACTGCACATGGCATTATGCCATTTTGTGATTTTATGGCTTTTAGCCATTCTGATATCAGTGTGATACTTGGCCTTGTGCCTAATGTTACTACAGCTTATTAGCTATTCTGTTGCACACCAGGAGACACAATGTGACCGATGGTGTGATGGCCCAAGGTACTTGGTTGAAGGAACGGAAGCGTGAAAAACACAAGTTTGTACCGTTGAATTAAAAAATTCACCTAGGGTCACATGCATCATGCAAGATTTATTTTTATCTATTTGATTTCAATGATAAACAACATATTAAAACTCTTTTAATATGTTTCTTGGATCTGTATTTGCCATTTAAAATTTTAAAATTAATCAGATTAATTTTAGATCCCTAGATTAAATCAAGAACGATTACACTAACCTTTTGATGCACTGCAGCATGTCTGCGCCTTTGAGATTCGTCTTCAGGACACCAGATGTTGTCCCTCTAGCTTATCCACACCAAGAACACCTATGACAGCCCTTGAACAGCTTCTAAAGCCTTTTCTATTGATTAGAAATTCAAGTTCTGCCTTTTAAGAGATTAGAGATGTAAACAGGACACTAGAAACAATTTCTAGTATTCTTAATTCAAGAGAATGATGGCTAATCTCTTTGAATTGATGAGAGATGAAGAAGAATAGAGGGAGGGCTGCAAAATGGCGTGACCAAGGAGTGTGGCTGCTGGTTGTCTTTTATTTTCTCATAACAACACTTAAATAGCTAGGTTAACACATTAAACCCTTGCCACATGTCACCCTTTGATTAGCTCTAGGTTTAAGTGACCCAATCACATTGTGCCAAGTGTCAAACCTATATTTAATCTTGATTTTAATCATCTTACATGATTAAAAAACATTTGGCAAGCTTATGTGTTATGCCATGTATCACCATCTCATGGTACCACGTGTCACACTGCAAAAATGACCAAAATGCTCCTGTGTCTTAATTTTGAGTTCTCAACCCAAAATAATTATTTTTTCTTCTTCTAATTAATTTATATCAAATATAAATTAATTAACTAATCTCTATTAATTAATTTCTCATTAATTAAATTCATATTTAAACACTTTAAATATAAATTTAACTTATATTATACATCCAATAATCTAGATTTGGTTTCAAGTCATGCTAGGGACTTTGCAAACTAATTGCAAACCAAACCTATTTAATTAATCAATTAAACTCTTTAATTAATTAATTAAATCATATTTAAATAGGTGATAACTTGTGTATGTGTGTGACTTACTAGGCTCATCACTAATTGGCAATGAGACATGATATCAACTCTTAATATCATCAGAACTCTTTCTTACCATAAATGATTTCTCTAAATCATTTTATGCACCTCATAGACCATGGTTAACACCTAGCATAGCATGCAATGGCCACCCAATTAGTAATAAGGTTTAACTTAAATGAACCCATAATCATATGTTACCATGCACTAGAATCTCTCTGTTACAAAATCCCAACTCAAGCTGGAGTCATGGTTTATGTCAAACTCCATTTGCTATGAATATTATGTTCTCTTTTAATTCCAATTCTTGATTAAAAAGATTTTCTCATCGAAACTCTTTTACGAATAAATCTATCTGTCTGCCAGAACTTGAAACATCAAGAACAATTAAATGAACATAGGATTTTATCTCTATTTACTTAGAGGAACAAATACCATCTTGATCAACACCTACCTCCATATATAACTAGTAGGAGCCAACACATGCCCATATACCCATACACAGTACAAGTATGAAAGTAGTATCAAACTCAAACTACCTATATACAAGATAACTGTGCTATCTCAGGTCTAAAGATTATATGCACTGATATGATTTATGACAAAACATTGACAAGAGCAAACTCCATGTGCTTGTCATAAGTGTCACTGGTTCGGCCTACTTATCATTTATAAGTGCCTATCATGTTTGTTATATGGCATGAGACTCACCATTCCATCTTATTTATATCTCATATAAATAACTTGGGAACAAACATGAATACAATCTTTCTGGATAAGTCATGTCCTTATTATGAAGTATCCTCGATTGTGAACCTATTTATGATACTTCGTGCTAGAAATATTGTCACTCATATTCTTAACAACTTAAGAATAATATTTCTAACAAAATATCAATGGACCTTTTCTATTACACATAAATATATTATGTAAACGGAAAAGTGGAAATGCCTTTTATTAATAAAAATATGTACAAGATACATACTAAATGATATGCTCTAGGGCGTACTACTAACAATCTCCCACTAGCACTAGAGCCATTCATTACAATATCTTAGACCTATCTTCTCAAAATGTCGATCTAACTGAGTCTGTGACATAGGCTTAGTGAATGGATCAGCTGGATTTTCAGCCGATGCTATTTTCTGCATGGCTACATCGCCTCGCCCAACTATTTCTCTGATAATGTGGTAGCGCCTTTCTATGTGTTTGGATTTTGGTGAGACCTTGGTTTGTAACACCCCAAAGTTCGGTAGTGCGTTCTGCTGCTCCGGTGACCAGTGTTGTCCGGACAGCTAGGATGCCTAGAACCGTACCTCAATATGAGTGAGGAGACATAAAATAATGAAATACAATAAAAGAAAAACAAAGGAAAAATCATAGCAAAGAAATGTAACCGAGTAAGTGAGCCGAGAAACCTAGCGTTGGGTGACCGCACCGGGAAGTCACGGCGTGGACCGTTGACTAGCCCTGGACTGCGGGGAACCCTGGAAAATATTTTTAGGACTTAAATAGACCCTTATTGAAGAATAAATATCATTAGAAAGATCAAAGAAAAATTAAATAATTAGTACAAAGAAAAGTGAGAAATCGAAAAACAGACAAAATACGGTGTTACCGAAAAATCGGGAAAGCCACCCGAACAGGGGCATTATGGTCATTTGACATCCCGAATTGTCTTTTGACCTAAATGTCCATTAAAAATAAATAGTATTACACTTAGAAAATGAAATGAAAAATTAATTTGGTGGTACCTAAAATAAATAGTGGAAATAATGGGTTAAATGTGGATTAATTGAAAAATTAACTTATAAAATGTTTTAATTTTAGTTAGTGGACCACTATAGGATTTATTAAACATGAAATATGGCTGAAGTGGTCCACTAACCACCTGAAATCCCATCTTCCTCAAAACCTCCCAACATTGCCGAATTGATGAACCCTTGAAAACCTCCATTAACGTTTTCTTTGAGCTTGATCCATCCTCCATTTTCAACTCCAAGCTCTTAGGTCCTTTCATGAAAAATGGTCTACACACCACAAGGAAGATATTGATACCAATTTTGGGAAGTTTGGTGAAGGTTTAGCAAGTTACAAATAAAGGTAAGTTTGTATTTTTGAGAAATCCTTTGTTAAAGTTTATGTTCATGTTATGGGTGTTAGTTTGGTGAAGGAAAATTTTGAGTTTGAAGGGTTATTGTTGTTGTCATTTTGGACAGCCATGGTCAAGATTTTTATGAGGAAATTGTGCATATAATTGTTGAGAAATAATGTTGTTCATGGTGAGTTAGTAACCTAGTGATTTAATGCATGTATATATGGTGAATTATGCACTTTGATGGGAATTAGCATATGGTATGGCAATGTGATGTTGATGAGTGATTTGTGGCAGCTTGTGGACACTTGAGAAATGGTGTATATTGAAGGAAGTGTGGGCAGCATATTGACCTAGAAGGATGGATGTTATGTATGTAAATTAATGTTGTAAAGTGTATGTAAAGTTTGTAATGTTTAGGTGTATTTGTAATGGTACTTAGAATTATAATTGTGAATGATATTTGGTGTGTTAAGGGTGATTGGAATCTGCCCAAAATAATGCAAATGTAATGTAGAAAATGTTGTTGGTAATGTGCCAAAACAGTTTGGTAGGGTATGGAAGTGAACCTTGCAAAGGTAAGTGTGTGTTTGAAGTTTGGGTGTGTAATGCATAGTGAGGGCAGTGTATATTTTGGCCTATAACCTTGAATGTGTAACCTCAATTGGTATGAGACCAATTTGGGGTGAAACTAGGCACAAAATGTGCCAACTTTCATTGAGAAACCATGCCAAAATTCTGCTTGCAAGGTGACCTAAAAATTTGACCAATTCGGATTAGATGCAATTAGGACCTGAAAAATGACCTATTGGGCAGCAGTGAGTGTTTAGGCCATAACTCACTCAAACCAGGTCCAATTGACCTGAAATTTTGACCAAGAATAGTTAAGACCCATACCTACAAGTCTTATGAAGACACCAAAGCCCAGAAATGACCATAAGCAAGTCAAACAACTTGCACAAGTTCGGGTCCAAAAGCTGGCCGAACCAGAATTGACCAATTTGACCTAAAATTGACCTAAAATGGTACCACTTGACCAGCAATAGTGTAATGACCATAACTTGGTCTACTTAACTCGGATTGACCTGAAATTTTGCACCGCGTGCAATAAGACCTAGATCTACAAGTTTGTAGTTTCGACCGAGACCAAAACCGAGGAACTAGATCGTCCGTTTAGTTAAAACCAGTGTTCCTTAATCAAGAAATTTGAATTAAAATGCACTAAGCAAGGAATTGACTTTGGTAAAACGTACCAAGCCTAAAACCTTAATCGAATGTGACATATTAACGACACTAAAACCTAATGTACCTAAAATGCAACGAGGGTCGGTATATTAGGTGATTAAGCGAATAATTGAGTTCAGTGAATTATTTACCAAACCCTATCGATAGAGATAGTTTAATTTGCATCAAACACTTCAAATTGTGTTTCTCGATTAACAAGGACTCGTAAAAGGAAAAGAAATACTGAGTCAAGACCAGGAGACAAATATCAGAGGTTTGTGCACAACGGCTATTTCTTTTGAATTTTTCAATTGAAATAAATATTGAATATTTGTATATTATTGTTTTAAATTGTGTTTGTGCACAACAACTGTTTCTTTTGAATTATTTTCAATTGAAATAAATATTGATTATTTGTATATCATTATTTTAAATTGTGGAAATGTGTTTGATGAATATTTATTGATTGAAAAATATTGTGAATAGTTTGAAAATGAGAAAAATGGTTTAAATGAAATTGATGGATACTTATTGAATTAAAAGCATTAGAAATGGTTTGAAACCACAACTATCATGTATATTGATTGTATTCCTCTCTAGCTTGTCTAGTGGGATGAATTGAATTCCCTCTCTGGCTGAAGTGTTGAGGTGTGTGCCTGTTGAGGACGAATAGAATGAGTACTCATATTTTTGCTAGCTAGCCATGTTATTCCTCATTAGTCATCGACTTTTGGGATGAATTGAATACCTCATTAGCCATCGGCTTTTGGGATGAATTGAATTATGGATCATGATTAAGCTGTGTGTGATTTATTGATGTGTATTGTGAGATTGTGAAATGGATTTAAACTCTCATTGACATATCTTGTCTTTTGAATTCAAACTGATCGACTTATGGAAAATTATTGTGATATTGAGAAATGGAGTTTAAATTCTTGTTGACAATTATTGTCTTGAATTTAATTATGATTTTAAGTATCCACTATTTACATGACTTATGAATTGTGATTTAAATTGGATTTGGTTAATGTTGTGCACCATCGAGACATTGTCTCAAATGATAGCTTTATATTGTCGCCGCAGTAGAGAGACAGTGAGGCAGACTAAATTGCATATACATCCAAGAAGGGATTACCGGTATATTAAGTATACCGCTTTTGCTTTTTGTAATCAGAATGTATGACATCGTATGTACATATTGTTTTGGTTTTGATCAGTTGTAAATTAAATTGTACTTGAAGTTGTAAATTAATTATGAGTGTTTTGGATTGTAAAAGTTGTATTATATTTCCTTATCTCGGACTTTGAAAAATTCCTATGGAATTGTGTTGATAAATTGTTGTGTTGAGAAATGTATTGGAGTTGAGATTTGGAAAAAATTATTGAAGTGCTTTTTTTACAGGTTTCTGAAGAACTGTTTTGTCCAAAATACAGATGGCACTTTGCCAAAATTTTTACAGAAATTCCAAATAAACCAAATGAGTTAGTTATTTCACTTCAGTTCACCGAAGTCTTTAACACCTGTAAATAGTGCTCACCACTGTAAAAGAAGTAAGAAAAGTTTTTAAAATCCCTTGTAGTGTATTTAATGGGTTATCAGTAGACGGAGTTGGTAATTCATTAGGTATACTACGGGATCATGTTATGCCTTACAGAGGGGTAGGGTGTGACATGTTTTAGTGGTATCAGAGCAAAGTTTTTAAATTCTGTTTTCACCTGTTATTTGAATGTCCTTTCTTCATAGTACAACTGCTCAATATCATTGTTTGATACATACAGTACATTACAGTATAAATATGCACTAACGAGAGTGAATATTCTTGTGTTATCGTTCAGGAAAGCTAAGATCCTCGCATTGAATATGGAAGAGGGTGATCGTTCAGTCGATCAGTCTATTGAGGCTGAGGTGCAAGGGGATGCCCCAGCTGTACAAAATGTCAGTGGTTCAAAGAAGACTACCTGCGATCTGCAGCTTTCTGCTCGATCAAGCAGATGGCTGCAATATTCCAACAAATGGTTGGTAATGCACCTACTCAAGTCCCAATTCAGACACCCGTGGTACAACCACAGTCTCCTACGAGACAGTATGATAAATTGATGAAGTATGGGGCTACAGAGTTCAAGGGATGATAGATCCTCTAGAAGCTGAACAGTGGTTAGAGAGGATGGATAGGGTGTTCAAGAAACTTCATTGTACAGAGGAGCTCAGACTTGAATACTCAGTATCCTTACTACAAGGGGATGCTTATGACTGGTGGAAAACCATTCCCACGATGCAGTAGAACTGCAGTCTTGACGACTGAATGACTTCCTCGTGGAATTCAGACAAATACATCCCCGATGCCTATGTAGACCTAAACTGCAAGAATTCTTAAGTTTGAAACAGAGGGGCAGATCAGTGGCTGAGTATGAAAGAGAATTTTCCCGCCTTAGCCATTATGCAGTGAGTCTACTCTCTACCAGCAGGGAGAGATGCAAGAGGTTTGAAACTGGCTTGAAGCCCAGATTAGAGTACAAGTGCTCGGCTTCAAACACACTAACTTCTCCGAACTTGTTTCTCAAGCCCTAGAGTTGGAAAGAGTTGAGTTTGAGACTGCTCCCGAGAAGAAGAGGTCGGAGAAGACAGAGAAAGAGGGAAAATCAAGAGATCGAGTTCCAGTGGTCATCTGGAAAGAGGAAGAACTATGGGGACATGGCGAGGTGGCAAGAAACTGGTAGGGGAAGACATTCGGGACAGACCTCCCTATCCGGTCACAGAGTACGAAGTTCCTATCCTCCCGCCAATGTGAAACTTGTGGAAAGAATCATGGTGGAATCTGTACAAGGCTATTGGAGCTGTTATAACTGTGGAGGCACAGGACACTTTGCCAAGGACTGCACCATGAGTCGCAGAGTTGGACCACCTCCTACTACTGCAGAAGGGTCGATTCGAGCCACGTCACGAAGCTCACAACCACCTAGCGAGGTAGAGCGGGGTAGAGGTAACCCAAGCGGCAGGGGCATAGTAAAACAATCGAACAAGACGATGCTCGATCGAGTCTATGCCATGAGACAGAGAGAAGAGGCGAGACATCCGATGTTGTGGTACCTTCTCAACTTTTAACCGTAATGTATTTGTGCTATTTGATCCGGTTCTACCCATTCTTATGTGAGTGCTAGCATCATTGATTGCATTCTTTGTTCCATGTACAAAAATGGACTTTGAGGTACTAGTAACAAGTCCGCTAGACGGAGGTCGTGGTTAATAGAATGTATAGAGATTGTCCTTTGGTGATCCAAGGACACACTTTCTGTCGATCTCATTGAAATGCCCTTCAGAGATTATGATATCATCTTGGGCATGGATTGGTTAGCTAGGCATCATGCCATGATTGATGTAGGGTCAAGATACCACTTTTGGTCTCCTCAAGCATGATGTGGTGATACATGGGGAGAGGCAGCTATTGCCATCCAACATCATTTCGGCTGCACTAGCCAGAAAAATGATCAGAAAGGGGTGTGAAGCATACTTGGCACATGTGATAGACACCCAAGTGGGGAGTCCAACATTGAAGGACATCCCTACAGTACATGACTTTCCAGACGTGTTTCCTGATGAATTGCCAGGATTACCTCCGGAAAGAGAAGTGCGATTTGAAATTAATGTTCGCTCGGTGTGGATCCAATCTCCATAACGCCATACAGAATGGCACCAAAGAGTTGAAGGAGTCAAGATACGATTACAAGAATTACTTGAAAAGGGCTTCATCCGCCCTAGTGTGTCACCTTGGGGAGCACGGTGTTGTTTGTTAAGAAGAAGGATGGTACTCTCGCTTATGCATTGACTACTGTGCGGTTGAATAGGGTGACAATAAAGACAGATATCCATTGCCTCGCATTGATGATCCGTTCGATCGATTGAAGGGTGCAGAAGATTCTCCAAAATTGATTTGCGATCCGGTTATCATCGATTGAAGGTGCAAGAGCGAGTATCCCAAAAGCGCTTTGAACTCGGTATGGCCACTATGATTTTCTAGTAATGCCATTCGGGTTAACAAATGCTCCAGCTGCTTTTATGGATCTGATGAACACTATCTTCAGACCATATCTTGATCAATTTTTGGTGGTGTTTATTGATGACATTTTGATATACTCGAGGAGTGCAGAGGAGCATGATAGACATCTGCGGATTGTACTGCAGACTTTAAGGGAGAAACAGTTGTACGCCAAATTGTCGAAATGTGAATTTTGGCTGAAGGAAATCTCCTTTTTGGGACATGTTGTGTCAGCTGAAGGGATCAAGGTAGATTCCAGCAAGGTAGAAGCTATCCTTAATTGGAAGCCGCCCAGGAACATCACAGAAATTCGCAGTTTTCTGGGTTTAGCTGGATATTACCGTCGGTTTGTGAAGGGGTTTTCTATGTTATCTTCTCCACTGACCAAGCTGCTTCGGAAAGATGTAAAATTTCAGTGGACTGATAAATGTCAGCAGAGTTTTGATGAGTTGAAGAGGTGCTTAACTGAAGCTCCAGTTCTCACTTTACCTACTCCGGGTAAAGAATACACAGTTTATAGTGATGCTTCTCACAATGGGTTAGGCTGTGTACTGATGTAAGATCGGAATGTCATTGCTTATGCATCACGCCAGCTGAAACCGCATGAGAGGAACTACCCAACACATGATCTGGAGTTAGCAGCTATTGTTTTTGCTCTAAAGATCTGGAGACACTATCTGTATGGAGAGAAATGCTACATTTTCACAGATCACAAGAGCTTGAAGTACTTAGGCACCCAGAAGGAATTGAATTTGAGGCAGAGGAGATGGTTAGAACTCATTAAAGATTATGATTGCTTAATAGACTATCAGCCAGGGAAAGCAAATGTGGTGGCTGACGCCTTAAGTCGCAAGACTATGGCAAGTCTCAGAGTTTCTCCTTTGTCCATGGTGTATGAATTGAAAGCACAGCATGCGGTTTAGAGGTTGATGATGAGGGATGATAGTAGTTGCATGGCATGTACGGCCGGTGTTGATTGATCGATCGTAATGGTCGCACAGAGTGATGAAAAATATCGGAAGTCTTGAAAAGAAGTTCAGCAGGCAAGAAACCCGAATTCTCCGTGAGAGATGATGGTTTATTGCTACATCGAAGCGTAATGTGCGTTCCTAGTGATGTGGAACCGAGACAGATCATTATGAAGGAAGCACATGAGTCTCCATTTGCTATGCACCTGGTGGAACTAAAATGTACAGAGAGGGTCTGAAAGAGCATTCTTGGTGGATGGGCATGAAAAGAGATATAGCTGAATCGTTTCCAAATGCCTAACTTGTCGAAGTAAAGGCAGAACATAAAGTTCCACTGGTTTATTACATCCTTTGTCGATGCAGTGGAAATGGGAGCGAATAACTATGGATTTTGTTACAGGACTTCCAAGGACACAGAGTAGTCATGATGCAAGATGGGTTATAGTTGATGATTGACTAAGTCCGCTCACTTTTGCGATTCGGATGGACTATAGCACGGAAAGATTGGCGATTGTACATATATGAGATTGTAAAATTGCATGGAGTGCCAGATCAATTGTGTCCGACAGAGATCCTAGGTTCACTTCTAGATTCAGGGTAGTCTTGAGAGCCCTAGGAACTAGATTGAACTTCAAAGACAAAGATTCCACCCACGCATGCAGATGGCCACCCGAGAGGGTTATTCAGATATTGGAGGATATGCAACGGGCTGGAGTGATTGAATTTGAAGGTAGTTGGGATACACACTTGCCTTTGGTTGAGTTTGCTTATAACAACAGCTACCAATCAAGCATAGGGATGCCTCCATATGAAGCTTTGTATGGCAGGAAGTGCAGAACTCCCTTATGTTGGGATGAAGTAGGTGAAAGGAAGATGATTGGGCCAGAAATTGTCCAGCAGACAGAGGAAAAGATCAGATTGATCAGAGATAGGCTCAAGGCTGCATCAGACCGCTAAGTCCTATGTTGATCCGAAAAGAAGAGATATTGAGTATGCAAGGTGATAAGGTATTCCTCAAAGTTTCTCCTTGAAAGAGGATTATGAGATTTGGCAGAAAGGGGAAACTGAGTCCTCGTTTCATCGGACCATATGAAGTTCTGGAAAGAGTGGGTCCTTTAGCATACCGGTTGGCATTACCTCCAGAGCTAGCAAGGATACACAGTGTCTTCCATGTGTCCATGTTAAGGAGGTACAGATCAGACCCATCTCATGTACTATCAGTTGAAGAGATTGAAGTAAATCCAGACCTCTCATATGAGGAAGAACCCATAAAAATTCTGGCTTATGAGGTGAAACAGCTGAGGAACAAACAGATACACCTGGTTAAAGTGCTGTGGAACCATCATTCAGGCCAGGAAGCAACTTGGGAACGTGAAGAGGATATGAGGAGACAGCACCCACAGCTATTCAGAGACTAATGCCAGGTAAAATTTCGAGACGAAATTTATTTAAGGGGGGGAGAATTGTAACACCCCAAAGTTCGGTAGTGCGTTCTGCTGCTCCGGTGACCAGTGTTGTCCGGACAGCTAGGATGCCTAGAACCGTACCTCAATATGAGTGAGGAGACATAAAATAATGAAATACAATAAAAGAAAAACAAAGGAAAAATCATAGCAAAGAAATGTAACCGAGTAAGTGAGCCGAGAAACCTAGCGTTGGGTGACCGCACCGGGAAGTCACGGCGTGGACCGTTGACTAGCCCTGGACTGCGGGGAACCCTGGAAAATATTTTTAGGACTTAAATAGAACCTTATTGAAGAATAAATATCATTAGAAAGATCAAAGAAAAATTAAATAATTAGTACAAAGAAAAGTGAGAAATCGAAAAACAGACAAAATACGGTGTTACCGAAAAATCGGAAAGCCACGAACAGGGCATTATGGTCATTTGACATCCCGAATTGTCTTTTGACCTAAATGTCCATTAAAAATAAATAGTATTACACTTAGAAAATGAAATGAAAAATTAATTTGGTGGTACCTAAAATAAATAGTGGAAATAATGGGTTAAATGTGGATTAATTGAAAAATTAACTTATAAAATGTTTTAATTTTAGTTAGTGGACCACTATAGGATTTATTAAACATGAAATATGGCTGAAGTGGTCCACTAACCACCTGAAATCCCATCTTCCTCAAAACCTCCCAACATTGCCGAATTGATGAACCCTTGAAAACCTCCATTAACGTTTTCTTTGAGCTTGATCCATCCTCCATTTTCAACTCCAAGCTCTTAGGTCCTTTCATGAAAAATGGTCTACACACCACAAGGAAGATATTGATACCAATTTTGGGAAGTTTGGTGAAGGTTTAGCAAGTTACAAATAAAGGTAAGTTTGTATTTTTGAGAAATCCTTTGTTAAAGTTTATGTTCATGTTATGGGTGTTAGTTTGGTGAAGGAAAATTTTGAGTTTGAAGGGTTATTGTTGTTGTCATTTTGGACAGCCATGGTCACGTTTTTTATGAGGAAATTGTGCATATAATTGTTGAGAAATAATGTTGTTCATGGTGAGTTAGTAACCTAGTGATTTAATGCATGTATATATGGTGAATTATGCACTTTGATGGGAATTAGCATATGGTATGGCAATGTGATGTTGATGAGTGATTTGTGGCAGCTTGTGGACACTTGAGAAATGGTGTATATTGAAGGAAGTGTGGGCAGCATATTGACCTAGAAGGATGGATGTTATGTATGTAAATTAATGTTGTAAAGTGTATGTAAAGTTTGTAATGTTTAGGTGTATTTGTAATGGTACTTAGAATTATAATTGTGAATGATATTTGGTGTGTTAAGGGTGATTGGAATCTGCCCAAAATAATGCAAATGTAATGTAGAAAATGTTGTTGGTAATGTGCCAAAACAGTTTGGTAGGGTATGGAAGTGAACCTTGCAAAGGTAAGTGTGTGTTTGAAGTTTGGGTGTGTAATGCATAGTGAGGGCAGTGTATATTTTGGCCTATAACCTTGAATGTGTAACCTCAATTGGTATGAGACCAATTTGGGGTGAAACTAGGCACAAAATGTGCCAACTTTCATTGAGAAACCATGCCAAAATTCTGCTTGCAAGGTGACCTAAAAATTTGACCAATTCGGATTAGATGCAATTAGGACCTGAAAAATGACCTATTGGGCAGCAGTGAGTGTTTAGGCCATAACTCACTCAAACCAGGTCCAATTGACCTGAAATTTTGACCAAGAATAGTTAAGACCCATACCTACAAGTCTTATGAAGACACCAAAGCCCAGAAATGACCATAAGCAAGTCAAACAACTTGCACAAGTTCGGGTCCAAAAACTGGCCGAACCAGAATTGACCAATTTGACCTAAAATTGACCTAAAATGGTACCACTTGACCAGCAATAGTGTAATGACCATAACTTGGTCTACTTAACTCGGATTGACCTGAAATTTTGCACCGCGTGCAATAAGACCTAGATCTACAAGTTTGTAGTTTCGACCGAGACCCGAAAACCGAGGGAACTAGATCGTCCGGTTAGGTCAAACCAGTGTTCCGGAATCCAGCAATTTGCATTAAAATGCACTAAGCAAGGAATTGACTTTGGTAAAACGTACCAAGCCTAAAACCTTAATCGAATGTGACATATTAACGACACTAAAACCTAATGTACCTAAAATGCAACGAGGGTCGGTATATTAGGTGATTAAGCGAATAATTGAGTTCAGTGAATTATTTACCAAACCCTATCGATAGAGATAGTTTAATTTGGTACTGAAACACTTCAAATTGTGTTTCTCAGTTAACAAGGACTCAGAAAAAGGGAAAGAAATACTGAGTCAAGACCAGGAGACAAATATCAGAGGTTTGTGCACAACGGCTATTTCTTTTGAATTTTTCAATTGAAATAAATATTGAATATTTGTATATTATTGTTTTAAATTGTGTTTGAGCACAACAACTGTTTCTTTTGAATTATTTTCAATTGAAATAAATATTGATTATTTGTATATCACTATTTTAAATTGTGGAAATGTGTTTGATGAATATTTATTGATTGAAAAATATTGTGAATAGTTTGAAACTGTGAAAAATGGTTTGAATGACATTGATGGATACTTATTGATTAAAAAGCATTATAAATGGTTTGAAACCACAGCTATCATGTATATTGATTGTATTCCTCTCTAGCTTGTCTAGTGGGATGAATTGAATTCCCTCTCTGGCTGAAGTGTTGAGGTGTGTGCCTATTGAGGACGAATAGAATGAGTACTCATATTTTTGCTAGCTAGCCATGTTATTCCTCATTAGTCATCGACTTTTGGGATGAATTGAATACCTCATTAGCCATCGGCTTTTGGGATGAATTGAATTATGGATCATGATTAAGCTGTGTGTGATTTATTGATGTGTATTGTGAGATTGTGAAATGGATTTAAACTCTCATTGACATATACTGTCTTTTGAATTCAAACCTGATCTGACTTATGGAAAATTATTGTGATATTGAGAAATGGAGTTTAAATTCTTGTTTACAATTATTGTCTTGAATTTAATTATGATTTTAAGTATCCACTATTTACATGACTTATGAATTGTTATTTAAATTGGATATCGTTAATGTTGTGCACCATCGAGACATTGTCTCAATGATAGCTTTTATTGTCGCGCAGTAGAGAGGCTGAGCAGCAGACTAGGCTGCATATACATCCAGAAGGGATTACCGGTATATTGAGTATACCGCTTTTGCTTTTTGTAATCAGAATGTATGACCTTTGTATGTACATATTGTTTTGGTTTTGAGCAGTTGTAAATTAAATTGTACTTGAAGTTGTAAATTAATTATGAGTGTTTTGGATTGTAAAAGTTGTATTATATTTCCTTATCTCGGACTTTGAAAAATTCCTATGGAATTGTGTTGATAAATTGTTGTGTTGAGAAATGTATTGGAGTTGAGATTTGGAAAAAATTATTGAAGTGCTTTTTTTACAGGTTTCTGAAGAACTGTTTTGTCCAAAATACAGATGGCACTTTGCCAAAATTTTTACAGAAATTCCAAATAAACCAAATGAGTTAGTTATTTCACTTCAGTTCACCGAAGTCTTTAACACCTGTAAATAGTGCTCACCACTGTAAAAGAAGTAAGAAAAGTTTTTAAAATCCCTTGTAGTGTATTTAATGGGTTATCAGTAGACGGAGTTGGTAATTCATTAGGTATACTACGGGATCATGTTATGCCTTACAGAGGGGTAGGGTGTGACATGGTTCCTTAGCCTGTATGACTGCTCCATTATTGTCACAGTGTAGTGGAACTGCTGACTGAATGGAAGGAACTACTGTAAGTTCTGTCACGAACTTCTTTATCCAAACAGCTTCCTTTGCAACATCTGATGCAGCAATATACTCAGCCTCTGTAGTGGAATCTGTAGTCGTACTCTGTTTGGAACTCTTCCAACTGACTGCACCTCCATTACAAATGAACACATATACAGAGGTAGACTTTCTATCATCGATATCTGATTGGAAATCATAATCAGTATAGCCATCCAATTGCAAGTCTCCACCTCCATAAATCAAGAATAAATCCTTAGTTCTTCTCAAGTACTTAAGAATATTCTTGTGACTATCGATGTTCCAAACCTGGATTGGATTGATACCTGCTAGTCAAACTAACAGCATATGCGATATCCGGCCTAGTACACAACATTGCATACATTAAACTTCCAATAGCCGAAGCATATGGAATCCTGGCCATCTTATCTCTTTCTTCAGGTGTCTTTGGAGACATCTCTTTAGAAAGATGGATACCATGTCTCACTAGTAACAATCCTCTCTTGGAATCAAGCATGTTAAACCTCTTTAACACCTTTTCCAAGTATAGACTTTGGGATAAACCAATTATTCTTTTTGCTCTATCTCTATAGATGCGAATCCCAAGAATATAGGTCCCCTAAGTTTTTCATGGAGAATGTATTTGACAACCATACCTTTATAGTCGTCAACATACCTGTGTCATTACCCATCAACAGTATGTCATCCACATATAAGACAAGGAAAGTGATAGCACTGTCACTAACCTTCTTATATACACATGGCTCATCCTCATTTTTGATAAAACCAAAGGATTTAATGGCTTCATCAAAATGGATGTTCCAACTCCTCGAAGCTTGTTTCAATCCATAAATGGATCGCTTTAGCTTGCATACCTTGGAACCATATTGGGATTCAAATCCCTTAGGTTGTTCCATGAAAATGTTTTCTTCAATGTATCCATTGAGAAAAGCTGTTTTGACATCCATCTGCCAAATCTCATAATCATAGTATGCAGCTATTGCTAATAAAATCCAAATTGATTTAAGCATGGCAACAGGCGAGAAAGTCTCCTCATAGTCAATTCCTTGCCTTTGGCGAAACCCTTTCGCTACTAGCCTTGCCTTATAAGTCTCTACCTTTCCATCAGAACCAATTTTCTTCTTGAAAACCCATTTGTTCCCTATAGGTATAATACTTTCAGGTGGGTCAACAAGATCCCAAACTTGATTCTTATACATGGAATCAATCTCGGATTTCATAGCTTCAATCCATTTTGAAGAGTCTATATCTGATATAGCTTCTTCATAGGTAAGTGGATCATCTCCATGATCTACTTCTTCATGAGTAGACAACTCTTGTTCTTCTTCATGAAGAAAACCATATCTCACTGGTGGGTGAGATACCCTGGTTGTTATACGAGGAACAGCTGTAGATGTTTCATCAACAGGTATTGGTTGACTAGATGGATTTATATCCATCGATGCATTGGTTGGTCAGAATTCTCCAATTCTAACTCTATTTGCCTTCCTTTGCCTCCTTCTTGAACAAACTGTTGTTCAAGAAATGTGGCATCTCTACTTATCACAACCTTTTGTGAAGTAGGCAAATAAAAATAATATCCAAAACTATCTTTTGGATATCCAACAAATCGACCTTTTTCTGATCTGGTCTCCAATTTATCAGTGTTCAGCTTTTTGATATAAGCTGGACAATCCCAAATCTTAACATGCTTAAGACTTAGTTTTCTTTCATGCCATATCTCATAAGGTGTGGAAGAAACTGATTTTGATGGAATCCTATTCAGAATATACAAAGCTGATTCTAATGCAAATCCCCAAAAGAAGATTGGCATATCAGTATAGCTCATCATACTACGTACCATATCCAATAGGGTACGATTTCTCCTTTCAGATACACCATTCAGCTGTGGCGTTCCTGGAGGAGTCAGTTGAGAAACAATGCCATGCTCTCTCAAGTATTCATCAAATTCAGTACTCAAATATGCACCTCCACGATCTGATCGAAGAGCTTTAATATTTTTTCCTGTTTGATTTTCTACTTCAGATTTAAATTCTTTGAACTTTTCAAAAGATTCATGTTTGTATTTCATCAAATACAAATACCCAAACCTTGATTTATCATCAGTAAAGGTAATAAAATAATGAAAGCCCCCTCTAGCCATTTCTTTAAATGGACCACATACATCACTATGTATTAGTTCCAAAATATTTTTAGCTCTTAGCCCTTGTCCAACAAAGGGTGATCTAGTCATTTTGCCCTGAAGGCAAGATTCACAAGTTGGAGTAGGCTCAGAGCCCAATGAGGATAAAATCCCCATTTTCTCCAGTTTTGCAATCCTATCTTCTGCAACATGACATAACCTTAAGTGCCAAATATATTTTGAACTTGAGATGGTTTTCACCATGGCATTTCATTCATTTAGATTGCTATACTCTGGCTAGTGGAAACACTTTCCTACTGGCAATGGAAACACTTTCCTGTTGGCAATGGAAACACTTTCCTATTGGTAGTGGAAACACTTTCCTTTGCCTTTGTTACCTTTGGTCTTCCCTTTTTGTTTAGCTATTTTCTTGGAAGGACCAGGAATCTGAGGTTTCTTTTTCATATTGCCCTTCTTCTTGTTAGACTTTCCAGCAGAAGAAGATGCAACCAAAGCTACCTCTTTTCCTTTATTGCCTGGCATATTCTTTTGGGCAATAACCAGCATGTTGAGTAAACTAGCTAAGGTGCATTCCTGTTTAGTCATATGGAAATTTGTCACAAAATTCTCAAAAGACTCAGGAAGGGACTGAAGGATCAAATCCGTCTGTAGTTGGAAATCCATGTTGAAGTCAAGATGTTCCAACTGCTCAATCAGCCGAATCATCTTGTGGACATGATCCCCAACATTCGGTCCCTCAGACATCCTCATACGGAATAGCTGTCTAGATATCTCATACCTAGCATTCTTACTGTGCTCACCATACAACTCTTGTAGGTGAAGGAGGATCTCACTCGCACTCTGCATGTTCTCATGTTGCTTCTGTAACTCATTACTCATGGAAGCAAGCATGTAACACTTAGCTCTCATATCATGCTCCTTCCACTTGTCCAAAGTATCATGTTCCTCTTGTGTGGCCTCTGAAGGTAAGGGACCAGGAATATTTGAATCTAGAACATATCCTATATGTTCAAGGTTCAGGACAAGTTTCAAATTTCTTAGACAATCAGACAGATTAGGTCCTGTCAACCTATTGTGATCAAGTATGCTTGCAAGGATATTGGATGGTGGTGGTTGTTTTGTGCTCATTTTTATCAGAAAATTAACTGTAGAAAATAACCAGATTAATTAGTAAATGTATCATGTAATTAACCAAAATGATTATGGTCTTTTAATCAAATTGGTCCTCCCACTAACTTAGCGAATCCTACACTTCCAAAGTAGAAAACGGAAATCCTAGTTGGATGGATTTCTAGTGGGTGATTGAATTCTTATAATTCTATTGATCATCCTCAGGTACATCCATTATTGGAATTACAATAAACTATAAGTGAGCAACTCCTTGCCCATCACATCTCATGTGAGGTTCAATCCTTTACCTAGCCCCTAATGCTCAAAATCTCAGGTACATCCATTATTGACTTATCTTGCATTAGTTAAGTTAATCCCATTGACCCAGTAATTATGTAAATAATTTTAATGTCCTCAGGTACATCCAATATTGGCCACTAAACCATTTACATATTTACAACATCTCATGCTTAACAATTATTCTTAAGAAAATCTCTTAAATTAATTGCATCTCATGCAACTATTTAAAATTTCTTAAAATAATTGCCCCAATGGAGGGCCTATGTTATAATTACTTTAATTATAGCATTTCCAACTTAAGCATTTGTTTGGAAGATTTTATAGTCATTCTAATTACTATTATGGTCTCACTTTGCACATTATCCATTTAGCATGCATATATCATATAATTGCATACATTCCCATACGTCTCATGCATTCATGGATAAGCAGTAAATATGGTATGATCATGGACTTTCTAAGGGATTCAATTCTGAGCCACCAAGAATTGAATCAGGGCATTCCTAGGTGCATTTCATTCATTCATTTCACAAGAGTTGCTGAAGGAGTACATAATCAACACTTGATCTTGAATTCCTCCCACTGGTCCCACCAATGCTCTTGACCTCCTTGAACTTCTTACAATCCAATATTACATAGTAATCCTTGGCATACCAAGGCGAATTTACAAGAACTTAAATAAATGAAATTACAACCCAAAAATTATTACAAACTTAATAATACATGCCCAAAATAAATTAAAATAAATTAATTAATTTACAATCCCAAAGAAACATAAAAGAAATAAATCCAATCATATTGGTCTTTTATAGTCCATGATCATCCATCATGCATATCACTATTTAACAATTAAATAAAACATACATACTTAAATTAAATTGAATATCTCATATTCAACTTAAAAATCCAGATTTGAATATGATTCAAATAAATTTAAAAATTCAGATTTGAATCTCATTCAAACAAATTTAAAAATTCATATTTGAATCACATTCAAACAACTTCAAAAATTCAGATTTGAATCACATTCAAACATTTTTTAAAAAATTAGATTTGAATCACATTCAAACATTTTTTAAAAAATCAGATCTGAATTTTATTCAATCAATTTTAAAAAATCAGATTTAAATATGATTCAAACAACTTTAAAAATTCAGATTTGAATCACATTCAAACAACTTTTAAAATTCAGATTTGAATCACATTCAAACAATTTTTAAAATTCTGATTTGAATCATAATTTAATTGTGTGATTAAAAATCCTAATTAAACATTTTAATTAGTCATATGATGAACCTTTCACCATGCAATAATTGCAGAATTTAATAACAACCATGCGCACCATAATCTTCCAAAGCCATGCGCACCATTTTGGAGTTCATCAAGCATGCCACCACACCTCTTGATCCAACCAGCAATGGATCAATCATCTCATGATCAAATCACACAATTAAATCATATAATAAACAATCTAAATGGTAAATATAGTGGCTCTGATACCAATTGAAGGCAGGCGTGAAAAACACAAGTTTATACCATTGAATTCAAAAATTTTCACCTAGGGTCACATGCATCATGCAAGATTTATTTTTATCTATTTGATTTCAATGATAAACAACATATTAAAACTCTTTTAATATGTTTTTTGGATCTGTATTTGCCATTTAAGATTTTAAAATTAATCAGATTAATTTTAGAACCCTAGATTAAATCAGGAACGATTACACTAACCTCTTGATGCACTGCAGCGTGTCTGCGCCTTTGAGATTCGTCTTCAGGACACCAGATGTTGTCCCTCTAGCTTGTCCACACCAAGAATACCTATGACAGCCCTTGAACAGCTTCGAAAGCCTTTTCTATTAATTAGAAATTCAAGTTCTGCCTTTTAAGAGATTAGAGATGTAAACAGGACACTAGAAACAATTTCTAGTGTTCTTAATTCAAGAGATTGATGGCTAATCTCTTTGAATTGATGAGAGATGAAGAAGAATAGAGGGAGGACTGTAAAATGGCATGACCAAGGAGTGTGGCTACTGGTTGTCTTTTATTTTCTCATAACAACACTTAAATAGCTAGGTTAACACATTAAAACCTTGCCACATGTCACCCTTTGATTAGCTCTAGGTTTAAGTGACCCAATCACATTGTGCCAAGTGTCAAACCTATATTTAATCTTGATTTTAATCATCTTACATGATTAAAAAACATTTGGCAAGCTTATGTGTTATGCCATGTGTCACCATCTCATGGTGCCATGTGTCACATGTAAAAATGACCAAAATGCCCCTGTGTCTTAATTTTGAGTTCTCAACCCAAAATAATTATTTTTTCTTCTTCTAATTAATTTATATCAAATATAAATTAATTAACTAATCTCTATTAATTAATTTCTCATTAATTAAATTCATATTTAAACACTTTAAATATAAATTTAACTTATATTATACATCCAATAATCTAGATTTGGTTTCAAGTCATGCTAGGGACTTTGCAAACTAATTGCAAACCAAACCTATTTAATTAATCAACTAAACTCTTTAATTAATTAATTAAATCATATTTAAATAGGTGATAACTTGTGTATGTGTGTGACTTACTAGGCTCATCACTAATTGGCAATGAGACATGATATCAACTCTTAATATCATCAGAACTCTTTCTTACCATAAATGATTTCTCTAAATCATTTTATGCACCTCATAGACCATGGTTAACACCTAGCATAGCATGCCATGGCCACCCAATTAGTAATAAGGTTTACCTTAAATGAACCTATAATCATATGTTACCATGCACTAGAATCTCTCTGTTACAAAATCCCAACTCAAGCTGGAGTCATGGTTTATGTCAAACTCCATTTGCTATGAATATTATGTTCTCTTTTAATTCCAGTTCTTGATTAAAAAGATTTTCTCATCAGAAACTCTTTTCTGAATAAATCTATCTGTCCTAGCCAGGAACTTGAAACATCAAGAACAATTAAATGAACATAGGATTTTATCTCTATTTACTTAGAGGAACATATTCCATCTTGATCAACACCTACCTCCATATATAACTAGTAGGAGCCAACACATGCCCATATACCCATACACAGTACAAGTATGAAAGCAGTATCAAACTCAAACTACCTATATACAAGATAACTGTGCTATCTCAGGTCTAAAGATTATATGCACTGATATGATTTATGACAAAACATTGACAAGAGTAAACTCCATGTGCTTGTCATAAGTGTCACTGGTTCGGCCTACTTATCGTTTATAAGTGCCTATCATGTTTGTTATATGGCATGAGACTCACCATTCCATCTTATTTATATCTCATATAAATAACTTGGGAACAAACATGAATACAATCTTTCTGGATAAGTCATGTCCTTATTATGAAGTATCCTCGATTGTGAGCCTATTTATGATACTTCGTGCTAGAAATATTGTCACTCATATTCTTAACAACTTAAGAATAATATTTCTAACAAAATATCAATGGACCTTTTCTATTACACATAAATATATTATGTAAACAGAAAAGTGGAAATGCCTTTTATTAATAAAAATATGTACAAGATACATACTAAATGATATGCTCTAGGGCATACTACTAACATTGGTACCCAGTGCCAGTTTACCCGTTTATCTAGTCCAGTTAACTAGTATAGGTTACTCAAACAATCAAAATAAATCTTACTAAATTTTAATCACATAATACTACAATAATTGCCAGGAACTTAGTCTACATAAAATATCAGTATACATTCTACATATTCATTTTCTTTTAGCTATTTTATTTATATTGGCACCACTAAGAAGAATTGCTTAGCGCGTCACTTTTGCCATGCGCAGATACTGGAGACATAGTTGGGGAGTCTAGCAGACCTCAGACCGGGTGATTTGTCAGATCTGCACATAGTCCAAAGTCACCTCATATTTGCCATGCACTTGGTAGGATGTTAGGATTTTGGATTGTATTTTGTACTTTGCATTTTGTACTAGTTTTGATTGTAATTATAAACTCATGAAATCATATGATAATGTAATATATGAAATTTCATGTTATTGTAATTATCAGTATATTTTGTTGAAAAAGTAAATGTTGAGGAGTTATTCATGAAATTGATTCAAATTGTGATGTGAACAAAAATGTTGAAAAATTGTGTTGAGATTTGAAGATTGAGTTGATATGTGTGTATATTGGAGTTTTGGATCTGAAAACCTTATTGGAAGTGTCTTTTTAACAGGTTCAGAAGAACTGTTTTTCAATTTACAGCCGACACTCTGCCAGATTTTCTATAAAAATTTATGGAAAATTTAGATTAATCAAATTTGTAAATAAAATGATATAATTGGTAAACTTTTGTACTTGGTGAATAACAAATAAATAAATTAAGGAGGGTAAATTGTTATGAAATAAGATATGCTACTCTGGCACACTGGGTGGCATATCTTGCTCGGCTACACTGTAGATGGGTAAGGGATGTCACATATTTTACCTTCTGGTAATTACTATTAATTTTTATTTAGGGCTATTCAAGGTGATATAAGCATATGTCTAGACATCCTGACTGTCCGGATAGACACCAGTCATCGGAACAGTAGAATGCATAGACTGCTTAATGTAGGAATGTTACATACATAGTGATGTATGCGGTCCGTTTAAGGAAATGGCTAGAGGCGATTTTCATTACTTTATTACCTTTACTGATGATAAATTAAGGTTTGGGTATTTGTATTTGATGAAATACAAACATGTATCCTTTGAAAAGTTTAAATAATTTAAATCTGAAGTAGAAAATCAAATAGGAAAAAGAATTAAAACACTTCGATCAGATCGTGGAGGTAAATACTTAAGTACTGAATTTGATGAATCCTTGAAAGAGCATGGCGTTGTTTCCTAGCTGATTCCTCCAGGTGTCACACCCTACTCCTCCGTAAGATGTAACATGATCCCGTAGTATACCTAATGAATTACCGTACTTCTCTTACCAGTAACCCATTAAATATGCTACAAGAGATTTTAAAACAATTCTCGATAAATTTAAATCATCGATTAAAATCTGGTGTTAGAAAAATTTTTCAAAGTTTCTGCAGAGTGTCGGCTGTATTTTTAGAAAACAGTTCTTCAAACCTGAAAAGGAAAACACTCCCAATATGATTTCTCAAATACAATCCAAATAAACTTCATTTCATCTCACAATTCAAATCTCAATAATTAAATCAATTCATTTTCAAACCAACCTCATCATAAAAGAAATATTTTATTGATTACAAGACTCAAAAATTAATATTACAAAACTATACAGGTAAATGAAATCTCAAATTTACATTATAATAATTTGCATTTAATTACATATCAAAATATTTTACAAGAGTTTTTATACAACTGCTCAAATAATTTACATACATATATTTACATGCATACATAAAAACCTATGCACATGGGTGTACCTATGATATACTTGGAGCTGATCTAAATGTGTCTTCAAAGAAGCTTACTCAAGTGCTCTATGCTCTTTTCACCTGCGACAGCATACAAAGCTATCGCTGAGTGGTGAACTCAGTGGTGCACAACTATAATTTAAAACATAGTACAATATACATTGACAAAATTATAACAATTAATTTGAAAGTCTCGAAATTCAACAAAATTCCAAAAGTCAAAATCTTCATTGCCAATAGTATAAATCATTAGTTAAAATGACTTTGAGCAAGAAATTCAATTTATCAAATCACAACTGGAAATTTAAAGTAATTCTAGCAATCATGGAAATAAAGATTAATTCCAACAAAATCAATTATACATAAATCATAATTGAAATCACAATTATTTACTATTCAAAAACCATTCTTTATCTCACTAACTATGCAAGACTAATCCGAAAGGGCCATCTTCGGGGTGATTCTAACTCCCTATGGAATGACTTAATGAACATTTAGGTTATGTGAGTATATAGTTAAGATTTGTATTCTCATTACTAGTAGGTCTAATAAAACATGAGTGATACCACTTGAATATGAAATGAAATTAACCTAGATGGATTGTTGAGTATAAATGGGATGAGGTTTGCATTAGGATTTATGTTTCCATTACAAATAAGATAATAACACCTTGTATGAGTTATGAATTCATATAAATATTATAATGAATAAATGAATCACATGAAAATATGAATGAAACATTAGTTCTCTTTATAAGAGAAAGGAAGAATATTTTGAGTACAATGGTATATGAACACCATTGTTGTGAATTGTGATCAATATGAATGATGTAAGGAATGTATGAATATTATGATGAATGTATAAATTATGAAATTTATCATGAAATAATGAAGTCATAAAACACAATATATTAATGTTTAATGATATTATGTGCCCTTGTATTGCCTAGACATGTGTGTCAGATTGGATAGTTTGGCATGCCAATAGGGTATTGTTTTAGCAGTACTGCGAAAGGCTTTATACCTGTATTTATGGCTTTATGCCCGTATTTATGGCTTTATGCCTATATTCTTGGCTTTATGCCAACATTCATGGCTTTTATGCCCGATTATGTGTTATCATGGCTTTTTAGCCATACTGACTACATACGTGGTTGAAGTTCTGTGTCCCATGGTATGACGGCCCGAGGCACTGCGATGTCCAGTGCCAACGACCCATTATCCAATTTAGTCAGCCTGTCATAGGTTACTTGGGCAGTGAAATTTATTGAAATAAGTTAAGAATATTAGTAATTAAAAATATTAGAAATTAAATAAATGGGTAAGATGACCTAAAATAAATTAGGATAGTTATTTATTAGAAAGAATCGAAATGAACTGGACTGATATTAAAATTTACTTATTATGAAATAATCTGAGACAAACTAGAAAGTATTGAGAAAATGCTAAAAGATTAGCAAAGAAAATTATAACATACATAAATATTACAAATGTGACTTACATAATAATATAAGCATAAATTTATTATTTTTAGATCATTTTTTTATGTACATTATTACTGTACATTAGCGAAATAAATACTTCCAAAGAAGACTAAATTAGGATAAAACATATTAAATTTTAGAAACCGCATGTGAAGTATAAATAAATCTTAATTATTTGAATTATGTTTTATTTCTATCTTTATTTGTATATTATTTCCTTGTTATATTATTGCACCATTAAGCAGCAATGCTTAGCGCGATGGAATTGTTTTCTCGCGCAGGTACTGAAGGTAAAGCCCAGATAAAAATATTAAACAGAGATTTTGGAGTTTTGATCTGCAGAAGTGTCTGAAGAATTCAAGATTGTCACCTCCTCAGCAATCCATGTAGATAGGGCCCATATAGATTATATTTTATATTTTGTGCAAAATGCTTTGATATTGTATTTTAATGTATATTATGAACAGGTAATTAATAGGAATGCGATGTAAATTAACTAATTAGCTTTTTCATATGTAATTAATTTATATATCATGTAAATTATGAAATTTTGTAATTATTTTGTAAATTATGTAAATTAAGGAAATTTGAAAATTTTACTTATGTAATTTGTGAATGTTTACATATGAATTGAGTATGAATTGAAATGTATGGAAATGATTATAAAATTGAAATGTATGGATGAGATTTGAAATATGAGAAAATTATGAGAATGATTGATGAGATAATTATGATTAGCATGGATAAGATTTTATTTTGAAAATATTGTTGAATTTCAAACATTTGAATATTGAAATATGCCAAACGATAATAAAATAGGCGAAACTCCGCTGGTTTCTCCATCAAAAAATAATTGATGTTAAATTAAACGAATTTAAAATTATTAAAAAAATAAAGTAAGATAACTTAGGGTGCTTCGGCACCGATTGTAGCACGCCTTGCTTTGCTACACTGTAGTCGGGTGAGGGGTGTTACATATTTGCCCTCATCTAGAGCAATTCTATTACTGTAACTTACTTTTAGGTCCTCTTGCCTTACATTAAGTAGGCTCGCCAATTAGCTTTATAATTTATGGTGTGTTATAAAATACTTTTAGCTAATAATTCTTCCAAAATTAATGTCAATCATACTTGTTATTATAGTTTTTATCCTAAAGGACTAGTCATTAATACATCAAAATTTATTCCCATGTAAAGGAATAGCAACAGAACATATAGTTCTAACACTAGCACATAACTAAGTAGTACTGGGATCAAATAATAATTAATTGTTTTTTTCTAAAATTAAGAACTTACCAGCAGCTACATCCGAAGTTTCTGTTCTTTCTCCTTGGCGCATAGTGGACGCTCTCACTAGTGCGCTACTATATTCGGGTTGATTCACTGTGTTATGGTGGTGAGGAGTACCAACTCTATTTCTATATCAACTCTGACCGACTGTCTGTGAACTTCGGAGAGCAGATCGAGGTGCTCTAGTACAATCTCTAATAAAATGTCCATGTTCACCACAATTATAGCAGGCTCCAGTGGCTTTATGACAAATACCCCTATGTAGTTTGCCACAAGAGTTACAGATACGAGGAGGATAGGAACTTCTGATCGTTTGACAACTAGGTCTTGGTGGTCTCTGCCCCAATGATCTGCCTCCGTCATATCCCTAAGCTCGGGGCTCCTCAAATTCTTTTCTCTTCCTCAAATTACGGCTCAAGCTTTGACCCATAGGTTTCTCCCTCTTCTCTATTTCACTCTGCGCTTGTGGGGGTTGGGTTTGTGTTTGAGCTTGAGCTGACAATGTATCAGCCATTTGTTGAAAGAAAGTGGCCATTTGCTGGGCCATTTGTGTAGTAATTTGTACAAGCAGGGCTAGTAAAGTCGGGCTTTCGACTCTCTGAGGGCAAGGGCCTCACCTTGTACTTCCACTGTCACAGACTGTTCTATTGTCTCATCCTTTTGTTCCATATCTTTTCACAGAATTTTCTATTCCTGTACAACCAACATAAAGAGATTTCTCTCCATTAGTTCATATTTATGATGTAAATGTACTATATGTATCAAACATTTGAGCAGTTGTATTTACCGGCAAAAAGATTTCAAATTCACAGTTTAAAATTTACTTTAAAACCATTGCTCTGATACCACTAAACATGTCACACCCTACTCCTCCGTAAGATGTAACATGATCCCGTAGTACACCTAATGAATTACCATACTTCTCTTACCAGTAACCCATTAAATATGCTACAAGATATTTTAAAACAATTCTCGATAAATTTAAATCATCGATTAAATCTGGTGTTATAAAAATTTTTCAAAGTTTCGGCAGAGTGTCGGCTGTATTTTGAGAAAACAGTTCTTCAAACCTGAAAAGGAAAACACTCCCAATATGGTTTCTCAAATACAATCCCAATAAACTTCATTTCATCTCGCAATTCGAATCTCAATTATCAAATCAACCTCATCATAAAAGAAATATTTCATTGATTACAAGACTCAAAAATTAATATTACAAAACTATACAGGTAAATGAAATCTCAAATTTACATTACAATAATTTGCATTTAATTACATACCAAAATATTTTACAAGAGTTTTTATACAACTGCTCAAATAATTTACATACATACATCAAAACCTATGCACATGGGTGTACCTATGATATACCTGGAGCTGATCTGAATGTGTCTTCAAAGAAGCTTACTCAAGCGCTCTATGCTCTTTTCACCTACGATAGCATACAAAGCTATCGCTGAGTGGTGAACTCAGTGGTGCACAACTATAATTTAAAACATAGTACAATATACATTGACAAAATTATAACAATTAATTTGAAAGTCTCAAAATTCAACAAAATTCCAAAGGTCAAAATCTTCGTTGCCAATTGTATAAATCATTAGTTAAAATGACTTTGAGCAAAAAATTCAATTTATCAAATCACAACTAGACATTCAAAGTAATTCCAGCAATCATGGAAATAAAGATTAATTCCAACAAAATCAATTATACATAAATCTTAATTGAAATCACAATTCTTTACTATTCAAAAACCATTCTTTATCTCACTAACTATGCAAGACTAATCCGAAAGGGCCATCTTCGGGGTGATTCTAACTCCCTATGGTCGGGGAGGTCGAATCGGATTCTAACTCCTTATGGTCGGGGAGGTCAAATCATCGTGCACAGTACTCATCACAATAATGAAACTTCCGAAAGGACCATAACATATAAACTTTGATCTAACCTCTAATAAGAGGAGAATCTAAGCCTGTGCACCTACCATGGTAATGAAAACAAAGCTAACTCCATTGTCTCCTCAACAAATGAGAGAGATGGGTAATAACCTAGTCAAGCATCTATAGTGAGATACAAAACAATATCATGAATCTCTTTGTCCTTTTTGGTGAGCATAAATCACAACACAATTCGATTCAAAGTTAATTCCAATATCCAATAATTTTTATGCTCATCACAATTCAAAACATAAATTTGGATTTTTCCATGCAAATTGCCCATCACAATTCAAAACGTATTCTATCACAATTTTCCAAAACATAATTTATTCAATCCATAACAATGCTTAATACTTGTTGAAATACCATTTCACAAAGCTAAATTAATACTTGTTAAAATACCATTTCACAAAGCTAAATTCATACATACTATAATAATTTCAATAATAATTGAATTAAATCCAATACTTTATAAACATAACACATAAGGAAAATACGTCATTTAGTCATATGAAATATTCTGAACAAAAGCAATTAAAAACTAGTTATGCACAAACCTTTGAAGAGTAACCTTTTGGCCCTGACTCAGTATTTCGTTCCCCTTCCCTGAGTCTTTGCTAACTGAAACAAATAATTTGAAGTGTTTCATTACTCATTTAAACTATCTCTGTCAATAAGGTTCAACAATTAATTTATTTAATTCTATTATTTTCCTTAGTCAACCTATAATGTTGACCCTTGATGCACTCTAAGTGAATTAGGTTTAATGTTAACAATATGTCACATTTTGTATTTCAATATGCTACCAATATAGTGCAATTTACCATTTTTACAAGTTGGCATTCATTGCCAAATTATTTCAAGCATCATTGTATGTAAATGTCAAGTTCTCAATTTTTGTGTGCTAAATTGGTCTAGCTTAAAGTCCTATTTCTCTTGGTTTTTAGCTTCTAGTCAAAGAAGCAAAATTGTAGCTCTATGTATTATTGCACTTGGGCAAAATTTCAGGTCATTTTGAGTTGTATAGACCAAGATATGGTCAATTTACTAAAGCTGGATAGATTGTACCTTTCGTGCAAAATTTGGTAAATTTTAGGTCACTTTTAGTTTTGGCAGTTTTGGTACCCGAATTTGTGCAAGCTATTTGACTTGGTTCTGGCCATTTCTGATCTTTGGTGTCCTCGTAAGAATTGTAGCTCTATGTCTAAGCTATACATGGTAAAAATTTCAAGTTAATTGAACCTATTTTGAGTGAGTTATGGTCATCCCAATAACTACTATTCATATGGTCAAAAATCTGAGTTTGCAAGGTTTCCATTCTGGATTTGGTCATTTTTAAGGTCAGTTTTTAGGCAAAATTTGGCAACATTTCTGCATGAAAGATGGCCTATTTGGTGTCTATTTTCACCCCCCATTGGCCGCATACCAATTGGGTTCACAGTTTTGCACTTATGACCTAATTTAGGTGCTGCCAACATACACAACCTACATTTGAACATCACACTTCCAATTTTGACAATCCTCCTCCTCCCAATACTTCAAAATTTAATCATGGCACTTCTATATATATTGTACACAATTCTAGCAAGCATTTTGGGCAAAACACTCAAGTTCTCAATGCACACAAAACACCATTAAAATTCAACATGTACATCCACCCAAACTCAATGTACATCAACACTTATTTTACACATACACTTCTATGGCAATTATACAAACTGCCCACAATTCAACACCATCATATTTCATTAATAAACTTCAAATTCACACACACAAATTCATGATATTATGGGTTGCCAAACATAGTAGTTTGCCAAAGCATCAAGGTCCCATTTCAAACCCTTAATTCAAGCACTAATATGCACATACTTGGATGTTAACTTACCACAACTTCCATTTGAGTTAATCAACCTTAATTCCCATCCATTAAATATAAGAATAAGTCACTAACCATGCATTTTCATGGCTGCCAAAACTAAGGTTCACCAATACTCAATCATTTCCTCAATTTTTCTTAGCAATTCAATTTACCCAAAGCTCAACACAAGGATTAGTGAAGGAAATTGGAAGGATTAAGCACTAACCTCAACTTGAGCTTCACAAATCCATGGAATTTCCTCTCTTTTTTGCTGTCTATATGTTGCCCATGGTGTGTAGACCAACTTTAGTGAAGAGAGTTTGAAGAAACATGGCTTGAACTAAGGTGCATGGAGGTTTGTTCAAGCTTTGGCTATGGAGTTTCAATGGTGGAGTGGTACAGCTGGTTTGAGGGGAGGTTGAAGATGAGTTTATTTTCTATCCTAATGGCTTTATATAGGTCCATTAATACTTAGTTAGTGGAGCACTAAGATAGTTTAATGAATGAATTAATTAAAGTTCCTAATTTGCACTTATGCCACAATTCTTCTACTATTTATATTATGTACTCATTTCTTATTTTTCATGACATTTTCAATGTTTAGTATTACTTATTTTTAAGACATTTAGGTCAAAAGTCAACTCCAGGTGTCAATTGACCAAAATGCCCCTCTTCGGATCAAATTCAGACTTTTTCAGTGCTACCGATTTACTCCTTGTACCGCCGATTCCTTAAATTTTCATTTTTGTTTATATTGACTTACTAAATTTTCTTTGACATTTCCAATGTCATTTACACTTCAGTAGACCTTTAATTATGTCCTAAAAATATTTTCCTAGGTTCCTCGCTGTCCAGGGCTAGTCAATGGTCATCGCTGTAACTTCCCGGTGCAGTCACCCATCGCTACGGGTTCGACTCGTTTAACTTAGTCACATTTTACCTCTTTTATTTTTCCTTAATTTTTCTCATCACATATTTCATTATTTTATGCTTGTTTACTATCACTGGAGTATAGTTTTAGACATTTCGACTTTCCGGGGCAGACATTAGCCGTCAGAACAGTAGGACGTACAGACTACAAAAATGAGGGTGTTACACTAGGAGTGCCACAACTAAATGGTGTATCTGAAAGGAGAAATCGTACCCTATTAGATATGGTACGTAGTATGATGAGCTATACTGATAGGCCAATCTCCTTTTGGGGATTTGCATTAGAATCAGCTTTGCATACTTTGAATAGGATTCCATCAAAATCAGTTTCTTCCACACTTTATGAGATATGGCATGGAAGAAAACCAAGTCTTAAGCATGTTAAGATTTGGAGTTGTCCAGCTTATATCAAAAAGCTGAACACTGATAAATTGGAAACCAGATCAAAAAAGGGTCGATTTGTTGGATATCCAAAAGAGAGTTTTGGATATTATTTTTATTTACCTACATCACAAAAGGTTGTGGTAAGCAGAGATGCCACTTTTCTTGAGCAACAGTTTATTCAAGAAGGAGGCAAAGGAAGGCAAATAGAGTTAGAATTGGAGAATTCTGACCAACCAACAAGTTAAATGGATATAGATCCATCTAGTCAACCTACACCTATTAATGAAACATCTACAGTAATTCCTCACAGATCAACTAGGATATCTCACCCACCAGTGAGATATGATTTCCTTCATGAAGATGAGCAAGAGTTGTTTACTCATGAAGAAGTAGATCATGGAGATGATCCACTTACCTATGAAGAAGCTCTATCAGATATAGATTCTTCAAAATGGATTGAAGCTATGAAATCCGAAATTTATTCCATATATAAGAATCAAGTTTGGGATCTTGTTGACACACCTGAAGGTATTGTACCTATAGGGAATAAATGGGTTTTTAAGAAGAAAATTGGTTCTGATGGAAAGGTAGAGACCTATAAAGCAAGGCTAGTAGAAAAAGGGTTTTAGCCAAAGGTAAGGAATCGACTACGAGGAGACTTTCTCGCCTATTGCCATGCTTAAATTAATTAGGATTCTATTAGCAATAGCTGCATACTATGATCATGAGATTTGGCAGATGGATGTCAAAAAAGCTTTTCTCAATGGATACATTGAAGAAAACATTTTCATGGAACAACCTAGGGGTTTTGAATCCCAAGATGGTTCCAAGGTATGCAAGCTAAAGTGATCCATTTATGGGTTGAAACAAGCTTCGAAGAGTTGCAACATCCATTTTGATAAAGCCATCAAGTCATTTGGTTTTATAAAAAATGTGGATGAGTCATGTGTATATAAGAAGGTTAGTGATAATGCTATCACTTTCCTTGTCTTCTATGTGGATGATATTCTGTTGATAGGTAATGACATAGGTATGTTGGCAGCTGTAAAGGTATGGTTGTCAAATACATTCTCCATGAAAGACTTAGGGGAGGCAACCTATATTCTGGGAATTCAGCTCTATAGAGATAGAGCGAAAAAAAATAATTGGTTTATTCCAAAGTCTATACTTGGAAAAGGTGTTAAAGAGATTTAACATGCTTGATTCCAAGAGAGGATTATTACCAGTGAGACATGGTATCCACATTTCTAAAGAGATGTCTCCAAAGACACCTGAAGAAAGAGATAAAATGGCCAGGATTCCATATGCTTCGGTTATTGGAAGTTTGATGTATACAATGATGTGTACTAGGCCAGATATCACACATGCTGTTAGTTTGACTAGCAGGTCTCAATCCAATCTAGGTTTGGAACACTGGATAGTTGTTAAGAATATCCTTAAGTACTTGAGAAGAACTAAGGATTTATTCTTGATTTATGGAGGTAGTGACTTGCAATTGGATGGTTATACTGATTCTGATTTCCAATCAGATATTGATGATAGAAAGTCTACCTCTGGGTTTGTGTTCATTTGTAATGGAGGTGCAGTCAGTTAGAAGAGTTCCGAACAGAGTACGATTGCTAATTCCACTACAAAGGCTGAGTATATTGTTGCATCAGATGCTACAAAAGAAGCTGTTTGGGTAAAGAAGAATGTGATAGAACTTGCAGTAGTTCCTTCCACTGAGTCAGCAGTTCCACTCTACTGTGACAACAATGGAGCAGTCATACAGGCTAAGGAACCCTAATCTCACTAGAAATCCAAACACATAGTAAGGCGCTACCACATTATCAGAGAGATAGTTGGGCAAGGCAATGTAACCATGCAGAAAATAGTATCAACTGAAAAATCCAGCTGATCCATTCACTAAGGCTATGTCACAAGCTCAGTTAGACCGACATCTTTAGAAGATGGGTCTAAGAAATTGTAATGAATGGCTTTAGTGCTAGCGGGAGATTATTAGTAGTATGCCCTAGAGCATATCATTTAGTATGTATCTTGTACATATTTTATTAATAAAAGGCAATTTTACTTTTCTGTTTACATAATATATTTATGTGTAATAAAAAAGGTCCATTCATATTTTGTTAGAAATTCTATTCTTAAGTTGTTAAGAATATGAGTGACGGTATTTCTAGCACAAAGTATCATAAATTGGTTCACAATCTAGGATACTTCACACAGGACATAACTTATCTAGAAAGATTGTATTCATGTTTGTTCCCAAGGTATTTGTATGAGAAATAAATAAGATAGAATGGTGAGTCTCATGCCATATAATAAACATGATAGGCACTTATATATGATAAATAGGCTGAATCAGTGACGCATATGACAAGCACATGGAGTTTACTCTTGTCAATGCATTGTCATATATCATATTAGTGCATATAATCTTTAGACCAGAGATAACAAAGTTATCTTGTATATAGGTGGCTTGAGTTTGATACTGCTTTCATTCTTATGCCGTGTATGGGTATATGGGCATGTGTTGGCTCCTACTAGTGATATATGGAGGTAGGTGTTAATCAAGATAGAATCTGTTACCCTAAGTAAATAGGGATAAAATCCTATGTTCATTTAATTGTTCTTGATGTTTCAAGTTCCTGGCCAGGACAGACAGATTTAGTCAGAAAAGAGTTTCTGACAAGAAAATTTAATTAATCAAGAACTGGAATTGAAAAAGAACATAATATTCATAGCAAATGGGGTTTGACATAAATCATAACTCCAGCTCGAATTGGGATTTTGTAACAGAGATATTCTAGTGTATGGTAACATATGATTAAAGATTCATTTAAAGGTATTCCTTATTACTGATTGGGTGGCCATGGCATGCTATGCTAGGTGTTAACCATGGTCTATGAGGTGCCT